>NC_058397.1:1200000-1800000 GCF_019915245.1 Fusarium musae
AATTTAATTTAAAGGTTTAAAGGCTTTTAAATATAACTTTAAGATAATAAATAATAATAAAAAGGCAAAAAACTTAATTATATCTTTTAATTTTATTACTATAATAAAGTTAATTAAAGCTAATATTATAAGTTTTATTAACTAGTTTATTATTTTAAATTTTATTTTAGTTTTTAATAAAAATCCTTTAAAAGTTATTAAATATTAATAAGATATTTAAGTAATTCTTATATATTTTTATTTTTTAAGTAATTTTTTTATTTTACTAAATATTCTCTTTTATTACTTTTTATTTATATTTTTTTAATTACTTTTACTTTATAAAGTTTTAATTTATTAATTTTTTTTAATTTATTACTAATTTTAATATAAATTATATTAATTATTTATTTAAGTAATATTATATAAAAGATCTTATAAAGCTTAATTTTTATTAATAAATCTAGCTTATAGTTATTTTTAAAGATTTTTTTAATAATTTTATAAAATCTAATATATTTAAAATTTAGCTTATAATTTAATTATTTTATTATAATATTTTTAATAAATAAATATATTATATCTCTTTTTTTAAAGGTTAATTTTTTTAACTTTTTAAAGTTATAATATTATTATATTTATTTATTAATAAACTTTAATTTTATTTAAAGTTTATTATATATATTTTTTAAGTTTTTATTTTTAATTACTACTATAAGGTTAATAATTTTAGTTTTTTATATATTATAATATACTTTTAATAAATAGCTAAAGTTAATATTTAATAATATAAGTTTAATACTTTTATTATAAATAGTATTATAAGCTAATTAAATATATAATAGCTTTTTAACTTAATTATTTTATTTATAGTTAATATAATATTATAAATACTATTTTATTATTTTATTTATTTATTTTATTTATTTATTTATTTAAAGTCTAAATACTATTATAAGTTTATAATTAACTTTTAAATAGGCTATTAATATTTACTAAAACTTATTAATAAATATTATACTTTTATTAATAAAGATTTCTTTAAGTAATTTTTACTTTTATATTATTTTATTATAAAAAATATAAGCTATTTTTTTAATATTTATATTTTTTTTATAAAATATATAAATTAAAAACTTTATAAGTCTTTTAATAATAATTATAATATTATTATAAAAGATTTTAATTAAAAGTTCTTTTAATAATAATAATTTAATAATAAAATCTATTATAATTAAGCTTTATAGTATTTTTACTATTAATAATAATTATAATTCTTTATAAAGCTTATATTTTTATATTTTTATTATAATATAAATATTATATTATTTAATTACTTTTTTTATTATAAGTTATTTAACTTAATACTTATATTATAAAAGTCTTTTTAAGGTTTTAGTAATTTTTTAATATTTATATATTAAATATCTATAAAATTCTTATATAAACTTTTTAAAATTACTTAATATTTTTTTAATAACTATTATTTATATCTATTTTAATATTTATATTTATTAAATAAGTTAATATTTTTTTTTTTATTTATTTTTAATATTTATTTTTTTACTTTTATAATATTAATATTATAATTTAGTTTTTAATTAATTATATTTACTTTTTTATTTTTTAATCTTTTTTTATAAATAATTATAAAATTAAATTTATATAAGTATTTTATATAATATAATTATTATTTATTAAGTTTATATATTATTATAAAATATAAGATATTTTAGTAATTAATATAAACTTTAATTTAATATTTACTTTTTATAAAATAATATTTAAATTTTTTAAAATAGTTAATAATTACTAAAGATTTTTTATTATAAATTAAATAATTAAACTTTATTTTATATAGCTTATATAAATAAAAAGTAATAAAATATAGTTTTTTTATATTATTTTATTATTTAATTAATTTTTTTAATATAAAGTTTAATATATTTATTTTTAATTTAATTTCTTTTTTTAAATTAAATATAATTAATACTAGTTTATTAATAATAGCCTTTTTAAGTTATATAAAGGCTTTTTAAGTCTTATTATTTTATTTAAATAGTTTATTTTTTTTAATAAGTTTTATTAATAAATTAATAATTTTATTAAATCTTTAAATAAACTATTAATAATAATTAATTACTTTTAAAAAGGATTATATTTTTTTTATATTTTTAAGTTTTTTTTAATTTATTATTATTATAATCTTTTTTAATTTTATTTTAATTTTACTTAATATAATAATATATTTTAAAAAATCTATTTTTATAATATAAAAGTAATTTTTTTTTAATTTAATTAATAATTTAGTATTTTATAATATTTTTAAAACTTTATAAATATATTTTATATATTCTTTTTTATTATTTAAAAAAATTAAAATATTATTTAAGTAATATATTATAAAGATATTAAAGTATTATTAAAATATATTATTAATTATTTATTAAAATATTATAAATATATTAATAAAATTAAAAAGTATTATTATATATTTAAATAGTTTAAATTAAGTTTTAAATACTATTTTTTATTTATTTCTTTTTTTAATATAAATAAAATTATATACTTTTTTAAAATCTAAAGTTATAAAAATCTTTTTACCTTATAGCTAATTCTTTCCCCAGTTTAACCACTGTTTTATTATTGATTTTACTTTATCTGTAGTTCAGATGCAAGGGCGGTTAGTCACATGCCTAGGCATATGCATTCAATTAATAGAGTCGTTATCAACTTCAGGTCAATTTAGCTTTCGCTAACTAACTTACATAAACAGAGTTAACCTTCTTCCTTCAATTCTAACTTTCACAGAACCTTCGAACCCCGCCATTACCCCGCCTTCACCCTCAATTTTGTACGATCAGGAGGATACAGCACAGATAATCAGCCTCAATAATCACATTCTTAAGCCACTCTTTATACAAGGCTAAACCTATTAATGCAATAAGGAAAGCTACCTCCTCTATATTAAGAGGCAGGCCTTCTCTTATAGCCCTTTCTAGCTTATTCAATCTAGCCAGCTCCCTAGCCAGCTAAACTAGATAAACAAGATAACCTAGGCAGGCCAGATCTATACGACTAATCAAGTCAATCAGGGCACAGTTAAAAACAGCCATCTTGACTAGGCTAGATAGGCTTCTAGATAAGAAGTTCTTCTTAATAGCTGCAGCTATTATATAGAGCTTACAGCAATCTTCGCTATTAGCCCAGCCTAGTACCAATTCAATCGCAGTAATAAGGTCATGGTTAGTTATATAATAGCCCTAATCAGGCTCCAGGCTCTTGCATACAGCAGGCATCCTGTTAGTGGCTATAATTGATATCAGCAACTGTAACCAATAGGTCAGCAAACATACTTAAGTGCGATAGGTACACTAGGCCCAGTATATTGCAAGGGTCAATTAAAGATCTTTTAGCAGGGGTAAAGGAAGAAGGTCAATACAGCTGCCAAAGGTAGACCTACAGGCAGTACTTATGCTACTTAGTCAAGGCAGCAATTGCGCCACTTAAGGCAAATAAACCTTAACTAATATTAACTCCTGTAATTCTGGCCTACTATAGGGGCCTCACTATTTAAGCCATTATATAAAAAGTTAAAAGCTCGATAGCCCCAAATAAGACTAATAGCAACTAAAAAAAAAAAAAAAAATAGCTAATTCTTTAATTTTATAATAAATAAAAGTAAAGTTTAGTTTTTAATAATATATATATTAACTTATTTATAGTTAATAATTAGTTTATTTTTTTTATTTTTTTTAAATATAAAGAATATTATTAATATTATTAATAAGCTAGATTTTTTAATATAGCCTTTTTTTAATATTTTATTAATATATTTTTTTTTAAATTTATAGCTCTTTTTAATTAAGTAAATAAAGCTTTTAAAAAAGTAAGTTATTATTTATAAGATTAATTTTATAATCTTATTTACTATATTTAAAGATTTTTATTTTTAATTTTTCTTTAAATAGTTTATTATATATTTAGTATTATTTTAAAATATTTTTAAGTTAACTTTAATTTAAATTTATATTTATTTCTTTTTTTTATAAGTCTTATTTTTAAAAAATACTTAAGATTTTTTCTTTATTTTTTATACCTTTTTTATATTTATATTATAATTTTTTTTAAAAATAATAAATACTTTATTTTATATTTACTTATATTATCCTTTTTAATTAAAATTTAAAATCTTTTATTATTTATTATAATTACTTTTTTATTATTATTAAAATTATTAAAAAATATAACCTAACTTATTTTTTAATTAATAAATAGATTTTTTTATTTAAGCTATATTATATCTAGAATTATATATATATCTTTTCTTAAAAATATAATATTAAAATCTACTTATTAGCTTTATTTTTTAATAAAAATCTTATAATAATTAATTTTTTAATTTATAATATTATTATTATAATTAAAAAGCTATTTCTTTATATTAATTAATAAGTAAAGTAATAATTTCTTTTTTTAAAGTAATTATAATTCTATAACTATTTTTAAATTAATAAAGTTCTTTTTTACTTTATAATTAATTTAAGTATTTAATTATTTCTTTTTAATTTAAACTTATAGTATTAAGTTATTTATTAAGTTTATTATATATAATATTTTTAATATATTTATTATTTTAAGTTATTTTTATTTTTACTTTTAGCTTATTTATAACTTAATTATAAATAATATATAACTTTTTTTAAAATATTATAATAGTTTTTTTTATATTTATTATTATAATATTTTTTATTATTAATATAGTTATTTATAAATTTTTTATTAAATAATTATTTTTAAAAATATCTTTTTAATTTTTTAAGTTATTTTATATTTTTTTTTTATTTATTTAAATTTAATTTTTATTTTTTTATAAATTATATTTCTTTTTTTATTATAATTAAGTATTATAATTTATATTTTTTTTTATTATAATTAAGCTTTTTATAGTATTTATTATTATTATTTAATTTATTAATAATAAGTATTTCTTTTAAGTTTTTTTTATAGTATTTATAAGCTTATTTATATATATTTTATTTTTATTATTTATATTCTTTTATTTTTTATTAATATTCCTTATTTTTATAAAAAGTTTATATATTAATTTTATAATTATCTTTTTTTAAATATAAGCTATTTACTTTTTATTATCTTTAAAGTTCTTTTATATTTTTTAAATTTATATTATTAATTAATAATATCTTTTTTAAATATATATATTTTCCTTAAGTAATTTCTTTAAACTCTTTTTTTACTTTTTTAATTATATATTAAAATTATTTAATTTTATTAAGTAGATTTTTATTTTTATAGATTTATTAATAATAAGCTATATTAAACTATAATTTTAATACTTTAAGATTATTATATTATATAAAAAGTAAATATTTTTTTATTTCCTTTTTAAAATATAAGTTATTATTAAAGGTTTTAAGAATTATAATTAAAAAATAATTATTATTTAGTTTTTTTTATTTATATATATTATATTAATAATTCTTATATAAAACCTATAAAATATTTTAGTATTATTTATATATTAATAGTATTTATATATTATTTTAAAAATTAAACTTTTTTTTTATATTATAAGTTTATAGTATTATTAATATAATATACTTTAATTAATATTAAGCTAATTATATTAATATCTTTATATTTTTTAATTTTTTATATATAAAAATCTTTATAACTTAAATATATTTTTCTAGTTTTATTTCTTTTATAAAATAATTTATATTTTTTAATTTATTTTTATTAAATTTTTTTATCTTTATAATAAAAGTATTATATTACTTATTTAACTATACTTTCTTTATATTTTATATTTTAATTATTTTTATATTATTAAATATAAAGTTAGTTTTTAGCTTTATATTTAATTTTTTATATTTTTTTATAATTTAAAATATAGTTTTTATTAAAATATTATTAATAATTTATAAAGTTTCTTTTTATTTATTTTTTTTAAAAGTAATTAAGCTTTTTTATTTTATTATTTTTAAAACTTATAATTTTATAAGTTTTTTTTCTTTTTATTTTTTATAAACTTTTTATTATTTTCTTTTTTCTTTTTCTTTATAAGCTAAGTCTTTTTTTATTTCTTTATAGTATTTATTTAATTTAATTTAATATAATATTAAAATCTAAAGTATATTTCTTACTTTAATATCTTTATATATAAGGAATTTATTTTATAGTTTTTTAATAAAACTTTTTTTATTTAAGTTTTATTTATTTCTTAATATATTATCTTTATATAAAGTAGTTATTTTTACTATATTATATATACTTTATATTATTTTTAATATTTAAATTCTTTAAGCTATTTAAGGTTTTTATTATTAAATTAGTCTTAAAGTTTACTTACTTTAATTAAGGTTTTTTAATTTTTTTAATTTTAAATACTATTATATTATATATTATATTTAATTATAGTTATAGTATTTATACTTAAATATATCTTATAGCTTATATTAGCTATTATTAAGTTATATAGCTTTTAATAATATAAGTCTTAAATATATTTTATATAAAGTATTATTATAATAGCCTTTTTATTATTATTTTTAATTATAAAAGTTACTTTAATTATTATTTTATTATTAATTAAAATAATATAAATTATAGTTATTTACTTTTTTTATTTTATTTACTTTTTTTTTTTTTTATATTTATATTATTTTTTATTAATTTTAATTACTATAGTAATATACTTTATAATATTATTTAATTAATTTATTTTATATAATTTATTTTTAACTTTTTTCTTTAACTTTTTATAATAAACCTTTATAAAGGCTTTATTATCTTATAAGGTTTTAGAAATAAGTTATTAAAATTTAGTAAAATATATAATATATAAATAAGTTTATTTAAATACTATAATTTTAGTAATTACTTATTATTTTTTATTAATTACTTTAAAGTTATTTTTAAATATATTTTTAAAATTATTTTAATTAATAAAAATATTTTAAGTTTTTTAATTTTATATATTTTCTTAATTTTTTAAAAAATCTTTAAGGATAAGTTTAAATTAATTTTTAATACTTTTTTAAATTAGTAATATAATAAAAAGTACCTTTTTAATAGTAATATTTAACTTAATTAAAAATATATAAAAATATCCTTTTATTTAAGTTAAGAATAGGATTATATTTATAGCTTATTTTCTAAATAATTCTAGCTTAAGTAATTTAAAAGCTTTTTTAATATCTTTTCTTTCTTAAAAGTTAATATTATTATTAGCTATTAAGTATACCTTTTAATTATTAATATAGTTTTATAAGTTATAGATAGTATTATATAGCTAATAAATTTTAGTTATTATTTTTATTATATTAAGTAGTTTTTTAATATAAAGAAGTATTAAGTTAATATTATTAAATATTTTAATAATATAATATTACTTAATATAAATATAATATAGTTTAAATAAAAGCTATTAATATATAATAGTTTAGGGTTTTTAAATAAGTAAATTAATTTATATTAGGTTTATATTTATAGAATATATAAGGTATTATATTAAGTATATTAAGGTATTATATCTTTTAATAGTTAATAGTATAGATTAGGCTTATTAAGGTAAAGAAATCTTATTAATAGTTAATAAGTTAAGTTTTATTTAATATTAAATAAATATATATATATATTTTAAAAAAGTATAATTATAATAAGTAGCTTATAAGTAATTTTTAAAAATTATTAATAATTATCTAGAATTACTAATAATTCTATATTATTACTAATAACTATATCTTAGTAATTACTTATAGAATCTCTTAGTATATAGTAACTATTATTAACTAAAAGGAAAATATAAAGTATATATAATATAAGCACTTTTTTTATTTAAGTTATAATACTATAAAGAAAAAAGCTATTAAAAATACTAATAGTAAAAACGATATTTTTTAAATAGTATTTAAAATCTTAGCTTAATTAAATAAATACTTATTATTATATAATTAATTATAATTATCTACAGATCCTGATATGAGGTTATTACGGGTATGCGGGGACTAGGGGTATATGGGGTGGTGGGGAAATACGTTAGTATCCGACACCGGCGCAATAGAGGTGTTGCTATTAGAGAGAGATAAAACAAAGTGTCGGCGGTATTGCAAATTGTGTTGAGTCTATCGCCATTGAGGCGTACAGGTCACGCATCGTAAGATTCTGGTCGGGTGGACTTGAGAAGTGCCAGCGAGTTTATTTCCGTTTATCGTGATAAGAGGAGGATTCATGACGGGTACTGTATGTGACTTACTGCATGGTGGGAGGGGAACTGATCAGCATCCTACGTGTTCTAGAAAACAACGCGCCTCACTCTCCTGCATCCTGACCCTGACTCGCCCAGCTTCGCGCCAGGGCGCATTGGTTGGAGTAAGATTCAGCATCTTGTGGGGGCAAGGGAAAGGTTGGGGAAATGAGGGGAGAAATCCAATTTCTCACTGTTTTTGACTCAGATGCTCCGACTTTTCCTCTTGATAGTCCAACATCGTGGGGAACTCTGTCTCTTGGCAGTATTAACCTTTCGTGTTGAATGACTAGCCGACATGCAACTGGCCAGCAAGCGTCTGGGGAAATGACTGATGTTGACAGCATATATCCTCCCCCGTGTTTTGGAGTCTTCCAAGGAAGTGGTTTCCTTGGGGTAATTTGTAACCAGTCGCTTTTCTTGACATCACTTGATCCTTGGCGGTGTTGCTCGGTACCGAATTATCCCGATCATAGAGGGAGAAGTGCTAGGTAAAAGCTCATCTTATTTACGACGATCCTGCTATATGTATGCTATGAAATAAATCTTATATGATGGACGCCACCTGCACCACCTCGTTGACATTCCGTTTACTTGGGCAGCTCGCACTTCCAGCTGTCGGGCTTTTTGTAATCACCCTTCTGGTAGACATTGCGGTAAGGATAGCGGCAGTGTCTTCGCTCAACCTCGACCTTTCCAGTGCTAGAGCCGTTGACGTAGCGAACACCAGTTATGGTCTCGGGTGCTTTGCCCTCCTCAACCCACTTGACAAGAGCGAGAAGAACATTGTTCTTGGCCTCCTTGCCACCCAAGTTGGCGCGGTTGTTTCCAATGCGATTGGCTCCAATTCCGCCTGAACAGTGACCGCAGCCGCTGACACGGAAGTATCGGTAGAACTCATCAAGCTCAGTGTTCTTCAGGCCCATAGTAGCCGAGACGTGGTTGTAGTACTCCATTGAGTTGTCAGAGCTAATCAGGCCATCCTCAAGACCGTGCCAGTGAATGATTTTGGATCCACGCTTGCGGAACTTGGAAAGGTCTCCCTCCCATGTCTCAACGTTGAAAGGGTTGACCTCAGAAGCCTTCTGGTAATCATTGGGTCCAATGGTGTTGGGATCCCACTTGGTATCGTTCCAGATAACATACTGGAACCATTCGGTAGAGTAGGGGAACGGTTGCTCCCCAATTGCAAACCCGAAACCCTGATCGGCTCCAGGGGGAATTCGAGGGTAGATGTATGTGCCGTTGTTACCATACAGAGGACCGAATACCTTGCGGACTGTCTCGATCTGGGGACCAGTCAGGCAGTTCTTTGTCTGGCCTTGGCCGCAGACAAGAGCCTCAGGACGGTACTGGCAAAGGTTGGGATCCTCGAGAATACCATCGGCAACACCATCAAGTGGCTTGTCGCACTGGACCAAGACGTTCTTTTGAACCATGGCCCATTCCTCAGGGCTGAGATGGGTAGCCGCTCCAGGGGGTCCAGTGATACCCCAGAAACTTCCAGAACGGGACTGCAGACCGTTGAAACGTATGGCAGGAGCACCAGCCACAATACCATCGAAATCATCAGGGAAGCTCTGTGCCTCCTTCCATCCTTGTCGTCCACCAGTTGAGCATCCAAGATAGTAAGACTTGGTATGCTTCTTGCCGTAGAACTTCTTTGTAAGTTCCTTTCCGAGAACAGTTCCAGTGTGAACTGAACGGTAAACATAGTCCTCAACGACTCCCGAGTTCTTATACATGGAGACAGCTGAAGTGCCGTTATGACCGTTGTTGGCTCCAACAGTTGCAAAGCCAAAGCCCGCACCGTAGGCAACGTCATCGTATTGAATACATCCAGCCATTCCACCATTTCCAGTGCTCAAAAATCGACCAGTCCAGTTGGAAGGAAGCCAAGCCTCGAGGGTGAGGTTTGACTTGGGACCAGTAGTGACAAACATAGCCACACGGCAGATCTCAACATCAGTGATAGTGCTCTTGGGCGTGCATGTTGGGTCGTTGTCAGGAAAAGTGATGTTTTTCCCAGCAGGCACGTGCTCGGTGAACCAGACCTTGGTGTTGGGCAGCTTCAGCGAGTTCTTAAAACCAGCGCATTTAGCCGCAAAGTCATCACCCTTGCCGACAGCAGCAGCACAAGCCCCCAGCCCCGAAAAGAGCAAAAATGTAGGACGCATGTTATCTTGCGGTAAACAAATATCAGTCGAGGTGTTGCTGAGAACCTGGGGAATAAAGCCAAGCAGAACAACAAAGCCGGCGGACAACATTGTTTTATATCCGTCTGCCGCATAAACGTTTACCAAAACCCATGCCCTTATATTTTGCGGGGGATCCTTGCGATGATTTTGAGCAAATACGCGGATGATTCCTGAAGCAGCAAGACGCCGTTGATCCCTACCATATCAGCAACCCTCGGCAGTACCATGGGAGTGCTATCGCGGATTGAGCATGGTCTGGCTAGTCTGGCAGGGCGGTAGTTGTGTTCGTGAGGGGAAGAGAAGGGGTCTTGAAACCTCGGCTGGCCTGGTTGGGAATTAGATCCGGGGTGCATGATGGATTGGGGAGGAGTTTGCGAGTCAGTCGTTGTGAGGATGGGCAGAGATATCGGTCCGGATAATCTACTTGAGATGGAGACTAGTGTTATTATGGGTTCTGCTATTAGGGGCGGTGCAGACTTTCTTGGAATGAGGCCATTGTTAAATTAAAACTTGCGTCTTCATATGCGAATCTGTGGCACAATTAATGCCCTCGGTGTTTGAAGTTTGACAGTCCAAATACCGCCAAGACAGTGATTTCTGGTGTCCACAACTGCAAATGTTGAAATCCAGGCCTGGTTCGCGGTCTTTTCTAGCTCCGACCAGCACTACCCCTGCTTAGCCGATCGATAATTGTCGCCAGTAAGAACCATTGCACATCTGTCCAGGAACCGGATAGCATTCCGAATCATTGCGCGTCAAATGGGTTCCCAATGCAACATCCTCTTTGTCAATGACGGCTGAGCTGCAAGCGTACGGAATACGGCACTTTGACCCCTGTTGATCTACTTCATTATCACATCTCCATGAAAGTTGATAGATGCGTGTTTTTGCATCCTCACGAATTCTTCAGAAGTTGAGCTTAGAAGTGAAGTTGTAGATTTAGTTGTTGTATCGACCCCTGTGAACTTTATCGCCATATCCGTACATTCTGTATCCGTATTCCATTGACGATGGAAATACCCCAGATCCACAACTAGTTCGATCGTCTGAACTTTCTAGCACATTTTGACTTTTTCATATCGGAATTATCACGGCGGTGACATTCTACCAGGGTGTATCAAATCACGCAATGTCCATCCATAGAGAGTTAATATCCATCCTGGCCATATCACCGTCGGCTTCGCCCTAGCAATTCCCGTTACAGTCGGGCAACACCATCTATCTCCTGATCAGCAACCTATCTCTGTTTGATCAATTAGAATAACTTACTGCCCACATGTCAATAACAACATATTTACCCTTGCTTTCCGCAGGCGGTCTCTGCAACACCCCGACAGCCAGGACATAGTTCAACCACTCATAGTCCGGGTGCGCCGCCTGGAAGACGCCCCTCAACAACGTCCTCCCATCAGGCTGCGTCGGGCCAGAAGTTTGGATGTAAATATCAGCTCCATCATGAGTTCTCAGGTTGTATCGGGTATCGGGGAAGAAGACACCCTTGGTGTCGGTGAGACCCCAGTCGGCACCAAGGTTAGTGACCGTTCCCGAAAGCTTGGGTCCCTTGAAGGTTCCGCCGGTGATGGGAATCACAACGCGGCTACCTTGACCGTAGTCGCCAATCGGCCAACGTTCACCGAGGGTTGCGTTGACGGTGTAGAGATACTCGTAGGATGGCGTTCCCATGAGTTGGGACGCTGCCAGGATGGCATTGGAGGCAATGATGAGGGGAGTCAAGAGTCTCATTGTGTCAATTGAATTGTCCTTGAACTATCTATCACAGCCGATTCATACTGGACGTTCTACTCTCTTATAACTCTTTTTATCCTTCTTTCTCCCTAGATCGCCAAGTAGTTATGATGATTCACCGATTATGGAGAACGGTGATCGGCTCGAGGTGAGGGGTCGACACCCCGCATAGATCCATCGGCAATTGAGTACGGCACGCGCCGTTTACTTAGTTAAGAATGTCTAGATCCTGTAATGAAAGAGGTTCAAGGACTGGAAGTCTCTTTAACCGCTCCACGAGTCAAGCGCCAAGCGGGGAAAGTCGATTAAGGCCAGGGCATCCGAATGCTAGATCGGACAAGCCATCCGACATGACCGTTAAGGTCTAGCGTGGCGGGCTTGCAAGAATGACAAGGCAAATTCAGGTAGTGTCAGATGCTACCGCCTATGGTTATGACGGATTGCCACTGTATTTTCAGTGAACTATCCCTTTAGTCTTCTCTTCATAAGGCAGCTTGTTGTTTCCTTGCTATTGGAGAGAATGAGCATGGACGAATGACGCAAATGACATCACAGTCAGCGTTTTTTCTGCCTGCAACGTTGGCCATTCAAAGTCCAATAGCCCGATTGTCTACTCCGACTTCCAACCCGTCCAAAACTAAAGATCAAAATGCACTTTGCGCTCAACTGTTCACCACAAGACTAGGGGCACCCTTACCTTTCTAGTAGCGACCTCACCAAGAGCTGCCATCAGAATCACCTAACAGAAAGTCTGTCCATATTTTACGAGAGTCCAGTTTTTATTTTCATTGGCTCCTCTTCCCTCTTACAATAATTTTCCTAATATTTTTATCGCTTAGGGTCAAGGTCCTGAGTCTTCTTTCCTCCTGTCCCCGAGGCATTCTACAACCTAGTCTCTTGAGCTTCGGTCAAACCAGCCGCGCCAGCTACTAGACACCTGCCTCAGATGCCAAAGTTACCATGACTTTCAATAGATCAAACTTCTATTAACTGACTACATGAAGCCTCATCAAATCACTCCGGACGGTCACACTGAGTTCATTATGGCCACAAGAAATACCATGTCACTTATTCATAGTTAAATACTGGGCAAGTATCTACTTTTCTAACACTCTTTCTATATAATTTTAAGTAAATAGCCTTTTTTATAAGGTAAGAACTAAAAGGCAAACACTATATAATGTACTTAAGTGTCTTCTTAGCAATCCTTTCTAGCAAAATGCCATTATAGAAACTAAAATTACTAGTATAAATGTAACAACCTAGAACGATTATTATATTATTATATTACAAGTAGCTACTATATAGTACAGTCCTTTAAACTTACTCCCATTCTCATCTTAAACCCCTTTTTAATCCCGCATAGCAGTCCAAGTCCGCAAAGCCATCTAGCTATCATTTAGACAGGAAATATAACCTCGCCTAATACTCATCAGAGCGTCATACAATACGAGCAAGAGAGGACGAAGACGAGAATACCGATCATGATCACGAGACCTTGATGGCACGTAACCGCAGTGAGGAACATCAGTGCTGCAGTTATAGTGTAAATATACCAAGAGGGAGCTGGCCGTAAGCTTGTGATCTCCACCGGCTCTGGCACTGCACTGCGGGCTTGGCTGGTTGTTTTTCGTCTGCGTTCAGTGGTAGAGGCTGCTAAGGTCGCGAAAGAACCGCCGCTTTTCCGTGTTGAGGCTTGAAGCGTAGGTGATATGAGATAAAGCTACTTAGAAGACAAGACTTCCTTACTCAAGCATCCTGAACCAATGATTAACGTTGATTTTCCACTATCCGACTTGCAGGAGCCGGAGGCTTAGGTGTGTCTTCCTCGATTCCTTTACCTGAGGGGCGAGGGCTAGATCAAAGAGCAGTAGGCCGCTTGCCCTTTTCTGCGAGCTTGCTCTGAATCGATACCATATAAGCAGCCGTCCCTCACAATGTGAGTCAAGTCGCGCCCCATCAAACCAACTGTAATAGCAAAAGTTTGGACAGGGAGGACTCTCATAATCACAAACCTCAAGTGTGAATTTTGCCAGCTTCTTCGTTTGACAATTTTCGGGTTTGTAGATAACCCAGCGTGAGAGCGGATGCTAATGACGCGCCATCCTTCGAGAAACTTTTGCAGTACCTTCCCAAGACCTGGTACGTACAACGGAATGCTATCTGCATCGGTTGCAATAAGTCGTCGGGTGAGAACCAAATGAGTCACTGTGGTTGATGGGTAGACTTTCGCTTTCAATAATGGAAACTCGCGGCGCTCGTTTTATGAGCATTACATCAGAATCTGCAGAGATTGAGTCAATAACTTCCTTACAGCCGAAGTACCCACTTAACAGTTCATCCCTTGTTGTTCTTATTCTGTTTATTCATGCGCCAGTCGTTGGCAGCAAAGCAAAGTCGATGCACACATCATCAAACTCGGGTTTCCTACAGCTCAGAACTAGCTTATTCGTGTGAAAGAGTCCAGTCATTGCCTGAGTATGCATATGACGTCGAAAAGTTGACACGGAATCATCGCTTGACGTGAAAATACTTGTAGTGATGTAATTCCTGAATAGACTTATGCCGATTTTCAACTCATTGAACAAAGGCCCTCCCCATAGAGTCTCTTAAACTATGTAAGACCACTGTTGTCACAGCTGAACACTCCAAGGCTCATGAATGAATCTTGGCGGAGTCGATCACGCGAATGTGCTGTCGGATATCCCTATGGTGTTTCTTTCTCCTTGCCGATCGTAGTAGCTTTTAATTGCGGTCTGTCGGCGGGAATCGCGAAAGACTCGACTTCGAATTTACGTTTTCGCTGCGAACCTCTAACTGCCAATAATGCCATATGGATAGGGAGCAGGATCAAGATAATATACCAACATAAGTGCCACTGTTTAAGTTGGAATTCCCTTCAACTAAGCGTCATTAGGCCCCGAGGAAAGGGGGAGTAAACGCGACCATGACTACTCTGAGTCTTGTCATGGTCTAATGCGTCTAATGGATCCGCCAATAGACGTGTCAAACGCCGATTCAAGTATCACTTACGGCTGACCATGGCTTCGATCTCCTTATTTGGGCCGCTCAGCCTCCAGTCGATAAGGACTGGGTGGCTAAAGCTCACATTTCCGGATGCAGGAACACTTCGTCCGACAGGGGTAGACACGATAGAAGCAGCTAATACGATATCAGAAAAATAGCAAAAAGACATAATAAGACTTATCAAAGTACCAAACGAAGGAGTTGATGATAGAAGAGCGAGAGGGGGAGTAGAACTAATACCAGGCAGAAGCTTGCAAGGAAGGATGAAGGATAGGAAGGGTGAAGAAAGATACTATTTTGCTGGTTATCGATAACGGTGCGTCTGTTGATAGCCTCCTTCGTGTCAGGGGAGGGAAATCTGTCTTGTCTCACGCATGCGTATCGGCAATAGGTATGGTATGTTCACATGGTCATCAAGTGTGGCTGAATGCCGGCTTGGATGGAAGCGCCGTAGATTGGAGTCAGCCATCCTGTCTACAGTCGTCGATGAAGATGATAAGCAAATAAAAGAAAGGTGCGATGAGAGGATAGGAAATCTCTGCGCAGGAGGTCAGGAGATGAGAGATGAATCAAGCTTAGGCTCAAGCATTATAACCCCATTGCTGGTCACAACCAGTAGCCATAAGGCGAATGAAGAGCCAAAGTTCTGGGCCCGGCCCATTTGCCCTGCGACACAACGTATCCCTGGTGCCGCCAGTAGTCTTGGAGATATAGTCAATTGCCTGGGGCTCGATCCTCTTGCCCTGTGATGAGTTGTATCACTGCATAGGAGAGGAACTCATGACGTTGACCCTAGAAGATAAGAAGATTTCAATAATTTAGTATAAGCTTAATATAGGTCTATAATACGTTTTGAATACCTTTTGTTAGTTTATTTTGACCCTATAGTAGATTGCCGGGTGAGAACATTGCCGTCACGTTGTTCCCTCGGTTATCGTGGTGTGGCTGCCTCTCTCCCGGTCCTGCTGGGTCCGATCACTGTGCATCGATGTGACTGGCGAATGCATTTTGAACAGGAAATCGTCCAACATAGTATGGGTACTATGCATCTTCTCAAGTAGCTTGACTAAAAGCTCCTTCTTCTGTGGGTCTTCAGCCTACAGAGCGTTTTGCTTGATATTTGAACTAGTGCTTCCGGCACAGCTTTCAGAGCCCAGCAAAAATGCTTTTGTGGGATAGAGCTGCTTGATTCCCTGTTTGAAATTCTTATAGCGCCTCTTCTGCTTAGAATCAGGTCTAAGAGGGCCGCTGCGTTGCAGAGAAGGGCGCTGTAAGGTTGCCGTGAGGCGAGCGAATAGAAAGGATACCGTGAAACGAATCAGTAAAGAGGCTGCCGGATGGATGTTGAAGCGATGATGGGAAGCTCCCGCAACATCTCCAGGAAGCTGTCCTCTTCCCCATCTTGGTATTGTTCAAGTTCGAATCAGTTCGCAATCGGTTGAGAGGAACTGTAGAAGTCAGTATTGTAAACCTGTCCAGACAGTGGAATTACCTCACTGTTATCGCCTGTCGTCGCTAAAACAGCAATCCCCTGTCGGGCTACTGCTTGGGGGAAGTCTCAAGGAAAGACTCGCTTGCAGGATGCTTGCGGGTCATGGGATTCGTTTGGGGTCTTTCTAGTGTAGGAATAGAGGGCTCGGTCTCCGATCCCTCGCTCTCATTGACTGTGGTCGCGTCCGTGAGGTTTTTGTGTGAAATGGGGAAGAAAAGCTGTTTCTCTTGCGGACGCCTTGGATAAAGTGCTGGCTTCATGCCACGCTAGGCATCTACAAAAGCGCAGGTTACCAAGTAAATCTTGATGTCGCCAAACTTCTCTTTCCGCTGATTTGGGTCATCGATATGGCGAGTGGCGTGAAACAGAAGATCGTGCAAACTCTCAAGGGCACCAAGAGTCCAGTACTCGGGATTTATATCGCCGAGTCAGAGGTTGACATATTCACCGAGGAGACGATAGATGTTGGCAGCGGCCTTTGCAATCTTCTTGGAGAGTACCGTTTCCCAGGGATGGATGCGTATTCCAGTATGCATGGATATCCCTTTGGTGCTGCACTCGGAACTCGTATTGTTTGCTCTCTAGAGGCATGAAGCAATGGCGAGGAGCTGTACGCATGAGTAGCGAATGGAGTGATTCTTGCATTGCAAACTGAGAAAGCTGAGAAAGCTGAGAAAGCTGAGAAAACTCAGAAAACTGCGAGATTCTCCAAAGAAGAGACCTTTCGCTAGTTCATAGTCACAAAGAGAAAAGGCCCATGAGTCTGTGCTGTGGTGTTGGCGATGAAGTAATCGTGATGCTTAAATGAACGAAGGAAGGTTAAATTGGGGCGCGTTTGGTTCACTGAGAATACAGTTGCTATCCATATCTAGATCAGCTGTCGTCTTGAGTTGCTCGTTCCGCCTCATTCCTTTCTCTCCACATAGCAGCTCTATCGGCTTGTCGTTCAGCACCCACCCAAGTCCTCCCCTGGAGGTGTTTCAAACATAGTTGTTTCCCATCATCAGGGTAGTAGAGCCAAGTAGCCCATTTCGTCCACTGCTTGTCGTCAGCAAGTGCTTTCACATGGCAGCAACTTCCGATGTTCGTTGGATATAGAATGCAAGTACACTTACGAGACCTTCCTTCATCTGAGCGCGAGCTCTTTGTCCGATCTTGTCCTCAATAAAGTCTCCTCGCAGCATAGCCAGCCGTGAGGGAAACACCCTCTGGAGGTAATGTGCTGTTGATGCAAGATGGGGTTTATCATGCCAGAAGTAAATTGGTGTCAAGGGTATCTTGACACCAGGATGTGTCGGATCTTCGAATTTTTGTGTAAGAGATGATGATAGCTCTCGCAAGACTGCATGTTGTTCGGATATGGCATGTGAGAGCATACGAACAGCAGCTAAGCATATATACTTGATGGGAGTTTCTGGGTGAGAATCGTATGCTTTCATGACTTGTACAAGAGGCGCCACGGGGAAGTCTGCAACCAAAGCCCAATCATGTTGCTGCACCCAGACGAAAGGAGTTTGAGTTACCCTTAAGGCTGATCTGACTGCAAGACCGAACCCTAGTCGTCTTGAAGGCTCTATAAAGGTGACTTTCTTGTCGCTGGTTTGCGATATCGTGTAGTCAACAGTGTTCTGGGGATTGGGACTACCATACTCGGCCTTAGCACGCCGTTGGGTGAACTCAGCACTGACATGGCGATATTTCGTGAGTATCAGTTCCTTGATATTCTTCTTGTATTCGTCAAAATCTGCTGCCTGCTGAGGCGTGACTTGTCCTTTCTTCAATCGCGCTGTAGGTACTATCTGGTCAAAAGTGTCGAAAACAACAATAACATCACATAATGTCAAAGCATGACAATGCTCTTCAAATGACTCGAGGACCGCGGAGACAAGCTCCGTCGAAGGCGCGGATGGAGTTGGGGAAGTTGTGATTATGACGGTGACCAATTTTGGCACGGTATCTTGGGTCATTTCGCTCCGCTTATATGACGTGAGGTGTCGCTGTCAATTAGACTAGGCATCAGCAAGCATTTACCCTGTACGCGACGAATGTTGGGCTGTGTTTGAGATCTGAGTCAAGGTAATCGATGGCGGTGAGATTGGGCTTGGATGTGATGGGACGGGCCGCTTGGCTTCTGACGCGGAAAATTTTGCGTGTCGCACCATAACCATGACGCGATATCTACGGCTAACCAAGAGCAAGTCATGACACTTCTACAACGGTCGCAAGCATAAACTGTCACAGTACTCTGAGTGCGACATAGCTTGCACCAACCTTCTCATAGCATACAAAAGAAGAATAATGACAGTTAATGCAAAGGTTGAGCACTGATCGTTGCTGTCTCGACGCGCGTTTCCAGATAACACTGTGTAACGTTGACGTGCAGAAGTGAGTGCAACCTCAAATCGCATGCGTCGCCAGCCCAGAAGACCAAGACCGAAACTCAACGGCTGAACTAGGCTCGCTTAACAAATAGCAAAACACTAAAGCAAGTCATTGAAGCGTTTCATCTCGGATTCCTTGCTTTAACGAAGTGATAGACGCCCGTCAATCTGGGAATACCGGGTTTTCGAGACCCAGCCACACTCGATGATCCCTGGAAGGCAAAGGGTGCATCTAGCCGCTGTGTCAGTACGTGGATCAATTACGAGCACAGAAGGACACTCCGCTGCAGGTGAATTCAACGTGTACTCGATTGATAGATACGAGGCGATGCGCGTTGCTGCATATTTCTTCGTAAAAATAGAAAGGCACTGTCTGAACTGTGCTATGCAGTCTCGTTGAGTCTAAGTGACAGAAATGCTTAGGTAAACTTCACATAAGTTCAATGCGACTGGTGCTGAGTTTATTTTGACACCATCTCTGTCTTCCAAGTCTGACGAGGGCAGTGGCTGGTGTTGTCTTTCAGTGGGTCGGACCCCTGAAGCTAAGAAAACTCCCCAACCTCAAGAAATTTACTCCTTGGCTGCACCAAAGCAACCCAAGCCGAACCACCAACCTCGCGATTTCCAGCCTTCGCCTTTCCAGACCTCACTAAAACATGAATCAGTTCCTGACATTGTCGGTGTAGATTCTCATTCCTTTCACTCTCTACACGCTATTTTCATGTCTTGTTCGTAAGACATTCTCATTCCAACTTTTTTGTTCTTGGTGTTCTTTCACCGCATTTCACCCGCCTCGCATGATGGCTACCATGGCGGCTCCCCATCAGCCAAGATACAACCTGGAAGACCCGGGCTATCCAGTTGAGCCTCGCACTGCTCGCGACGCCCGCGAGGCAGCTCGTGCTGCGCGAAATGGCCAGAGTCCGAGATACAGACGCACTCAATCGCCAGAGCAGCTCGATGACTTCCGCCCTCAGAGTGAAGAGTTCGACATGCGGTCACCCACCTCTGACGTGGCACTCCAAGACGCCATGCTAGCACAAGCACAACAGCAGCAGCAGGTGAGTTTTTCACGCTAGAGAACACGGTTTTTCTGCAACATCTTTTCTCCGCGTCAGAGCCTCGTGATTAACCTTTTGTTTTTAGCGTGTTGTTCCGGTTGGTCAGGTTTCCCGTAATGCTGGGCAGCGAAGACAACCGCCGCCTGGTCAAGGTCCAAACAACAATGCTCCCAGAGGTCCAGGTCCAGGTCCTCAGCAACCAATGCCTCCAACTTACCCTGGCGGAATGGACGGCGGTCCTCAGCAGCAGCAGCCCAATGGGCCCAGAGACGGTCGTTACAGGCGACAATCGCGCCGCGCTTCGGAGTCTGAACCCCGACCTCATGGAGAGTCACCTCCCCGAAATGGGCCAAACACCCAACAGAGCCGTGTTTCTCAATCCATGGCCTCAGAGCAGCATCAGCAGCGTCGCGCGCCTTCACCAGACCGTCTAGCAGTTCCCGGCAATGACATCAACCGTCTCAACAGTCCCTCCATTCAAAAGAGCGTTCTTCTACCTCTTGAGCAGAAGATCCACGAGTATGATCATCTCATGGGTGAAGCTCAAGCCCAAATGAACCAACTCGACGATGAGATCCGCGCTCTTCAGGAACGACGTCGCCAAGCCGAGGACCGCTTCATTGAAGCCAAGTCCAAGCATGATGACTATTCACGTCAACATGATCAAGTAGGCAAAGCTCTCCGCGGAGAGCTCGTACAGCAGGCCCCCCCACCACCCGCCATCCGTCAGCCCGTTCAGCGCATGGAGAGCATCGACAGTTTCGAACATCGACCGGTCAGCGCGCAGAGCTCTTTTCATCAAAAGCCTAAGAAGGGGGGCTTGCGGATGAGCTTGTTCAATCGAAGCAATTGACTAGACAAGGGTTGCTTATGAAGTTATGCGTTAATGACTGGGATATTGCTGGATATGAGAAAATGACTTGATTTGTTTAGTTTTTCGAAACTTCTTGGTCGTCCGCGAAAAAGGACTTTTAGCTTATTTGTTTAATATGCTTGGATGTACATAGATTGAGATTGAGGAGGTAATTTCGCACATGAGCATTCGATACATCAAAGGATCCTGCTTTCCAATGACTTTAGGGTTGGCTGTTTTGGAATCTCAACGATGACGTCAGTGAAGCTTCAGTCGTGATATTGCCTGAGTGATTGTTTTCTGCACAGAAACACTGCTCCCATCCTTGGAATGTCCACCGAAACGCCAACGTTCATCCATGATCTGTGACAAGATTGCACGCCCGCTACTTTTCACGCCCAAGCATACTGTGAAGCCTGGGACTCCCGTCGCCTTCTGTTCAATTCCCAACACTGACTGGTTCATCGCCTACATGCTCATAAGTCAATGTTTTTAACTCAGATCCTTGCTCACTCAAAGCTCAACTACCCTCTTCAGTCTCTTGGGTCCTGCATCTCACGGTAGGGCCATGTGTCAGATGAAACGCGGTACTCATCAAGCTCATCATATTGAGCCGCGATACGCTCAACCTTCCCATGCGTGATGACCTTTGAAGAGAATCGGGGCATGAGTCTCCATTAAGTAGGCTTGGACAATATTTTAGTCCGAAGCTATGATTTTCGGCTCAGCGGTTTACAAAGATGAAATTGTCTTCAAGCCTTTCGTATATGAATCTTCGAATGACGTCAATAGCCTTCAACCCAAACACTGTCCAGGCTAATGTTCTGATTCTCGTTTGATTCCCCATGTAAACTCTACCGATAGCCCTTGTTTTATTTCGTGAATAAGATACAAATACGGTGTCGGAGAAGAATCAAGTGATTTTATAGAACGTGGATGTCTTTGGTCCAATACGTGACAGCCACATACACCAATTTGGGCTTTCGACCAAGCGTTCCGGTTCCACGTGTTCATGGCCTCCCGACATCTCAACACGACCAAACGTTCGCCCCATAAGGCTGTAATTTACTGTGCTTGATGGAAATGATTACAATAGAGTAATGTGCCAAGGAATCCAAAGTTTTGTGATCTGCAATCGCAAACTTTTTCAGCGCATCGTCGTAATCTACGGTACGGATTCCGAATGGAAACGATGACGAGAGCTAAAAGAGTCGGTGGGGCACTTGAGCGGAACGCGTCTCAATTACGGTCCATCTGCCGCATTGACTTGTTATCAAGAACCTTTTCAATCAGACTCAGCTAAGGCAGTCAACAAAAGCACCTTTGTCGTGCCAGTTCACGACTCATGCATTCTAAGACATCAATAATTCACATCAAGATATCTACTCCTGAAGAAACTGCGGCGCAGAACCCTCCCCTCTGATTCCGAATAATCCTAGTCAATTTCGGAATGTGGAGCATTTTGCCTGCCGGGGAGCTGCAATGAAGAATTCGGGGACTCGGTAGCCCCTGAGATGGGCGCGGATCTTTGCAAATCCGGAGATCATGAACAAAGAAAGGAGAGGCTTTCGAGTTTGACAAGCCCGGTTACATTGTCTCAACAAGGTAAGCCATTCATGAACCCTTTTTTTCTGACTCTGCAGATGCTGAGTCGACTCAATAGAGCTGACACTGATCGTCGCTGATTGGTCTTTTCGGGAAGCGGGATCCTCTTCCCGAGAGAACAGTTCAACATCACCAACCGATAAACATTCCTCTTCTCAGCAAAGAAACTTCAGGCGTTATCTGAAACGCATGACTCACTGCCACGTTTTGACACAAGATGATCATCCTGCTTATCAAGTTTGACAAAGATTTTCCAAGCGATCTTCAGTGAGGAAATGACTCGAGTCGGCAGCTGAGAGGCCCAATTCTACACCAAATCCTTGGCGAGTGTCGATCGTCTTCTAGCGTAGAATACTACTGCAAGCCTCATCCGCATCTAATTCCCATGACATCCCTCCTGGGCGCGGACTTGTGCCTGTGATTCTTATCACCGGAACGATGCTGCAAGATAGAGTCGTGATTGGCGATGGTTCTTCGGGGGGACGGATGTGACCCATGCAAGTGGCTACGTGCTTTTCAGGCATTAGCTGGCATTAAAGGCTCCCCCTCCCCTTGAGTCGTGACCCCTATGCAGGCGTTTGTTTTTCGTATCGCTTTTTGTTTCTGTAGCCATGGGCGGAGCTACCTCCTTCGCCGCCGAGGCATTTACACTGCTCTCTATCGGCATTTCGGTCATTGGGCTGCGAACGTTTGCGAGGATACGGCAAGTTGGCGTGAGGAACTTTGAGGCCGATGATTACCTCATGCTGGTAGCGATTATTCCGTATACGATCGAGACGGCGCTTGCCTATACTGTTGGAGCAAAGTTTCATGGATTGACCAACAGTTCGATGACGGATGAGGAGCGCAAGGCTCTGTCTCCAGACACTGAAGAATATAAATGGAGGGTTGGAGGATCCAAGATTCAGATTGCTGGTTGGATTACTTACGCCACGGTGTTGTGGGTTATCAAGAGTGCGCTGTGCGCCTTTTACTTTCGACTCACGGTAAGTTTAACACGGCATCAAAACTGAATGACAGGGCTAAAGTCGTCAGGCTGGTCTCACCGGTTACAAAACTCGTATCTACATTGGCTTCGGCTTCATCGCCTCTACCTACGTCGCCATTGTCTGTTGCATTCTATTCAGCTGCCATCCATTCAACCGCTTTTGGCAGATTTACCCCGACCCAGGCAGTACGTAGAGACACAACTGGAGTGAGAGGCAAGCAAAATACTAATTCTTTGTAGACTTCTGCCACCCCGCGCTGTCCAAGCTCTACATCTTCATCATCGTCAGCCTCAACATCCTAACTGACATTTACTTGCTCGCGATCCCCATTCCGATGCTTTGGGGCGCTCGAATTCCCAAAGTGAAGAAGTATGGATTACTCGTGCTCTTCTCTGGGGCCGTATTTGTGATGGTTGCGGGTTTACTACGATGTATCCTAATACTCAAGGTATGCGACTTCCAACCACCACAGAGGTTATGATGAGGAGTACTGACATCGCCAGAATCCCAAGACGGGCCCTGAAGAGGGAGCTAGTTGGGCTGTACGAGAGTCCTTCGTTGCCGTCGTGACAGCCAACCTTCCCAGTACATGGGGATGGATGCGCCAAAAGCTCAAACCCATCTTCGGTTCACTTCTCTCGTCCAACAACGTCAGCTCAAAGTACAAAGGCGGTCCCGAACCTGGAAGTATCATGCTCGCCGACGGAAATGGATCAAACTGGAAGAGGAGTAATGGAAGGTCTATCAGATCAACGACGGGGCTTGGAAGTGTGAATGATCGGAATGTCTACATCCACGGAGGAGGCGGCGAGGCTAGTTCGGACGAAATTATTCCATCAATGCCTGGAATCACAAAAGAAGTTGAGTTTACAGTTGAGGAGTCGGATGCAAGAAAATGATGATCGAAGTGATGGTGTTTGGTTTAGATATGTTATATACCCAGTCATGAGATGACTTAATTTGCAATAGATAAGACTTACGTTCCATTACAGTTGAGACTTGTGACCCCGAGAGCTTGAATCAGCAGAGAAAACTTAGTTTCAATGATCTCTTGGGTGATGTAACATGGACCTGCTAGGTGTCTTGACTAATACCACCCAGGTTGGACTCAGCAGGTACTGGCAACAATTTCTATTTGAACACATGAGTTTGCCATTGCTTGCCATTCTCATCATACCTCTTCGGAATGACGTTCAAAATACCATCAACGTCTCTCGGCTCATAGTCCAACATCGACGCAGCCAAGACCATGATATCCATTCCAAAATTCTCCTTAATCCAATATGCAAACATGTCCATTCCGGCGACAGCACCACCCGCAGTCCAGATATTTCCATCGACAATCCATTTCTTCTCATCAGTCCACTTGACATTCGGAAATTTCAGTCTGAGAGGCTGGATAGCACCATGATTGACTGTCGCATTCTTGCCGTCTAGAATTCCCGCTGCGGCAGCAACGCTGGCTCCAGTGCAAGTGGTGAAGAGGAGTTTTCCAGCTGCGACGTGCTTTCGGATGAACTCGGCGTACTTGGGATGAAGCTCGAAGTTCGTGGGATCCGGGCCCCCGAGAAGCAGACAGTCGATTTCAGGGCATTCATCAACGGTTGTAGTCGGAACAATCGGAATGTTGCTTGTTTGAAGAAGAAAGGTTTCGCGAGTGATGCCGATGTGATGGAAGACAAACTCTGGGGCGCGAGAGATGGTTTCTTGCTCGATCTTCATATAGCCAGATAATTGACTGATGTATGGCTTGGTGGCAGAGTGGAGGAGGTCGGTTGGGCCCAAGACATCTATAGCTTGATAGTCGTAAACAAGGGCACCTATGTGGAGGGGAGCCATCTTGCTAGATTGGGTGCAATGAATTTAGAGTGATGACGGATGTTGATGGTGTCAGCTGAAGCTAAAAGTTGTGCTTCTACGAGCCTTTTATAGTGACAGCACATCACTGTGTAGTATAGCAAGAGTTTGAGACGAAACACATATATTCCGATGGCTGTCGCATCAAGTTCGACCGGTTGGCGATATATCCGAGCTGGAGTGGA
The DNA here is from genome assembly GCF_019915245.1 of Fusarium musae. Classification (NCBI taxonomy): domain Eukaryota; kingdom Fungi; phylum Ascomycota; class Sordariomycetes; order Hypocreales; family Nectriaceae; genus Fusarium; species Fusarium musae. The sequence continues at coordinate 1,225,643 of NC_058397.1, forward strand.
AGTAAGAGGACCACGGTGGGGATTGGACTAGGGGAGTATCCAACAGGAACACAGCCACTCAATTAGATTCAAAGAGGATGGCCTATTCAAGCATGGTCGATTGAGATACTTCCACCGCGCGTCGGAGCGAAAATGAAAGGTCGAGATATACCAACTTTACAGGCAATGAATGCGTGACAGGTTCCAACCCGCATTCGGATGTAGGAAAAAACCAATGTCATTAAACACCATATCTATCAAACAAACATCCCAATACCCGAACAAGTTAGAAATCAAAACATGTTCACTCTATTTACCCGTGATAGTTGATTTGTGCGTTATAGAAATGTGCCCCTCATGTTGTTGTGGACGACATCTAGTGCAATAGCGCTTGTGCATCTGGGACTACCCCGAGCGCGGCCATTTTGGCCTCTGCGGCCCGCATCTGGAGTTCGGCTGTGCTTAAATTGTCTTGAGCCCTTTTCCACTGTTTCGATCACTTTCGAGATATGCCTGTCTCGCGTGAAATTGCTCTGTAGTGCGATGCGGAGCTGTACGTGCTTGGATATATTGGTGGGTTTGAGGTACAGGGCCTGGTGTAGCGACTCTTGGTGCCTCATATGTCACTGTGTACGGCGCCGCGGCTCCACAAAGATGACCATGTAATGGCAACTTTTACGAAGCCTTAAACCAGGGGTTGGGAAGAAGACAGCTGGCACGGAAACACTTCGGTCGCGTTGCCCAATGAGTTTGACTCAACAAGCACTTCCAGAGGTTACATCGGTGAAGATAGGCGGGACCTCGCAAATTGGGTGGCGGAGTTAAACATAAACAGTGAGAAAGATCCCGAGACCGCTTCTACAGAGGACCAGGACCCCAGAGACTATACCAGGAGCAACAGAGACAGGCGAATGAACAAGAGCTTTCGCGGAAGAAGGAGGAACGCTTGCAAGTGGAGCAACAATGACAGCGACAGGAGCAGCTGAATCGCGAACGACTGAAGAGGGACTATCATACACAACAAGAAGAACTAGCACAGAAACGAGAAGACCAGGTAAAGCAGCAGCAGGAACAGCAGAGTTCCTCCCTCGAGCCGAGCAAAGGACTGTTAGATTCGCAATGGGCTATTAGCGTCAGCTCAAGGGAGCTGAGGCCTGAAGACTCGAACTTGGTTCAGAGTTGTGAGACGAGACCAGGGTCAGGATTGGTATTGGGACGAATGCTGAGCGGCCGGGGGTGGCTGGATCAATTCGTGATACAGTTTTTGTTATAGTGCTGGATGAGATGTGGAACAAGCCATTTTGTAGATTTGACACTTGAGTTTTTGATCGATGGCTACTAATTCCAATTGCATTGATGAGCTTTGGTCGGTGATGCTTCAATCTTCAAGAGACCACGGGATATTTGCGTACCGAACCTTCAAACCAAAACGAAATGTGACAATTCTGTACCAGGGCTTTTTGGGTTTAATGCAGGTACAGATCGAGAACGTCCATGACAACCATAAACAGAAGCTTAACTTCAAGCCACCAATTCTCCAACTGGCCAAGCTATTAAGCTGTTTTTGTCTTAGATGATCGGGATGTCTCACATCCATGGCACCAAGCTAGGTTCTCTCTGCTGGAATAAGCTCACAGCCACAAGTCTCAACTGCAAATAACACTTCTAGCCCACAACTTAGAATGGCACCAAGCGTGTCAAAACCCTTTGGCTCAGGTTGCACACGCTCGATGACAGGAATTGATCGTCTTCATATTCCGCTCTTGCTTGGGGGATGAGAGCCGGCGACTCTTGGCGCGAGAGAGAGTTACTGTGAGATCATTGAAGCCATGGAGTCTCCAACGGCACAATGCCAAGGTCATAATCTGAACGAACAGCTGAGGGGTCTAGATTGAACTAGCCGCCTCCTGGACACAAGCTCGTCAGTGGTAGCTTGAGAATCTACCAGAGGGCGCGTGATTGTGTTTTTTTATCAAAATTCGAGATCAGCTCTGAATCAGCTCCGCCGATTTATAGCGGGCGCACGGGATGCTTGGAATGCTATGGCGTTACTTACTGGGTCATACGCGCTCTCTACAAGCCACGGTATTCTTTGACTTTCATCGGCATATGCTAAAGGACCTATAACACATTTTTTGGCGTCATACCAAGACAATCCTACTACAACTAAGTTAGAGTGAGTGTCGATCGAGACCGTTCTTTAGAGTATCAAGCTTCTCGGCCCTGAACCCCTGGCATTATCCGTTATGACGCCTTGACGCCTTGACAGTGCCCAGATAAGCATGGACTACTTCGCTCATTTAGGTGCCAAGCTGCTTTTATAGTCGTAAGCATACTTCTCTGCCGAGATATTTTACCTTCACCACTGTCCTGGCTTCTTTCGACTGACCACAATGATGTTACCCCATCGCGATAAATGGGATGCTCACTACTCGACGATTGAAGAAACAGTCTACATTGGCAGAGATGTCTTTGTTGTTGTAAGTTCTACTTGTATGACCCTCTCGGTAGTGGTATGTACTGACACTTTACCAAGGTTGCCTCGACGTTATCACTCTACAATGCGATCGAACTCCTCACCCTCATCTCTCTTACCTTCAAAAGACGATCGGGGCTTTATTTTTGGAGTATTCTCATTACATCATTCGGAATCATTCCATACTGTCTAGGATGGCTCATTGTCTACTTCGACCTTACACACGATTATGTTGGCATGATCATTGAGACTGTTGGATGGGTCCTCGTCATTACTGGCCAGTCTGTTGTTTTGTACTCGCGACTTCACCTGATTGTCACCGATATCAAGATTCTTCGAGCCGTTCTCATTATGATCATCATAAATGGTCTCGTTTGGGTAAGCGATACTCCTAAGCAACATGGTTCCCGACTGACCACGGCCCAGCATTCTACAATGACTGTACTGCTCTTCGGATCAGAGTATAGTCCAAGTGACAATAGAAAGGGCTTTAACAATGTCTTTAACATCATGGAAAAGATCTCCATGTCCATATTCTATCTGCAGGAACTCATCATCTCTGGTCTGTACATCTGGAAGTCAATGGAGATCCTCAAGACAGCTTTCGGCAACACAAAAAGCATGCTGTACAAGCTTTTCACGATCAACTTCGTCATCATACTAATGGACATCGCTCTTCTTGCGATAGAGTTCCATGACCTTTATGTCTGGGAGCAAGGTATCAAGCTGGTCACCTACTCGATCAAACTCAAGCTAGAATTTGCTGTTCTTAGCGAACTCATTGAGTTCGTTCGCAATCGCAGCGGAACTCGATCACGCCCAACAAAAAACACCGAGAACCAGAGTACTCTGGTGCCGTTGTCGTCCATGCACAAGGGGACTACTAAAGAAACAACATCGAGTACCAGAGACTTTATCCACGCTGGCGGTTCTCGGACCAACACAACTATTGCGGCTACTAATCCGATACCAGCCGCTCCGACTAATGATAGCATACACGTTTTGAGAGAGGTTGACGTGGAGAGTTTGTCTGCTTATCCTGGGAACAACCAAAGCACTGATGAGCTATGGGGTCGTCTACCTGAAGACCCTGGGAAGGTCATCGTCGGAAGGGCATTATGAACATAATCGAAATAGTTTTCGTTGTATATTTATGACCTTTGACCATATGAAATCCGGGCTTGCCCACGTAGCATGTCTTCGCTGCTTGACTAAACGTTCATGTCTTCATTACACTGTTCGAAATTTCCAGGCCATCAAAGTGTCAGAAATCTCGAGCCATGCGACAAGTATCAAGCGCGCCGAAAAATCCCAGAAACTGTCGTCGATACATGGAGACAAGGCTAGAGCACAAAGGCTTTTGTGTAGTGGACAAGAAAAACAACCAAGGAAGAAATCTCATTCGACACAGGCTCATCAACAATTCAGGATGATTCTATATTCACGATAGGATCTTCATTGCTGAGTTTATACGTGAAATTATCGCTACGGCGTGGTAGTCTCTCCCCATTCTGTATCACTCTACAGATACCACGAGTTATTTACCTCCTTCAAGGCCAGCGCCAGATTGGCGAGAAAATTGAATACGATTTTATGGATGATAACTTGGGTCAGATCAAGACATATTTTTCTCAAGGCATTCTGACACCTGCAACAGTCATTGCCTGGGATGAATATGATCCTGATAATGAAACTTCTCTTCTAGGCGTAAGTCGAAAAGCATTATTTATTTACCACCCTAACAGGATGATAGCTGGCAGCCTTGACAAAATCCAAGTCAATTCTCAGATTTCTCGCAACGCAAACATTTGATCTATCTAACAGGTATGCGTAAGCTATAGACAGATACGAACGGATATGCTAACATTCTAGAAATCATGTTGGCAGTGCAAATTTTTTGTATGCTTTTGATGGCAAAGATGGTCCCAGATGCGTCCTGGAGTACACCAAGATACGCCGAGACTCCATTTTGGCATCCGAATTTCACATGATCCTGCGAGGTATTGTAGATCCCTGTAATGCGCAGATGTGTGTAGAAGCGTGCAAGCCTTATTTCTCAAGCAACATGGTGGCTTTTAATACTGCAGTCTGGAGATACGCCATGAAACAGTTCAAGTACGTTTCAGTAGTGAACATCGAGGGATGGGCAGACCTTGTTGCAGACTGTGTCTTCAGAGGGTTGGACATCCATCAACAGCTTCGATCCGACACCGACTTCAGCGCTTTGAAAGATATACTGTTTTACAACTGGGACACTGACGAGATATTGGAAAATGTGCATCGATGGCTAGATATTGTGGAGCAAGCTGGTGTCAGCATTAAGGAATATCTCATGGTCGAGACAGAGTGCTGTTTCGCGACGTGGCACGATACGCCATATTGGAATGACAATAAAGTCGGCTCCTCGAACTACAGACGAGTTCTGTTCATCAAGGAGTCGAGAGGCAGACAATTTCCATTCTGGGCCCTTTCAATCCGGGACGAGTGCCCTGTTAGGGAGCTATTGATGGAGTACGAACACTTTGCTACGCCACTCACATTGTACCCAGCAAGCTCGACACAAGCATACATTGCGCAGCATGAAGCTTGGAAAGAACATCAGACCTTAGGGGCTCCAGACGGATCTGATAGACATCGAAAAGGGTGACCTTTTTGGCTACCTCTTCGTTACTACAACAACTATAGTGCGGAGGAGACGGAATGGGTGGATCGGGAATTGCAAATGGCCCAAAAACGATTTGACAGAAATCAAAAGCGCAAGGAAAGGAAATTTGGGCTCCATAAGCAAAAACAGCGCGTGTCAATGCCGGGGACTTGGGTAGAAGATGTTTGAGGTTTGAAAAAACAATTGGTTCTGTGTGTATCTCACGTGCTAAATGAACACTGTGAGATGGCATTCTATCTGTGAATAAATGGTCTGAACTTAGCGTGCTACTCAATTTTCGCTGGCTACGAACTTACAAATTAACAACATGAGAGAGTTTGCATCACCGTAAGCCCCCTGTAGACGCCTCAAGGCTTGAGATTATGTATCAGGGTGAGAGAATGGAATCGTCAATGAGCGGTCCAAGTTGATCCTAAAATAACCTCAGTTACCCTAAGCCAATTCACCTGCTGCAGGGTACAGCTGATCATTGACCCACATCTGTCTAAAGAGAATTGTGATTGGCAGTCGACGACGCGTCTCGTGAGATAGCGGCGCTGACGTCGTCATCCTCGACACCAGAAATCTCACCCATGTCGCATCGACTGCATCCCCTAAACCCGAAATGTCCTTCCAACAGCCCAAAGAATGGCCACAAAACGTGTCCTTCGTGGCAGTCACCAACCAGAGGACGAACCCGGTATCATATCGTCACTCCTCCAGATAGAAAAATGCAAGATCCCGCAGCAAAAGATGATATGGATCGTCGAGAACCTCGAATGTCTCGGCCGACGACAATCCAAGAAGAGAAAACTTACTAAGGAAGAAAATGAAAAGTTCGAGACACCTTATTGGTTCAGAAAAATCGTCAACGGATTCGCAGACAGCAATTTCGTTGCGCTTTCGTACACCTGGGACGCTTCCGAGTATGAGGCGCAGAATTCCAGAAGCGAGGGTCACAAAATTGAGACAAGGGACGGGCAAGAAGCTTGGCGCTCTTCGGTACGAAATTCGGTGCTTGAAAGGATCACCAAGTACATGCAGTGTCATGATGTGCCGCTTCTGTGGATTGATCGGCATAGCATCCCGCAGAAGAAATGCAAGCAGCTAGCATGCACACATACTGAGTGCCGACAAAAGAGACATGCTCTCGATGCAATGGACCGTGTTTACTCGCTGAGCGATCATCCCGTTGCGCTACTCGGTCGGCCTATCCAAGATGAGGATGAGATGAGGACCCTCTCTTCGGTACTCAAAGGTGCCCTTGTCAAGCACCACGAGGGCGGATTCGCGCTATCCAAAGGCGCAGAATATAGTCAAGCGCATAAAATGCTATCCCTGATATACGAAATCACTCGCGATAAATGGTGGACGAGAGCGTGGACGTTCCAAGAGAACTACAGAGCTGGTCTCAAGATGACGCTTCTGATTCATCATAGCGCCGACTTCGAAGACACAAAGCGGTTGATACTCAGCGGTAAGAAACCGATGTTTGGTGTAGTACCGGGCGAGTTGAGTGTCCAGTCTGCCAGGTTTTCAGAAAGCGCTACTAAATTCTGTCTTGGCTTTCGCCGACATCACTTTGTGACGAGTGAGGATGACGAAATGATTGATCACATACTGGCGACGGCTGGCAAGTACACCATATTGCTCTCACCTTCAAGCTCCATGTCTGGAACGATTGTCTCAGATGTTCGAAAACGAGGCGTCACGGAGCCATCGGACTGTCTGGCCATTATCGCCAACTGCTGCCAGTACGCGACACGTCTCAACAGTACGCGGCTTCAGGATAGCGGTGTAGACCTAGATCTCGCGATACTAGCCCTTCGTCTCGTAAATGGCGAGATACTCAAGAACGACGAACCGCCCTTATCTGAACATGAGCCAATGGTTGAACAGATCAACAATCTTTTCTTCGACGATTTCCGAGCCCCGGAGGGTGCTAAAAGGTTGACTTTCAACAAGAGCTGTCGCTTCGTTGATGTTAACTTCACCAAAACTGGGATAGTCACAAGAGGTCATCTCTGGAAGCTGGACGACGGTCTTCGAGCACCGCGGTCATCGCCACGCTTGTCACAGCCAGTTCGGAAAGGCGAACAGCAACTATCGGATTATGAGCGGACCCGGCTGAGACAGCTAGTCGAACTTGTCAAGGCAAAGAAAGGACGTAAGGACGCAAAGATAGTGGATGATGTGAAGGACTTTCTGGAGGAAGATGCTTTCGTTGTGGATGAGGAGTCTTTCAGCCTGCGGTATCGAAGATCCATGGCGAAGGAGGTCGTCAGAGCCATGGAAGCAGATCAACCTTTAACACTGGGCTATCTATGCGACCCCTCTGGAGATGCTACAACAGCACGAGCGATATTTATTCGGAGCCGGAAATATGATGAATCTGAAGAGCTTTTCAGCCAGCAAGATGATGATCTTACACATGTCTTCACGTCGCTCTGGTCAGAAGACCAGCCAGATGAGGAGTATCTTGCAAACGATCTCGACCACCATGTATCTCTTGGGGTTCGGCTGTCATATGATAAACACAACCTACCGTTGCGTTTGTATACTAAGGAATGGGTTCTCGGTTTGTGCTTCTTTGTTGGTGCTCCGACTTACGAAGTTGTGTTTCCGTGGCCCAGACCCTTATCGCGGTAGTAGACGCGGACTAAAAAGAGGAACATGTAATAACACTGTAACACCAGGGACGAAAATAACTTGAGTTGGGGGGTGGGGTTTTTGACCGTTTCATCGGAAGGCATATATAGGAACATCATCCTAGGTGATGGGTATATTTAGGTAAATTTAGTGTATCTTAGACTAATCTTAGTGGGTCTTTAGATTAGGTTTCGTCTAACTACGTCGCCCGGATATCAGGTTCAGAGCACGTAACGGAAATGAGGGTTCTGCAAAATGTCAGTGTCTCGTCACAATGTTAGTCTGAACTGAAACTTACCTCGAAATCTGTTAAATCAGCTCCATCCACTTCAGATGCATCCTCATTATTCGTCCCAATAGCCGCAGCGGCGGCATCTCGTTGTGCATTTCGTCTGGACAAGAGTACTCGAAGCATAATTGCGACGACCATCTGCGCAACCGAACAGCTGAGAATCGTAATGCAGCCGGATGGATACAGAGGCGCTTCCGAGCCCAAGAAAGCATGAGGGCCGATGACATTACCCACACAATAGGCGATGAATACCATTGCTGAAGCAGTGATGCGCTTGGTGTAGCCGCCGAGATTGCTAGCGGGCATCTGCATCGCGAGGACCAGAGAGCAGACAAAGGCGCCGATGATGTAATAACCAAAAAGCACGCCGATCTTGTGATGCTCACGATCAAGCTTCCAGAGCAGGCAGACTCCAATCATGGTGGGAATAAGATAGACAGCCATGATGATAGTTCGGCAGTTCTTGATGCGCGAAGCCAAGAAAGTGCCTGATAAAATGTACATGACTTGGAATGCGCCCATAGGGATACCAAGAGCGACTGTCTCAAGGGGGTCCTTGACAACGCCCTTGATGATGAGCTTACCGAAGTTGGCGATACCTCCGTTGATGGTCTCGTTGAGGAGTATGAACAAGACAAGAAGCCAGACTTGTGGATCGATGAAAGCCTCCCGAATTTGGTTCCACTTGATGGTCTTGTTTAAGACACCAGTTCGAGCGAGACGACCACGGCCGATGAGTAGGGCTCGTTCTTCAAGGGTGAAGTGGCGAGCTGACATGATGCTGTCGGGGAGGAAGAAGAGGAGGACAAACCCCCAGACGACTGTCATGCCTCCGCATGTCATGAAAACAGCCTTCCAGACGGGAAAGTTCTTAATCTGGCCAATGCCATAGGTAAGAATGCCACCGAGCTATGGAATGTCAGTACACTCCCAATGACCAGGGTGGTTATCCTACCATAGCTCCAACGCCATTACAGCAGTAGAAGATACCAGCTCTGAATGGCTGCTGCTCACGCGTATACCACATCGAAACGATCATCATGAAACACGTCGTGATGGGCGCCTCAAAGACGCCAAGGAAAAATCTGCACGTGGCCAACGAACCAAAGTTATTTCCCGCAGTGGTCAACAACAACACGCTCCCCCATCCCATTACACAACCACTGACAACCTTAGCCATTCGCGTTTTCTGTGCGAGAAACAGCCAAGGGTATTCCGCAGCCATGTAAGCGAAATAGAAAATCGAGGCAAACCAGGAATATTGATCTGATGATACTCCGGTGTCTGTAAAGAGGTCGAAAACCGCTGCGTAACTCAATGCATTCTTATCGATGTACTGAAGCATGTATGTGCCCATCAACATGGGGAGGAGGATCATGTCAACCTTTCGGATGAGTTTCTTGTTGAGCTCTGTATCCGTCAACAATTCGCCGATGTACTCATTTGTGAAGTTGTGTTGACGGAGAAATGTTTCTGTAGCGTCAAGCTCGACGACTTCACCTGCTGTGATTGAGTCGAGCTTTTTCATCGCGATTTGCTCTTCGGTGAGCTTCTTGGCATCGGGCAACGGCCCCGTTGTGGTTGGAGACATCGTTTGGGAAGTAAGAGTTTTAGGGCCTTTATCCTAAGTGATGAGAATATTTAGGTGAATTTAGGATAACTTAGGACGCCTTTAGACCAGTGGCACTCAGCACCCTTGAATCAATCTCAGAAGCACTCCACGGTGACAGCTTCAAGATCCACGATGATGGGAGATCAAAGACCCATATAACCTTCCCTTCAGTCAAACAATCCATAGACAATGGTCCGGGGTACATGATTCTCGTATCAAACAAGCGAATTGGCCCTATCAGTCTATCATGCAGATCTCAACCCAACGAAGCAGCAGTTCCTGAGTCAAGAGAGCGCGAACAGCATTCTCACCAATGACAACCTCACTAAAACCACCCAAGTTTGCGGGGTTTAGGCCTAGTTCCAGTTGGCCGCTATCATGCTCCGATACTCGGTCCTCAGATCTAACACCGGCCACGATCGGTTCCATATTCAACAGGCGAAATCGCGGGGCAGGAAAGTTCCCCGATCTGAAAAGGGAGATTCGCGTCTTTTCTTCCTCAGATTGGAAAGATAGGGCGCAGATGGCACTTATCTCCGGTGATTCTGCTGTTGAAGCCGTTGTCGGAACTGAGCCGGGGAGAGCGGAGCGGTTTTTGGACGCCGAGAAGATGCCCCTCATAGGATGGCGCTACTCCAACATGGAGTTTCGTCAGTGTCGAGTCTTGACTCTATTTAACCATTGTATTCTCACGATTCCTCTTTTGTGACAGTAGCAAATTGAGTCAGAATGGGTAGCCGAATTTCTCCAGACACTCCAACCATTGCCCTCCCCCAGGGCAAGCTTGTCGGCGTCAAGCTGAATGACAGCCTACCCCAAGCTGTAGATGGTTGGATGGGCGTTCCCTACGCTTTACCCCCAACAGGAGATCTCCGTTTCCGTCTCCCCGTCAAAGTACCAGCTTCACCTGACAAAGTCATCGATGCATCTGAATATGGCCCTGCAGCTCCTGGCAAGGGACTGTTGGTAGGACCAACGCTTGAGCAGAGTGAGGATTGTTTGACAGTGAATATCTTTCGCAAGTCAGCGGATAAGCATGAAAAATTGCCTGTTGCTCTTTATATCCATGGCGGCGCGTTCAATAGAGGTTCGGCGCATATGCACAAGACAGCGTCGATGGTAGCGAATGCACCCGAGGCCTTTGTTGCTGTGACGTTTCAATATCGAATTGGAGCTTTGGGGTTCTTGCCCTCGAGCCTGAGTGCCAAGGAGGGTGTTCTCAACCTTGGATTAAAGGATCAGATTCTCATGATGGAGTGGGTGCAAGAAAACATCGCTGCCTTCGGTGGTGACCCCAGTAATGTCACATTGTTTGGACTGTCTGCTGGTGCTCATTCTGTAAGTTCCAGTGACAATTTGAGCGGAAAGTCAACTAACTTGAAGTAGATTGGTCATCATATCATGCATTATAAGGAGGGTGTTGCCCCTCTCTTTCACAAAGCCATCATTGAATCTGGAGCTCCTACATCACGAGCCGTGAGACCATACAATGCGCCGATTCATGAAGCCCAGTTCAAGGACTTCCTCCGCGCGGTCGGCGTCCCCGAAGATCTCCCAGAGTGTGAGATCTTCCCTTATCTGCGCCAACAACCAGAGAAGGTCATCACCGATGCGCAAACAGCCACATTCGACAAGTACAACCCCTCCCTTCGCTGGGCTTTCCAGCCTGTCATTGACGGTGAAGTCATCGCTCGACCGCCTCTCGAGACATGGAAGTCGGGCAAGTGGCATAAGGTGCCCATAATGACTGGCTTTACAACGAACGAAGGTTCGCTTTATGTTAACAAGCAAATGTCGGAGTCTTCTCAGTTTCGACACTTTTGGGCTGAGTTGCTGCCGTTGCTTACCTCCGAGGATTTGGACACTATCGAGGCGCTATACCGAGATCCAGCTAAGTTTGAGGATTCCGAGTACAAGGAGACACGCAAAGATATGGGATCACAGTACAAGCGTATTGAGGCTGCATATGCCCATTATGCTTATGTCGCTCCCGCGCGTCAGACAGCCGAGCTCGCCTCCCCATCAGTACCCGTCTACCTCTACCACTGGGCCGCTGTCAGCACGGTCAACAACGGTGCCCAGCACGCCGATAACATGCGTTACGAAGTCTGCGATCCCAAGGTCGTTGCTGTCTCTGAAACACAAAAAGACCTTGCCAAGACATTGAACCATTATGTTACCAGCTTCATCACAAGAGGTGATCCCAACGCTGTATCTGGAGAGTACCCACAGAGACCCAGATGGGAGGCGTATGATCCCAAGAGTCCCAAGGTTTTGAGATTCGGCGAAGGCAACGAGGAGCTGATAGGAGGAGATGCCGGCAAGACCGCTGTGTTCACGGATGACGACTGGGCTCGCAAGCAATCTGAGTTTTGGTGGAGCAAAGTAGACATCTCACAGCAGTGAGCATAGAAAGAAGAGAAATAAACAAACAAGTACAAGTCTATTGCTGAGTGATAACAATGCCCAAAGAATATTACCTCCCGCTTCAAGTGGCTGCAAATGCTCCTTGGTAGAAGTAGTATGACTTACTAAAAATGGAAACAGTCTATCTGCACTTGCCTTGCCTCGTGACCAAGCAAAGATTTAGCCTCCTTGAACTTTAGTTGAACCTCAACGCTACCTCCAACGCCGGCTGGAACATGGCAGAACACTCACAAAAATATGGATAGTACAATTGCCAAAAGATATCTTGAGCTTCAGCTCTATCAATGCGTAATCAGGGAATCGAACCCTGGGCTCCCCGACGCTGCTCGAATGGCAACGGAGAATTTTACCACTAAACCAATTACGCTTCTACTGATGGTGTTCGAATGAGCACAACGCAAACCAAGATCTCAGAAGAGAGGGAATTTTGACGTTGACATTTAGAGAGAGGTTTGTGTAGCTAAAATTACATAGACAGCCATAGTGATATAGGTTGTAATAGGCTCTGGATAAATCTGCATTTTCCATCTGCATGAGAAGACCATAAAACTCGCAAATCGGGTCATGTTTCTCGAACGTACATTGTATCAATAGTAACCTACTCATTGTTTCCCTCTTCTGTTCTGTGATTTTCACTCTCGGGAGGGCTTTTCATCTCTTGATGAAGTTGGGTTTGAGCATGAAACTTTACCTCCGTGCTTCTTCGTCTTGTTGATGACTGTTGAGTTGCGTTATCATCAATGTTGCTGGAACTTGGGACGGAACTAGACGGCTCTGATATGTCTTGACGGATTGGATGTTCGCGACCTGTTTTGACGTTGCCAATGTTAGATGACCGATGAGCTTGGTTTAGAGCAAAGTCTCCCGAGTCGAAATATTTTCTCCCCTTTCACCATGTTAGATTGGCATATTTCGAGGACAAAATCGTTCATGCGAACCTCTAATTGGTGATTGAGAAGGCTGCCTCGCTTTGGAAGGATCCCATATCGATTCAAGAGGCGCTTGTTATTGTCTGTATCCATGTCGGTTGATTTGGTCTGGTTTATAGTCCAGTACGGAATTTTGATGGGCAAAATGCTTGATATAAAAAAAAAGGAAAAAAAAAAAAATATTAAAAAATATTAAAAAATATTTGATCCAGCTTATTTTATTATTGGTATTGATAATGTTGCCCATTCTTGGGGACCAGAGAAACCCTTAAAACTACCTCCAGAAAGTGATGGTTCATACTCTAGAAGCGCATGACGTAGCGTAGGCTGTCTCGTGCCAGAGATGCATATTGAACCCTGCATTTTACTATGGGTTACGGACCGTTCTCGAAGGGTCTTTGGGGGGCTTCATGTGTCAAAAGGCTATGGGTTGCAACCATCAGTCACATGCTGATGCGAGTTTTGTTGCGTACAGTGTTTATCCTCACTTCACGAACGGCTTCAAGATGCATGTCGAGTGAGATTGGTGGACAAGAAGCATATAAAGAAGAGCTGTTGTATGAATTGACAACTGCGACGCTCGGGTGATGATCCAGTGCGATTCCCCAGATGCCGTGTCAGCGACTCAGAGCATCAGCTGGCCTAGGGGCTGGATAACCCACTGTAAATCAAGGCCTCGCTTAGATTTTTGTCTGAGCTCAAGTGGGCTGTGCCACGTTCATTGGACCACCAAAGATGATTGCCTATGGATCTAACGGGGTTAGCTAGAGCAGAAAGAGAAGAGAAACCAGCAGCAAGAAAAGGAACACGAGAGAGACTCGCGACGGGATTTAAAACAGGATATCTCCTGGACCCGGTATTTCATTACGTAGGGCGGTCAGTAGCGCTGATATGCCGAAGAATCCGAGTGCAACGTCCACCCCGCACGCAGTAACTACTGGTTTGGCACTGGGGCATGGACTGCGGAGATTCACCCAACGCCCCGTGGCAGATGATATAAATACAGTTCAACGGTCATAAATGTGGTGCATTCGCCCAAATCACTCGAAGTGGAATACCATCGCCGATCAATTCTACAAACCTACCAAAATGCCATTCGTTAATGATCCTACCTCTCCCTCAGAGCCTGAGGTCTCTCAACAGTCGCCATCATCAAACAAAGAAACGTATTCGCTTTCTTTATCGGAGCATACAAGAAACCAGATAGCGGTTCTGCTCGAATCACCCAACGCGCAACTGTCACCCGACTTGGCTTTCTTGCCCAGTAGCTGTGTTCTTTCATTACCGCGACTGAATTCAGGATCAAGCGCGAGCACGCAAACATAATGGCGTCGTCACCTTGAGCCGATGAGATATCCTGAACGAAAATCGGCCGAGATTGGGACAGAGAACTGTAGCTTGTGATGAAGTCCAATGTTACGACGGCGTTATTCATGTTTCTTTTCGGATGGATCGGCGGAACGGTCGGGACTAAAATGAAAACCTGTTGATGCGGAGGTGGCAGGACATAATAATGCGGGCTTAGAATGCGCACGCCCGAGATTCTGGGTCCGGGGACGTTCATCACCAGGAGGGACTCCTCACATAATTAATATGAGATCAACCTATGTCAAATTGTCGATGTTAATTCTGAGATGAGATCAGCATTTTATTCTACCGAGTTTGGATATTGAACTGGCAGCTGGCCAAGCATCTCGATCGGCAGTTGAATGCGCCGAACACAACTTGATCTGCCGAATATCGTGTTTCCCCAATCTATCGCGTTACTTGAGCATAGTTGCATATCTCGGCATATATATGCGAGATATCTCAACAGCTTCGAGATGATACTAGTAGGCAAAAATCGAGCAGAGGCGAAGGCGATACTCTTGTGGGTGAATCCTGAGCGCAAGCATTCGGGCGTTGAAGGCGTCAATTCCGCCATGCAATATCAGTAGCATAGGAGCAAGAGTGATTCTATCCCTTATCTTTCTAGCACGTAACTGTAGTTAACGAAGGATAGAATTAAGATTGAAGCCGCAGGGGGAGTCAGTTGTACTTGATTGAGACTTCATTGTCAAAATGCCTCATACCGCGAGCCTCGGGATGTAAACAAACATGCTCAACGCCGAAAATTGTAACCCTTGGGGATTTTAGGGAATACAATTGAAGGCTCTAGTTTTTGATATCGTATAGATATATATTCTAGATTTCTTTAGATTCGTTCGGTTTCCTTCACAATGAATTTGCTTGTAGTCCAATCAGTGCGAGGTATCCCCAGATCAAAATTACCAAATCGGGAGAATCACCATGAGTCATTCTGTATCATCCTGTATTGAATATGTCTAATTCCGAGCTTCCCGTGCTATATTCAGGGGTGGTTAACCAGTTTATCTTGATCGACGCAGTGTTCGCTGTCAGGCAACTTAATTTTGACAGCACAAGTTAGAGAGGCCTTCAAGCCTTCAAGTGGGTTGTCGGGGCACCTAGACTTAATACCATTCAGAAGGTGGTACTGTAGACTCGTAAAGCCCTTCCATTAGATTTAGATGTTAAATTTAGGGTTTATTTGAAGATATCCTTTACTACAATTCCGTCGCTCAGGTCCACATCGTGTTGTATGTCTCGCAGTGTCAATGGTGGCTCAAGGAGAACAGCAACATCCGACCCGAGTGATTGTCTTCAGAACGGTCTGTGTGGCGGCGGACTTCAAGTTAGGCCCCTCATCCATCTAACGGGCACTTCATCAACCCCGAACCACTACTTTGCAGCATTGAGAGCAGGGGACGTTCTCACGGTCAACTCTTTTCGTCTCGGCGTGACGTAAGATACAGCGAGCTATACAAAATGATTCATCGTGAGCACTGAAGTATCATTGCATTTTGAGATCATCAGCTAGTAAGACGATAATACGGGGCACGCAACGATGCATAATATAGCATATAAACTGTGACAGCAGTCTTGTAGCTTAGATCCGACAATGCTAGATCTGTAGTCAAGCACTGTCAAGAAGACTACTCATGAAAGGTACAGTTTGTCCTGATTTCTTTCTCCTACTCATCACTCTACATGATGCATAATATTTTGCCGAACTGAGGTTACTCGCAAGGAATACTGCGTCTTTGAGGACCCATTGAACCGACATCGCCTGACATATGAGACTTTCCATCGTATCTTGTTTCAGTCTATCACAACGTTATATGCTAACTTTGGCAATCTTTAGCAGGAAAGTCTGGGGCTCAAAGACTCAGGCTGCTTATGATGAAGGGCGGGCGGGCTCTCGAGATGAGTATTGCTACTGATAACCTTAGGCTAGTGGGTTGTGAGTAAGTCAGTTGCTCGCGGATCTGTTCTTAACTTACCAATAATATTCCAAGCCATGATTACTACTGTCTGGTGAGTCTTTTGCTTGTCTATCGATTCTTATGTGAGCCCTGGCGGAAGGACGAAAACCCAGGTCTGGTATCGAGGTCTAAGTTGTGGGCTAGAAGTGTTATTTGAAGCTGAGACTTGTGGCTGTGAGCTTATTCCGGCAGAGAGAACCTAGAAAGCCGAGGACCTTGATCCTTAGTGATAAAAGAATTTAGGTAAATTAGCAAATACTTAGGAAAATTATATTAACTTTAGGAAAGTCTTTACTAAACCTAGGATGCCCTTTACTAAGCCTATTCAAATATTATAAATAAAAGACTGGTATCTTCTTGGTCCCCAAGGTAACCTTAGTGGCACGCCTGACCGTTCTCCACTGTCTAAAGCATCCTCGATCACTCACACCAACAACGGAATATTGTCCAAACTCCTAAAGCAAGCCGTCAAGTCCCACTCTTGGCTTAACTCCCCTCGCCGTGCCCACGTTTGCCGAATGACCTTCATAGCCTCGATCAAACCGCCCACATTACTCAGTGGCTTCGTTCTACTAAACACTTGTTCAACTGCAGTCTCTTGACTTTCGGAGGCCAAACACCCTGTCACGCTGATGGGCCACGCAAGCGTCGTCAACCAGCTTGGCGTCGTCAGGTTTTCCAGTAAAACTAGATTTGCGGACACGAGATCGACGACTTCGTCCATTTCTGGTTGCCATCCCGAGAGAACGACAATTAGGTAGAGCCGTGCAGCGTTCGTCCATACCCGAGTAATGGCGTAGTAGGCGTCGTGTGGAGGGCGCATGGTTCGTAGGAGAGTAAACTCTGCGAAAATCTCACCTGGCTGATGGTTGGTCTCTTGTGATCGGCGCTCTTCATCTGTCAACATCGCCAGGCCCTGATCAAGCTTTTCGAGAATCTTGCCTGCCCTTTGAACCAAAGTCATAAAAGAGAAATTCCCTTTCCTTTTCGTCTCTTTCTTCCAGACGTTGAGAGCCACTGCTTCCGCAATGCTGAGGAACACCCAGTTCTCGCACCCAGTCACATCTTTCATGTTCAGACTGGTTTCACCCTGGCCAGACATCAACTTTTCATGATATTTATTGAGACTTGGAACCTGTTCGAGTGCGCTACTAGATACGATGTCGGCGAGAATGATCTTGGCAGCGAAAAAGCGTAAAGCTACTTGCGTTGAAGAAAACAAATTGACGTCTGAGCAATTAATTCTGTTCGCCTGATCTGCTGACATCTGCGTCGGATCAAATGTCACGCGCCACACAACATGCCTTGATTCTGGTGAGTCGAGAATCTGCTTGAAGAGGATTATCGTAGCATCGAGATGAGTTCTCCATGCTTGGGAGTACTGAGTCATGGTCTCGAACTCGAGTAACAGCATGATGTCTCCAAAAAGATGCGTTCTCTCCCATAGATTAGCGGTGGCGCCAAGCATCTCAACCCTACTCTGCATTCCCTTGAAAGCTTGCTCCGATTGCTTTTGAACTTGCTCCCAGGCAAAGGTGGAACACATGGTATATCCTGCGCCAGGAACAAGGGGCACGACGGAGAAGAAGTACGTAACTAGGCTTACGATCAATTGTCTTGACTCGGGGTTTCTGAAGGCAGCAACCAGAAGCCAGTTATGACCGCCTTCGAAGAACGAAGTGTGATAGAAAGGGTGAAGTAGTGGGAAAACATAGTCCTTGTAGGTCATGAGGAAACGGAGATCCTCCTCGCCA
This sequence comes from Fusarium musae, assembly GCF_019915245.1. NCBI lineage: Eukaryota > Fungi > Ascomycota > Sordariomycetes > Hypocreales > Nectriaceae > Fusarium > Fusarium musae. The sequence continues at coordinate 1,243,728 of NC_058397.1, forward strand.
ACGAGATTGACGTTGAGCCTCTCACGAAAAGTAGTCCCAAATAGGGAGTGCCCGGGATTATCGCGTAGTGGTAGGTCGACAGTATCGAGTACATTATGTGTGCGATTTTCAGTGTCCAGCGAGATACGAGTATTGTTGCTAGGCCAAGAAGCTGGTGCTGTGTCGTCGACCGACTCCGAGATAGTTATGCCAGGTGCTGCTTCGCCCTGAGTAGGGACTGGGGGTGAAGCAAATTCTTCAACCCGAGGAATCGGCTCACCTTCGAGCTGATGGGCGATTTTCTGGATCATCTGCCTCCCCCTTTTATTTCTAGCATTTCGTTTGACCTGAGCCTTCAAGCGCTGGCTCATTTGCCGCTGCTGCTCGCCACTGTCAATCCATTCTGGCTTAGCATCGCTGAAATGACACGCCAATCCGAGCGCGGCACAATTTCCGCAAGTCGGATGAATCTCGTCACATTTCTTGTGGCGTAAGCGACAGATCCAACAGCTTCCATTCTTTCTCATTGTTTGTAATCGTGGTCATTCAAGAGATGTTTGCGGGCGATTCGAAAATTGAGCATTCCGCGCGGAATCTCTTCAGCATGCTAAACCCGAAACGGGCAAGCTTATTACATCTGAGTCGTTGAGATTGGTCAGTTTGCGTCCAGAATTGGATTTAGATCGCAAAACACTATCAATCTCCGCGCGCAGATTTAGGTTATCCCTATTCCATACACGGATACTTTTTGCATCCGATGCTGACGTTAGCAACGTAGATCGAAAATCGAATATATAACCCATATCAATAGAATTATGTGCTTTTATTCTTCACTCAGCAATATTTCAACAACTCACACATTAATATAATATGGCTCCGCTAACTGTCCTCGTGCTTGGCGGTACCGGACCTGCGGGCATTTGTCTGCTTCGCGAGCTACTGTATCGCAAACACAAGGTGGTAGCATATGCACGAAGCCCTCAGAAGATCCCCAGCGACTTGTCCTCCGATCCATTGCTTGAAGTAAGTCCTAAGTATCCTAGCATTCATGAGTGAAGGAAATCGCTAACCTCCTCAGACCGTCAAAGGAGATCTGGCCGACAAGGCAGCTCTCGACACAGCCGTGGCCAAGGTCAATGTTGTCATCTCGCTCCTTGGACCTCTCATCACCGATCGCACCTCACCCCCAAACGCTATCCCCGACTTCTACAAAGACTCCCTCTTTCCAGCGATGCGCCGACATGGCGTTAAGCGAATCTTTGCAATGGGAACGCTCACCATCACCCGGAAAGAAGATGCATTCACTGTCCTCCAACCATCAATCAACTTCATGGTCCGCACCGTATTTTCCAACGCTTATCGTGCTATCACCACTATCGGAAAGACATTCGAGAACGAGGCCAAGGACCTCGATTGGACCCAATTTCGTATCTCGGCCATCCCTGAGGAACCTGATAAGGAAAGCTGGATGAAAGATAGGGAAGATGGAAAGGTTTTCGTGGGATATGTTGGACAGAAAGGTTATACCTATTCTATTCCAAGGAGTCTGCTAACCAGATGGCTTGTTGATTCTGCTGAGAGTGGCCTGCCAGACTGGATCCGCAAGGCACCAGCGGTTGCCAAGCTGTCCGGTAGCTGAACATTTAACGATCTGACTACCCCTTTTCGAGTTTTTTTATATTTTTTTTTTCCTTTTTGCTCTTATTTTATAGACTATTAGTTCCTGGTTTCTTCTAACCAATAAGCTTTAGGCGTTTATCGGTATATAATAATTAATGAAATACTTCTACCACGGTGCCTTAATCCATGAATGTAGTATCTGAGACTAGAAACCGATGATGATTGTGTTTTTTCCACAGCATTATTACAAAACTCGATCTGCTAAAACATTGCTCGGGCAGAATTCGCCGCTTCAGCAGAAGGATTCTGCCTTGACGTCAGAGGTCAGAGGGAAATCGTCATCTCGTCAACGACGCCCTTGCAAATTAAGTATATAAACTTCACCAATATAATCAACCATCTCACTGAAACTTAGTCTCTTGCCCAATCTCTTACCCATCAGACACCAGAATAGATACATTTGCCAAGAACTCACTCATGTCAAATCATTCTTTCCTTTTCAGCCCACCACTTTTAACATGTCTTATCCCGATCTCACAACGTTTAAGGCTCTGTCATTTGACTGCTACGGCACTTTGATAGACCAAGAGTCCGGAATGATCCGTGGCTTACAGCCTATCATTAGTCGTCTTCCTTTCGAGAGCGACTATAAAAAGAATCCTGTTTTGTTGATTCAACGCTTTCATGAGCTTACCCAGGTCGTTGAAGAGGAGGAGCCTACCCTGCGCTACGGCAGTATCGTCTGGCGCTCATTCAAAAGTCTCGCAAACGAGCTCAGTGTTTCTATACCTGAAGAAGAAATGAACCATCTTGTGTCCCTACCTGGAACTTGGCTGCCTTTCCCCGACACAATTCCAGGCTTGCAAATTTTGAAGAAACACTACAAACTCATCATTCTCACTAACATGGATAACGTCAACGCCTCTTCAACTCTAAAGCATCTTCAGCCCGCTGAATTCGACAAGGTCTACACTGCCGAAGACATCGGTAGTTATAAACCCGCTAAGCGAAACTTTGACTACTTGTTTGATCATCTGAGAAGCGATCTGCACGTCGACAAGGATCGCGGGGAATTACTACACGTAGCGAGAAGTTTGACTGCTGATCACGTCCCGGCCAAACAGTTCGGCATCAGAAGTGTCTGGATCTCTCGCGGCGGGGAAAAGAAAGAGGGTACAGGTGTTGGAGGTGACTATGAGAGATTGAAAGAAAATGTGGCGTTTGAATGGAGATTCGATAGCATTGGGAAATTTGCGGAGGAAGTTGAGAGACAATTCGCTGAAAAGACCGTGTAGAAATACGTGGTTTTGCATTGCGGCCTGAATACATAGTTACAATGTAGGGTCATGGATCATGGGTAAATTAGGGCTGAGCGCTGAGTTATGCAACTCATCGAGATGAAGCCTTCCTTTTGTTTATATGGCACGAGTTCAAACTCAATGGCAGCCGTTTTTAGGTCCAAAGCATATAAAATTAGTATTGTTTCAGCTTCTGCAGCAGCACGGCCCAGCGCAGTGGAATATGGTTCGATTCACTCACTCAGCCTCACTTCCCAATCGTGATTCAGTGCCCGATACTAACAAAAACTCAAAGACCTCGCTCGTTCTAGACCATCTCAGTGCATGAAAAGTGAAAAATGTCACCCGCTATGACCAAAACTGCCGAAACGCCCAGGGCTCGGTGCGCTAAGACACAAGGGATGGCCGCTATGTCTGAGCGTTTTACCAAGAATGTTCTAGCGAGGAGCGTTTGAACACCAAAGACTGACTCGCTCGACGCCACATCGCGAGCGCCGATCCCAACTTGCGGACGGCATGTCAGGAACAGAAGGACGATGAATCCTGTGCCGAGGCTCGTTTGTGAGGTGAGAGAAATAGAGTTGAGTTTTGAAGTGAACTCGAGAGTTGTATTTTCATCCACTATTGATGTGCAATCGTGCCGTAGCAAGCGAGTCGATCTTTGGGTCGGTGAAGACCCATTTTCTAAGCATATTTCTTTTGGCTTTTTTTTTCTTCATCAACCTGAGACACGACATTCTATCTCCACTATCTTCAAGGGTGATGGATAACGCTCCAACTGACAAGATGTCAAGAATGGATCTCAATTACGTACTGACCCGTAGAATAGCCAAATGACTTCCACGTTTTTCCTCTCACGAATCTGCAGCGGAAAAAGCCACATCCGTGAGAGACGACTAGGTTGGCCTAGCCTCGGCGCGAAAAGAGTCTGCCGAGAACTCTAGTGCGGAAAAAATGCCAGGATTCCCTTGATGCGTTAATACAGAACGGGCGCTCAGCTGCGAAGCGATGTCACATCGTGGATCTGTGCCTCTGGGCGATAAATCCTTTACATTCTTGGCCCATTCAGGGTCCTTTTCCCTCTTAATACCCGTGGGGGGCTGTCATTTCTCATCTGCAGTTCGCATCTCGTTCCTGAGATTCGACAGATTCTCTCGTTTAAAACAATAATAATGGCGTGGGGCGATCTTCCTGTTGAAGGGCGGACGTTGGATCCTTTGAACGATGATCTTCGACACGGATTGACTGCCGTTACTGTCCTCGCTTTCATTTCGTTCTTTTCTGCGAGTACTTTATTCTTTTATTTAGTGTATAAGCTTACGACATGGAGCTTGTTCATCAAGTCGCAGCCTTCGGGGCACTTTCAACAAACGACTGGACCGATTCAGAGGGCGATAGACTTTACGCTGGGTATTGATGGGATATTCGCCGAGAACGATCAAGACGCCGACAAAAAAGTCGATGGAAATGTTCCTACCGCACCTCGACGACCGAATCAGTTCCTCGTCCTGATCATCAATCTACTACTAGCCGACATGCACCAAGGAGTAGCCTTCTTTCTCAACGCGGCGTGGCTTCGAAATAATGCAATCATGGTTGGAACAGCGTCTTGCTATACCCAGGGACTCTTTGTGTCGCTTGGCGACTTGGCTTCGTCCATGTTCATCACCTCGATTGCGATTCACACATATTTTGCCGTTGTCAAGCGACGGCAGACACCGCAGAGAGTGCTGTATGCCATGATCATCGCCATATGGATCTTTGTCTACGCCATCTCCCTCATTCCAATCGCCGTGACTCGCAATGGTGCAGAGTTTGGAGGCTTTTTCGTCCGCGCTGGAAGTTGGGTGAGTGCCTCTGCTCCATTCACTGTTCGTAGCCCTCTAACATTATACAGTGCTGGATGAACCGAAAGTACGAGAACCTTCGACTATTCACACATTACCTTTACATCTTCCTCGGCCTTGGTACAACATCCGTCTTATACCTCATCATCTTCTTCCATCTACGTCGCCAAGCCCGATTTGAGTCTTCGGGATCACCAAGCCAGGCTGATACCATGCAACTCCAACTCAGCCGCAACCCTGCTTTCCTGATCTACCCCGTCATCTATGTCATGTGTACCCTTCCTCTTGCGGCTGGCCGTATTGCGACGATGGCTGGTGCAAATGTGCCTAACGGCTACTTCTGCTTTGCAGGTGCCATGATCGCATCCAACGGTTCTTTCGATTGCCTACTATTTGGCACAACCCGAAACACCATTGTTTTCGCCTCAAAGTACGACATCTCATCTGACGATGTTGGCCTGAGCACCTTCGCCTTCCTCAAAACACCAAGTCGTCGGTTCGGAAACACCATCTCGATCCAGGGCGGCCAACAAGCAGACGAGAACGTCGCTGGAGGCTGGTGGTCGTGGCCTGCTAGGGCAAGCGGTTCAGAGAACCGAAGCAGAAAGGGAATGACACGCACCATCAGCCAAGAGTCTCTGAGAGGACCGGCTATTCAGATGGATACCGTGACATCGGTGGTGGTCGAGGTTGATGACTCGGCGGAGAGAGACCCAAGATACCCAGATACAGCAGCGAGCTCAAATCCTTCGCTACGCAGTGCGGAAAAGGATTATACGCGAACGATACAAAGAAGCATGGATGCTCATAGATAAGACTTTAATGTTGATACCAAGTAATGAAAATAGAAGCTTTAATGATATTGGCATATTGAGATATACACACTGCAACTGGTATGCTGTGAAACATATGTACCGAGCACGATAGAAGTCATAACAACGGACAGGGTCATCACCTTTCTTTTAGGACTTTTCCTCTGAAGTCTCCTCCCGACCAGTTTCTGAAGCCTCCTCCAAACCTGTCTCCCCTGACCCTGCCTCTGAATACTCCGAACCAGTGTCCGAATACACAGTCGCCGGGTTTCTTTCCAGCTCATCAAGCCACTTTTCGTCGGGTTCATACCATATCCTGGTTTTTGCGCACTTCATTTCAATGCCGATTTTGACGGCAGGCTCGGAGAGTTGCCATGGCGGTTCTGTGCCTACTGGCGACGTCCACGCAATGACGGAAAGCGCGGGAAACAGTGCCTCATGGTCTATGAGCGTTTTGACCATATCGTAATCCGCAGGAATCAAATACCACCAAGGGTCATAGGCGTCAGTAAGTTCTTGACCTGGGAGCAATAGCGGGGTCTTTTCATAGATTTCAATGTCCTGCAGGAACAGCACCTTCAAGCCTGGCGGTAGATGCTCTATAAGCTTGGACAACCACTCGATATCACCTCTGTAGAGATAATGCCCAAAAAGAGCCTTTGGTGGGGCGGCGATATATTGAAGAGACTCGAAATTGGCAAATTTCATCGGTTTATCTTCGAAGTATGGGCGGTGACAGTCCCAATAAAGATCTATAACCTTGATACTCTCCCGGCACGGTCTTAGAATTCGTGGAAAGTTCGGGGTACCTCGGTCTATTTCATTCATAGGATGGTGAAACTCAAAGCGCTTGAGCCTCTTTGCATTCCGCAGGAGCCTTTCCAGAATCTTGTCTGTGTAATTGTAAACTTCTAGGTGGAGGGACTCTAGGTTCTCTAACGGAAGAGGCTGAACTAATTCAGAGGCATAACGATCGAGTCTAACGTTACGGAGGCGCAAAGATGTAAGGCTGGGGTAGCGAAATAGTTTAATCTCATCCAAAGACAAAATTCGCGGGTCTGGACCTCTGATATCGTAGGATACTATGTGCTATGAGTCCCTGCCATTCTTATGATTGTTGACAAACTCACCGGTCTTCAGCCTAGGCTTAGGGGCTATACGCCCGGCTAGTAGCGAGGCCATGTTTTCAAAATCAGCCAGGCCGTCACGGGCTCCAATGATCATGGTCTCTCCATTACTCAAAGTGGCGCTCTCGATGTTGCGAATATCAAGGCAGAGGAGCAACCAGAAATACCGAGCATCAATGTTTTTGACATCTAAATGATGAATCATATTGAGGATTCTGGGATCTCCTTTGGCGACTCTCAGGAACCTTCTGAAATGTCTATCTCTGGAGAATATCATTCTCCTGTAAAACATTGACTTGGCCATGGCGTTAATGGTCTTACTCGTCTGCATGAGAGGCTTAATTTGGCGTGGCTCGAGCTTGCGTAGAATCATAGAGAATAGCTCTGGCGGTAGCCGCTCCAGCTTCGTTTGTCCTTCCATATTTGCTGTCCTTGTCCTGATAGAGAGATTTTCTTGATAAGAAGAAGGGATGAAACAAGCGGGGATGGATGATGTCCTTAGTGAACTTAATCAAACACAGGAGAGGCTAGCCAGATATGGCTCAGTCGATGCTCCATTTGGTGGTTGACCAATCAACAGCCATCCCCCTGTACGTGAGATTAAGACTCTCTGTTTTCTATGTGATTCAGTGACATATAATATCTATTAAGTAGTATGCTTGGACGTGGTTGTGTGTCTAGTTATAAAGAGGACTTAAGCTATAGTACATTGGCTTGACGTGCGCAATCAAACAGTCATTTCATTACTACAATCGGAAACAAATTCAACATGTGCATCACCATCATCACGCATGTCATTGGCAAATGCGGTCACGACATCACTGATGGGGTCCAGACTTTAGACTGTGGCAATAAGTACATTGGAGGTTGTGCTGGCCTCAAACTGAATCCAAACAGATCCATAAAAACAGATTGTTTTCGCTGTGAAGAAGCTAAAAAGCTGGGGGAGGAAGAAGAGAGATAAAGGCTACACGCCTATAGACTGATGACAAACTGAGCATAGAAGAGTATGTAATGCGCATGATACACAAACGTTTAGTTTGAGCTACTTGTTCTTGTAATTTATATGAAGAGCTGTGACTTAGATACAACGATGACATATCTTGATTCAGAAAGCCACGCCTCGTATAAAGAGCTTTCCTCAGACCCTTCTCCTCAGCATTTCCAACTCACGAGAGCATATTTCTCACACATAGACTTTATCAAAATTGACATCATTCAACCTAAAACAAAATGTGCAAAACTACAATGGTACGGAGCTGGGGTAGCTGTGGTCACCTCATCTCGTGGCACAATCAAGAAGAACCTTGCCCTGACAAAGGAACAGAACAGTGCAACATATCATTAGGGTGGGAAGAGAAACATTCGCGCTGGGTTTGCCGACCATGTGTCGACGCGGAAATTGAGAGGAATAGACGTTTAAGTCAAAGATAGTCGTGCTTCATTTTAATATTACACCTAAAACGTCATGAGACATACTGCTTATATTTATATCTTTATCAAAGTTAGTCGATCTTGGCCAGTAACGCACCATATCATGAGGCTCAGGCTCACAAAGTGCCCCATACAGGTTCGTCATGTCAAATACACGTCACACACAAGTATCTAGAAATCGTGATGCGAGATGCAACTTAAATTAGCGGCATAGCAATATACGTTATTACACAAGTATCAAGCCGACTCACCAATTCGGTCTTATTGCCTACAGAATCGCTTCTGTTTGTACTTTGGGTAAATTGCCGCCAGATATCTAGTCGAGTTAATATTGAAGTACCATCGCTCCCTATCCTACTAGGTTCTCTCTGCTGGAATAAGCTCACAGCGACAGATTTTGACTGCAAATCACATATCTGGCGTGCTTAATGCATAGGGGAAAACATCAAACCGAAGGTAGTGCTGCAGAAGAAGCAACAGGGATGACTTGTCAGCGCGCAGTCGATGTGTGCCAGCACGAGTTGTTCATTCTCAGGCTACTATATTTACCCAAGCTCCTTTCTAGCCCAGGGACGGCTCTAGAGCCTGCCCAAGCTAGTCATACTCTCGATTCCCGGCAACTCTACGACCCTTGACAAAAACCTGTGCCACATTCCTATCATCGCCCGTCATAACATACTTCTCAAACAAGCCCCTCAGTGAGTCTTCCTCCTCTCTAGGTGTCATAGCAGACTGCAGTCCTGTTGTTGTAGCTATCCAGATTGCATCAAACTCCTTACCAACTTCAAAGTTCCCGATCTTGTCTTCGAGACATAAGACCTTGGCGCCCCCCATTGTCGCCAGGTAAAATACTTCCTCAAGTGAAAGAGCCTTGTCTTCGCCCGTGGACATAACTTCGCGCGCATTTGAAGCTATCATCGCTTGTCTAATGACTGCTAGCATCTGAGATGCCCAACCGCCTCCACTATCAGTACCAAGACCGCATTTAATTCCGCGGCGGAGGAAATCGCGGATAGGTGCTACCATGAAACCACCACCGACTGTCATGTTGGCAATGGGACAATGGGCGATGCCACATTTCAGTACTTCAAGACGTTCTTTTTCGTAGTCGGTCATGATGGTGCAGTGCGCAAGGATGCTGCGCTTGTTGAGTAGACCATAGCTTTCATACAAATCGGCCTCGCTGCCTTTGAACTGCGGGAACAGCTCCTTAGTGAAGTCAATCTCTTGCTGAGCTTCGTTGAAATGTGTCTGCATAGCCAGAGTATCGTCGGCTTGTACCATATCTCCGAGGCCACGAAGAAGTTCGTCAGTGCAGCAGATGGCGAATCTTGGTGTAACAACTGGCCTCACCAACCCCTCTTGATCCTCTCCGGCGGGGCTCAGGGCACGGATATGAGCAACGCACTCTTTGGTCTCGCGAAGAGAGTTCTCTGCGCTTTGCTCACGAAGATAATCGGGTGCATTTCTGTCCATGTTACATTTTCCGACAAACGCGCGTTGGCCTTTCGCGTGGCATATGTCGGCTAGGATGCGTGTCGCTTCGGCGTGCCGAGAGCCATAGTACGAGGCAGTTGTGATTCCCTGTCGCAGAAAGTCCTGAACGGTATGTTCATACATCTTTCTCGCATATTCTGGATCAGAGAAGCGAGCCTCGAAGGGAAATGTCACTTGGTCGAGCCAATCGAGGATGTGAAGACCTTGACCAAGACCCCGCATCGGCCATTGAGGAGCGTGATTATGCGTATCAACAAATCCTGGGATCAGAAATTCACCATGAGGGAGATAATGGATTTTGACATCTGAGGGAACTGCATCCTTGGGGACATCGGCAGGGTTCTTCCAAAATCCTTTAATGATGCCGTCGCTGATGACGAGAGTTGCATCGTCGACAAATTCCAGAGTTTGGAGGTCCAGTGAGTGAATGGCTGCTCCACGGAACACCACGACAGAAGGCATCTTGAGTAATCAAAACGAGATGTTGCTCACACAGGAATGAAAATAAAGAAGAGTGTAGGTGATCTTCATATGCTTACATCGGCAAGTTCAAATACCGTGGGGCAGCTCCGATAAGCGTCACTCCGCGTATACCCACCCAATCACAACGCAGGCAATTATCGGTCCAGCTCGGTCCAGCTAGAGATCAGGTCCCCTCTTGTTCCTCAGCACCTAACCTTCGTGATACCCTTGACGGAGTCAGTATGGACCATCGCTCAAGTGAGGCAATTGCCCTTCGGTCGACGCAACGAGCGCCGCGTAGTTGTCTGGCATGCGCATCTCGCAAAGTCAAATGCGATAAATCTGTTCCTTGTTCACGATGCATTAAGCGTGGTCAGGCTGAATCATGTGTCAGGGAAATGGTCCTTATTCGCGGCCAGGTGACCACGTCTGTGAATTATCCTCATCTTGTTTGTGCCATTGAAGCTGATAAGATAACAGATGGCAAGACGGGCCCGAAACTCCGACATACCAAGAGCTCAAGGAAGAGAATGAACGTCTAAGGCGAGAGATCACTACACAAAAGGAACAGCAAGGGCACCGCCAAAGCAATACACTCCCGCAAGCCCATATACCTAGCAGGTATATCGATGATATAGAGTATACGCCAGGCGAGCTTGCTGATGGCTTATGGGAAAGCCTGGCTTTGGAGTCTGATACTAGCAAGTCCCCTGTAACAGATTGGGCGGATGTCATCCTGCCCAATGTAGAGTGCAGTAGGAAGCTTATAGAGTTTGATATGACATGGGACTCTTGGGTTCATTATGCTCTCGAATATCCTCAATTCAAGGACGAATGCGATACGTTCGCAGAAAGTTTAGAGGCAGGCCTTGCACTTGATGAAGCTGACGTGTCATGGCTCGCTGTTTACTTCAGTGTCCTCAGTGTAAGCTACGCAATGCTCAATCGAGCTTCTTCACCAGATGTTGGGACTGACAAGCGGGAAAGACAGCTCTTTTGATGATGAAAGACGACGAAGCTCAAAGCTTGCCACTCTCCCCAGGAGTTACCATAGAGCAAGTATCTCAAAATTGGTACGAGACAGCCCTTTTCTGTCTTCACAAGGCAGACTTCTTGCGTATACCCAATGTGCATAGCGTGCAAGCAATAGCTGTCCTATGCATGGCCTTCAATAACCGTGGGGATTCGGAGCTGGGACATCACTTGCGAGTGTCGGCGATCCGAATTGCGCAAACTCTCCGCTTAGCAAAGGATGATGGCGAACGTGAGAAAGGGCATCTGAGCCTTGAAGCAGAGCGCCGTTTGTGGTGGACACTGGTTATCTGCGAATGGTAAGACTTCAAAATATCGATATCGCTCCAACGCTAATCAACTTCTTTGCAATCAGGTTGAACTTGACGCATGAGTCCCCAGTTATAGACGAATCTGACTTTAGCATTCCCCTGCCTTCTGTCTCTCACCGTGAGGCACAGGATACGCTCGTGGACCCCGCTCACTATCACATCTTTATGGCTCGAACATCGCAAGTCATATACAAGTTTCGCATATCACTGAAATACGGTGTCAAATCGTTGAAAAATGCTATCGACATCGTCAAAACTGCTGACGAAGGGCTAGCGAGCATTATTGACTCGTTGCCAAGTCACTTGCAGCCCGAGAGTGATGCAGTCACCGATGCAGAGATCCAAGATCTCGAGAGCACCCAACCGTGGATCAAGTGGCAACGCTACGACTTGACTCTCGTCCTCCTGCATCTGCGCATGCACATCAACCGTGTTCTTCAAAAGCAGTGGCTATCATCTCCCGAGGAATATCACTGGGCACGAACAGTTAGCGTCACATCTGCCATGAGCCTAATTTGGATTAATCGAAGCTGGGATCAGCCGGCGTCAACCAGAAAGCAGTGGTAAGACAATCCCGCCCATACGTTTACTTGTAGCTTACTGAATTCTCAAGGGCACTGTCGTACCATATTTACTCTTCTGCTATGTTTCTGCTGCGGGAATGCCAAAGCACTAGCCACGAGGAAAAACGGGATGCTATTGAAGCTGGGCTTGTCTTGCTGGACGCTGTTGAGTCACATAACATACTAGCTCGGCATGCTGCTCGAGTCTTGAGAAGAAGTATGAGCGAAGCCGGTATATGAATGGATTTTGGGCTACAAAATATTGGAAGCTATTCATGCTGTAATACTGGGCGGTTCGACAAACTTACCATAGAGTAACCAGCTTAGGGAAGAACTTTGGCATCCTTCAGTGTATCAAAAACCTTGCTCAGGGCCTCCCAACTATCCTCATATAAATTCCAACCAAGCGTTCGCGCTTTGCTCATACTAATCACGAGATCAAAGTTCCTACCCAGCACGAAACCGAGGAATCCCCACGTAGCCCCTTCCAATGCCTTTTCATCCAAGCCCTCTCGCTTAGCGAGTTTCTTCCAAGCTTCCTTAACCTCCACCTGTTGACTCCATTTGGTTAAATCAATAGTCTGTTCCATCTTGCCTGGTTTGGTGACACCCTTGAGTCCAGAACTCTCCTCATGCAAGCTAAGTGGAGGAACGGGATTCAAATCCGTAGATGAGCTCAAAGGGTGAGACTGCTGGAATTGTAAGGCATTAACCTTGGTTCCAAATCGTTCTGCGACTTTAGGCCACAGGTTCTGCCAGCTCTCAACATCACCATTCACGACATTGAAAGCTTCGTTGGCAGCCTTGGGTTCAAGCACGGCCCATTCACAAAACTTTGCATGAAGGTCGGCGCTTGTGAAACTGTCGAAACCAGTGTAAAACCTCTCTGAACCAGGAAAGATTAGATCTTGACCAAGCTCTTGGCTGGTTGCTGCGTAAATGCCAACTGCCGTAGCCAGGTTCATGAAGTTTCCACGCGCATACCCAATGACATCATTGGGATAGGTGACATTCCAGCTGATGCGACCATTGGACTTGTCGCAGAATGTCTTCAGGATATCCTGCTGACGATAGTAGAAGTTGGGCGGAAAGGTTGACTGGTCAGTTTGCCAAGGATCAGACTCGAGCATGGGATTCTTGACAGGTCCGAGATGGACACCATATTGCTTCGCTCCCGTAACAAGCAGGAACCTTTTGAGATTCTTGTCGATACCGCTCTTGACGAGGGCATCTACGAAAGCTTGTAGCATATCGCCATTGACATCCCAACTCTCCTGTTCGTCAGCCTTTTCGAGGTAAGCGGCAAAGAAGACATATTCAGCCGAGATACCCTGCAGGTTCTTGGCTACTTCATCAGCGTTCCCGGTGAGGTCGATGTGTCTGTGTTCAACATTGGAAGGAAACTCTTCTTTCTGAGAACGTGAGAGAGAATAGACTTTGCTCCATTTCTGGGGGTTCTGGCCAAGCTGGTGAACAATTTCTCGACCAAGAATGCCTGTTGCGACTGTGAGATATGCAGCTATGATCCTCGGGTGATCGTCTACCTGTAGCTCCAACAACAATAGCAGTCGACATGTTGTATGATTATCTCGGTCTAAGGCTTCTGTATCTCGGAATTCAAGTGTTGGTAGGGTTGTGAAGTAGATGGCAGTGGTTTGCTTATAGTTTACCTGTGGCACGCACAGCAGAGGGGCACATATGAGGGTTAAAAGAGCCTTGATTTCTCTTATGTGATGGGGGGAAGCTATGCTCCTTCTATACGTAAGGAGCATTGATCTTTGTCAGGGAAGCTACACCGGTCAGGGCTACCCCATCTTTTGACATTACCTACGGGTTGCTTGTGGCTTGCTTATGGCTTGCTTGTGTGCTGACACTCTGCACGACGGGCGCCATAATGAGATCAGCCATACATCACTCTCCCCACCATCCACAAAATGATGACCAATTCATTACAAACTCAATGCGACTCTGAATAATATTATTACTGTGCATTACGATGTTTTTCGGTGAAAATGAAGCAAGCAATCGTTAGACTACAGCCTGATGTCACAAATGGATATAGACACTATTACAGAACCCCGGGCGGATTATTATAAGCTCAGCCTGTCTGAATACTTTGCTTCTCGACTGATGTAAAGTAAGTAGTCTTCTGCGACGTAGTAGGCATACCAAATATTTACAGTAGGTGGAATCCGAAAGCGTTGCGCGCTTCAGCATTCAGACCATGAAGGCCAACATATCCCTTCAGTGTGCTCTCATCCAGATCATTCCCATCAGCGTAATCAGCAGAAGGCCGTCCTGCTAGTGTAGCAAGAAGCTGCTCTTTGACGTAGGCCTCATTCGCTGGCGTTTTAGGGCAAGCTGCTATGAAGGCTACTGACGCGTTGTTCTTTCCAAGATGCTCGGTATCGACAGCATGACAAACCTGGACGTAGTTTTTGTCAGATATTGGACAGGGATAGTTATATAGATTCACTTACATCGCAATGCCACCATACTGTATCACCAGGTTGTACCTCTGGCATATGAATAAGGCATTCCTCAAGCCTCAGATGAGGATGGGATGACCGACTCAAGCGCTGACTTTCTGGCTTCATAGTTCCTGGGAACCAACCCGAAGAGTCGTCAAACGTCCACTTCTCAGCGTCCATTATATGACCGGGATCCTTCGGTGGACTGAAGAAGGGTCGGAGAAGGAGGTATGCGATTACAGTCTTGACATTAGGGTATATCATAATGGTCCCCTCTCTCGGTGCCGTTGGCGTCAACGCAGTCCATCCTTGGAACGTGCGCAACACCGTCGAGTGAGCAGGGCCCTGGTAAAGCTCTTGATTGGCATTCTTTCTCGCTTCTAGATCATAAGCATCATGATCTTCTGGTCTACCGGAGAAGATGTCATCGTAAACTTTTCGGTAAGCTGGATCAGCCCAGCGACACAAACTTCCAGCATCAATATGAGGACCCAGCCCAAGGAAGGGCTGGCCTGGTGCACGATCGCGAATGCCATCAAGATATACAAGAGGGTTGGGTGAAGTATCTTCTGCAGAGTACTTCCAAAGCTCATTTAGCTTTCGCTGCAGCTTCAGGTGGTTCGGATGGGAACGAAGGGTGTTTTGTGTTGGTGAGTTGTACAAAACCAGCATCGATGGGCTTTCCTTAGGCCATGCTTGGATAGAGTCTCTGTTATCCGCGACATATTTCTTTAGGTCTGAGTAAAGTGCTGTTGCTTCTTCCCTGGGAACAGTACTGCGACAGACGAACGAGCCGATTCTCTTGATCTCAGCCTCTTGCTCTGGCGAGAAGCCGTCTTCAATAATTTGTTGAGTGTCGAAGACGGGGACAATAGTGTTTCCCTTCTCAATAATCTCATTGGTGATATTTTCGAGTTCCTTGCAGACTTTTAACCAGCTTCGCTGCAGTAATTCGGCGCCATACTTGCTGATGATCGCTTTCTTGACCTCCAAGAACTCAGGGTCTTTGGAGGACGATGCAGTCTCAGAGGTGTACTCGGGCCACGCAGGCCACTGTCGGATAGGGCCAGGCATTTCGATAAGTTTACTGATTGAAAGAGGTTAAAATTCACGGTTCGGTGATATCCTATCCTTTTATCTCCTAGCTCTATATCACGTCTCTCACTTTGACTTGCTTGATTGACAAACTACTCACTGGCGGGTGAGCTCGGCCGAGCTCGACCGACTTCGGTTCAGAGCGTGAAGCTATTGGTCAGAACTCAATCAAATCGTTATCTGCTCAGGATCTAGATCCGATGCGGGGAGTTGCGGGCCTGATAAGACCAACTCGCTGAGTCCCTGGGTATGTCTTCCCCAGACTTGATAAGCAAATGACAATAAATGTACTTGTTCCAAGATATAAGATGGTCCCTGTAACCGTTCAAAAAAAAAAAAAAAAAGAGGAGCCAAACTCCTGGTTCAGCTCATCATTCGACAGCGACCGTCTCAATCATGGCATTTGAACGAAAACATGTCTCCAGGCTTGTTCCTGCAGATCACAGAATCCTCATGCCTCTTCTTCTGGCAGTGACCATCGTGAACTCAGCTGTATGTACGGATCCACTCTCCTACAGAGTCAGCTAACAACATACAGACCCTGGGTTACGACTCATCCGTCATGAATGGCCTTTTGATCTTGCCCTCCTACTCCGAATACTTCCACTTGACAACGGCCACTGAAGGTCTCAACAATGCTGCCAATTGGATGGGCAGCATCTTCGGTGCCTTTCTCATGGGTCCTATTCCCGATCACTTCGGCCGCCGACGCGCAATCTACATCGCATCGATCGTAACCACAATCGGCATCATCTTGCAGGCTGCTGCTCAGAACATACCTATGTTCGTGGTCGCCCGTTTTCTTGTTGGTGTTGGATCCGCTATTAGCAATGGCGCTGCACCAACTCTTCTTGGAGAGCTACTCCCTCCACGTCGACGAGCCCGTGTTCTCGGGTTGTTCTTCTCCTGCTTCTACGTCGGTAGTTTGGCCTCAGCAATCATAAACTACGGAAGTCAAAATATTCAGAGCACATGGGCTTGGCGATTGCCTTCTCTTCTCCAGTTTGTTCCCAGCTTGTTGGCCGTCATGATTGTTCCCTTCGTCCCGGAGTCTCCACGATGGTTGATATCCAAGGATCGGAACGAAGAAGCGCTCGAAGTTCTGGTCATTATGCAAGGGAAGGACAAGACTGACCTCCAAAAGGGTAGTGAGCAGCTGGAAGAGATCAGGAGCACGATCATGCGCGAAGCTCAAGAATATCCTCGCAACCCCTGGAGGGAGATGATTTCCAGCGGGCCCAACAGGCGCAGACTGGCCATTCTATGCAGCTTTGGACCCATGATCAACCTGTTTGGTAACTTTATCATATCGTAGGTCACGCCATCGTTACCGCGCTTGATCCATCAGTCTAACAATTGCAGCTTCTACCTCACCAAGATCCTCAATCAGGCCGGCATAACCAACACGACAACCCAGACACAAATCCAGGTTATCATCAACTGCTGGTCATTCGCGGTCGCTGTACTCGGTAGCTTCATGTTAGACATTCTCGGGCGTAGATTACAGACCTTCATCGGTGTTGGCGGCATGGTCGTTACTCTCTTACTGATAGGCGGTCTCATCAAGCGTAGGCTCCAGTATCTGTTTGGTCTGATGCTTGCTAACGTGGATTATAAAGGTTTCGGCGAAAGCACCAACAACTCCGCCATATACGGGACTATCGCTGTCATTTTCCTCTTCCAAGGATTTTACGCCTTTTCAATCACGCCAATGACAAGCTTGTATCCCACGGAGGTCTCGCCATTCAAGCTTCGTGCTACAGGCATTGCCATCTTCCGCATGCTTGACTCCAGTGCTGGGTAGGAAAGATATATCTCTCGTGTTCCAAGCTTTACTAACCACATAATCTAGTCTTCTTGCTTCCTTCGCCATGGCATATGCAATGGCTGATCTGGGATGGAAGTTCTACTTCATTAATGCTTCATGGGATTTCATATTCCTCGTCATTGCTTACTTCACCTTCGTGGAAACGAAGGGCTTGGAACTGGAAGAGATCAATGCGAAATTTGGAGAGTCAACTGTGGTGGAGGCTGTGGTAGAAGACTCCGCATCCAATGACAGGGGCAGTAAGGACGACTGGACGGTCAAAACGCAGGCCCAGTAATCTCGAAACAGATATGCATTCTGTCGGCTAGAGTTACTTCGCAAATAGACATAAGTAAACCGAGTAACGGATAATTGGTTCTCTAATATCACTTTCATGCCCCTTGCCTACCCCACTCGACATATCCACCGGGAATTGAGTCCCTTCCCACCGGGAATGACGATTGCTCCCACCGGGATGCAACCCTAATCCCCTCACGAGCACCATGGCATTCTTTACTGACCTTCCCTATATAGATCGGATCTCCCTTCTCCGCATTTGCATTTCCTGACATAGGACAAGCTCCATCTCGCATTCAACCTACATTGGCGCGGCAGTCTAAACTAAGCATAATGTCTAAGCTCTGCACCTTCGCCAACAAGTGTCCAGCTTGCGAACCTGATCGTGAAGCATTGGCGCGCCACTCTATTTGAGACATGGCATCGCGTGTTCCCCAGAGTTTATGGTACGGGTCGCTTCATGTAGATCATTACTGACGCAGCATTGGTGCGCGTATTTGATCCAATTAATCACAAGCAGGTGTTTCGTGTTTCCTATTTGTGGAACAGAATCTCGTGGCAGATGTTCAGTCAAAGCATCGGCTAAATGCCATATGGAAGGTCCCCCGGATCTGCAAATGTAACATTAAACTTGGCGCTCCAATGACAGTAAGAGCTCAGGCCCAATTCATCTGGTGATATGGGGTAAAGAGTTGTCTAATTTTGTGGTTTATGGGTATCGATGCATGGATATATAAACAGCTGCTGATCCGGCGTAACTTCCGCTTCATCAAATCGACCGATCAACAAAAACCAGCTTCAGCTTCATCATGGTCGTGGTCAAAGCCTCGGCCCTCTTTTTGGGCCTTGCGTCCCTAATTCTTCCTGTCAGCGGTCAAGCTGTCAATGACGTGGCTGATGCCTTCGACTTGACTCAGGTCTCCCTTACTGATAGTCGATGGATGGACAACCAGAACCGAACATTGAACTATCTTCTGTCGGTTGATCCCGATCGCCTACTCTACGTCTTCCGGAAGAACCACGGTCTCGACACAAAGGGTGCACAGACAAATGGTGGCTGGGATGCACCCGATTTTCCCTTTCGCAGCCATGTCCAGGGCCATTTCCTTACAGCCTGGACACAGTGCTACGCTTCCGCTGGCGTCAAAGAATGCGGCTCTCGAGCTACATACTTTGTCCAGGAGCTCGCCAAATGTCAAGCCAACAACGCAAAGGCTGGCTTCAACAAAGGATATCTCTCTGGCTTCCCGGAAAGTGACATTTCTAAAGTAGAGGACCGGACGCTCAGCAACGGAAATGTCCCTTACTATGCTATCCACAAGACCCTAGCTGGACTTCTGGACGTTTACCGCCGGATGAATGACCAGACCGCCAAAGACACCATGCTCTCACTCGCCAGCTGGGTCGATACACGCACCTCGAAGTTGAGCTACAACCAGATGCAGAGCATGTTGCAGACTGAGTTCGGTGGAATGAACGAAGTCCTCGCCGATATCGCTTTTTATACCAAGGATTCAAAGTGGCTCAAGGTTGCTCAGCGTTTCGACCATGCTGTCGCTTTCGATCCTCTGCAGCAGAACACAGACAAACTCTCTGGCCTGCACGCCAACACCCAGCTTCCAAAGTGGATTGGCGCTCTTCGTGAGTATAAGGTAGGTGGTGATAAGAAGTACCTCGACATTGGTCGAAATGCTTTCAATATGGTCGTCAACCGGCATTCTTACGCCATTGGTGGAAACAGTCAGGCCGAGCACTTCCGAGCTCCTGATGCGATTGCTGGGTTCCTCACTGATGATACTTGTGAAGCTTGCAACAGTTACAACATGCTGAAGCTCACTCGCGAGCTTTGGGCCTTGAACCCAACTGACGCCTCATACTTTGACTTCTACGAGAAGGCGCTCTTGAACCATCTGCTTGGTCAGCAGAACCCCAGCAGTGATCACGGACATGTCACATACTTCACACCCCTCAAGGCCGGTGGCCGTCGTGGAGTCGGTCCTGCTTGGGGTGGTGGTACCTGGAGCACTGATTACAACTCTTTCTGGTGCTGTCAAGGGACAGGAGTTGAGACCAACACCAAACTCATGGACTCGATCTACTTTCACACTTCTGATACACTCTACGTCAACCTATTCACTCCTTCGAAGCTCAATTGGTCCCAGAAGAAGGTTTCTGTCACCCAGACGACTGAATTTCCTGAGAGCGACACATCAACATTCAGGATCTCTGGTGATACTAGCGAATGGACTCTCGCAGTCCGTATCCCATCTTGGACCTCTAAAGCCTCCATCAAGGTCAACGGTCAAGCTGCGGATGTGGCCATCCAGTCCGGCAAGTACGCTCTGATCAAGAGACAGTGGAAGTCTGGAGATACCGTCACAGTCCAACTCCCCATGAGCCTCCACACTGTTGCCGCCAATGACGATCAGACTTTGGGTGCGATTGCTTTCGGTCCTGTCATTCTGGCCGGTAACTATGGGCAGTCCACTCTGAATGGCAACCCTACGATTGACCTGGCAAGTATCAAGCGAAAGAGTAACACTGGTCTGACATTTGGAGCTACCTCTGGTGGAAAGGCTGTCGAGTTGGGTCCTTTCTATGATGCTCAGGGATTCAACTATGCTGTTTACTGGAAGTTGAGTGGAAAGCTTTCAGGCTGATTTGTTCTGTAGCGGGGTTAGGGGGCGTTGAACTTGATGGCAGTTATGAATTGAGAGCACGAGGCGTACGATGAAGTAGCTGGGGCTTCTTTCTGTATATTGTTGTTAAAGTATATATGGAAACTTATGATTGCGGATGATCACACTCAGTGCCCGTGAGATGACCTATCAACATATCCTGTGATGTTTTGACGGCAATGGAAAATACACAACCTTCGCGGCCAAGAGCTCGGTTATGACAGGGACTTGTTTCCTGAGAGTTTGGCCCCCAACACGCACGACTTTTGCCTTACCATTTAATTAATCGCTACGATATTGAGACTTTTACGGTGTATAGTATACGAGCCAACTATGTATGGGCAAATCGGCCGCGTGAAAATTGGGTCAAGGACTTCTCGACAGCTGCTATGGTAAACGACTCTTTCAACGCTCCTGGATCAGTGTGTTTTCATTCCTAACCGTGGAGGCGAGGTGACAGTAAATTTCCTAGTTGTTAATCTAGAAGTCTCTAAAAGTATGCCCAGTTATTTCCGCCTCTGCAGAATCACATTCCAGTGGCCGGTGTCGAATTGCATGGTAATAAATTGGCGGAAGTCTACCACCTGCCCGGGCACTTCTGTAATGTCGTATCTGGTCAGAAGATTGGCTGCAATCATTCTCATCTCCGCCCAAGCAAAGCTGTGAGGAGGTCGAGTGTTAGTACGGTAGCCAATGACTTTCGAAAATGCCAAGGTGAGGACTAACTTGATGCCGATGCACGAGTGTCTTCCGGCAGAAAAAGGAAAGTACGCTGTCGTACTGCCAAGGGAAGTCAGCAGGCGTTCCATCAAGAAAAGGGTTGCAACAACATACTCAGCTGCAGGGAAATCGCCTCTCTCACTGTCAGGAAGCCATCTCTCAGGGATGAAGCTCAATGCATCTGGCCAGTAATCTTCATTACGATGAAGATCTCGATATGAGGCAGAGACCACTGTGTGGGGAGGCAGATCGTATCCCATTAAGTTGATCCACTGGTCACCAGTACGGCGACCCATCTCGAATGCAATTGGATGAAGGCGAAGGTTTTCCTTGATACAAGCTTCCAGATACAGGAACTTCCCCGAATCTCGAACAGTCTTGCTAACGATGATATTATCAACATCACCATGTCTAATAGCAGGGAGGGATGCGAGAAGCTTAGCCCGGACTCGAGGATTGCGTGCAAGCTCCAAGAACAAACAGGCGATAGTACCAGAAGTTGTTTCTGAGCCAGCGAGGAGGATCTCGGACATCTGGTCCAGGATATCCCGCGAGTTCATTGCCTCTTCGTTATCTGGCCTTTTACCATTCTCGATGAGGTGCTGAAGGAGATCTGGCGAGTGCTTTTTCTCGTCCGAGCGCTGACGAACAATTGAGTCGATAGCCTCTGAACGTTAGCGACACCCAAGTTGGTAGCAGAAACATATTTTACCATAATCATTTGCTTGGGCCAATCGAACTCAACATTGAACCCAATCCGGCGTAAGAACCTTTTGACGTAGACGTACTATGAACCCATCACTTATAAGCAATACATTCATAATAGGTGTTTGAAATCGTACCTTGTATCTGTCTGCCAGACCATCAAAAATGGATCTCGGAACGGATTTCCATGTCTCATCCATCTGAGGATCGCCAGATGGTTCATTGGGCTTCACCTGCCCAAAGCCCTTACTGAATGAGCTTTCTCCCATGCTATTGCATCTGTCAGCATCAAGATATACTGATACCAAATTCCACTGGTGTGTTCCAAACATACATATCAAGCGCTGCTTTGTGAAGATCATCCATGAGATCAGTTTGGACACCTTCTACAGACGAAACATCTTCAACCAGAAGCGTCGCGTAGTTTTGGAGAAGGTCTCGCATCACGCCCTTGAAGACAGCCTCCAAATTATCCACATAGCCCACAGTGAACGCTGGAGAAAGAAACCTCTTGAGGCGCTTATGGGGATGGAAACGACTGTAGAAGTATTAGAATAATTCTTTTTGGGGCTCTTGTTAGGATTTAACTTGTATACTTACATTTCACCAAAGAGACCGGGACTCTTCCGGTTTCGAGAAATCTCGGCATACATGGCAACCTTGGGGAGGTCAATCGTTGACAGGATCTGCTTCAGAGACTCTTTGTCGGAAACCCAGATATGCCTTGGACCAAGACGACATATCGGGCCATACTTTGCGTGACTACGTTGTACAAGTTTCCAAATTTCGCCGGTAGAAAAGAGATATCGCAGGTGGAAAGTAGTCAATGGTGCGTACCATGGCCCTGGAATCTTTTGAAGTGGGGAACGAACAGCACGAAAGATACCGAGCAGTGTCGAAGACAGGAGACACGTTAGGGTGGCAATGGCCAAGGCAATAAGAAGAAGATGCATCTTGAAGAAATTAAATTGCTGAGATTCAAGAAGAGAGATATTCATTTTGAAGGCTTTTGTGCACGATACGAGAGACGCTTGCTTGCCATGATACTTGTGTGCGTTATATACGGCTGGGAGTTCAAGATACCAGTACCATGTATGAAAAGCTCGATTTAGCTAGTCACAAGTGATGATATCTTTAAGTTGTAGCATCAAGAAACCGTGTACTGGGAAGCTTCGTTTCACAGAAAGACCGAGGACATGGCGCTCGGCTCCCGAAAGACTTCAGCCCCAAACGATCCCAGCTCAAGTACTGCATGATATAAATGGACCTTCCTAATTATGCCGCATGTGCGACACTACATAAAGGTTGATTGGCTTTGAACAAATGTCTCAGCATAAAGGCGCCCGTGTCCTATGTGAATATAAGAGCATTGACGTGGCGTAAACCCAGCTACGCCCGTTCACCTTCTGCCAATTTCATGTTTTTATGCAACTTTCGCTTCGCACCTAGTTTTCGTATCCATCGGGCCCACGTTGACTTAACAGAACATTCCCTCGCATCAGTTACTCCCAGTGTGAGGGGTTATCCAGGCGGGTTGATGCCGACCCTGACCAGATCGACAGCCATAGTTGGCTTATCACATCCATGGCTTAGGTTTAAAGTTTGGTACCGGTGTTACTTGTTCCACGAAGTACCCTGGGACACATGTAGGTATGTAGATCAATTTTAGGGGTACCTCTCTTTCTCATCCTACCACCCCTGCCAGGCAACATGTCATATACATATTAGCTTAGACACTTTCTTATACACTTAATGTGGTTAAACGGCGGACTTGACTACATGGGGGATTTCATATTGTATTATTGTACAGAGTAAGCCTTATTTAATGCCGTTTCTCGTATAGCCATCGATTACGGGCACGGGTCATAGCGCAAGGCACTACTATCCGTTAGACCATCCGAGTAATGCCGGCACATAACACACCTTCGCAGTTGAATGCCGGAGTGCCGTGTGACTCCGTTATCGCTTACGCACGCGGCCCTACAATCAAGCGTGGGGTTATTAGCCAAAGGTGTGGACTCACGAAGGAAAAGAGCGTATCGGACAATTATGAATGGAGCCATCCGTAGATCCGGCATTTGAAGGCACTCTGCTGATACGTATGGCATAAGGGTGAGATGATGAAATGTTGCTTCTGTACCTCGTCAGAGCCAGAGGCCCATATTCAGGACCAGAGTCACTGTACTACGTTCGACCTGGAAATGTTCCCTGTATAAGCTATATATGCTACAAACTCAACAATCCATAGAATATTTACACAGTGCCTAGTCTCAGGTCGACAATCTCAGGTAGTTTCCCACTACGTGGGTTTGTTTTCATATCGCAGATGGATTTGAAGCAAACTTTGGCGGGGGCAACCAGACCCATCTCAACATGCTTCTTCAACATAGGTCTCTGCTCATTCAACATCTCAATAATGGCATTCCCAGAAGCTGGAGGAGGGGGCCCAGCTGTGTTGATCATTATCTCCATGGCATCCTTCGAATCTTGACGGGTGACTACCACCTGGAAAGCCTCTATAGCCACGGTCTTCAAAACATCTCTAGCTAGCTGACGCAAATGCGATATGTCTAGAGAAACAGGACCTAGCCGAACGGCATGGTTGCTACGTCCAAGGAGACGGAAGATTCCAGCTGATTTATCGACCCACTCTGCGCAGTCCCCCATTGGATACCGAATGACGGGTGTCAGGTCTCGTATCAAATTGGTAACAACGAGAGCTCCGGGAATATTTGATTGTTCAGTCGGGACAAGCTCACCATCTTGGTCGACGAAGATCTCTACGATCGCCGCCGCCGAGAGTGCAATATGCTCAGCAGGATCTGAACTTCCAGCAGACACGGCGACAACACCAGCATCGATCGAGCCATATATACAGCTGCGTATGGTGGCGTTGGGGAAGAGGTAGGCCACCGCAGCGACTTGATCATCAAACATTGGCTCGCCACCAAACATGACAGCCGTCACTGACAGGAACCTTTCTTGCTTGGGGCGGCAATAAGAGGCCAGACGGACCAAAGATGTTATGGTTGAGAGCACCGCCGTTGCACGGCATGTTCGCAGAAGCTCAGCAGTAACATCGGGCGCCATCAAGCCTCCAATAGGTATCTGGATGGCAGGTATAGGCAGAGAAATAACACTCAGAATGTGCAACAGAAACGAGCCGTAGAGATCTCCGGCATAAAAGAGATTCGCGACTCTGTCACCTGCACGCAGACCTGCATGGAGAAGTCCGTCTGCGAGGAGTGACGCGGTCCGAAGCAACTCTATCTGAGAGTAGCTGGTAAACTTGGGAATACCAGTAGTGCCTGCACATTAAGTCAGGTTGGTGGCGAGGCCACATGATGAGTTGTGAGATATTCCAGCTTACCACCAGTCTTCATCACAACACCATCGATCTGGCAGGAGGTCATAACTGAACGTTCAGAATCATGATAGGCCGCCCAGTACTTGGAATGATCGATCAAAGGGACGTCTTTGGGGGTCAGCTGGCCTGTAGTCACCATATCTCTGTAGAGATCGCTGTAGAACGGTGACTTCTGCTTTGCTTCGGCGATAAGTCCGTTGAGACGAGGATATTGATCATTCTTTGGTGGTTGCACGACTGACATGATACCGGTGGGGATTAAATGGCGATAGCTTCAGAAATTCTGAAAAGAAGCCCTGCCTTTGGTAAGAGGTAGAGAGAAGTTGAGTTTTAGGCGCAACCACGATTAGCTGCATAGCTAAGGTTTCTTGCCCTTCACAAGATACAATGTACGACTCCCTTCCGAGGAGCAAGTTCGAAACACAAGCAAGCGGCTGCAAAATTCCAAGTTATGGCTTTTCATGCTCCCCATCTTAACAGCCCAAACTCAACGGCCTTCAAGCTTGCATAAACCGCCTTTCATGAAGCATTGTTGTACTTGGCTGTTTAAGTTCAACAGGGATCTTATCGAGCTAATCAGAGCCCCTCTGATACACTAAGTTCAGCATAGTGATCTTCACCTCTCACCCACAAGTCTAACCTATAAAAGCTCAATCATGAGGCAAAAGTCCCTTGGCTTGACAGAGTGTGGTTGCAATCAGGGTTCACGCAAGTTCCGGCACGATACGCTTGCATATATCCATACGAAAATGCCCTCCCTGACTCTTGCATTGGAGCTCAGGACGGCTGCCTTGGCTGGTATGATTCCCCGGGACGACGAAGCTTTCGGCTCAGATTGTAGAAGCACAGGTGGCTTCCAGAGTTATTCTCGAATTAAAGAACTTTCTATCTGATAGGCTAGGGACATGCTAAGATGTCGCTCGTAATAAGTACTGTATGACTGAGAAAAGCTTGGACTGCTTCCTTTACACTGCTTCAATGATCAAAAAACCCCTCAGCATCTTAGACTACGTAATATGAACGACCGTGCGCACTGGAGGCCCGAGCAAAGGCCGCATTCCGTTCTGGTAACTTATCGAACGCTGCCGATTTCTAATACGAGAAGATGAGCAAGAAATGCTATGCATCACTGGCGCGCCTGCTGTTGAGTTGGACGATGTCCAAGTGTCCGCAGGGACCTGGTAGAGACCACCAATTATATTGAAATACAATGGTGCATGCTTGAAACAAGTTGTCTAGTGCTTCAACAACTAGCGACTTTGTCGGCAGCCATGGAATTCCCAGTTAGATCACCTTGTTTAAAGTTCAAGGCGGTAGGATACTCCGATTAGCGTCGAGGGAGGTGCAGTAAACCTTAGGAGTGTCTAGAGTGCGAGATATTGGGGAGGGGGGTCATGTTCAAGGCTTCAAGCAAGCAGATCAGAGGTGGCATCCGGCTTCTTGCAAGTTGAGCACTTAAATAATCCCTCAGCCGGTATCGGCGGTAAGGAGGATGTAACTCGCTCGGAAATGTCTGTACGTCAAAGAGTCACCGAATCTGAGGGAGGGGAGAAGGTCGGCAGTTCTCAGTTTATAGAGTCAATCCTTGACCTGATCCAAACTCTCATATCTATCTGTTATCATAGTTGATGCCCCAGTATTATGCTAGTTTTGCTTTCATTGGTGTGAACCCTTTTGCCTCTTTTTTGGCGCGATCACGCAGTATCTGGCGCAGTATCTTGCCCGACTATAAGTAGCTAGGTTCTCTCTGCTAGAATAAGCTTATAGCTATAAATCTTAACTATAAATAACACTTTAAGCCTATAACTTAAATATTAATATTATAATAATTAACTAATAATTATAGTAAAATACTAATATTATTAAAACTTAAAAAATAACTTATTTACTTATTATTATAAGCTATAAAAAGGTACTATTAATATATCTTTTAAAATAATTAAATATAAAATAATAATAAAATAATATAATAATATTTAAATAAAAGCTTATTTATATAAAAAATTTAAATAAATTTTAATAATAATATATTAATAAAATTCCTTTTAATTTTAATAATATTAAAAATTATTAATAAACTTTTAAAAAAAAATAATTTTAAAGCTATTAAAAATAAAAAAAATAAATTTTTTTAAAATTATTAAATTTAAAAAATAAAATAAGCTTTTAAATAACTTTATTTAATAATTAGTTATTTTTAATATATATATTTTTATTTATATTATTTAAAGGTTTTTTTAAAAAATTAAAAAAGCTATTAAATAAAAAAGGGAAATATTAAAAGCTTTTTTTAATAGTAAAGCTAAATATAAAAAAACTATAAAATTAATTAAAAGAAAAAACTAAAAATAAATTAAATCTTTAATTAAAATATAAAAAATAATTTATTAAAAGGAATTTTCTATAAATATAATATAAAGCTATTAAAATTATTAAGAAATATTAATATATAAAAAAAGCTTAATTTAACTAAAAAAAGTTTTATAATAATATATATATTAATACTATTAAGAAAAAGGCTTAAGGTAATTAAAAAGTAATAATAGTATTAAGTTTATAAGTTAGTTATAAAGTTAAAAAATACACTTCAGTTTTAATATAATAGACTATAAGTAGTAATAGTTCATTAGTCTAATAGCACGTATCACGGGGGTACAGTACACTAACCTGAGTTCGGGGAATATCATTGACAAAGACTATGCCACCTTCGAGACGCTTATAGCTTGCAACCTTAATTTCCATCCAACTCATTATATTGTGAGCAGTAAGACATGAGCTAGGGCGCCTCACGACATAAGCTCTTGGGACTTCATATCCCTGGACGTTAGTACCAACAACACCGCTATCTTTCAGCTGGTAGCTGAGTTCTAAAGACGTGCTTGAAGAACTCGCGCCTGTATAGATGGCACCCGCCATAATGATGCCGAAGAACAGACATGGGGCAAAGATTCCATTCTCAAAGAACTCCAAGACTCTATCGCCTGGCTTAACGCCCAGACGACGGAGACCTACTGCCAAGCGTTTGGAGTATATCTCGAACTCCCAAATTGTCAAGGTATTGTTTGGGTCATCGGCATCCACAAACGCGATCTTTTCATTGCGTGGGCCATACTGTTCGCTTCCAAAGACCCAGGTAGGTAGAGATATTTGAGGCGTCGGGGTAGACCATCTTGATTGGATAGGCATTTTGTTTGATAGGGAGCTCGAATAGTTGCAAGGCGATAACTTCGTTGGATGCGGATCTTCTAAATATACATGAGATAAAATGAGTGATAAGGATCCCTCTGCTTTTCTTTCCCTTTTCTATGTATACGTTAACCAAAGATTCGATGCAGGGTCAGGCGTTACACCTATGCTAAGTTACCCTTACACGCTTTTGTCCAGGTAGAAACCCGGATGTCCCAGCATGGATACCCTGGGCGTTGCTTCGGTTGGTATGTACTTATGAAATGGACGAGCTCATGCCGAAGCCTGATTTTAAACTCCACTTAGTGATCTACGTCGATTGTTTCTCTGCCGTCAGGTCTACTAATTCCAAAGCAAACGCGCAGGTACTCATTTTAGTGTCGTATCTGGTACCATGTCCTCAATGGCATGATCGACTAAGTGTCGTTTTTAGGTCAGTCCCGTCTTGAACTGTGATGCCTCTTTTCAGACCTCACCACTCTATGCATAATAACAAATTTCAAGAAACAAAGGACAGGCTATGCAACGTGCATATTTTACATTCGACTGTGTCCAATTGATCGCCTCGACGCTATCTGGTGCCGCCGCCAACGATTATCATTGGAACCGTTGCTCCTTGCTTATCCGCCATCCGCAATTCACTTTCTCACCATCACCGTCCCAGGTACAAGCCGCTCGTAGGCAACGCCAGACTTTACTCGCAAGTCTTTTTCCAAAACGGGGAGGAATTGTGGCACGAAGTCTCTCTTGGAAACACACATCTCGTGATCATATACTACTAGGATATGGATGCTTAATGCTCTCACCCGTGTCCCCAGTCATGAGGCAATGCTTTTTAGATAGACAAAAGACATGTGGCCACTCATGGCGGGGGCATCTCACTGTAGCCCCGACAACACCTTTGTCTATCTTGCATACTCATGTTTGGGTCAGTTCTTGGCAAGGCAAAGCAAGGATCCCCGCATGGGATGAAGCTATCTTGGGTTGAATGGCGGTATGCATAAAGAAGTCCACGTGATGAGGCTGTTTTTTAGTGAGACCTTGGCGAGATCTGCGGATATATCGGCCGACGGCGAACTGCATGGTAGACTTGAGCATGGGTACAACATAACGTCGCCAAGCAATTCAAAAACGGTGTTGTCCCAGATGGATAGGAACAACAATGATCTACTGAAATAATGAGATATTTAAAGGTTGTGATTTAGTCTGAGGTAATTTGGAACGATTTCCTTTTCTAGAAGGATTATCCGAGGCCTTCAAAGCCCCGAGCACTGTAGAGGACCCGATAAACTCGGAGCCGTGTCGCTTCTTTATCGCCGGCAATCTCGGGTCTCGGGTCCCGGTGCTACCCCACGTGAGGGTCTTACGCCTCAACCAACTCCAGGTTTGTTATCTAATCTGCTGAATGCACTGTAACTTGGGCTAGTTATCGCTTGATATGACAAGTTGACAATGAAAAGGGCGCTCAAATGCGGGGTTTGGCGGTTGGATATCGTCGGCTCGGCCTGCCAATAGCGGCATAGGATAAGCCGACGGGCGATACTGACCCCAACCCCACATGACCTGAATGACTTGGAGATTGTAATCAGTTGACATTCTTCAACTTATCCCTTCTTTCTTTCATCCTTCTTCTTTAATCTTGCAGACTATAGTATGTGCCCCTTCTCCCCAGCACCCTTAATGAACTAAACCACTAACAACCGATAAGATCTAGACATCATGGCATCTTATAAAGAAACAGTATCAGCTGCTTTGCAACAGCGCGATATCGGCCTTAGCAAGGTTGAACCAAAGCTCCAGGGCATCCCCAGTGAGCTTCCTCTTAGCTCTCAAAATCTCCCTCAGGGTGTCTTGACTGCACGCGAGATTGAGATCACAGAAAAGTATTCAGTGATCGAGCTGCTCGATATCCTCCGTAAGCGAGAGATCAAGGTTGAGGAGGTGACGCGTGCATTTTTGCGAAGAGCTGCTCTCGCCCAGGTTGCTGTAAGTCATCGCCCACCTACACCCAAACACGATGCTGACAGTTCAAGTAGACCAATTGTTTAGTTGAACTTATGTGGGATCAAGCTATTGAGCGAGCCAAGTATCTCGATTCACTACCGGAACCCAAGGGAAAGCTCTTCGGCCTTCCCATTTCAACCAAGGAACATCATGGCATGGTCGGCGAGAATGTCTCAACTCACGCCTCATTCGTTGCATGGATTGGCAAAGCTCATGGGTCTAACCTTTTATATGACCATTTGTATGACGAAGGCTGCGTCTTCTACGTGCGGACTACTCAGCCTCAAACTATCATGCATCTCGAGACCATCAGCAACATTTATGGACGAACAGTCAACCCTTACAACCGTGATTTGACGGCTGGTGGCAGCAGTGGTGGCGAGGGTGCTTTGCTCGGCTTCCGTGGAAGCATCTTGGTATGTGTAATCTTTTCCATGACATGAGCTTCGACTAACCTGAATAGGGTATTGGTGGTGATATCGGAGGCAGTGTTCGATGTCCAGCTGCCCACAACGGAATTTATGCCTTCAAGTGAGTTGCCATGGTGGACAGGCAATCGGTATCTTTGCTAAACCCGAATAGACCAACTCTCAAGCGTATTTCGGTCATGGGCGCGCGGTCGATCATGGCAGGCAAGGAGACCATTTCCTCAACACCTGGACCGATGACGGTCGACCGCGAGTCCATGGAACTGTTTATGGAAATTGCCTTATCAAAGAAGCCATGGCTTATTGATCCTTCTCTTACAGTCAAGCCATGGACACCTTACCAATTCGACAGGCCTATGAAGGTTGCGGTTCAGTGGTGGGACGGTGTTGTCCAACCCCATCCTCCCATGACAAGAGCTCTGAAGGAGGTTGCGGAAGCTTGCCGGAAAGCTGGTATGGAAGTTGTAGACTGGGACTGTGAGCCTTTGGACCATAAGAAGGGATGGGAGATTCTATCAGCATTGTACTGGCCCGATGGAGGTAAGGAGGCTCTTGAGCTCATGGAGGCCGCTGGGGAGCCTGTCCTTCCTTTGACAAAGTTCATTATCCAAGAGCAGCCCAGTGTGAAGGATTTGACGATGCATGAGCTTTGGGAGGTAAGTCTACTTGAGAAGATTGATTGGGCAATAATTAACGGCTTCCTAGTTGTGCACCAAGCGCGATGATTATCGGGCAGCATATGCTCGAGCTTGGTCATACACGAGCAAGAACGACGGAAGAGAAGTTGATGTGATTCTGTGCCCGCCATTCCCTGGAGCCGCAGCTCCCCATGATCAGTCACGCTACTGGGGATACACTTCCCACTGGAACCTGCTTGACTAGTAAGTTACTCTCACAGTATCCTACCAAACTCCGCTGACAGTGAGCTCTAGTCCCGCTGCAGTATTCCCCGTAACAACAGTCGATCCTCAGAAGGACCCCAAGGATCTAGACTACGTCCCCAAGAACGAGGATGACAAGTTCAACTATGATTTGTACAGTCCCGAGAAATACGCCGGTATGCCTATCAACCTGCAAATTGTTGGACGAAGGCAGTATGATGAGAAGGTACTTGCTGCGCTCAAAGAGATTGAGCATGCCATGGGTAGAAAATGATTGGATGCTGGCTACTATTCTAAAGGGATTGTCTGAGAAACGGCTGGCCTGAAACTCCGCAACTCCACCACCCTAGAGTGTCGGAGCAACCATTGCGCCGATAACGATTCAAGGGGAACTGCATGTCGTGGAAAGCAGCGAAAGGTAGCGACGTGACATCAGTTTGATAGTCTGGTCATGCACCATAGATCACACAAAACAACACAAGACTACTATACCATGTTTATTTTGGACTCTGTTTTGAGCGAAAGATCGAGATTTGGGTAGCGCCACTTCCAGCGATTAAGTCTCTATCCCCGTGTACCTCAATGTAATTGAGATAAATGCCCTAGATCTGTTTGTTTATTCCGTTCTGTATCCTTTACAAAATCTGACAAAGTTGTCTGCCCAATGATTTGACGCAAAAGGGTTCGGGAATTGGTGATGTCCCGGTCATCACATGGGAGTTCCATTGATCCAATCACGAGGCGCGAAAAAGATCGCTCGTTCTCATGTATGATGACCAACCATTTGGGGCGGCGCGACTGATCGGCCGCGTTATGCGAGTGCGAAATCGAAATTAATCACAGAGCGTTAGAAGGGGAGTCAAAGCCATGGAGCAGACACATCATATAAATAGATTCACCCTGTTACACCACTTTCATGAGCCCTGATTAACTATTTTGTTTCGTCATCACACCTTGGCTTCAAAGTCGCGTAACACTGAAACTTTACCATGTCTGACAAGCGCACTATCTTGATAACAGGCTGCTCGGACGGCAGTCTTGGCTCTGCCCTGGCACTAGCAATGAAAGATCGTGGATGGCGTGTCTTCCCCTCCGGACGTAACCTAGCCAAGCTGGGTAAAGTCAAAGAAGCCGGTCTCGAATGCGTCGAAATGGATGTTGGCTCGGAAGAATCCGTCTTAGAAGCTGTTGAGAAAGTCAAGCAAATGACTGGCGGCTCATTGGATGCATTGCTCAACAATGCGGGCTCCGGCTACAGCATGCCTCTTATACATGTTGACATCGCCAAAAGTCATGAACTCTTTGAACTCAACGTCTTCTCTATCATCAGGGTCACCCAAGCCTTCGTTCCTCTACTTCTCAAGTCTACCCACGGGGCTTTACTTATCAACAACACCTCTGCATCGGGTCTTCTTGGAGCCGGTATCCCATTCCAAGGAACTTATGCAGCATCCAAGGCCGCTGCAGCCAGTGTGACGGAGAGTTTGAGAGTCGAACTCGCCCCCTTTGGCATCCGAGCCATCAACCTGGTCACCGGCGGCGTCAAGTCCACTTTTCACAGCAATTCACCGGATGCTGAACTTCCCAAGGACTCGATATACAACGTCGCTAAGGAGGCTATCGAATCTTCCATGAACGGCAATGAAGCAGGGATGAACAAACCTGATGCGACGACCTGGGCGAAACAAGTCGCTGGAGATCTGAGTCAACGCAAGCCACCTTTTCTGATATCTCGAGGGGGTAGTGCTGGCTTGGCTCGTATAGGTACTCTGTTCCCGACAAGTACCTTTGACTCGACTGTCAAACAACTTGGTGGCATAGACGTATTGGAGAGAAAGCTGAAAGAGGCAAAGTCGACTGCAAAGCCTCAGTGATCAGATGAAATGTGAGGATAATAGTTGCATTATTAGGGCTTTTCATTTTGCATGTTCAGGCATTGTGTCATCTCCTATATCAGACGTTGTGTATCCATAATCAATGGCGATTCACGTGATGCGCGATGGTGACATAAATGTTGGACATGACGAATATGATGAATGATCTCAGCATATGGCGTGTTGCGATAAGGAATCTGAACTCTATCACCAGTTGTTTCAGTTTTATAGATTTCAAGAACTTATTTTTGTCATAATAATAACATTATCGATTTCGGAAATTCATTATGGGAGATTATAGCATCAAGTCTGTTGCGGTTATTGGAGCCGGAGCTGCCGGTGAATCATCACGCTTTCACCCCGCTTGGCGATTTATGGAAAAGCTAATTGTCTATCTTTCCAGGTGCTATTTCCGCAGCAGCTTTGAAAGCAGAGAATTACTTCGACCGGATTCGAGTGTTTGAACGGAGAGAAACTCCTGGAGGTACTTGGTAAGGACAGAGTAATCGGGACGCACAGACTGTAGACTCAAAGACTCTAGGATTTACGATGCCGACCCAACAGTCGCTCCTATTCAGCCTGGGGGACTCCCAGAAGATATTGATAAGCCACTTCCGATTCCAGAGAACCTACCGACCACGACGTTTCCGAGTCAGCAAGAGAGATACGCCCATACTCCTATCTATCAGAATCTCACGCAAGTCGCTCATTCGATCATTTGAATCTCAATTTACTGATAATGCATAGAACTAATGTGCCTCAAATCGCAATGTCCTTCTCGGACCAGCCGTTCTCTTATGGGCCATTCGTTCCACATTATATTCCTCGCCAGTACATCGAAACATATTTTTCCACCCAAAAGACTGACGAATACTTATCCCTCAACACTACAGTAGAAGATATCTCCCAGCTCCCTGCCGCTACAAGAGGAGGACTGAAGTCTTGGAGGTTAACATTAAGGAAATATGACCCTCTGCGACACGTTGATGTATGGTGGCAAGAAAACTTTGACGCCGTCATACTTGCCAACGGGCACTATACTATACCCTGGGTGAGTGTTTTGACCCAATACAGACAATTGCCTGACATCAAATGTGACTAGGTTCCACAGGTTCAAGGCTTGGGGGCATATATGGAGAAGTTCCCTGGCAGAGTAATACACTCCAAATTTTATCGCTCACCTTGGTTGTATGCCAAGAAAAGAGTTCTTGTTATTGGAAACTCTTCGTCTGGTCATGATATAGCAGTGGATCTTCTACAGTCTGTCCAGCAACCGCTTTACCAGTCACGGCGATCACGAGGGAGGTTAGATGGCGATAAACCTCCTCTCGGGATGGAGTGGAAGACAGTCATCAAAGAGTATCGACTGGATGGTACAATCGTGTTCGATGATGGGAGCGAACTCAAAGACATTGATCACATCCTTTACTGCACAGGATATCTTCCATCCTATCCATTTTGGAACAGCAAAGTGAACGGCCGACAGCTATTTGACTACAAAAAAAGAAAGCTTATCAACAACTACTGGCATACCTTCTTCCAGGACATCCCCAACCTGGCAGTTGTCGGTATGCCTCGCGTCTTGACATTTCGAAGCTTCGAATATCAAGCCATCGCACTCGCACGACTATTCTCAGGAAGAAACTCGATTGCTCTCCCACCAAAGGAAGAACAAAAGAAATGGGAACTTGACAGAGAGAAACTCTGTAAACAGCAGGGAAGAAGGTTTCACGAGATAGAGTGGGAGACTGGTGAGACTTTTGCGTGGCTGGAAGGTTTTTTCAAGATCGCAGGCCTAGGAACATTATCCGGAGAGGGCAGAATACCTCCTGTTTTGAGCAAAGACCTTATCTGGGCCATCGAGCATGTGAGAAAATACCCAGATCCGGGTAAGGATGATCACGACAAGATGAGGGAAGGGTCTCAATCTGGACAGGATGGTTGGGATCTGGTTGAAAGCACTCATAAGGATATTTTGTCCTTCATCTAGATACGAGATATGCCAAATATACACAAGTGAGACCGTTCTACTACTTCACGTAGGAGTATTCCATCTTTCCTCCCCTTCAGCACTGTGCGGTGACCAATGAAGGTCTCGGAGATAGTCCTTCTCATTTCGAGTCGCCCATCGTAGCCGCCTCTCACACTCATTTTCGTTGAGGTCGTCTTCGTTACCAGCTCCATTGCCATAGGCAAACGTATCCATCCAAATTAGGTCAACCTGGGACTCGCGCCAACTGATGTGAAACTTATGGGCAGCACGCCGAAGACGACTGCCATTCCAGAATGCTATCGGCCTCGTCCTTTGTCCAAATATAACAGCTGGTATTAGCTTGATGCCGTTCTCGGGGTCCCATTTATTGCGCAAGTCCCGTCGATATTTCCAGTCCTGTTCGAGGCTCCTTTTGAACCTCATGGCGCTTTTTCGATGAAATTCGTCCTCACGAACCGCGGAGTCTCCGAGCATCAGAGCGATATGGGCTTTGTAGGCTGATGTGAGATATTCGACCAACTTCTTGTCGTCAAGCGGGACGACGGCTGACTCTGATTCCGTGCAGGGATAGTAATCTGGATCGTCGCCTTTGCTGTATTGCGTGGGTATACTAACAATCCCAAGGTACACGGTTTTGATACCCTTGTACTCGTGATCATGGGTAAGGCACTTTTGCAACGCTGTAAGTGCTTCTCGTGTAGGCACCATGCAAGCAATAGCCTGGATGCTGTTTGGTAAATTGGTGATGCGTCCACAGGTCAGTGCAGCGATCGGTACGTGAAGAGTTGTAATGCTACTGTCAACCCAAACGTAATGGTATCGCTTTTCGAAAAGTCCTCGGAGTGTTTGGCAGATTAGTCGATACTTTTTATCCTTGACAGTCATATACGATCCACTCTTCATTGCCACAGCACGAGAATCGTAACATGCCTCCAGGAGGGCACGAGGTCCATCTGTCCCCTCTCGCTTTTCAAACCGCAGACCACGTAAAAAGGCATCGTGGAAAATCTTGCAGGCTGCATGTGTGTCCTTTTTCTTCGGCACAGCTTCTTTCCAAATCATCAGTCGAAGCTCTGGCGGTAAGTTGTTGAAGCTCTCGAAATCACTTGACATGGATTGACCCATGGTGGCAGGAGGTGAATCTGAGTATATATCGCTGAGAAGGTTGAGTTAGTGCTGCTGAGATGAGTGGTGCGGGAACTTTGGTAAAGTTATGTTGCAAGCTGTGTGATGAAGATACAAGAGAGTAAGACAGGACTGAGGATGGGTTGCCCGTTTATAAGACATCTTCGGCTGGTTTTTCTTCTAACCTTCTAGCTCAGAACCTTCATACACGCGGTGGGTCCTAGTTTGTGAAGGGACTTTTGGCCGCAGTGTTCTGACAAATGGATTCAAGGTTTGAGAGCCAAACTTACGCGATAGCATCAAATTGTCAGCCAGCTGTGTTAATTGCAGTAGAGACCCATGGATGAGAGGCTAAATCAACACAGAGAACATATTTACGCGATATCACTACGGAACTGGAGGATACAGGCGAGTCAAGTTTCGATTAACTGTTCGGTAACTAACAGATTCTGAACCGACGAGGGTATCAAGCTTTCAGTGTACATCAAACTGCCACCCAAACCATTCTTTCCAAGCTCATTCAATCAAAGTTTTCAGTTTCGGAAGCCCACTTGACAGTGACTTCGGCCTCATACAGTGAAGCAACCATCATTACTGTATCCCATATCCTGACAGACAAGCGCCTTTTCCATCCGCCGAATCCTCCAGACATAGCGTCTGCATGCGTCTGCTTGGTATAGTTCCTGGGACCACAAGTATGAGCGTGCTGAATGAAATCCAGATTAATTACGTACCGCTCTTTTGAGAACCCCTGCACAATGTATACTGTTATAGTCTAGCCCCTAAGGGCATTCGATATGGCTTGAACCAAGTTTTGTTTCTGCGGTCTCGGACAAGCTGAAGAACAGGGGGGAAAGAAATTTTGCGGGAGCAAGCCCAGTCGGAGTAGGAAAGTACTCGCAGTTGTAACACAAAGGCTTACTAGGAGTGGGCAGCCTGTTTCCTCGGTAGTGTTCGTAAGAAGCGAATGTTATGGTTCGAAAAGCTCTATGGATGGCTTGAAGACAGGGCAGAGAGATGGAGACCTTTTCGTATCTTCCTGAATGGTATTTTATTCGAGAAGATGAAATGCAGGAAGGTAAGGTATGATAGGTCAATGGAGCGAGAACATGTATATGTCTCAAGGATTCCCATACAACAGCGAATTCCAAGCATACTTTGGTGCTCTCGTTTGTCAAATTTCGATAAAGTATGCAACACTAATAAAAGTATTCAAACAGTGGTCCAGGATCGAGCATTCGTGGATATTCTCTAGGGTATAAGCATGTTTTTATTATAATAGAAACCTAATTATTACTTCTAAGAGTCCCCAATCTTGCCTCTAGACCACTCTAACCTTTTATCTATTAGACTTTAAGTATCTCTCAACTGCAAACTCTTATTTTGCTTAGCATCTCGTATACTAAGGTCAAGGCTCTTGAATTATCTTTTAGCTTTATTCTCACGAAAGCTTGGGGCAGGCAGTAAAATGGACGAAGTAAAGCTAATGAAGTAAAGAGATAATTAGAGAGGCAGGTTATCATTTTCATGATGGATATTCCCAACAGTCAATTTCTATATACTCTTTGCGCAAGTATTCCTTTCACCAGATCATTTGTTTGTCTCCAGTGCCTTCTTGGCGTCATGGGATGATTCGCTGAAAAAGGGCTATGGCATTTCAACGCAATAAAACGCAGACATGTACATGGTCATCATCACGAGATGTATTCTTCCTCAGACTGTACGAAAACCTTGACTAATGATTATAGTGGTCGGTCAACCGAAAGGCCACAATCAAGGGTTACCAGGAAATAGCCAAGATTGTCAATCTGGCCCCTAACTAGTCCTGAGACCATCTAGGCCATATGATACAAATACCTCCATACCTCCGAGATGAAACGTGGACTCTCCTCGCATCCTTGTTTTCCTTGTAGTCACTGGTTGCGAGATATTCATTAGCAGGTCCTCAGCAGTCAATGATTCGGGCGGTTGAAAGACGTACATAGGAAGTTGGTCATCAAGGCCAAAGTAAAACGTATCAATATCAACAACACGATCATTTCGCCATTTCTTGATGTATTTTCCGGCAGTCTCTTCACTAAGAGGGCTGTAGATATTACCGATCGTGTCGGCTAGGGTTGTGACATTCGGTGGAAGATGGATGATCCTGTCGAGAAAGATCGGTTCGAAAGGGGTGGATACAATCTCGACATTGCGATCTATCCAGACAAGCCTTGGCGGTCCTTGGACCGGTGGAAGTCTCTTTAATGGTACGAAAATTCCATTCTTCTCAGCAAGGTGACGTGATTCGTGACAGCAGGCTAGGAGACGTATATTTGCTATCGCTCGAGGTGTAGTTGCAGGTTTGTCTCCCCAAATCGCGAATATCTTTGACTGAGGATGTACCTCTTCAGGTATGGCGGCATCCCATATCATCAGGCGTATTTCGGTTGGCAGGTCGGCGAAGAGAGTGAAGCTGGGATTCCAGGGCATGACATGGCGTGTCATCTCGGCAGTAGATCAATTCGATATTGATAAGTGAGAAGTGTGCACAAACTTCCACGATTGGTGGTGATCTTTTATTGCCAGGGGTGATGTATCTGGACGGGCATAACATTCTATTCAATGAATTTACCTTATAGGCAGAGGGCATTGTATTTTATAATCGTCCCAGGTGGCGAACATTCCAGGGCCCATGTCGATAAATGAAAGTCAAAGACTTCTTGATAAAGTTCATGCCCTGAACTGTAACAAATCAGCACGTCGGAGAGTCCACGACTTTAAAGCTTATACCTGAGTAGGTTCTGGCAGACAAATCCTCAGTTTTAGGAAAAGTAGCAGATGTCTTTCTTATGTGTCGGATAGTAAGTGAGTTAAATTGTGTACAGGCTCCAAGACCTGCTCGGCCTAAATTGAAAGAATACAAGCCCGACGGACTCTGGTGGTATAGCCACATTTCCAAGCATTTTGCCTTCCGGTACTACGAAGTACAAGGTCACGACAAGTCAAGGCCACGTAAACCTTCTGTGGCGGCATCTTGCCCCCTCTCCCTCGAAGAATGAAAGCTGAACGTTCATGTACAAGGTTTATGAGGGTCGGTGCCATCAAATCAGATCTTATGAATATTAAGTATATATTTAAAGTTACATAATCGTGAATATCATTAATTGTTGTAAATGGACAGAATGTCAGTCGAGTTATCGTACTCCACGCCACATTTTTCTGAGAAGCCAGTAAACTTTTCGACTCTGTCCTGCACGTACTCCTCGAAACTCTTTCGGGTGCAGCTTGTTCCGGGTCCGTCTTCGCATGAAGGTAGAGCCTGGGGCGCACTGTTGACCAGGACGCGATAGTACTCTCCATCTTCGTAGCCGTAGGTGTTGGTGCAGTTGAGGCGCTCAATGGCGATGTTGCTCAGGAAGGGGAGTACATGGGAGCTCTTCCAGGCGCGGCGGTAGTTGATCTTGCTCAGAGGCATGGTGTCATTGATCTGAGATTCTGTACCAGCGGGCTCGGAGTTGTTAAAGAGGCCCATGGCGACGAGGACCATGGGAGGCAGTTCACGGTGGGTGAAGCTAACGTACAACTCCTCGTCGGAATCATCACCAAGGAGAAGACCAGCTGTGGTGTTGAGCCAGGGCATTCCGACGTAACCAGAGATCGGGCTACCGTAACCAGCGTTGTAGTGGTATCGCACGTCCTCGGAGTACTCCCAGCCAAGCCAGTCATCGGGAGTGAATAGCTCAAGGTTGCAGAACGGCGACTTGCCACGAGTAACAGTCTCGTAGCCGCAAAGCTGCTGCATGCCAAAGATATCGTTGACAGTGAAGTTAAAGTCGGAGGCGAGAGCGTTGAAGCGATCGACGATTGGCTTGGCGTACTTCTTCTGGTAGACTTCGGCCTCATCGCTGCCGGTGGAGCCATCGTAGGCGGGACAGGCCTTGTAGGGAGTCAAGCTGTCAGCACCTGATTCCTCTGACTCGTAAATGGTCTCGACCTTGATAGACTTGTCGTCGGACTCAAGACCACGGACGAAAGATTGAGCGGACTTGACAGTTCGTTCGGCCGATGAAGTCCAGACCTTCTTGGGCTGCTTGAACTCTGGGTATCGGAACTCCAGATCAACACCCAATCGCGTAGCCTCAAGTCTTCCCACGTTGGTCAAAAGCGACACCTCTGCATCAGAAATGGGAGGCTCCCAATCGTCCAAGAAGTTCAGATAAGGAATCTTGCTCCAGTCGATCTTGGTCTTGTTCTGAACCTTCTCAATGAATGGCTCAATGTACTCCTCAAAGTCAAAATCGTTGGCGTAAATGGCAGCGTGTCGCACGAGATACGCAGCGCGCTCGGGAGTGCAACCTTGTGGCGCATCGGGAGAAGCGGGAGGATCTTGGGGCTCGAAGTAGGGAGCAATTCCCGCGAGATGGTGAAGAGGATTGAAGGTGTACTCGGAGTTGAGCGAAGCTGCTGAAGCGAGAGGCAGCAGGCCTACAAGAGCCTTGCCCAGGGTACTTTGACGAGGCATAGTGAGTTAGCGAGAGGTCACAACGAGTCTGAATGCGCTGGAGATCAAAAAGTCAATTGAGTTTGTAGCTATTTTATTTATTTTATGCTTAGTGAGGATATGAGATCATTGGTGATGGTTGTTGTCAAAGGCCCATGTTTGTTGCCGTGTCTTTGACGTCACAGCATGAAATAAATCAACAGCTAAACCTGCCTGTCCCGACTCTGTTCCTTGCAGTTTCTGAAGATCACTGTGTCTGATTGGATCGGGAATTTGCGGCTCCATATTCACACGCCGTCAGCCGAGGCCGCATTATCCGAGCGGACGGACTTGGCATCTGCTCAAATCAAGATCTTAATCGTTAACAAACTCATCGAGATTGTTAACGACGCGTATATACTACGAGTTGATTGGTCCGTAGACGAGTGCCCAGCTGCAATCTAGTCATATCATTCGTGATCCTGTTGTTTGTACAACTCAGACGTGGCCCTCATCATCATCATCATACTAATTTCCTTTCCCTGTAATCGAGTGATGCAGGCATTGGAGGTCTCTGCCGTTGGTAGCAAGCTTTGTCGATGTCCACTGATTATGTCACGATCTTGGGCGATTCTAGTGTCACTGCCAGGCTTAAAAATTGGGTCATCGATTGAGGCTCCCCAGTCACCACGATCAATGATCTCGAATGGTCCAATGGTGGTGTTCTCAATCTTGAGCAGTACCGGCAAACAAGCAGGCAAAGCCGCCCTCGTCAAACCAAGTCCTATCTCTAGTCCGAGCCTTGGCAATAACAACTCTTATCAGCGAGCCATATCTTCCACTTCCTCAGTCGTAACCCAGCCCGATGTCAAAGTACCAAAGAACATACATCTCGCCCAGCATGCCGCCGTGATCGAGGCTCGGAACGCCGAGCTGGCAATTTTCCCAGTCGATAACGTACAGGGGTCTAGTAGTTGTCGGATCAAGACGGGCATCTTCCAGCAAGATACTTTCAAAGTCATTAAATTTGTATTCATAAGTTTGGGAAATGACTCACTTCTGGGGGTAATAGTTACCATGATTCAATGTCGAGTCTGCCGACGGGTCGCTCAGCTCCTTCAGTGCCATGTTTTCGAGGAGATGAAGTGTATCCTTTGCCTCCGACGGAATTTTTGGGAACTGCTCAACACGATCGATCATCCAATCGAAATTAATCCGATGTTTTAGCCTCTGCATTTCATTGCTGCTATCAATCACTC
This sequence comes from Fusarium musae, assembly GCF_019915245.1. Taxonomy (NCBI): domain Eukaryota; kingdom Fungi; phylum Ascomycota; class Sordariomycetes; order Hypocreales; family Nectriaceae; genus Fusarium; species Fusarium musae. The sequence continues at coordinate 1,286,062 of NC_058397.1, forward strand.
TTTTGAAATCTGATAGCTATTCGGTATACTGGTTCGAGTAAAGAGGATGCATATGGCGTGGTGTTGAGCCATGCAGATACCTGTTGGCGGATGTGATCAGGCGTATCTTGTGTAGACACCCTTTTGTAAATATCATTGACCTGGATAAACGCCTACCGTATTTTCGCAATCATGGCCGGTTTAGCTTTTATGGCGCGTTAATATCTGGATGCCTGGAGTGAGTGGCGTAATGTTGTCAGACTGACTCTAGATGCCTAAGCATACGCAAACACAATCAGGCTAAAGGTTGATCGCACAAAGGGTATATGAGAATTATGAGACTAAGACTAGTAGTACAGCTGCCACCTATGCCAAGCGGTCCTTGTTTGCAAGGCACTACTACTGGAAATTATAGCAAACATCTGTAATGGGGACCTCAACGTGATAGAGATTAGCCTTCCACCACTTTGTCGCAAAGCCCTCTAGATCAAAAATGAAGTCAGACTTGAGAGAAACACCACAGTCCTTGGGCTCATTTACGACAGCAAGTTCTGAGCCAGGTGTCGTAGCTGGGGCAACCTTTTCGGCATCCAAAAGATTCACTCCAGCACCATCGTTCGAAGCATGGGCCGACTGTGCAGCATCCAGAGTGAACTTGTTCACAAACTCGGGAGTGGCTGTGAGTCCGCTGCTGAGATCGACCAGGCCGCCGAGAAGCTTGAAGGTGAGCTGAACAGTAAGCGATGCACTCGCGTTCAAGCCGACCTCAACGCTCTCGGTAATGTTGGCGTATGAAGTGTACTGGGGCTCCCAGCCAGTAGCAGCATTCTTGCCTGAGTCGAGGAAATCGAGATGGACGTTGGCGGCGGGGATAGCAATACCGGCGCCAGCTCTGACAGCAACGGCAGCTGAGGTATCAACATCAACTCCAACAGCGAAAGACAGGCCTGGTCCGAGAGAGAGGATACCAGGAACTTCAACGAGGGTGTACGTGAGAGTATCGGGGTCGTAGAGGATAGATCGAGACCATGCTGCAGCTACATCGGCCGCCAAAGCGACATCGGCTGAGAAATGGGTATCGAGATCGAAATAGAGATCCTCCATCTACTCAAGTTAGTAAATCAGGCTCCTGATTACTTTAGCATCACGTACCTTGAACCGCCAGAAGTTGTACTTGGCGCGGCCAGAGAAAGAGACAGTGGAAGAGAACTCTGCCTTCTCGGCCTTGATGGTCACCCATGGCTGTTCCTGGAAGAGGACAGTATCTCTCTCAAGACCAGTACCGAAGTTGAGAGAGAGACTGGGGTTGAGCGTGAGGCGCTTCATCAACTTAGTGGCAGGAATAGAGGTGAACGACATTTCACAGGTTTCTAGACGATGTTAGTCTTGTCTTGTATCCTTGCGGGAAAACATACCAGCAATGTCTGCAAGTTCTTTCTCAGCAGCATGACAAGTGATGGTCTTATCACTCTTGTCTGTAGTAACGCCATCAACAAGGTAGAAAGCTTGGCCGATGTCGGTCTTGCAATTGCCCATGTTGTTCGTGATGAGAATGAAGGGTTCGTCGTCTGACCAAGTATCGATGGCCTTCTCAAAAGCAGCAGACTTTCCGAATTGAACCTTGACGGAATCGGCCGTACACTCGACCGAGACAATAGCGTCAATGTGATCCAGAACAACAGCTGGATGGTTCATGACGAGGTCCATGTCGATGGCTCCCTTAGGGGCAGTCGTGTTGAGCGCAGTGAAAGTCTGGTTGCGAGGCTTCTCAACATCGCCGTAAGACATGGAGATGTTCTTCTTAGGAACCGCATTCTCGGGGTTGCTCAAGTCGACCTTTGCGGGGGGCTTAGGAAGGAAAGTCGCCGTGGTGTTGTGGTGAGCGGAAGTTGAAGATGCGCGAATAGTCGTCTGGTTGGGCTTGGATCGGATATTAGTGGGCTTGGTTTGCACAGAAGTGATGGTCGGAGGCTTGGTCTGAGCAGCAACAGTCTGATCAGGCATCTCAACGACAATGTACTTGACAGTGCAGCCGCATGACTCGTCGTGTGCGAGCACGCCAAGGCAAAGAAGCCAAAGGCTGAAAAGAATGGACGAGAACGAGGTTCTCATGGTGAAAAACGAGAGACTTGTTGAATGAGTGACAAGGCGATGCCTGGAAGTGAGCGTGATGGGCTGAACATGATGAGAGATGGCATCAAGATATAAAAGACCAGCCCAATACCGACGCTAATGAATAGGGAATAGAGTTCGTCCCCAACGGTGACTTGGCAGCCAACAGATTAGGAAAGTAGGTATACCATATTTCCAAAGGTATAGCACAACAGTCCACTAGCAGCTCAGCTCTGGGCCAACAGAACCCTTAGAGCTGTCAGTACGGTAAATGCCGACCATCACATGCATGCCCCTAGTCGAAATGGGGAAGGTGTCTAACGGTGGGAATAACATCTCAGGTGAGTGGTTACATGGGTTGGTGGCATGCTATAGGCTGCTGGGTTTAATGCGATGCGAAAAAGGGACGAGATTGATAGGCGAATCACGGTTAAACATTGGCTGCCAGATGATTGATGGTCTCATTCGCTTTTGCGACGTGGGCGGTTATAGGTCCGTTGGTGATGAAGCAGGGATGCGGCGCAGCAGGGACGCCAAGCAACTCGATTGAGTGAAGCCATCGCGACAAATGCTGAAGACCGTGTTGTATGGAAGTTGCCGTTTACGAGAGATCTTCATTAACTAAGTCACCTAACTTCCTCAAATGAATTCGATTATCATGAAATAGGCAGGTAGTCACAAAGACGTTGTCATAGCCTCGGTTTTGCGCCAAGGCCCAGCCCTGAAGCACGTGTCAAACGTCAGGTTAATCGATCTTCAGACTAGCACAGGGGTATTGACCAGGATATATATAGCTACCGTCAACGGCCTGTCAAGCCATTCCTCTTCTGTATAATCTTTAACATCCGGTTACGGAAATCCCGCTGATAGTAGATGCAACGTAACGATGCCCTTAAATACTCAATTAAACCCCATGCCTCTGATAAGATGCTACCTATAGCGCTGTAAGTCAACTATGCTATAGTAATGGTCAGATCTGCTCACAAAGAATCACACGCGGCGATTACTTGTAGGTCCGGAGCGGAATTGTAGCAGAGAAAGGGCCTGCCAAGAAAAGGTTACAGGTTAAAGGTGGACGGGAAGTGGGATAGATATGACAGGTAACTTTAGGTTATGGAGAACGACCAAAGGGTAACCCGGTATTCGGCCAAGAGCAAGCACAGCGATATCTTCCTCTCGGCATTTCTTAATCGGCACCTCGCCAAGATTCTATCCTCTTGGGCATGCCATCCCCGTACTATCAGTAGAAGGTTTCATGAAGCCCCTCATGAGTTACAACCGTTTGCATTTCAGGATGAAGTCATTCTTTTCTTGGCCTCTCCTTTTCGAGATCCCTCACTTGAGCCTCTGGCAGATGATAGAGGCTCAACGCAGTGAACTCTGTGTCACTGACTCGCGATCCTGTCAAAGACGGATATCTCACTTACAACATCCCAGTAGATGGATTTTGACCCGTCTGTTATGCCAAGTCGCCTGATGTGCGGGCCTCTGGTGAAGCTTCGGCAGATGAGCAATTGTGGCATCACTTCATACACTTGACGGCATCCGGCAATGTCGCATGGCTATACTGTTTGTGTCTGGCTGGCTCGTACGCAACACCTCCACTCTGGCTACAACTTCTTCATTTTCTTTATCTCATTTGTAAGGGCCCTTCGAGTTATCTGGTCACCTCGCGTTGAATCCGAGCGCATTAGACTTCATTGCATGAGTCTCGTCAGTCTTGATCAGATTTAGGTTCCATCTCCCTAACCAGGTCCAGGGGAACCTGATACTTTGAAAGTTCAAAACTTTCCTGAGTCTTAAGTCTTATGGGCTTTATCACCTTTACCTCAAATCCTGCCCTACATCTGCATCACTCATATGAACACTGTTTAATGTTTGATTGGGGGCACTGTTGTCTAAAGTCTCTTGGATATTCGGCCTTTCCCTTGTCCTCTGTCTTGTTACTTTTTGTTTTTTTACCTCCCCTTAATACATAATGATTCACATATCAGCATTCACATCTCGCCAAGAATATGTTAAGCCTAGCTGTGATTCCAACAACACTCAAACTTATCTCGCCCGTTTACTAGACGTTTACTAGTTCCCTGGTATCTCCAGTATGTTCAAGGAGTCTTACTGGTTAGGTATGTGCTTCGTGGCCGACTTTCATGACACTCACAGAGCAGATGTGGCAGTAGTAGGAAAGCAAGGTTTGCGTCATATGTAGTTGGTCAAACTCCCCAAGAAACTCAACTTGTCTCTTTGAGATCTAAAATGATATTTCGAGCCGACACGATCAATTAAGACTTTTGATGATACAGGTCACATCAAGATATGAAACAGACTAAAGCAAGCTTAAGCAGTCTTCAGTCCGTCCTTTAGTGGCTTCATATTCCATGTACTTATCATATACTTCAGCTGTTGACGAGATCCGCCTCCGTACTGCCTTGCGGTTGAATCAGGAACTTCCTATTCTACATTCTTGCTCCTGGCGGCCTCCATGTCTCTCTACCTTCGAATTTAAGGTCAAGAGCTTCGGCCTCAGTTGACTATCTCCTCCTCTCCCAAAACCGTTCGTGAAGTCCACTCTGTTGCAACAACAGCCTCCATTATCTGAAAGACCTTAAGACCGACTGCTTCATTTTCCGTGGTCGATCGCAGCATGTTTGTGGAGAATTCCGAGTCACTGATCATGGCACCAAGCCATCTAGAGCCTGCCAGAAAAGGCTCCAGCCGTAGGACAGTTGTATTTGCTCAAAGTTGAGTACCTTAATAGAGGTCCAAGAACTTTCGCATTGGAATTACACGTGGAAAACGGGAAAGCTGGCCCAATAACAATGTTGCTTCAAAGAGGCATCGCTGTTCTCACTGTCATATTCCGTGGATGTCTGTGCCAAGGAGCTTTATGACGGACAGGCGAGATGCAGGAGATGCCACAGACCAAGTACAACATCACTATGATAGCTCAGGTCGTCCTCCAGAGACTTGCTAATCCTCAAATGGGCTGCATCAGTTACGGTTTCCGTTGTCGATTGTAGCTACCAAGAATTGCAGCACCAAGTCCTTGCTGGCAGCATTCATTCTACAGGAAGGCCGCTCTGAATTGGTTCATACAAGTGCCTAACAATGGTTTAGCCTTATTTTCACTACAACGTTTCGGAATTTACGCGCAAGTAGGGTTGTAGGTCATGGTGTACTCGCTGAGTCGGATATTTCGGACCAAGGAGACTCTCAACATGAGGCTGTAACCCATATACAGAAGACTCATAACTCCTCAATCAGGCATTCCAGTGAAATATTTCATCAAGGACCGTTCATAATCTGTCGGCGTTTGATTTAAGATATCTCAACAAATCGAGTTTTGCAGCTAGGTGCCTTTGTAAAACACAATACCAGAGAACGATATAAACAATTTACTTCGCCTCAGTGTTTCTGAGCATCACCGCGTAGTGGCCTGACGAAATACTTAAAAATGATAATCCCAAGACCCAATCAAGGTACGTCCCGAATCCGAACTTGCAGAATGATCTCAGCCAGAGGGTGACGCGTCTCGCTTCAGCCCATACATCATTGTGACGGTTGAGTGGGTGGGTGAAGCAACATAACGAGGCGCAAAGAACTGGCCATGCTTGGTCGTCGCTTAGGCAGTCATCCTTCTGCTGCCGCCAAGGCCTTAACGAAGAGTCCAGGCCTGATAGCATGTCGCAGTATTGACGTATGCATCACCGCCTCATCATATCTGTGACAATCGATACAGTACGTAGAAGTTTGAGCTCGGCCAGAATGCATGATAAATAGAGTTCGCCATAGGGCTGATTTACATGCTAGAAGAGACGAAAAAGGGTGGATGATCACCTTGGCAAATCTACAATTCCATGTTGACAATCTCCACAGATTCATCTGGTGGTGCGTGAGCAGACTTGGCGCTGCAACTGTGCGAAGGATGATATGATACAGTATCAATATGGCAACCATCCGCGTGAGCATTTGTTGTTCATGCACTGTATTACCCAGGCCTTCTCCGCATCTCAAATCTAGAACGCTCTGTGCCACGACTTCGCGCTCAATTGACAGATTCTGTGTCTGAATATCACGAACATTGTGTCTGATCCGAGATGAGAGGCCCCCCACGTGTTTTAATCGCCGATGTCTGAGACGCAACGCGCAAACAAGTTTTAAAAAGAACTCACTGATCAACAAGCTCATGTCCTGAACCTGTTCTCTCACTGGGTGCGGTACCAGCGGCAGTGGAGAGCTCTGGAGGAAACCAACCAATTGTGGCGCAGTCCATGGCGCATTGACCAACAGGATGTCAGGGAATCGAAGCTTCCATTGAAAAATAACTCTAGATTTAGTGGCCCTGACCCCTGCTAGGCCCTGTAGACTACTGCACAGTAACCCCCCTCCCCTTTAACCAGAAGAAAAAAAAGTCTGTTGAAATCGTGGGTTCCCTTCTTATGCTTGTTTTAGGGGGGGACTCGCCTGCAGAAAAGTCCAATCATTCCATTCCATCGTGCCAAACACTGGTCATCACTTCGCCTCAACTTGTCTCCATCTTTCTTTTCCATCCGCTCTTTTACCGTCTTTTATTTCCTTCGTGGCGTTGTCTTTTTCTCTCCCTCCCTGCTTGCACTTCTAGCAACACCGCTACCTCAAACAAGCCGAGCCCGATTGCGGCCGCACGAATCGAGACACGTCTTCTTCTGTTCCTCGATGTGAGGCTTGAGCCTCCTCTGTCTCTCGTTCCAATTCTCTTCGCCAGCCGACGCGGCTCCTTCATTTCACGATGCGCGTTTCCAACATGCGCTTGCCTAACGGCTTGCGCAACCTCAGCGTGCGCCTCTCGAGCGTTCGCATTCCTCATCCTCACCCGCGGCGCATCATTCTCTACGTCACGACAACAGCCCTCCTCGTCGCCATGATCCTCACCTTCACCATGAGCGACAAGTTATTCGGCAATGGCCACTCGGGCTACGATCCTCTCCTCTCCCGAACCAACGATTACCGCCTCCTCACGAGTACACGGAATAACTTGGGTTTCTACAACTCTATAAATGTCAAGAAGACGGGCCAGAAGATTATGAATCCTACCCTTCTCGAATTGCCTAAGGGCAGCAAGCACGACTTCCTCGTCATTGCGCGCGCTCCGCACGTCGACCAAGATATCAAGGGCAAGAAATACAGACGAGCTCAGCAAGTCGCCACCTTCGTTAGCCTCACATGGGATGCATTCGGCCGGCCGGAGCTCACTGCGGACAACGATTGGCATAAGATGCTTGTGGAGGACTTTACAGAAGCTCAAGGCCCAGAGCATCACTGCAAGGCCCAGCCCGACATGGATAAATACATCGGTCCTGAGGACATGAAGCTCTTTTGGAGGAAGAATGGCACTCCCATGCTCATCTTCACCCATCAGGTCAATGACGAGAACCTCTGCGAGGGCATGTACATTATCGATGCACGTGCCGCTGTGCCCGAGCTCGTCAAGCAGATGGGTAAGCACGCGAAGGAACTCCCTGGCATCGAATTCGACAAGCCCGTCCTCCTTCGCCGCCAGCCCCCCGAGGGAGAAGAATCCGCCGCCCGATACCAACGCGAGAAGAATTGGGCTCCTGTCTACTCTCCCTTCAGCGCTGACGATGACGAGATGATGTTCATGGTAGAGCCCAGCCAGCTGTTCCGCTTCAACTCGACCGACGAGCCTGTCCAGGACATGGAAGCTGAGCTCGAATCGGCCGTAGAGGAACCTTTCCCTCCCGACAACGAGAAGAAGACATGGCACTCTGCTGCAAAGACCTGCATGAACGACGTCATGCTCACCGACAAGCGCGTGCATCAATCGACACCCATGCTCAGTCTCACTCTCTGCAATCGCGGTGCTTGCGAGCCGATGGAGAACAACACGGTCCTCATGGGCATGGTCCAGATGCGCTACGATCCTCCTCAATATACAAACACATGGTACGACCATCGAATAGTGGTCTATTCGCCCGTCGCACCATACCGGATGATGAGCGTCAGCAAGAAGCTCACCTACCACGGCGAGACCAACAGCAGGTATATCTGGACAGGAAGCATGGTGTACAACGGCGATCAACCGACGCAGAGAAGCCACGGATACTTGGACGACGAGATCTGGCTGAGCTTTGGCATTGGCGACTCGTCGCCTGGATGGTTGGACATTAAGGCAGAGGAGTTGGTGCTGGACCACTATTTCTGCCAGGGGGCGACACCAGGGTATCGGAACAGCATCAAAAAGCACGCGCAATGACGAGAACACGAACGAAAGAAACATTGTAATTGGTAATACGGATAGAGTGGCATCATTAATTTTTGCAGTTTGTATTACAGCACAGCATACACATCACCTGTGGATAATTCAGGATTACTTGGAGTTGCGGTAGAATAAGGAAGGGCATCTAGAGAATTGATTGAACTGAATTGAATTGGCATTGACTTGACTGATCTGATCTGATCATGATTATGATCCTGGTGTTGCGTGAAACGATGGAGGTTGCGAGCCCCGCAGTCCAATTCATTGCTTAATTTCCAGTGAGGGCTTGGCAGGGGATGATGAAATGGATGCTCTCGCGGTGTTGGATTGGAAGGACGTGTCTAAAAACTTGGCAGCTGGTGGCCATTGGTGGGACCGTAATGAACTACAGGGGGCAAAACAGGGCGGCGGGGCGGAAAGGAGAGGGAGGGGAGCGGTATCAGCGTCGGGAGTCACCGTTAGCTGGCGTACCTTAGAGGTTAGGTAGTTCGTGATTTGGGGGCCGTAGGGTAGGGCTGAGAATGAAGATGGCCAAGATTAAGATCTTAGATCTGTACGTAACTTCAATTCAAGGCTCAATGGAAGAACTGCTGCAGTATACCGGCTTTGCACAAGGGTTATACGCTCTTATATTGTAAAGTCCATATGGGCTTTTTGTGCGACACGGCTATATATTTCTGTGGCCCCAGCTCGACCGTCACCCGATTAAGCATTTACCGCTGACTTAAATGTTAAACCCACTATACTTCAGACAACGCAAGGTAGCCACTCAATTCCTGCGAATCTGCCCATGCCTGCGGGCGCAAATCAACATCATGATGCTCTATTTCTCCTAACTGCGCAAGGCCAAGATGTCTGGTCATGAGCTGGCTATCACTGCGCCATCCTCAAACCAAGGATGATGACGACTCTTCTGTGGCGCAATCTTGGCAAATCCCATCTGACATGTCCCCTCATTTTGCCCTGAGCGCGTCGATGGACAGTCAGCTCGAGCAAGCCCAAACTCATCGTCATGGTCAATCGCGGAGGTCGCAGTAAAGCGTGTAGGACATGCAAGCGAAGACGCGTAAAATGCGGTACCGTCCATATGGATGTCGCTTTGAGAGACGCGCTCACTGACGCTCGTTGTAGATCAAAGCAAACCGCACTGTCAGCGATGTGAGAGAGCTGGGATAGCTTGTGAAGGCTACGTAACATACGGCGAGTTTGTTGACGAAACGACGCGATTCGCGAAGGATAAATCGCCTATGAAGGACAACCACCTTCTGGTTCAACTGGCCAGCCAGTCTCCTAAGGCCACTGAACAACAGATCTGGCGTCCGCAGCCACTGTTACTGGATCAAGATGCCGTAATTCATGCTCACCTACTATCGCGGATCGATGAAGTCACGCCCTTGATGGTCAATCTCGAATCCATCACGGTTTCAGATTCTACGCGAAGTCTTGCAGTGCGAGCATTAGCAGCAGTGTACTTCGGCAAAACAAACGGTGATAAGCGGATCTTTGACCTCGGAAGTAGAGAATACGTGAAGGCCTTGAACAGAGTGCAACACGATCTGGCAAGTTCGACTACTGTTCTAGAATGGAACACGCTTGCGAGCGTAATTTGTTTATGCATGTTTGAGAACATCGTCTTTACAGACAAGACGGGATGGCTGAAGCACTACGAGGGAATAACTCAGTTGGTAAGTTCTGCATGCACTACAAAGCCGGAGCCCATGCTAACTCTTGATTGGAGGTCAAGCTAAGAGGACCATGGAGACACCAGACAGTCCTGGAAAGAGAACTTCTTAGACAGTGCCGGTTCGAGATAGTATGAGCCGCTTCTCCCAAATTAAACCATCACTGACCGGCATAGATACTGTGCGCACTGATAAACAGAAAGCACTGCTATCTCACACTTCCAGAGTGGCAGACCGTCCTATGGCCGTCGACTGTACCCAAAACAGCTAGTGATACATTGCACGATATCTTTGCCCGCGTTCCCGGCCAGTTGCATGACATGGATCGGGTAGAAAGAGGTGAAGTTGACAACGAGTTCTTTGAAGAGCTGCGACAGCGAGTCGAGACTACATTATCGGATCTCGAAGACTGGGAGCAGTTTTATCAGCACCCTCGGCCTCTCACGGGCTCTCCCCTCTCTTCAACACAAGACATCACTTCGCACCCAGTCAGACACAAAGCCCTGCTGGCATTACAAAGAGCCATCATTCTTTGCATGACAGGCCTCTGTGCCTTCTTCAACATACCTCTAGTGGCCGAGATACCATCTATTCTCGAAGATCGAAAGGTAGTCAGGAAGGCAATCGCCACTGAGATATGTCAGCTAGCAGCATCGTGTCTTGGACACGAGTCTCATAGTACTGAGTCCTTGTTATTCATATTCCCGCTGCAAATAGCAAGCATGAACCTCGAAATGGGCAGTGTAGAGGAGAAGGGGGCCGAGGAGATCATGAACGGGGTCATTGCTGGGACGTATGGATTTGAGATTGGGAGAAGGCGAGAGTGGAAGACCTCGAGCATAATTCTAATCAAATAGTATGTACATCTATATGGCGATACGAAGAAAATAATCTAAAGAGTTCTAATCATGATCCATTCCAGTTTAGCTACCTTCTTCTCATCTTTCTCATCCTTCTTCTTAGCCTTCTTATTCACCTTGGTGATCGCCTTGCCATGCTTCTCCATCAATCTGACCCGATCCTTCTCAACCTCTTCCAAGTCCTTTCTTCGCCTTTTCTCAATCTCGCCCACCTTTTTCTCACTCGACTCCATAAGCTTCTCCTCTGCTTTAATATTGATCTCCGCGATCCTATCCTCTAACCTTGCGATCTTGGCCTCGATCTCAATCCGGCTTTCAACATCGGAGTTATACTGCTCATCGACTGAATCAACAGAGCGATCAAATTTATCAGCTGCCTTTTCGCGCTTCTGAAGACGTTTTTCTTGCTTCTTGTGTTTCTTCTTCTCTTTGCCGGCTTGTTTGATAGCAGCTTGTTTTGCGCTGATGCGATCTAGCATATTAGAGTGTCTGACCGGTGGTTCAACGTCAAAAGACAAAACTTCAACATGCGATGATATTTCTTGTAGCCGTAGTAATGGGTCGAGACTCTTAGCCGTAGTGTTGAGTCTCTGCATCACTTCCTCATCCTTCATGGTCTTCATCACCAAACCCTTTGGCGCGAAGATATCGCGATTTACCCTCTCGAGCACTTTTCTCTCCCGGAAGTATGCGGTAGCAGCAGTTCCAGTGCCCGCAGCTAATCCAAGACCTAAAGAAACGCCTTGAGCGATTTCATTAGGCACAAAGCCGAGACCATCGCCTGCGACCTCCATTGCTTTGAAGGGCGCTGGTTCGGCGAGAGCGATGTTGAGAGCGTCGATGATGGCCATAAACTCTTTCGAAGAAATTCCATAGGAGTTTAGAATGGGAGGATAAGCTCGATGGTACGGCGGAGTTACTTCCAGTGACCCAGTGATTGAGGTTGAAGGGATGAGAATGGGGCGTGATGGAGATAGTGTTGGTCTTTCCAGGGGAGGCGAAGGGGGCAGTATTTGTGCAAGGTAAATACGATCGCTTGGCTGGTATATGTCATCGTGATGTGGAATTGTTTCAGCTGGTAATTCCATTGGTAAGGCCTGATGTTGATATCGAAGCTGATGGGGATCCATTCTGACTGAGAGCTAAAGATTGAGGGCGGCAAATAATTTAATATCTCTGAATTGGAGACTTAGAATTATTTGTCTGATGAAACTCATCTGGGTACAGCACTTGTTTTATACTTAACCCTCTGTTGCATGCTGGCCTTCTTACATGAGGTTATCTCCAATGGGGACCATTGATCGAGGTGGAGGCTGTCACAGAGCAGTGCCACTGAAATGATGCGCTAAACCGTGTTGGGTTCATTGCGCGAGCCGGACTGCGCCGTCTTACAGCATGCATCAACAGAAGGGCATTGATCGACTGTGAGCGGAAACCATTTGTTTTCCAGTTTCACACCTAGACCGTAACTCCATATCTAGGCTAACAAGCATGCTTCTTGGTGGTCGCTTGGAAGTCAGCCCGTCTAAGGTAACGGGCATGTTGACAAATGCTACGGCCTAACTATGTACCAGGATTGAACAAAGTTGCCAATGGAGTACTTTGAAACCACTGCTTTTGCCGCTCCCAGCCATTAACAATAAAGTTCGTCGAGATCTTTGCTGCATTAGAAATCTGTTCTCTGGTCCCTTTCACGGCATCTGATGGGGCACGACGATTATACCAACCCAGAAGCTGCATACCAGTGTGAATAGCCGTTCGGAAAGCGATTTCGTCGTCGATCTCCCCATAACCTTCAATGAACCCTCTTATCATCGCCAAAGCGATATTAGAGTTGTGGAAATGATACGCCTCATATAGATCACCTATCATATGTCCCAAGTCGTACGCCCGATGGCCAAATTGGCACAGTTCCCAGTCAATGAAGATGATGTCTGTAGCTGCATCAGAGCCAATTTGGGCCAGGGAAGAATTCGATAGTAGAACACTAGTTGGAAATCAGATTGACTCGAATGTCGGCTCCATGGGTCTCTGTAACTCACTTTCCCATCCAGCAATCTCCATGGATCATGCCTCGATCTGGTCCATCCTTGCCGCTGATCAAATCATGAAGCTCGAGTTCTGCCCGTTCTTTGACCCGTTCCAGAACCCCGAAGTTCTTTTCCCTGATGTCGTGGAAGTTCTTCAAGACGTCGGTGAATGCGCCGTAGGTGACCTTGTGCTTGAGTCTTTGCATGGGCCCGTTGCACCCAACCTTGCTTCGGAAGCCTGCTTGTTCAGGTTCTGAGGCCCATTCATGGAAGTGACGTAGCCAGTTTCCAACTTCTTGACTGGTGTAAAATGCCTGAGATTGCGTCCATAAGCCACTCAGCTCTGTTGAACGTACGATAGATGCTATGTCCGTCGAATGGCGGAAGTCTTGTTGTATCGCAATGCCTCTATGGGCATTGAGGGCTAGGAAATGCATAGCAGGGACCTTGACTTTCATGGTCACCAGCGATGACTGATTCAAGTACTCCAGTACGGTATTCTCGACAGACTGTATGGAGAACAATGTTAGTGGACAGCCATTGTCTGGCTTATGCACATCGATTCTTTGGCTTTGATGGGACAGGAGATCAGACGTGGACATACGCAGCGTGATAAGTCGAGCTTGAACTTAGCATTCCCTGGTACATGATCAAGTGAATATTTGACAATAACACTCTCCATATCTTGAGCGTCGCCTCTGGTGGGCATGGCATGCATAAGAATGCCTCGATAGACATAGTTGGCGCTGCCACCGCTCAAACGTATGAGAGATGAGCAGGCGAATGCCGTGTTCTCGAGCTGCTGAAGAAGGTCTTGCTCCTCCATGTTGTCGCGGGAAATTGAAGTCTTTTTGGGTAGCTTTGACTTGGGCCAGCTCAAGGTCAGTCTGTTTTCCCTCTACAACTGGTTGAGTCATACGTCGGTGTGTGATCCTGAGTCAGCGAATCAAGTCACTAGTAAGAGTAGTAAGATAGAACAAAATCAGTTACCTAATGTGCCCAACGTCATGTACTATGCTGTCGAACAACTTTGCATTCGTATTCATTCATGCCCCTAGTGTAAAGTATGAGAAACTCATCTTCAGACATATAACGTTCCAATTTTACCATCGTTTCCTGTCATCTCAGTGCTTGGACATATCCAGCTAGCGACCAGGCAGAGGAGCTGACTTTGCATCATTGATGTTGAAAGTCAAGTTAAACTTGTTCTCGCCACCGGCGTCCTTTATCCAGCTACCTACTATGTCTCTATAAGAGTTCTCTATGGTATAGGTAGGTCTCGAATATCCAATGTTTTTCTGAGGAATATCAGAAGACCCGTTGACGATGTTTCCAAAGCTTGGGGCACATGGCATGTTGAGGCCAGGATTCATCTTGTCCAGTTCACAAGTGCTGAACAGCCTCTGCCTCTGCATGTTGAGTTGAGCAGCGCCAGGTCCGGCAAGCTGAGCACGTAGAGATGCTTCAGTCGCAGCAGCGGATTACTTCTCATGAGATATAGCGACAAAGCTCGGGTACTGTATGCTCGATAGATGGTTAACATATTTTATGGGATATGAAGGTTAGATGGAACGGACCATTATCTTACGTTCACTGGAACCCACTTTCCGAAAGGTATGTTGTCTTTATCTTCGTCGGCCGCGTAACTTTCCATCGCTCTCTTGCTCAACTCTGCATACTCCGTATTTAATCTTGTGACTTTTGCGTGGATGTCGTTCATTCGTTTCTCGGCACCCAGATCCCGATTCTGCCCGAGTTTTACAGCCCCCAGAACTCTACAATTCATGTTAGGTATCATTGAGTTTAATATCGTGAAGCGTGTCTTACTCTTGAAGCCGTTGAGAGTACTTCTTGCCCCCAGCATCGAATACAGGAGCATCCAATTGCATGACAGCATTGCCAATGTCGTAATCCCCTTTGTTGGTGACTTGCTGAGAGATATTGGCACCAGCAGGAATGCCCATCATGCCAATGGGAGCAGCATAAAAGATCTCATTCTTTGAATCAAGATTGCTAAAGAACTTTGTCTGGAGTGCTTTGGTGTAGGCCTTCCAGAGATCTTCGTCTTGCTTGGAAAAGGCGCGGGGTCTGCCACGGCTGGGGCGAGGAAGAGAGGCATGGTTGGAGTAAAGAGGAGAAGATGATCACAAATATTTCGTGTTACTTTTGTACGGGTATCCTCGCTACCAAGTTCACAATGCAAGAAATAGCAAGGAGATGGGCTCTTCAACAACCTCGCGGCACCCAGGTTTTATATCTAAAAGATCAGACGATGCCTCATGGTCCATACCAATACAAGGCAATCTAGAACCAGCTGATCTGTCTTAGTTTACCAACCCAAATGTCCCAGCTATGGCATGTATTGAGCAGCTGAACCCCTCGATTGGGTTTCCAAGATCGTACACGAGCCCTTTTCGGCCGACTATTGAGAAAATAGCGATCTATCGGCAATAGTCAATGCGAAATGTTGACTTAGTGGCAAGCCTACTGGGTATTGTGCCTCTAAAATAACCAGCTGTGGACTCAGTCTGGAGCAACGCTGTCTAATTGGGTACTAGACTTCCAGTAGTGCACATATGGGAGCTGAGCCGGCGATTTTGATCTTGAGCTTAAGATAGACAGTACTTCCTCTAAGGCGGATCTTACGTATAAGAAGTACTTGTGATCATAGAAATCCACTAACCCGGATCAGGGACTT
This sequence comes from Fusarium musae, assembly GCF_019915245.1. NCBI lineage: Eukaryota > Fungi > Ascomycota > Sordariomycetes > Hypocreales > Nectriaceae > Fusarium > Fusarium musae. The sequence goes on from NC_058397.1 coordinate 1,301,679, forward strand.
GCATCACACCAGCACCTCCAGATCGTTAGCTTACACTTCCACGCAAGCCGTAGTCGTTCTAGATTGATCAGAAGGTCATGAGTTCAGTTTCAGCTGTTGAGTCTACTTCTTCGAGGCGCGAAACGTTATCTATTTTGATAGTGCGTAATCCTTTCAAGGAGACAAGGTGAATATAGCCAAGTTCGGGGCAAGCTTCAGCTCTCAGCCAGCACGAGCACTCGATACACTTCAGGAAGAACTAAAGAACTAATTCATAATTATCGGTTTCCCATAATTTTCCATCAAGAGCTCATGAAAACGGGTGGAGACATCAAAGTTAGTCTCGCAACGAGCGCTTCCAGAACATATGGTGCTAACTGGCGAATACAGAGAAGGCCTGGATAAAATACAGTCAATTTGTCTGGTTCAGTTTCAAGATCAAGTTATATCAATTTGTCCGATAACTTCCAGACAAAAAAAGGTATCAAACACTTCTAGTTTCGTATGCGTTCCAGACTTGTATGTCATGGTGAAGAAGTCAGCGTTACCACCAAATGTTCATGTAACATGAGCTGCAGATCCCAGGTGAGTTTGCGCCAGGATTGAATATGATGGCTGGAGATAGGATAAGGACGACTGTATCCTTTGGTATTTGTGCTGACAGTACCCAGTTCTATATTGTGGCTTGGGCAATCCACAAAGATACAATATATTTTATGGGATCCAGAAAATAATACTAGAGAAGTTAACTGCAACTCCTGAAAACAGACCCTCAGGACCTGGCATTGATGACAGCACTGATGATAGAACTTGATACATGCTCACACGCCACCGTTTGCATGTGACTGTTGGATTGTACCATTAAACTCAAAAGCTTTGGATTTTACTTGTTGCTATTGATATGTGAACCAATAGCCGTATCAAAGACCTATCAGCTGCTCGTGAGTGCAGTCTGTAAACACCTCGGAATGGTCCCCCGGGGACTTTAATCTGCAATCCCCTCGACGAACTGAGACATGCATCTTGACCGCGATAACTTTCTCAGTTACGCAGTCGTTGGACAAGAGCACGGGTGATTATCAACAAAGTCTTGATGATGCTAACGATATCGAGCAGGTGGTTTGAACTTAAAGCTTTGATACCATACGTAACCTTTGTCAGCCTCAGGTAAATCAGCTACACATGGATCCATGATCCTAACACGGATCGTTACAAGGCTCGACAACAGTAATGATCATCATTCAAATTCTCTTCGTCGCTCAGGAAATAGCTTCTGAGGATATCCCAGCTGTAACCGAGAAGGTCGAGAAGTGTGGGTTCAGCCTCACCGTTATACCCGCCATGAATCAGGGATCTGCTTCTTTGTGGAGTCAATGCCAAAGTTTAAAGGATACCGCGGCAGTCAAATGCCGCTTGGCGCACGATGAATATGTTGCAGTTGGTACATACAGGGTTTTTGTTGATGTAACCATGAGGAGGGGGTTTATGTGTCCTGCCCCTTTTGGCCACGCATAAACAATGTTTTTGTAATCTTCGACTAAGCAAGATCGACGAGAATGAAACCTTATCGCAAGCAAATTACGACGAGGATTAGCTGTTATCATGATCGTGTTAGCTTATAGGCTAGAAAATCGGCCATCATTGACTACTGAACCTTTCGCTGTTACTAAATGGCGAACCTGGTAAGTCATGTTGAATGGGAATTTCCTTGCCTGGCAATAAATGCGATATGATTTCTGAACAGGCCTAAACAGGCTCAGCTGAAAGATGCAGGTCATTGCCTTATCTGATCCTCATTTGTCATAAAACATTTCCCAATCTCCACACGAAACATCTTCAACAACTCCCTGTCATATCTGACAACTTCATATGCCGAACCTCGGTTGCGAAACTGGGGAAGCCAGGGAGGTAGGGTAGCAGTTCTCCGCGTCACTGGTAGGGTGCAAGGTTTACGTTTACTATACGCGGTATTTATTTCTTGAAGATAACGAATTTGTCCCAATACGATTTCAAATTGGACCTGGCTAGAGGATCAATAGTGTCAATAGTTGGGCTCGATTCGTTCCGATTGGGTTTTCGTACGATGGAGCTAAAGGACCGAATGGTTCAACGTCCGTTGCCGCAAGCACGTACTGCAACGTATATTCTTGATCGTCCGTGTTAATAAATTGGCAACAGAACGGCGCCTCCGCGTGTCGATGCCGAGCATGGGCCTTGGAAATGATCGACAGGCCCCAGCCTGATCCTTGACGTCGGCCAACGTTGCTCCTGGGCATAGACATGGGCATATGTACTCGGAAGCTAAACTATTCTGGCTTGATACCTGATTTGCTTTTTGGGATCGATATCCTGCATTTGCTCTATAGACGAGAGCGAAAATGTGATATCAGGAATATCCTAGCCAACGATATGTACGTGCCGGAACATTAACTCCTGTCAAGACGCTACAAAGCTACCGAGTATTCTGTTAAACTCCGAAAGGTCAAACTCTGTTTCACGGCCGACACGCGTTTCCTTCCACGTCAGTGCACTTCAGACTTTTTCCAAGGCGCTCAGGTGGTCGGATTGGACTGTGTGACTGCGATATTGCCCCAAGCGCGCTCGCCCTGAAAAAGACGGCCCCTGTAAGCTGCCCAAAAGCTAGTGAACCTTCAGCACGAGCAGGGCAAGGGTGACATCTCAACACCCAAACCGTCGGTTGAGTCTCGACCCGGAACAATGAGCCAGTCACCACAGACCAAATCACGCGGCAATGGCAAGATCGGCACTAAGTGAACGGTGGAAATTTGAAACAATCTAGGCGAAAACACGATGGGAAAAAGGTCCCAAAGGCTCAAACTCGAGTTGGACAATAGAGTTTGAACTAAACGCCGGATCGCATCAGCTGCTTCACTGGGGCGTTGCACTACTAAGAGCTCTATCAAATAAGATGGCCCCAACCCTGATGAATAAGCTGGAATATCATGGAGAACCCTTGTTCTGGAACCTGGGGCTTGGATCCTGGTGACACGCTTTGACTGCTGCTGTACTGTGCACCGCCAACCTGAAAAAACCTGCAGTGACATTTGGGTTAGTCGGCATTCAATGACCAACAATAACTCGGCATTTCCGGTCTGACTTCCTTACGAATCTCCAAGATGAAACAAGTGCTTCTCTTGTTGGCACACCTCGCCTTGCCCTCACCATAAGGATGTAACCCTGTCCATCTTCAACATGCTAAACGGTCCGTGGTCAATTGTGGCTGCTTACCACTTTACGTGCTTGCACATGCTCCGATCGCCAAGTTTAGTAAACGGCTCAACAATTATTCTTTATCCATTAGCCTTCTCCCAGATGGTCTTTGCTTCTCAATTTCCATGCATAACACAGCCTAGACCTTCCAGTAATGGCTTAACTTCACCCTCTGTCGGAGCATTCTACCCCTGGATCGAGGCTTGGTCTCGCACGGCATCCTTACAAGGCTCTTAGCCGCATGAAATGATCGACGGTACTCATTGACATGGTCGGCAGACGTATATCATCCCGGGAGTTCCACATTCAACTTGCTTTTCGCTAATCGAGGGGACTTCAATTGTCTTTTTCTACTTGTTGACGCTGCACGAAACATAATAGAATGCGGTCGAGGCAGCCTGATCTCTGGGCGGCCGAGTACATTACCTTTGCAGCTGCGACTATCTTCCTTATCCTGCGCATTGTCAGCCGAAGAATTACGAGGATCCGATTCTGGTGGGATGATTACTTTGCCTGTGCGAGTTATGTATGTTGATGGGCACTCGACTACTTGGGACTATCGCTAACAGACTCGAGGTCACCGCTGTTTGTTGGGGCATTGTGTTGCCTATCTGTACGACCCCTCCTCGACATCGACGTCGACAATCGCTGACTTCTCATAAGGGATTCACCATGGCTTCGGATTGCACGCGAAGGATGTAGAGGGCATGACCTTTACGGAAACCAATTACACAACCAAGAAATATCTTTTTATAATGGAACACTTCTACGCCTTCACCCTCTTCTTCGCAAAGATCTCCATCCTCTCCTTCTACTGGCGCATGTTCCGTGTCGCAAACATCCAGATCTTCGTCTCAGTCTTGTTGATCTGCTCCATTCTCTGGATTCTCGTTCGTGTAAGCAAGCTCGAGCGACTACAAGACCTAAGCTCACATTATCCCAGACATTCCTGACGACATTCCACTGTTACCCCGTGCGAGCATTCTGGGATCCCACGGTAGAACATTTTACTTGCGCCATCAAGAGCAGTGACTTCTTCTTTGGTACTGTGCTTGCGCACGTTATGATCGACGTCGGCATCTTGATCCTGCCCATCGTCCAAATCCAGAAGCTTCAGCTCCCGACCCTGCAGAAGATTGCGATTATCTTCATGTTCATGTTCGGTATTCTGTAGGGTCTCTCTCGGCATTCCCAACAATGGTTTGTGCTGATACATCTTCTAGGGTTTGCGTTGCTGGTCTCGTCATTGTCAGTGTCTCGGCATCATTCGACAACAAGTCAGTCGACATGACATGGCAATTGGCTCCTGTCATTATTTGGGCATCAGTTGAGGTCAACTTGGTGACAGTATCAAGTCAGTCTTACACTTCCGAGTCCCTTATATCTCTCACTAATATTTTGTAGCCTGTCTTCCCATCATCCGACCAGCCTGCCTCTATCTCTTCACGTGCACGAACCCCGTATCATCGATCAGATCCGGATCAAACAACTTCGGCAGCAACTATGGTCGAAGTCAAACCAAGCACTCAATTCGTCTTGGAACAATAGGGAAGGACGAGTCAAGCTCCACACACGAGCTTGCCAGAAGCGACCCAAGCGGGAGCGAATCTTTTAATTCAGAATTCGAGCACGAAGATCAGCGACATGGAAACATTGCTACTGTGACTGGTCCCGGTAGCATAGCTAATCTGGCGCATCCAGCGGGTGTTGGGGGTATCATGGTCAAAAACGAAACTGTGGTGCATGTGTCAAGGGCTAGGTCATCGAGATGAACATACGCGGAACGGATTGGGCGGTTTCAGCGTTTGGGCAATACACGAAAAAAGGCGTTACGGTGGTGACTTCAATCTTTTAACTAATTACATAAAATTATTAATTTCCACGACGCCGCTGTATCGCCGTTGGGTGTTCCATGACACTTCCCATTGCTCATAAGTGCACCTTGGCTTGGGTATTGATCCGGTTTTCGTAGCTTCATGGTAATCATGTTGATGCCAGGGGATACTGCATATTTGTTGGGAGTAAGGCTTTACCAGAGCTGGCGTACGGTGTCACTGAGACACATTTCTGACTGCGCTGTGTCGGTTGTGTAACATATTTGTCGACAAGATGGTCGGTTGTCAGCCCGGTCCCGATTCAGCATGGATACTGCTGTGATATACAACGCGACCGGGCCTCGCCCCCAATAATGCTTCGTTTCACTCTTTGGCCAGTCAAACAGTCAAGCTAATTTATGACAATTTTGGGCAGATAGATATCGATGATCTAGTTCCTAGGCCCTGGCGATCTCATAATGGACAAGGTAAGAACAACAAAGTCTTGGACAGATAGGCAGTATTGTTCGAATAGGAGTAGCCCATGAAATGGCTATACGCGAAGAGACTGTTCAGCAGTCAAAGGCAAAGATGTCAAGTGCAAGCAGTCGCAAGAGTCAAAAGGTGAAAGGATCTCGAAGAATAAGAAAGAAACTTTTGAAGTCATATGCATTATGTTCTATCCGTTAAAAGCCAAAGGGCTCTCGGTATTAAGCTATTTACATGACAAAGGCAAGGGCCATAGGAAGTGCGAGGAGCATAGATCCAGCACTGACAAGAGAAGCTCCAGCAACAACGGGAACTTGGTCAGTGGGGGAGGGCTTGCCTCCAGTGATGGTTCCGTTTGAGGGAACGTTGTAGGTAGGCTGAGCACCTGGGCCAGCGTTACCAGGGGCCTGAGGGTTGGCAGGCTGCTCAGAGCCCTCAGTGGGTGAGGCACCAGAGTCGGTGGCAGTAGCCGGGACCCGGGTGAGGGTGGTGAAGGCACCAGGCTTCTGGGTACCAGTAGGCTGAGGAGCCTGGCCAGTGTGTCCCTGAATGATGGTGACAGTGGGAGCAGCAGGGGCGTGGATAGTGGTAGGAGCAACGAAGGTGCTGGTGACGAACTTGGTGCAAGGAATGATGGTGGTGACGTCCTGGGTGATGGTGACGAGGTCGATGGTGGTCTTAGCAGCATCGGGAGGAGAGGTAGGAGCGGGAGCAGAGCCGGTGTTACCGTTGTCAGAACCCTCACCAGGCTTGGAGTCACCGCCCTGGTTGGAACCGTTACCGCCCTCGACGGGAGTCTCAGGGACAGCAGTGGCAGTGGCGGGGCAGACGGTGGTGCGCTCGATGACAGTCTGGGTGACGATCTTCTGAGTGTAAGAGGCGGGGCAGTTGATGACAGAGGCAGCACAAGAGGTGATGGTGTAGACGTGAGTCTCGCGGATGGTGCTGGTGATCATGCCAGAAGCATCGGGAGCGGCAGTGACAGCAGGGGCAGAGGTCTCATCAGCATCAGATCCAGAGCCAGTGGTAACAGCAGGCTTGTCGGAGTCGGCGGATCCAGTGCTGGCAGGGAGGCTGCCAGACTCGGCGGGAACGTTGCCAGCGGAAGTAGCACCAGTGTTGCCACCAGCGGGACCAGAGGGAAGGTTGTAGTCAGAGCCACCAGTAGCAGAAGGGGAGTTGCCAGGAACGACGGTGGTGTAGCCCTCGGATCCGGAAACGACAGTTGTGAAACCCTCAGAGCCAGAGACGACAGTGGTGAAGCCAGCAGATCCAGAGACAACGGTAGTGTAGTCACCCTCAGAGCCGGAGAGAACAGTGGTGTAGCCCTCGGAGCCAGACACAACGGTAGTGAAACCAGTAGAGCCAGAGATGTAAGTAGTGAAGCCCTCGGAACCAGAGACAGTGACAGTGGCACCAGCGGTGTGAGTACCGAAGATGGCAGTGACATCACCACCGGCAGGAATGGTGTGAGTGGGAACGCCCTCAGGACCAGTGGGGATGGCACCAGAGACAGTGACATCGCCAGAAGCAGAGCCAGCAGGAACTTCAACGGAATCAGTGGCAACAGGCAGCTCAGCAGAGCCAGTCACGTCACCAGAGGCAGTAACAGCGGGAGCCTCGTATGAGGCAGAGTCGGAGGGGATTTCAGCACCAGTGGTAGCAACGGGGAGAGAGTCGGAGCCAGTGAGATCACCGGAAGCACCAGGGATGTCGACAGAGGCAGAAACATCAGGGACGCCGATGGAGCCAGAGAACTCAACAGAGTGGGTAACGCCAGCGGGAATGGTGATGTCGGCAGAAGCGCCACCAGTAGCAGTGATAGCACCGGAAGCAGAGATGGTAGGACCGCCGATGAAGCCACCCTTCTTGAAGTGACCGATGAAGCTGCCGCAAGTACCGCGGGTCTTCTGGGAGAAGGTAGACTTGATGCCCTTGGCGAGACCGACGGAGAGGTTGGGAATGAGACCGAAGAGACCGCCGCTGAAGTCGAACTTCTTGTCGATAGCGAGACCAAGGTTGCAGCCAAACTCACCAGTGACATCAATACCAGCGCTGGCACCGGCACCGCCGCCAATGGTAGCAGTGTAGTCGAAGAGAGAGAACCAGACACCGGCGCCGAAGCCAACATCAGCCCCAGCCTTGCCACCGAGACCGAGAACAGGGATCTCGAGACCGCCGCCAATGCTGAGCTCAGAACGAAGACGGAGACCAAGCTGAAGATCGATACCAGCACCGAGCTCGACATCGGCACCGACACCAACGGGGAGAGCCTTGGTGACGAGACCCTCGAGAGAAGCGTGGATGACCTCCTTGGTGAGAAGAGAGATGTCGACGTAGGCAGACTCGGGGAACTTGACATAGACACCAGCAGAGAGGTCGATAGCCTTACCACAGCCAACAACGAGATCAATAGCGATGGCAGCCTCAATGGCAGCCTTCAGCTCAGCGTCAAGGCCGGGGATAGCAATACCAAGCTTAGGGGCAGTGAAGAGTTCGACGGACTGGTGGACGGCAGCGGAAGCAGAGAGATCAATCTCGATGTAAGCAGAGATGCCACCGAGACCAACACGAACGTTGGGAGTAGTGAGGAAGTCAGCACCGCAAGCGAAGCCAATGTCACCAGTGATCTGGCAGCTGGGGAGGTTCAGGCCCAGGTTAACAGCGGGAGTAGTTGAGGTCTCGGGAGCACAGATGCCCTGGAAGAGGATGTGATCCTTCCAGGCGTTGCCAATGCTGCAGGATGTACCAGTGTGCCAGTCAGCAACACCGCCGGCGTTCCACTCGATGCCACCACCGAGGAGACCGCCGAGACCGATGCCAGCGCCAAGGCCAGCGCCAGCTCCGATCTTACCTCCAACACCACCTCCAATCTTACCGCCAGCGCCCCCCTTGATATCGCCCTCAAGGTGACCACCAGCGCCAGCTCCAGCACCGGCGCCAGCACCTCCTCCGATCTTACCGCCAACCTCACCACCGATTTCACCACCAACCTCGCCGCCAGCGCCGGCGCCAATCTTTCCACCGGCTCCAGCACCAGCACCGCCTTCAGCACCACCTCCAAGGTGGCCTTCAGCGCCGCCGCCAATGCTGCCACCGACTTTACCGCCAGCACTTCCGCCAGCACCAGCACCAGCTCCTGCACCGGCACCGGCGCCAGCACCTCCACCAATCTTGCCGCCGACCTCACCACCGATTTCACCGCCGATCTTGCCACCAGCGCCAGCACCAACCTTTCCGCCGGCACCAGCACCAGCTCCGGCTCCGGCTCCAGCTCCGGCCTCGCCTCCAGCTTCACCTCCGATATGACCGGAGGCTCCACCGCTGAGGCTACCGCCGAGGTGACCACCAGCTCCGGCTCCGGCTCCGGCTCCGGCTCCGGCTCCTGCGCCGGCTCCTGCACCAGCACCAGCGCTACCACCGGCTCCGACTCCGAGATGGGCGTCAGCACCACCTGAGATCTCGCCGCCAGCAGAGCCTGATGCTCCACCGCCGAAGAAAGTAGGAGTTGCTTCGCCCAGCGAAGCAAGAGCTCCCAGGGCAGGGATGAGTCCAGCAGAGAAACGCATGGCGTTAAACGAGTGTTGGAATGATGATAATAAAAAATAAAGATTTGTAGTTGTAGTTGTAGTTGTAGTTGCTTGAGCTTGTAAAGCGAGAGTGGTTGATAATAGTAGCGAGTGACTAAGAGAAACTCTGAAACGAAAGTAATAAGGAAATAAAAAAGAAAAGAGAGATAATAGGAAATAAGCAGATAGAACGACTGTTGATGCTGGAAAAGAAACTCGACATTGAAGCCGGCGATGAGCTTCCTTTTAAGCTGAGTTGAGAGCTCCCACGACGAGAGTCATGAGTGACAGGAAGTTGAGCACTGATGCTGGTCCGCACGACAGAGCTCGTCCTCGGTCAACTCGGATCCAGGGGTTTGAGCCATGACCTAGTGTCAATCCGATCGCCGCTCAGACGTTTCATGAGGTTCTACCGTAGGTTGGTGGTGACGGTGAAGGGCTTTGACGTTTGTTTGTTTCTTCCAAATTTAGCCGGCAGGGGCTCGAGTCAGTTGGGATGGATGTGAGCGAAGACACTACTGCAGTGCTGAAATTGTATGCATGATAACGAGATTGCATATCACATGTTGTTTGCCTGGTCTGAGTGAGCACTGGATTGACTGATCGGCTAGGTGTTGCCGCGTTGTTCGGCTATTGCTCGTCTCGATCCGTTATGAACATCATTGACCAGCATCTTCAGCTAACACATAAGGCAAAAAACGGCCGAGAATCACGACCAGGATTCAAGCTCGTCTACCGTAGTGGGAAAAGCGCTATGCCAAAGCGTAGAGTCAAGGCGTAAATCCACGATCTTCTCGGAATAGTTAGTTTCAGTTTTTGTTCCATAAAGATTCGTTTCAGGTGATTTCTTCTATAGATAGTGAGTTGACTTGGTCGAGGACCCCATCCGCAATCTTAAATGCATTTAGCTGAGAACGCCACCACCTGAACAAAACACCAATGCCGGATCGACGAAAAGTGGACTCTCCCCGGCCGATCCGTCTCGTTTTGATTGCTCCCTCGGCAACATTTCCCAGAAGAGGTTGAAACAGAAATCAGTGGGTAGCTTCTAGTGCGCAGTGGGCATCAAACGGCCCGCAGCCAAAGAAGAGCTCTGGAGCTGTCAGGCAGAGCTGCTGAGCGATCACATCATGGCAGGGATGGCATTTGCGTTTTCACCTGAGATGGTAAAACAAACCATGGACGATGGGTGACGAGAATAGAAAGTTTGGCGAAAGGGATGCCCGATTGGTCTTGTTGGTTTCTCAATCGAGAAGAAAAGCTCAAGGATGCAACTCCATCAAGATCAGATGCTACCCTACAGTCATGCATTTATGTGTTTATTGTTGATGACAATGCCATTGCGATGGAAAAACGGCATTGTAAATTATGCGGTAGACGTCACTGAGATTCAGATGACAGGTCAACTCTATTATTCCATCTATGATGCTTGTTGCGTAATTCATTCATCACTGCACTAACAGTCGCTTCGTTGGTTGTTGGGTGCATCTCCAAAAGTCATGACAATGGAACCATGATCCGCTATTGCCGACAAGCGAAAACAGCGACTCATTCATGATCTGATATTGAAATTCTGGTGGGCACGGCACGAAGCTCACCCTTGAAGCGAGCTCATCATTTAACGTATCCGTACACGGCCCTATGAAACTTCAGCCCTGGAGGGTTGGTCTTCGCAACTGGGTACCTGAAAGGGGATGGAGGATTCTTTGGGATGGTCGGAGAATTTCTCACGGCTGTGGCGGGGTTTCAGATTTCGGCCAGCTCTGCCCCTGAGCTGAACACGACTTATCTTATCTCAATTGCCAAGGCTGAGAAAAACGAACGGAAAAATGTTTGATGCTGAGCTCGAACCCATGACCTTGGCGTCGTTTACTGGAGACACGAGAAACTCAAAGCGCGAGGCTGGAGAGATGGCTTCAGAGTCTATAGACTGCTTCGAGCATCATGTTCCTTTGATGGCTTGCTGAGACGAGGAATCTGATGTGACAGCCATCAATCAACCTTCATCCCAACGAAATAAACTTTTAACCTAACTTGTGTGCATAGACACAGTTATCGACGGCATCAACGCGCAATGCGAAATGCAAATGCCGATTTTGAACACAAGGGACATGCCAACAAGGTACAATGCGGCTGTGCAAATGTTTAGAGTGTTTGAGGTTGATGAAGTTCCCTACACCAACGAGCCAAAAATATCACTTGGACTCTATTGACCCTCATGACCACTGATCAGTGACAATTGCTTTTTCCTTTTCCATTTATAACTTGGTGTCGGGTGATGTTTCTATGCCGCTCATGCGATTGCTGCCACCAACCTTGTAGAGAAGTGTTTCCTACTCCATACTCGATGGTAATTTTGCTGACGAGCGAGGACTTTGACGTGCGATAAGATCAGGTCATAGCGGAATGAACACCGCTCGATGGTCGCACTAATTGCGGATGAATTTACTCCGTCAACTTGAAAGTTAATCTGCGGGACTGTCCGTGATAGCGGCAACCTCCGACGCCGATTGATTCACTTGTCCATCCGATAACCGGACGGACAAAAGTGATAGCGGCCCAAATGGCCAACCAGTAGAGGAGCCACTGATTCACCATTATTTTGTCGCGCAAACCTGAGCCAGTCTGTGCAACTCGACCTTCTGAAACTGGTCCGATCTGTCAGCCGCATTCCCGTAGATCGGTTGTTGACCTGCCCGACCATCCGTCCATCATCATCCAGCCATCTCTGTAGTCTGTACTCCGTACTCTGTAGTCTGCACAATGAATTGACTTCCGATGCTCGGTAGCCTTTATAGGCAAGTACCAAAAAAGATGGCTAATTCCGCATTCCCAATTGAATACCGTTGACCGTTGACGGATAAATCGGCATTGACCTACCAGGATCCATCCATCTCTCTCTTCAATCTCGATCAACTCCCATCAACAAATACAACACGACTCGCCCTCTCAATTCAATTGGCAAAACCTCACAAGATTATAGAGAGTCAAACATTCATGCTATGAAGCCTTTCAAACGGCATTGGCCGACATCTGCAACATCTTTCTCGCTACAGGTCCCTTTGTTGCCGATCAACACCCAGCAATGGGCCAACTCGTCTCCTCATTGGCTGCGACAAAAGGTCCTGGTAATAATCTGGCATACAATGCACGTGGGGTTCTTTGACGATACAGATCGCTGCTTATCAGCGTTACCACCTTGTCTGCTCCGTACACAACTGCTTCATCTGTCGACTTTGTCCGACACTAGAGAGGATAAACATTTCACTTGCCTCCCACGTGTATTTCGTAGTGGATTATAAGTATCGCTTGTATTTCTCGTAAACACTATTCGCTTTTTGTCGATCGATCTTAATTATAAGCTTCAAAATGACGTTCATCAAGGCTCTCATTCCTCTTGCGCTTTACCTTGCTGGAGCGCAGGCTAAGTCTTGCTCTGCTGGCGGTAAGCCCACCGCTGAGTTTTGCTCAAAGGATCTTCCACTGTCTTGCCACAACACTACTGCTGTTGAAGACACTTGCTGCTTCATTCCCGCCGGCCAGCTTCTTCAAACTCAATTCTGGGACAGCGACCCTGTCGCTGGACCTAAAGGTACACTCGACCAACGACTCACCATCTCGATTTCTTAAACTAACCAATACCAGACTCATGGACTATTCACGGTCTCTGGCCTGACTACTGCGACGGCACATATCCCCAGTTCTGCGACAAGTCCCGCGAGTACACCAACATCAAGGACCTCGTAACTAAGTTCCTCGGCAAGAAGACCTTGTCATACATGGACAAGTACTGGGTCAGCCAAGACGGCAATGACGAATCTCTCTGGGAGCACGAGTTCAGCAAGCACGGCACATGCATCAGCACCCTCGAGCCAAGCTGCTACACCAACTACGAGACCGGCGCTGAAGCCGCTGATTACGTCAAGAAGACCATCTCACTTTTCAAGACTCTTCCTACGTACAAGTGGCTTGCTGAGGCTGGAATCAAGCCTTCCAAGACAAACACCTATACTGCTGATGAGATTGTGGATGCTTTGGCGGAACATCATGGTGCCCGTGTCACCATCGGTTGCTATAATGGCTCCTTGAGCGAGGTTTGGTACCATTTCAACGTCAAGGGCTCGCTGCAGGATGGCCAGTTTGTGTCTACTGAGCCTGATGGAAGCAAGAGCTCTTGCCCGGACACCGGTATCAAGTATGCCCCCAAGAAGTAAGCGACAAGCATCTCTTTGGGCCATGTAAAATGAGTATGAATATGTATTCTGAATAGGCCAGATGACTATGAAAATAAATCTATATTATTATTAGGGCCGTGTGAACGTCGATTCATCCTCTCTAGAACGTTGCCTCGTAATACTTTCGTATCTTGTCACATTCCTCCATCAGCTCTCGGTCACAGTTAGCCTTGATGGCCTCCTCCCATATCGCCTTTTCAAGATCGTATCCCGCGACGCTTTTGACCTTGTCCACATCATCTCCAAAAAGTCGCGATAAAGTGCCGTCAGGACGCTCGGGTACTAGGCCTTCCAGTACCTGACTCGGATGCCTAGTATCAAATTTGACTCTGTTGAGATGGGCAAACATTGTACTCGTAATCTTGGCTTCGTCCTCAGCTATCCTAAGCTTTCCTTTCCTTGTTGATACGGATGTTTGGTTTCGTCCTTTTTGTGTTTGGAGCTTCCAGTCTTGCTCAGGATCAGCCTGCCAGATCCCGCTTCCCCAGTTGATTTTGTTGGCGGTAATCATCGAAGCTGGCTTTGTGACCTGCCAGTAGGGGTTGCCCAGGACTAATGCGCTCTGCATGAAAGTCTCCTTGTCACCTGATCCCCAAGCACCCTGTGAATGAAGTTGATAGTAAAATTGAGGCCCGTAAAAGTTGTAGTATGCGGCGAGCAGGAGACTGTCTGCGTGTCTTGCTTTGTTGTACAGCATAACTCCTGACTCTGAACTTCTGGAGTCGAGAGTGACATAGGGAGCCTTGGCCCCTGCAATCTTGTAGAAGAGGGGAGATATAGTTGGCAGCCAAAAGTCGGGCCAGGTCACAAGCCCACGGCTCTTGTACGGTTCCACGGTGAGGAGATGGTCTGGGTTTCGAATAGGAAAGGCGTCGGAGTCAAGGAATAAGATATCTTGAAAGCTGGAGAAGATGACCGACAAAGGTTTGTACTGATACTTTTCAATCTTTGGTTGCTGGAGTGATGTCGTATTAGGCAATTTCAAGAAGTCGTCCATATTCAAGCATTGTACCTGCAGGCTGGAAAGTGTATTATTGCACTGTTCATATTCAGCCTCGCTTGCCGAATCGAGAAAGAGCTGAACTGGTAGACGTGATCCAACGTGTCGTAGCATCCGCACGGCTGTCCCTGCTACGCCAAACGCGGAGCCTTTGGCAGTGATGACGATGCCTTTGGTGTTGCGTTTGAACGGTACTTTGGGTGCCAAGTGTCGAAGACTTTGCACAAACTTTGCATGGTTCTCTTTCAATGATTCGACTTCCTCATCAGATACCTCGAGCCGGTCCGTGTGAATCTGCGCCTTTGAGCCATAAGGATCAAATTTGTCTCGCGATAGAGAATTAGGCGGTTTGATCTTATCACCATGAGGTTCCGCTGCGTAGAATTCCGTAACAAGGTTCTCCCAGAATCTCGTCGTCTGCTCAGTCGGTCCAGTAAATTGAGGCCCAGACTTTGGATTTGGAGGGGTTGTAGAGCCAGATTGAGTTTGGTTAGTTTGGGTGAGGCTTGGTGAGGAGACTCTTTTGTAGGCGACAGAGAGATCTGTCCAGAATTCCCAAAGGGTGAGGGCGCAGATGAAACAGACGAAAACGCCAAGAATTTTGACGAGACGATGGCGCACGGTTACGACGCCGATCCATTTCCCACTTTTGGAGGCGTCATCGCGCCAAGATCGAAGCATCGCGAGGGTTGAGCAATTGACTCTGGCTTCAGCGATGGTGTTGATTGTTGGAACACGAGCTGTCTCTTGACTGATATCAGTGAAAAAGGTGAGTGAACATAGACTCGAGACCGCGCGATATCGTTATTTGCTGTTAATTAACGAGTATCGTCGAAATTGGAGCTTGTCGAGTTTTCTAGTGGCGTTGAACACTTGTCGCGCATGGTCATATCGTGTCAAAAGTCACCCTTTCTTGCGTCGGATGATGTTTGAGAATGGTCCAGGAGTAGGTTCGTAAGTTTTGAGACGTCTTTTTAGGGTTTGTCGCAAACTCTGTAGGAGATCAAACGGTCATGGAGCAACAGCTCAAGAGAATCATGTGATTTGAACCATGGTATTTACATCAAAACAAAACAAGTGAGATACAATGAAGGGAAGAAGGTAGATGAGAGACGTGAAACGCTGCTGACAGCCAGATCGGATCAAAATTAAATGAAAGGAGCTGTTGGGTTGGCTGTGCAGGCAGAGATCGTAAGCTTTCACGTGATTTATACGGAGCACAGCAGAGCATTACGCAATGCTGCCGCGTTTTCCGATACGTGCCACAATCCGATGTCTCAATGCAACGATCGATTGCTTGTTTTTTAGTGTCAGATTCTATTTATATGCATATCTTTTGGCACTCTGCATTTGTTTTGTTGCCCTCTATTTATATTGTGTTAAATATTGTCTCGCTCTCTAAGCGAAAGAAAACTTAACCTTGTAGGCCACAGTCATCCTATAAGGTAGAAAGAAACCTTTGCCTGACGTCATGATGTATCCCGCTCGTAAAACAAAAAAAAAAACATTTGCAAAACCCCGCATTCTATCAACGTTTCAGACAATTGGGGTCGTCTTCTCATCGATATTGATCCCGAAACCCTGGACAGCCATGGAATAGCTCTGATGAACAGCGTCACTAGCATAGACCCTCATCTCCTTCTCATAAGCCGCTGTGACACCTAGACTGTACCCGCCAGCTTCACGCAGCAATCGCCCAAGCAGCGCTGAATCACGAACAGCTGTGTTGGCGCCAATTCCGCCCGCAGGTGTCATCGAGTGAGCTGCATCGCCAATGACAGTTACGCGAGGCTCATTCTTCCACTCAGGTACACCCGATGGAGTCGAGCAGGTAATTTTCCAGAACGCAGCTTCACTCTCGTCCATGTTGTCAATTAGAGGTTTGAACTTTGGGTCCCAGTCTTTGGCAATTGACTTTGCGATGTCAGCTGCGACTTTTCCGACAATCGCGTAGTTGTCGTTCGGCGCCCGAATAACACCTGGGGCGCCGCCCATAGTCCAGCCGAAACTCACATCTGGGTTGTTCATATCCCTGGAGCGAACATTTGTCATGAGAAAGGCGTGGCCGTCGGGACGTGTATCGTCGCGTAGTCGGAAGACTCCCTCGCCGAGCTGCTTGAATGCTGTTGTTGGAGCTTGGCCGTGAATACCCCTCGCGCCAGTGTCGTACACTTTCAACTTCCCGCCTGAGACTTGTCTCGCAACTTTGGAGTAGATGCCTTCACCGCCGACGAGCATAGATCCTTCGATGGACTTTGTTCCGTCGGAGAAGATGGCGCGAACACCATCGTCGGTTAATTCGTAGCCTGTGACATTCTTGCCCCATTCAATATAGTCTTTGCAACCCTCCGCAAAAATTCTTCTCATATCGCCTCTAGCAATACCGACGATCTTTCCATCTCGCGATGAGAGATCCTCTGCCACGACATGTTCAGTTTGCTCTCCAGTGACTGCATCGAATGATCGGAATCCACCACCGCCCGTCTTTCCGCAAGCATCCCAGAAATGCTGCCATGTCTTTTCATCGAGGACAGACTCAATAGCATCGAGACCCTCCGCTGAAAGACGGAGCCTGTACCCTTGTGCGCGAAAGATGAAAGATTCATCACGCTCAAAAATCTTGAACGGGATCCTGGATTGCTTGAGAGATTGCGCCAGTAGCAATGAAGCAAGGCCGGAGCCTGAAATGAGGATGGGCTTCGTGACTGACATGCTGTGCTGTTGATGAATTGAGGTTCACAGCGGGCCAGGCTACGATGGAATGCAACGTCTAGATAAGTACCTGCTCAAGCGCCAGCGTTCTTGGCAGGCGTCTGTGGCACATCTGAGGCTGACAAACATCGTGGAGTCTACCGCGCGCTATGGTGCAATTCTGAGATCCGAGATAAGGTTGAAGGCTTCAACAAGAAGACGACATATGCACTTCGGAACATTCGCTGTGTCCGGAACTTCCGAAGGACGGGCCTGATGAAACATTGGACATTTGTAAGCTGACATGTTCACTGTTATTCCCGTAAATAATCATCAGTCAGCCTGAATCATCGGTCAATCCGACGTTGTAAGGGACAAGCTGTGTATCAATTGAGTTACTGAAGTATCTAGAATTGTGATGTTGTGATTATTGACTGCGTTTGGTAATGAGCTGTGCAACTTTGTCCGCCTGCTGAATAACCTCCGCCATCTCACCTCCGCTTAGCACTGGGCTGATAGAGCAGATTCTCAAGACGACCCTCCCTCGTAGCTTTGTAGTCAGAATCAATCCAACGTTGTTTTCAACTAAACGCTTTGAGATCGCAGTGTTCAATTCATCCAACTCCTCCTCAGTCTTTTCCGCAGATACATATCGGAATGTTACAATCGCCATACTCGCTCGACTTGTGAGTTCCCAATCCGACAACTTCAAAATCTCTGCTTCAGCAATTTCTGCCAGATGAAACCCGTGATCAATCATCTTCCCAAATCTTTCCACGCCGAGGACTCGTAGGGTGAACCATAGTTTCAGCGCTCTTGAAGGACGTGTTAGTTCCATGCCAAGATTCCAAAAGTTGGGCATCTCTTCGTCATCGAGCGCATCGCGAAGATAGTCGCCATCGTTGATGAAAACCTTGGCCAAGTTGATCCTGTTGCTTACAAGAATGAGGCTACAGCTGTATGTCTGGAACAACCATTTGTGTGCATCCCAAGAGATACTGTCTGCCAGTCCAAGACCGTTGGTGACGGAGCTTCGAGTTGCAGCTAGAGAAGCGGACGCGCCGTATGCACCATCGATATGGAGCCAGATCTTCTCTTCATCGCGTAACTGGGCGAGTGCCTCTAAGGGATCGATGCTTCCAGTGTTTGTTGTCCCGCATGTTGCGACGATTATAAAAGGCTTGAGCCCTGCTTCCCGGTCCGCTTTGATAGCATCTCTCAAGGCGCTCACGTTCATTTGAAAGCATCCATTCGTCGGAACAACTCGTATTTGACTTCTCCTGATACCAATAATGCGGAGGGCTTTCTTGACAGAATGATGTGTCTGATCAGAGAGATATGCGACGCCCAGGTGTTCAGTATCGGGCTCCAATATACAATCTCTTGCAAGCACCATGCCACTCATGTTTGCCATAGAGCCCCCTGAGACAAAGATACCTCCAGACGTGTCTGGAAATCCAACTTTGGCTGACAACCATTGCAGCAGCGTCTGCTCAACAACAGCTACACCAGAGCCCTGCAGTCTCGATCCAGCAAAAGAGTTAAAAGCGCTGGACAGGCAATCGCCTATCCAAGAAAGTGGTGAGACAGGCGCTGGAATAAAGCAGAAAGCCTTGGGATGGTTCATTCGCATTCGATAGTCAGAGATGGTGAACACATCCTCAATGGTAGCCTCCACGGAGTGAGCATCGCCTGGAGTACTGATTTCTTTGAGTAGAGAGACATCGGCCCCTTGGGCTACTCGCAGCAGAGGGTCTTCGCTAACCTTCTGGGTGGTCTGGAAGATCCGATCGAAGGCAGCCTGGAAGGTAGAGCTTAGAGAGTCTAGTTCTGCACCTTGGTCTGGGGGATCAAAAGAGTTCATCGTATTGCTGTGAAGATCTTGATAAGTAGCACAACTCTGGGGAGTTGGGCTCTTATATGCTAATTACGTTTTGGAGCGACTCGGCGGGCATTACATGAAAGACATTTGAAGGGCGCAAAAATGACGGAGTTAAACATGGTTTCCCCACCTTTTGTCATTGACGCCACGGCGAAGCATCAGTAGCCAAGCCCCCAGACATTTTTGTGCTTTATCTCCGAAGACGCTTCGCCGCTTTTACAGCCGTAGTTCAGACATGTCGATGAGTAGCAAGGTCGATATGGAACATTGTATTCTTGACTATCAAGTATGCGTCAAGTCAGACTATTATAATCACTTTATCGCCGGCTAGTGATCGGATTCCAAAAGTGCGCCCTACTACATGATGGAAACACTGTAGCCTAGGCGATTGGCATTGTAAGCTTCATCTACTAAGCACTAACATCAGCTGAACCCTCAGTCGCCATTTTGACAACCATCTCGTTGAACAGATCCCACCACTCAAGATTCGGAACAGACCGAACTCGCGGATCAGGCATCACCAATGTTATGTTAAGCTTCCCGGAAAATGTCCAAGCCCATGTTTGAGCTGAGTATGAAACTGTCAGTCTCGTTGTAGAACAAGAACGCTTGAGAAGCAGGAATATTGCACTTACGTCCAAACAAGTTGCTAACTCGCGAATAAAACGAAAAGTCGTCAATTTGCAGTGCAGGCTTATCATTTGGGTCTGGAGATCCGTATGACCCTGGGAGATGATGTCCGTCCAAAAGACCTGCTGATGACAGAGGAGTAAACATGCCAGGCGGTCTATCGATATTGTTAGAAGAAGTGATGGTTGTGATGGCAATCTACCGAGGAGACTTACGAAGGCAGCAGGCCAGCTTTCATCGCTTCCATTGCGTGCGCAACACCGCCAAAGGCAGCTGGGCCTTGAGTCCAATCCACATGCTCACTCAAGTTGCTATTGACCGCCTCATCAGTCGCTTGACCAACATTTCGGGCAACTTCCCAAACAATGTTTCTCCAGGTCTCGTCTCCAATAATAGCATCCTGGTTCTTGAGATATGAACTCACGTCAAAGGGGGACACAAGGAAAGTAGTCGCCATGACGGGCCCGATGTAGGCTGCCTCTTGACATATCTCGCTCAATCTAGTCTTCGTAGAAGCCGAATGACCCTGATTGCCACCGAAAGATGTCTGCCGCAGCCTGTTGCTCACACAGATAGGTGCCGCCGTCATTCGGGTCACATCTTCAGGAGGAAAGGTTTTGAGGAGTGCAAGCGCTTGCAAGGCCGTCAATAGTGCCGTTACAGTAACTCCATGCTCCTTGCAGAGCTTAAAGACATTTTGCGTCGTCTCTTGAGACAAAATCTGCCTTTTCACGGAATAGTCGGTGTCAGGTCGGCCCTTTGCTGGTTCTTGCGAGATAGGGCAGAGAGTGATGTTGGCAAGATTGGCGCCAAGAAGCTGCGCTGCCTTTTCTCGAGACTCGACAATCAATGGAGTGTCTCCAATAGGATCACGGAGAAAGTCAAGATAGCAAGGGTGCAGAGAAGAATGAGATGCATCTTTGTATGAGAGCGATAGCACTTTGGTGGTACTCAGGCCGTCTGCAAGTTTGCTGAGAAGATTGTTAAGGATAGCCGCACCACTCCAGAAATCGTTCAATGCATGATTATAGCGGATTGCAAGGGCAAAAGTCCCTGGCTCAGAGGACGAAGAAACAAGGGAGACGTGGATTAGATGGTCTCCGAGCTCGAGGCTGATGCGTTTCTCTGGGGTCGAGTAGAAGTCGTCCGTGAGTAGCTTCAAGCCCTCTTGAGCTGACTTTTCAGTATACAGAACGGTAGTCCTCTGCTTAATCCTCCCCGATAAGTCATCGTCTGATGCGAGAGGACAGTAGACGAAGTCTCGAGATTTTGCGACCGCCGACTCTTCTTCGCCACGCTCGATGACTGCCAGGAGGGAGGGCTTCTCAAGACAAACGCGCGATACTGATTTGCTGAACCAAGTCTCAACATCGATTTTGCTGGTCATCTGGGACGCGTAAGACGGAGCAATCGTGAAGATGACAGCGCCCATCCATTCAGTCCAACCATCGATCTCGAGCCACTGGTCGAACATGCGCTCGGGTCCGATGAGCGGCCGGCTCCAGAGGCCGTCGCTTCGTTGCTTCCATGGAGAGACCTTGGGCATTATGAATTATTCTTCACAGTTGTAGAAATGGGCAATGTGATGTTGGAGTCAACATCGCCAACCCCGCTAATTGCTGTTCTTTTGGCTGCCATGATCGTCGCTTATGTTGTCGAATTAGTGCCAAGAGGAGACTAAATTCTCACGACATACCTCAGCAACCCACTGAAGAGTATCGTGCTATTTGCTGCTCCGTAGCAGTGTGAAATCCTTGCATTTTGGTGGCCGTGCTTCCCGTCCATGATGAGCCACGAGACTGGATCACGTCGCCAAAAATACTATTTCAGATATAAATTATAATGAACCATAGCTAGCTTATCCTTGTAGAGTCCATCTTCACCGGAAATGCCCCGGTCTTGCTTTTTCCGCTGGTTCGGTTCGGTAGTCGGAATGCGGGCTTTTCCGTATGAACCGAACGAACCTCGAATCTAGCCTTAATATTCATGACATTATTTTGCGCTCTTCGTTTCAGATCGATCTCTATAGAAGTCCAATTGTTGGTAATCATTTGTGAAACATTCTCGAGTTCACAGTCTCTTGTTAGACCCCCGCCGGCAGGCCTCCCCGCAGTATCGTCGCATCCGCGCTGGCTTCACTTCTGTGCGATAGCGATTGAGAGATTAACTAGACCAACAGCTTGCTGCATCCACGGAAAAGCCTGACTGCTCTGCATCATCAGTGACCCTCATTCATGCCGATCTACTCGCGCGATCCCGAATACAGCCTTTGAAGAGGCAGAACAAGGATTCAGAAATGTCGACAAAGCGGGGTACATCGACAATAAAGGGTCGATATGACTCTGGACGTCAAGGAACGAGCAAAATACAGAAAAGCTCAATTCTGACTCCTACCACTATGGCCATTGGAGTACTTGCCATTGGTGTCTTGGTTCCCTATAGTCTCGGACTCTTCGGTGAGGCTCAGGCAAAGCCTACTGCCATTGACCCTGCCAAGCTACCAGCTACGGCCCAGATAATCGACCAGAAAAGCTTCAATGTTCTGGAGCATGTCCCTCCACCGAAAGAAGCCAATGCTACTACTGTAAGTTAGCACCAACATGCGTATGACCTATGCTGACATAGTGATAGAGGTTCCTCTGGCCAGGAGTTACCTATGAATCCCTTACTGAACGACCATTCCATGTTTATGATGCGGAGTTCCTCAATATAATTGGAGGCAATCCAACATTGACTCTTCTCGCTACTTCAGAGAAAGATCCCATCTTTCATGAAGCTGTTGTATGGTTCGTAAACCCCGTGCACGACCTAGCATTCAACAACTAATCCGAGGTGATATAGGAACCCTCCGACTGAAGAAGTTTTCTTTGTACAGAACGCAGGTGATCCAGACGCTGGAACAGGACTTGCAAAGTCATCTGTCATCCAAAAGATTTCTTTGGCCGAAGCTGAAGCTCTGAAGAATGGATCGCACACGGAGAGCCAAGTCAAGATTACGGTCGTTGACTCTGATCCCCAAGTCATCAACCCCAACGGTAAGTATAGCCTCTATACCTTAAGGAGTCCCCATTGCTCATGAATCACAGGTGGAACGAACTATAAGGGCCAGATCATCTTCGCAGGTGAGGGGCAAGGCGATGAGATACCTTCAGCTTTATATCTGATGAACCCTGAAGCACCGTACAATACTACAAGTAAGCACTCCTTTGGATTCTTCTGCTCAGAAAACCGCTTACTGGGCCACTTAGGGCTTGTGAACAACTTCTTTGGCAGGCAATTCAACTCCCTTAACGATGTCTCTGTCAATCCACGCAACGGTGATATTTACTTCACAGATACCATGTATGGCTACTGGCAGTACTTTCGTCCTGTGCCTGGACTGCAAAACCAAGTCTATCGCTTCGACCCAGATACTGGAGCGTTGACCGTTGTTGCGGATGGCTTCGTCGCTCCAAATGGTGAGGCAACGGAAATTGCAACAATATTCAGGTGAGGTGGTTACTGACGATTAGCGAACAACAGGACTCACTTTCTCGCCTGATGGACTTCACGCTTATGTTACAGATACTGGCATAAGCAATGGACTATTCGGGCAGAACTACACTCGTCCCGCCTCTATGTAAGCCTTCACTTTGGTAGTGACAGTCAGACGTCTGATAGTGATAATAGTTACCGATTCGATGTACAAAACGATGGTACATGGGACAACCGTAAGACATTTGCCTTCACAGCAGCTCGTCTACCTGATGGTAAGCATGATTAGCTATTCTTACTGCTAGCAGATATGGTTCCAAGAGGCGAGAAGTATGCTGATTGTTTTGGACTCTAGGAATTCACTGTGATTCTAAAGGCAACGTCTACGCGGGCTGCGGCGATGGCGTGCATGTCTGGAATCAATCCGGAAAGCTTATTGGGAAGATTTACACAGGAATCAATGCAGCCAACTTCCAATTCGCTGGTAAGGGACGTATGGTTATCATGGGGAGGACAAAACTGTTCTATGCTACTATTGCTGCTTCTGGAGCACCATTAAGTTGAGCCATTGACATGATCCGGTGTCTTGACACAGGATCTTGATTTCAGAGTGAAGCCTCAATTACAGGCCTCCTTCTGCTTGGCTCTTTTACGAGGCTCGGAGATACAATATTTCATGCGCAAAATAACAGGTTTCTGCGTGTTGAGGGAGTTACATAGACATGGAATAGTAACTGAATTACCAGAACAAGCCAGGAAGTTGTCAATATCAAGCTTTAAGCTTAGTGATCAATCATCATGGGTTACATCGTGATCAGGACAGGGCGTCAAAGCTCTCGGCCCCGAGCATCCATCCAGGTATCTGTCGATCCTTCACAAGGCTGTGCAGCTGATGCCGATCAATCAGGGGATGCTGACCGAAGCATCTCTGCCTGGTACGACAAAAGAATCCTACGATGATCATGGCCTTGATTGTGACGTCGGACAATAAATCTGTTTGCCGTAGGTCCAGGTTCATGCATGAATGTTAGAATCCTTGGTGTTTAGTCCAAATTGGAACTTGGAACGGGATGAAAAGGTCTCTTGCAGAGTGACATTCAATGCCTTTGATCAGCGAGAGAGTGGAGTTGAAACAGAACACGACTTGCCTGTTTTGACTACGCCGCTTACTTCTGACGTCAGATCAGTTTATAAGGCAGAACTAACTGTTCGTACAGCAGACCACTAACACCAAGTAGGTAGGTCGGTATGTGCAGCAAAGAAGATACCAGTCAAAAGAACGGCGGCATCAAGACATGAAACTTACAGAAAAGAATGGAAACCGCATTGATTTTATGTTCAAAAGACTTTCTACACAATGATATTATCAATAATAGCTCTTGCAAAGAATTGTGCTGTAGCAAAACCGCCCCCAATTCAACGCAGCCTCACAAACGTCCCGTCGACCCACGTGCCTGTCGATCAGTCTTGGCTTCAACCCGCCTCAGCATAGAAAACCCGACTGTGCAGCACAGAATCGACCATGATGTAATTGACTCTCCAATACGTTTCAAGAAGGCAGTGCTGAAACAATCCTTCCAGAAAGAAGTACCGTGGATAGACTGGAAGGATGCACTTTCACTGGCCTAACATATCACACAGACCGTATCCACTAGCACTGCCGGCAGCTGATCTTGAGCAACATACCCGTCAACTGCATAACTTTCTTGCAACGTCGCCGCTGACAAGATTATGATCAACATAGACGCAACGCTCTTGCCCAAGATGTGCAGAGCTGAACCTCCATGGACGAGCCGCGATCAAGGTTGTGGATCGTAAAATGTTGATCTACTCAAGACGAGAACCTGTCCCCAAGAGCTTCGGACAAGTATAAGTACGACACCATCCACCCTCACTTTAACTCCATCTCACCAACATCTTCACCTCTCATCACAACATCAAACCAACAGCCACCATGCAGAACAAGTTCATCACTGCCGCCACCCTCCTGAGTGCCATGGCATCAGTCCAGGCATCTCCCGTTTCTATCTCCAAGCGAGACGTTCTCACAGCCCTTCCTGGAGGCGCTTCTGACATTGAGAACAAGTTCCAGCCTGCTCTTGACTTCGACAGCGACGGCTGCTACCAGACCGCCGCCATCGATCCCTCTGGCAACTTGAATCCTGGTCATGGTGCCACTGGTACTCCCCAGGGAGACTGTCGTGATCCTCCACAGCTTGACAACAGCAACACCTATTCTCGCAAGCGCTGCAACAATGGCTTCTGTGCTATTATGTTAGTCTCTCTCTTCAACCTCAAAAGCGAGGGCTTCTTCATTTCGTCATTTCGGTGTACATGCTAACATTGGACCTCAAAGGTATGAGACCTACTACGAGAAAGACCAAGCCGTTGGTGGCAGCTTTCTTGGAGGTCACCGCCACGACTGGGAGAACATCGTCGTTTTCACCCAGGGTGACAATGTCGTCCGCGTGGCTCCCTCGTGCCACGGCAAATACGACGGCGCAAGCAACAAGTTTCCCAGCGACGGAAGCACCCCTCTTCTCGTCTATCACAAAGACGGTGCCGGAACTCACTGCTACCGCTTCGCCAACGACGACGACCAGGCCAACCCCGAGAACCCTACTGGTTCTTTCTTCAAGGCTCCTCTTGTTGGTTGGGATAACTGGCCTGATGTTGGCCTGCGAGACAAGATGCTGCAGAACTGGAGTGGTGGCGTTGGACCTAAGCTGGATGATGAATTTGGTGACTCGCTCAAGGCGGCTGCTGGTGATGGTGTTCAGGGCTTCGATCCTTACAAGGATGAGTAAAGATGGAGAGGTCCAAGGGCATAGCACTATTTACTATCACTTCAGAACTTCCCCCTAAAGCATTATCTCTCGTTCTGTTACGTTCTGGCCGTACTTTGCCTTGTATTGTACATTCAAAATTTCAGAGCCCTTTGACGTAGCTTTAGTATCGTGAAATGAACACAAGCCAAGCTACCTGATCTCAACAATCCGTTGCAAGACCTTATCCATCTTCACATACGTACACTTGTCCCACTTCAGTTCCTTAAATCTATACAGCCCATCATGCCTTGCGCACTCCTCCGGCATATGCTTATCAAATTCCCCAATTCCCTCCCATAACTCCAGTACATCCTCAGGATAAGTGATCACGAAAGCTCCGAGTCGTATATACCATATGTTCCCTTTCTCACCCCGCCTTTCGTCTAGAGCGAGGCAGTATAGAGAGTTGGCGAAGTCCGTCCTGGCAAAGATGGGGACCGCAATGGGCGACTTGCAGTCTATAGCCTCTTGACTAAACTCCACATCCCAGTAGTTTTTACTTCGAACATCAATAGCTTCCTCACCCCGGCCACTCTCATGGGTCGCAGCTCTGAAGTTCATAAGTTTCATGCCGCTTACCGGCCTCAACCCCACGATAGGTAGGTAAGAACACCGCAGACGGAGAAATGAACCGGGTGAAGAGCAGTATCTCAAGCTACTCAAAGGTGTTGCTGGATTGAGCTTCCTGTCAGGGATGATATTTGTGTCGATGACTTTGGTGAAGTAGATGTTACCCGACCTTACCTCCTGTGGTTCGATGGCAGCATCCTTGACAGAGCACCACAACCATGTTGGAGCAATGTACTCGTTGTAGCGCTTCCCAGGCACTGAAAGTGCGTTGCCATCATATGTAAATGGATGATCGCGAGACATCGCTCGCCATACCAGTTGTCTCTCGGCATACGGCCGCCATAGCCCAGCGAGAAAAAGCCCTGTCGAGCTGTGACACAAAGAATCCGCCTCAGTTTGTGTACTCCCTCTACCATGGCGATCTTCGACTTCGTCTTCTGGCTCCACCATCTGCTGAAAGACGGGGTACAGCACATCAACAAGGCCTGATAACGCAACAAGCCTGTCAGTTGCAATCGCGAGCTGTCCCTGAGAGTAAGCTTGAAGTATTTGATTCCAGTTCCGGAAAGCATTCTCAGGAGTTAAACGAGACATATTTCTATTTCGCGTGTCCAGAATAAACCGTTTCAGTGAAGTCAGTACGGCGGTATCCTCTCTTATAGTCGGATCACCATATGGTAGTCTTTCGCACACTGCGTTTGAGCAACACTCGAGAGCAAGTTGTTCAAGTCCAAGATGCAGTACTCTTGGCGATAAAACACGCTCCTGAAGAGCCCACGCTCCTCGATTTAACTCAGAGTCTGAGATGCGTTCCCACCAGTTGTGATACTCGGATACGCAATAATCGCGAGGCGATCCATGACCCCATTCACGATATATGTATACTGGGTACCATGGATGGCCGGCTCGCTTGTTGGAAGGACAGAAGAGCCCTTGGCCAGCCGCATCATCTCCGTCAGCCGAGAGATTGAGCCATGAGTTCCTGTAGATGGAAGCTATACAGCCAACCTCGTGTTGCCAATCTGCGGGGTCGTCTTGGATTATACAGAGCGCGTCGATCCAGAGGTATTCGTGACTCAGCCTTTTGGTGGTGTTACATGCATCGACGAAGACGCGAGAGAGCTCATCAACAGGAATCGAGGACTTGAAGGCTTCGATGTTGCCGCGAGTAAGCTGAAGAGTGTTTCCTACACCCAGACGATGGCTCAGGGTCAGATACTCAGCGCCGTCGGGAAATTCCTGACTCTCAATTAGGCGGACTTGAAGCGCGGCCTGTGTGTTACAGACGTAGAGCAGTCGAGTTGGCTTCCAGGTGGGTGTCCTCTGAAGTTTGCAATCTTTGTGATATTTCTTGCACCGATCAAGCCATTCTCTGACCGACTTCCAAGTAGCGTCGGCCTGATCAGATCTAGGCAACGGCTTTAAGTTAATGTCTTTCGCACCTATACTCACCAGTCAGCTCCGGTGTATCTCACACTGGCCGTCCAAGCCTAAACTAACCATCGGTATTGATCGTATCGAGAGTCGCCCACACATTATTAATGTGCGGCCATAGAATTAGTGGCCGCGTTGAAGAACTCAGAAATACAAGCGCCACATCACCAATGTCTTGCTCTAATGGATGCTGTCTCAGTATGGCAACTTGGCCACGAACTTTCAAGCGTTGACGAGAATGATCTAGGGCCCTGAGCCACATTGCATAAAGTTTGCAGTAATGCGAGGATTCAGTGAGATCTGAGAGAGCTCTGGTGCGGAATCGCTGAATGAGCTCATCACCGCGACAAAATTCACACAGGGTTTCATCTTGCACCGAGAGAAATCTCGTTGGCGGTGCAAGAGCACTGGATGGAGAGGTTAGAGTCGTCATATTCGTCAACGATTGCAAATTATTTTGTCGCCTTTGTGAGACGAGAAATTGAGCGCTGAAAGGACGAGTGAGGCGAAGCTCGGCAACTTTTAGCCGGCCGGCCTGCTCTCACAACGTACGTCAGGCGCAAAGCCCCTTGACCCATGGAAGCTTTTCTCACGGGTGCAACATTCTTGCAAACACCTGAAGTTGCTTCCCCCAATTATTGTGGACACCCATGAATATGAACGTTTCAAGGCCAGGTGAACCCTGCGGAGTCGCCCCGAAGATAAGGGATGAATTGCAGACTCATAAAGAATCTTCCATCGGTGGTGTAGATCTCATGATGTTTGAGGCTTGGACATTCCGGGGCTTTGAATGGGACAAGTTCAAAGTCGACCTTGGGATTGAGCCAGAACCGACCGGTGAGATTATCGCTGTGCGCCTCGCCTCTATCCTCGTACTCGAACCTGATGTATCTCCTCTGGTAACTGTGCGGACTGGGATCATAAAAAGCTGTCAAAGTAGTCCATACAGTAGAGCTCGAACTGGCTGTCGATTGGACCTAGTTGAGAAGATTCGCTTCTGGACATGGAAATCTCCAAGGCTTCATATGCTGCACGCACTTGGCCAAACTTATTTTTCTCTTCCTCTCTTACATCTTCCCGGCGCTTTCTGATAGTCTCTTTGCGCTGGAAAAGCTCTCTTTTGCGTTCCTCCATCTTCCCTCTCATAAGATGGTATTCTGCTGCATCAGGCCCATGGTCCGCTATAGTTTCGTCTGGGTTGGTCTCATCAAGGTCGGAGATATCTTCATCAAAGTCCCAGAGTGTGACGCCATTTCTCCTTTTGACTACCTCAGAAACGCGATAGTACCAAGCAGGTAATTCTGAGGATGAAGTCATTGTTGAGATGATGGGCGATAAAAAGTTCCTGAGGGGCACTCAGGCATCGCGGGGTCAGTAATTCAGTGATGAAGTGCACTTAACTTCAGCGCTTTGGCTCCCTACAATGAGATCGTTACAAGCACCTCAAAGGTCGGCTTTAGAGTTGAATAAAACTGGGCAAGTAAAATAAGTGACAGGGATAAAAAAAAATGAGCAGCATGCATCGTCGTGGAGAAGAAATGAATAAAGGCAAAAAAACGAATCCCCGAAACCTGGATCGAACAAGTGACCTTTCGGTGGCAATATCAGTTACAGCCGAACGCTCTTCCAGCTGAGCTATTCGGGGAGAAGGTCTGGATTCTTGATTAGACAACTCGCAATCGCAGCCCACAACGTTCCCAGAATCTGAAGTTGCACCAAGTCTAACTGAGCATTCTGACCATTCATCATCGTCATGTTGCAATAGCTTCAGTCTGTTAGGTCCCATTTCGCATTGATATTGTCATTTTATAGTCAGCTATACAATGCCGTGACTCTTACTGGCCATCCTTATGCTAGTCTCATTGATCCATGCGCAATTGACCTTCTGAATAGAGCCTCACCGAACTAACCTTGTCGCTAACAAGGTTTTCACATCAATAGCACTGCAACGTCCTCATCACCATTCGATCTCCGCTCCATATCCGAACTACTTCCGAATCATCATCCGGAAATCCTCTTCCATCTATTGACACTGACTCATTCCCCAATGCGAATATCTAAGCGAGGTCACAATGATGCCAGAACTAGTAACTCGGTGAAAAACAGCGCCGATCACGGTGCCGATAACTCCGATCGGCGACACCCCGCAACCATTAATCCATATCATATCGACTCGAGCACGCCATCATATTCTCTTTCTCAACTTCAACAGCCTTCACAATGGCAACGCAACGATCATCGCTTGGTCAAAAAGCTGGCTGGTTGTACCACGAGTCGGGAATCTCTGCCGTGTATTCTGCTGGTAGAGATGCCTGGCTGCTTATTCTCTCACGGACATGTCGCATGTTTGCATTCAAGGCTGTCACGCTTACGATAGCGCAATTCTTCTCGGAACTGGGTTTTTCTGATTTTAGGATCGGCTTGTTCATGAGTTTGACGCTGTTGGGTGATGTTGTGCTCGGCTTGGTTGTAACGCTCATGGCCGATGGGCTTGGTCGGCGGAGGGTATTGGTGGCGGGTGGCTTTTTGATGGCTGTCTCGGGCGCAATATTCTCGGTCTTTGAGAATTTCTGGATTCTCCTGTTTGCTGCTGTCGTTGGCGTGGCCAGCGCGAGCGGAAGTGACTTTGGTCCGTTCCGAGCCATCGAAGAGTCCATGCTGTCTCACATCACGACTCCGAAAACGAGAGCTGATGTCTTGGCTTGGTACATCACCAGTTCGAGTCTTGGTGCTGCAGGGGGTGCGGCATTGGCAGGAAGATTTGTCGAAAATATGACAGAACGAGAGGGATGGAGTCTCGTGAGAGCTTACCACGCGACTTTCTGGGTGTACATCCTGATGGGTGCACTGAATGTCTTGTTTGCGTTTGTCATGAGTAACAAGACGGAAGCCCATCACGATGACTCTTCAGAAGCTTCCGATGAACTAGCTGAAGGACTTCTGCGCGAATCGATGGAAGAAGAGGAAGACGCCCGTAGGAGAAGACAGTCCATGACATCCAATAATCCCGAGCCAGCGAGTCGCTTTTCTAGCGTTTCGTCGGGTACCAGGTCTGTCATGTACCGTTTATGGTTTCTCCTGACCATCGATTCACTTGCTGATGGAATGGTTTCTGAGTCTCTCACGACTTACTTCCTCGATCACAAGTTTTCACCTTCCAAGACTACCCTCGGAAACATCTTCTCATCAGCTCAGGTCTTGGCAACCGTCTCGACAGTCTTTGCAGGACCTCTATCTCGTCACCTGGGTCTCATCAACACCATGGTGTTTACTCATCTGCCGTCTTCAATCTCAGTTCTGTTCTTCCCTCTACCTAGTGGTTTAGTTCTCACAGTTATACTCCTCTTCGTTCGCATGGGTCTCAACAACATGGATCAAGCACCCAGAGCAGCCTTCATCGCGGCTGTTGTCAAGCCTGAAGAGCGCACTGCTGTGATGGGAATTACTTCGACACTTCGAACGCTGGCCATGGCCACTGGTCCTTCGCTGACCGGAGGACTTGCTGAATCTGGAAAGTTCTGGATTGCTTTTTTGGTGGGTGGCGTCTTACGAATCATATATGACTTGGGTCTCTGGTTCATGTTTGTCAACATGAGACTGCATAGTCATGAGACTCATCATGAGGAGTCTGTCCCAAGAGGGCAGTCTATTGATGAAGAGGATGTGGAGATGTTGCGGCAGTCGATCGAGACTGAAAGTTCTGATGAGGAGCATCAAAAGTGATGCATGAAACAAGCTACGTTAAGATGAAATACTAGGCAGACGAACGAAACCAGAAGGTAGCTCTACATATTGATCCTATTTGGCTGTAAAATACTGCTACGAAAACGATGTTTATGGTTCTGGTTTACACAAAAGCCAAACTGACATGGATGCTAGGTTCAGGAAATTTACGAGTATACGACACAGCATGTGAAATTGGGACATATTTCATATTTATAGAATTGATTTTATGGTATACAAAAGACCTGGGTATCCATATCGTCGTGACTCATCTAAACAACGCCTTGAAGATTAAAAGCACAACCAAGCAATCGCAATCAACGATCCCCCAACAGCCGTCATGAGTTCAGACCCTGACAGAATGCTCTTCGCAGCACTTTCACTATCGCTACCACTGCCACTCAAAGCCTCGGACATATAGGTCATGGTGTTTGGCGTAGCAGGATAGTAGTCATCGTTGTAGGTCGAGTTCAACGTCACCCGCCCGACCACGTCGCCAGATTCGAGACGGATATAGGACTCCACGTCGCCCTTCTCCAACATATCCTCTGTAACAACGATCTCCCGTGCACCGCGAATCCAATTGCCGTAACCGCCATAACCAGAGTGCTGTCCATAGCACAGATGGATACCGTTGCCTTCAACAGTCATTCCTTCGAGTTTCTTGTCCCAGCGATAACACCACGTGTTTCCGTGATCATGACCGGAAAACAAACCAATGACTCCGGGAACAGTGACCAAAGCCTCCATAAATGGCACATCCTGGCCTCCATAATCACAAGTCTCGTCGGGGTCTGCGTTCTCACACCATCCTGCTCCTTGCTGGAACACTGGAGGATCCTCGTTGATGCCTGGCTGGTAGTTCTTTCGGATTCCAATCTCTGTTTGGAGTGCAACCGTGGCGTTGACTGGAACGTGGACGAATGCTAGCGATGGGAGAGTTTTGTTATACTTGTCGTTCAATTCAATGCTTGTTTCATTGAACCAATCAACAACACTCTGGTCAACCCAGTTTGGTTGATAAGATCCCTGATAATAGTTACCGCCGCGACTGTCGAAGAACCATAGGATGAGACTGGGGCTGCAATTGCTGGTGTCGGTGCAATCAGAGGGGTAAACAGGCAGATAGTAATTTGTTGTGCCCGACAACTTCTTGTTAACCATCTTCTGCGTGCGCGCTCCGGGGAATAGCTGTTCGCGCTCGAGAATATCATCGCCAGCGATGTTGTAGTTATGGTCATGGTTGCCATATGTAGATGCCCAAGTCAAACTGCGGTTGACGATTGGCTCAACAATCATGTCAACGTAATGTGTACTGTTGTGAGCAAACGTCGAGTCTCCATTGATAAGATCGCCGTTGAGGACGACAAGATCAGGTCTGTCGTAGTCGAGGACTTTGCTGATCACTGCAACGGAATTGCGATCTTGCTCAGGACCTGTTGATGATTCATCTATAACCGAAAGTCAATTGCAATTCTTGCCACTCAATTAGAGAACTCACATTGTCCAAAATGCATATCGGAGAAGATGGCGATCTGAAAAGTGCCATTCTTGGTAAACCGCAATGGCTCAAGATCGGTGTTGTTGACATCGGTAGCATAGCCAAGAGTGGCTAATAGAGCTAAGCCAACAGTATGCCGTATCATAATCATGATGTCCTAATTGACGATATCAATGGCGACGGTAAATGAAGTGAGTCACGATAGTTCCAGCCAAGCAATTGATCGACATATCGGCGGTCCAGCAGTTTTAAGATAATCATCGAAACGAAGCATCGTCACATCGATGCGTCATTCCTGGAAGCATGGAAAGAAAAATACCATTCGACGATGCCTAATCAGTCTAGCCCTGGACGACGCACGGAGGTTAAAGAGGGGAACGCATGCGACATCGTGTCAGGTCGTCGTGGTCAGGCGCGTAGGCCCAGCAAGGGAGATAGACAGTGGCGCTCTTCTGAAATCTACAGCGATGGGCCTAACGTTTTAGCTGGGAGAGAAAACAGGTAACGGCAAAGACGGGAGGGAGTGTTTGAGGCATTCTGAGGCCTGTAAGTTATGCTGCTAGTTTAGTGAATTGGGCATCGATGATGCATTATCTTGAATAGAGATAGACTATCTTGATACGAATATCATAGTTTAAATGCAACTGAACCTGTTGATCAGGTATGTCTATGTCCATCTGCCGAACTCAATCACTTCAGGTCTGATCTGATGCATCGCACCGATCGATTTCGGCTCCGAACCGCGAAGTGGGCGCGCATTTTGACCCGACCACATTCGTCATTCCGCGGAGCTAGCAAACTCTAAAGGAGCGTAGCCTTGAAATCAGTGAATTTTCTGATCAACAATCGCTTCAACTGACGCGTACGTCTCTGCGTCAACATTACCTAAGCCTCGTTCAAGACATGGGAACTTGACTTCAGCTGATGATTGGAGGCCGAATGCGGTAATTGAGCATGCGCCCACTTTCCGTGATGGGGTTTGACTCGTGGGATGGATGAGTAAGTGAGTGCTTGAGTGGGATAAATAAGACTAGACTGTGTCTGCATCGAGTGTCGGTGTTTTACCAGCCTTAGCTGCCGGTTCCTTGGCAGTTGTTTACCCTTGTCTGGTTTCCCGTCTGCAGGGAGGAGGAGACTCTGGCAGTCACCGACATCTGTCTACGCCTGTCCGTGAGAAATGCCAAAAGCTCACTTCGGAGTCCAGCATTTGAATCTGGAATATCGCGACAGTGAATGAATGGCGGACTAGACACCGCTTACCCAGGCCTCAAGATTGAGGTTAATGACGTCTGGAAAAAATGAATGTAATTTGAGACATCGAGTCCTTGCCAATCGCAACCTTTTTTCAGTTGTCAAGTGACCGTGCAGGCGGCCAAAATGACTGCCGAAGTGTTGACCATCAAGACCTGATCCCGGCCTTGAGCTGGCTGGAGCTGCTTTGTGTAGGAGAACCAACCCCAAGGTTGCGAAAGGGCTGTACATGACCGGAAACAACAATTGAGAGCACAACGCACTCTTTTATGTTTGGGAATACGAAAAATAATTCGAGATTTGCGCTTTCGTGGGTCATGGTAATTTACTAAACTTGAGAACTTGGTTAGCAGCCGGCTCGGCATTGGAGAAGCACTGTCTGTGAAGGGGGAACCCAGCTTGTCAACAAATTGACTGGGCGGTGAAGCTGCATGACTTGGACATATCAATATGGCTCAAGTCAAATGATTCGATGATGATTCCCGGAAAGACATTTCTTCCGATATGGCTGACCAGCGTAAGTTAACTAGTTAGTCTAAGGAAGAACGTCCGTAGCGAATCCCTTCATCACAGTGTCACAGAAATTTTCTTTCCAGCCAGTTTCCACCATAATTTATGATAAGCGTGTTTGATTGATACTATGCCATTCGTAACAGTCACATCATCGACTCACTCTGCACGATCATCAGCTGTCCGTGAACATCATGGCCAGGAATGAGATGCTACCCTGAAGCATGCCGTGATGAAAACAACTACAAATGCCTATATCTCTCAGTGATTCCGCGCCGCTACATTCCCGGATAGACGAAGTGAACAAATATAAAACGCTCTGTTAACTCTTACATAAATGTGATGTTCAGAACTGCAGGAGCAAGATGGTGTCTTGAACCTGGGTCCTGGTTCTGCCAAACGGCAAATCGTTGGATCATTGCCCCACGAAAGCTGAAGTTCCGAGATTGATGGACGGGCCATTTCGGTCCATCTTCTCTGTCTAAACCCTACACCGCAAAACGCTCAGATACAGTTTGCAGATCACTCAGCTTCCGTGATCCGCCTTCCACAAAGCGAACTCAGTTCACTACGCGTTACCTATTGTATGGCGTTCTGCATACACTAATGCACGGGTTGGCCCGTCCACCTGAAAGTGGCTGGCGTACAGCGTAAGACAACAACCTAGAAGCGGTAAAAGATCGTGTGCGGCTGAGACATAATCATCCCGCACTCTGAATTTTCGTTGCTGGATTGGATGGGGAAAACGGGAACTGGAATGATGTCACAGAACAAGCAATGATCTGTGACCTTGAGGTTGCTGAAGTCAGTGCATGTGCCGGCTGTCAAGTTTCTTGGTTCCGGCATATGTACTGTGTACGTTGATGTAGGGCAACGGTATAAGAAAAGAGACATTGAAAATGAGAACTTGAAACTTAAGACAGACAAGAATATTACACGTCTGTTTGTGTCTCAATCTCCATGGGATCGAATTTGCGTTTATAATTGTTGATGCACGCACTGAAAGCTACTCATTTTGGAGTCAAGGACAGCACAAGGTGAAAATGTTGACTATCAAGCCGGCTGTTACCGTGGAGGCTCATTTCCCCTTGTCTAAGAACTGCCTGAGTGAGTTCAATTGCCGGCCACGACTTAGATCCCCGACTGATAAAACGAGCAGGCGTTGAAAGAACCTACGCATATGACTACATCATTTTCTACCGATGGTTGTCGCCAGAACTTTACGAGAGGGGTCGAGTGATGGCACGTTTGGTTGCCGAGATGATCGAAAAGAAGAGCCGTCGCATATGGCTTGACCAACACCAGATGACGAGAAGCACGGAAGCTGGAGAGGTGACCAAGAGGATTTCCAACACATTCTTGTCCGTGTCTCAAATCATTATTCTCGCTGCCCCGGGCGACTGGGACAGGTTTACGAATCCAGATGATATTCATCGATGGGAATGGGAGATGAGTCTTAGAAGCGGTGAGCGCAAGAGAGAAACAATCTTAGACTGTTCAACGCTGACAAATGACCCTCCAGACAAACAAGTTTGGCTCCTTCAATACGGATTACCAGATGATGGACAGGCATTATCCAGAGCACAATTAGCAGAGAGCTTGGAAACATACTGCCCAAGGCTGGCAGAACTCTTCAAAAGCAGGGATGTACACATACGGTTACTGACGATGGACAGCATCGACGTAGTACTCAAAGAGATCGCCGAGGCCGCACAGTAAGAAACGCCGAACGCGGGGTTCGCGGTGCACAGAGTAGACACGTATGTAGCTGTACAATTACATTTGTGATTCGGGGAAACCGGCAGTTCAGCTTAGTTTCTCGATCGTCGCGGTGTGACGTTGTGCCGAAAGTGTATGGAGCGGATAGACGAATGCAGTGAGACACGCATTAGGACGGAGACGTTAATGAAACTTGGCGGGGTAATGCCAGACTGGGGCGAGCATGGCCTGGCAGGATTAAATAAACGATTATCTGCCGGATGCTGATGGACATGCCAGCTTCCCTCAATCACACCCACCATCACCATGTCTATGCTCAGTTCCACGACACCCGGCTCTAGCCATCACGCGAGCCTCGATCAGCCAATAACTTCTCAAGCAGGAGCAATGTGTAGGTGGTGCACAGATCTCTGACTGAGGTTCAAAACGCTGATGTCAATCCAGCAAAAGAAAGCCATGCCATTCAAACTGCTTTTAAGGCGGGCAAAGAATATGTAGTCCCTTGGGGAAGCCAAGAAGAACAACGCATTGAGCAAGCAATGCAAGACCTTGGCTCGTACCTCAGCGATCTTGACCACTCGCTCTCCTATGAGGGCACTGACAAGAAAGTGGTATGGCGCAAGTCCTGCTGGTTTGCCAGTCAGGGCATCGGCCATCCTTTCTTGGACTCTGAGACCGACATTGCCAAATTTGATGGTGATCTCAAAGATGGCCTCACGGGTCTCCAAGCGTTACATGATGCCCGGACTCGAGCATCGGCACATTGTCTGAAGTCTGCGCTCGACAGTGCTTTGGTAACGACTAGTATGGCTGTTGGTATTGACCCTGCATTGGTGCAGCGATGTACAGTTCGCTATCGTGCTATCAAGTACACGCCTCATGCTGGTGCTCCCGGTGGCATTGGTCTTCATCCAGATGGCAATCTTCTATCTGCCCTCATCACAAACGGGCCAGGACTTCGGGTTTATGACCTCGATGGAACCGTGCGCTTTCCCGGACATAAAGGCACCATCATGATGGGTGGCTCAACGCTCTACCGGTGGGCCAATGAGTTCATCCCGACTTTTCATGATGTTGATATCAGTGGGAATGAAGTCAAAGTGTCCATCGTGGCCTTCTTCAACTTCCCTGACATGGAGACGATACCAAGAACTCTAAGAGCCGATGGTGGTAATTTCTTTCATGATATTCGAAGGATCAAGGAAGATGACAAACTTCCAAGCGGGGAGCTGTCGGCGCTATGGGATGTTATCATCAAGAATCACCAGCTGTCTCTACCTCCAGTTCTTGCAAGCGGATGACCTTATTTCTAACATGGTGGTGTAGCTAAGCTCGAATAATAAATATGTGAATGAACAATTGCTTCACCTCAAGTTTATGTCAACTGATAGACCCATGAGTCAAATTCCATCGAGGCCTCGATTTATTGACAATTATGATGCTGCTCCAAATCCTTGATGCAATCCTATCTAGTCTTGAGCTGACTCATAGACCACAATTTATGATGCAACCAATCATCTAAAGGGCGTACGGCCGTGAGCGAAATAAGCAGGTCGTTTATTTTGATGATTTCTAATCACGTCGTATCATAAGCGATCATCTCCAGCAATCATGCGCCGCACTTCCAACATTTATATGCTAAGTTCTCTCCAATTACCTTGGCAATCTTGCAATAACTAGAAAAGCTTCAGCGCCATGTCGCAACCAACGAAAATAAAAGCAGTCTTCTTTGACTTCATGGGAACATGCCTCGATTGGCACAGTAGTGTCGTGCAGGCTCTGCCCCCCGCTATTCCCGAAGCCTCAGCCTCTAAACTCGCTCTTGAATGGCGGCGACGTTACTTCATCGCCAACAGCGAACGCCTTGCCCAAAAGCTTGAGCCCGAAGACATAGACGACACTCTCCTTCGCGTACTCGACAACGTACTGGAAGATTCACCAGAGTACAAGCAGCTTTTTGATGCGCCGATGAAAGAACAATTGATTACTGCCTGGCATTCTCAGCCAGCTTGGCCAGAAGTTGGAAAGGCAATTCGGTCCATCCGAGAAGATCTTGGTCTGGAAGTCTTTGTTCATGCCAATGGCACAACACGCCTGCAGCTTGACCTAACTCGCTTCGCTGGGCTCAATTTCAACATGCTCTTCTCCAGCCAACTGTTGGGGACGTACAAGCCAGATCCCGAGGCGTACAACAAGGCGCTGCGACTCGTCAAGCTCAAGCCTGAAGAAGTTGTGTTGGTTGCGGCTCACGCATATGATTTGAGAGGAGCTCAAAATGTTGGAATCAAGACGATCTACATTCATCGTTGGACTGATGATGTTGATGAGGATATGGACAAGGTGAAGGGAGAGTTTGGTGCTTTTCTGGAGGGGATGGAGGAGTTGCCTGCCATAATTAAGAAAATGCAATCTTGAGGACACACTGGCGTTGGCACGTTGGTAAATCTCAGCTGCTTCATTGGCCTTCTCAGTTTGATCAATGCTTTGCTGAAGGCTCCACGCCACTTCTACCTCGCTCGGTCCACAGTGGAGTTTGACAGCATGCGTAGCACGCATGGCATTCGACATCAGATAAACAGAGAAATGATTTAGGAGTACAGAATAACTAAAACTGACCAGTGAAAAGCAGCCTATTGCTTGAAAACTCCAATTTGAGGTCAAAGTTTGGCGTGGTGGCGCAACCTAAAACTCCAATCACAACGCCAACATATTCGCAAATACGACACAAATACCTCTAAAAATAGCTCCGGTGCGCTGGCGCAATGGTAGCGCGTAGTCCTCCTAAGACTAAGGCTCAGGGTTCGAGTCCCTGGTGTATCGAACCTTTTGGTGGTTGGGTCGTCAGGATGTGTTTGGTGAACTTTTTGACTTTTTGGCTGATTCACAACACTCTACGGCATCGTTCATCAGGGCCTCTGGATTGTGGGGCTACCCTTTGCTGGCATCCGCATGAGTCATTGTTGTCTATGATGTAGAATTGGAAGATGATCTGCCGGTTGATATTGCATCGTAGACTCATGTTGGACTGCACCATGACTCCGTCGATTGAACACTCAATTGATTCAAACTAGGCACAACATAGCTCATTCAACTGTCACTGATGATGAGGGATATCACATCTTGGCGAATTTGTCACCACTTCGAGACCCATGGTCTCAGAGATCCATCTTGGCCATGGTTTCTTCAGCTTCCTGCTTCCACTCCTCACGCCATCGAGACAGAGGCGGCCGTCTCTGAACAACATCACCTGCAGCCCAAGTGATACGCTTCTTGTCTTGCTCCTCTGTAACATCGTTGTCTGGGCAGATGATGTAGAACTCGTTCTTCCCCATTTTCTCGTACAAATAATCTGCCACCTGTTCCGCTGTCCAGGCTCCAGCTGGCTTCACACCACCCGGCGTTGCCCTCGTCTGTTAAACATTGTCAGTCGGTTACTCTAAGTGGGGCAGCGGCTTCTTACCAGACCAGTGTAAGTCCATCCGGGCACAAGCAGATGCACGCTGGTGCTTGCGTCCTTCAGATCCCAGCTTAAATGTTCAGCAAGAGTCTTGACCGCAGCTTTGGAGGCGTTGTATGCTGGATTCCCAGGTGGGTTGGTAATACCCTGCTTGCTACCAGTGATGACGATGCTCGTTGGCTTTGACTTGGCGGCGTCTTGGACCACGGAGAGAAATGTGTTTATACCGTGAATGACACCGAATAAATTGGTTTCGAGGGTCTTGTCTGTTAGCATTTGTCGCACCATATCAGTTTCCAACGTACATCTCTGAAGTAATCATCGTCTCCCCAGGTGCCCCTTAAACCTCGACCAGCGTTCAAGACGAGGAACTCAATACTGCCAAACTTATCCAAGGCGAGCTTCTTCAGCGCCTGCCAGTCCGAGGTCGATGAGACATCAACCTTGGAGGTAACGACGTCAGAGTCATTGGAGAAGTGCGTCTTCGTCAGAGCCTCCAGAGCTTCTTCGTTATTATCAACGAGCAATATGCGCATGCCCTTACTACGACATATTTTGGCAATCGCCAGACCGATGCCTGAGCCAGCTCCAGTGATCAATGCAGTAGAGCCTGGGCTGAAAACGTCGGTTGGAGACATTTTTGCTGTATTAGACGATGGTTTGGGTCGTGAACAACCAAGGCTTCGAAGCAGGTGATTTTTGTAGTTGAACAAAGGTTATGAAGCAGGTTTCATAGGATTGGTCTTTTATATCATGAGTTCGGACTTAAC
The DNA here is from genome assembly GCF_019915245.1 of Fusarium musae. Classification (NCBI taxonomy): domain Eukaryota; kingdom Fungi; phylum Ascomycota; class Sordariomycetes; order Hypocreales; family Nectriaceae; genus Fusarium; species Fusarium musae. The sequence continues at coordinate 1,342,436 of NC_058397.1, forward strand.
GCATTGTCATCAACCCGAATGGTCACCCCGCATCAGTGTAGGCTTGAGGCGGGGCATGAGCACATCTGTTAGTGAATATCAAGGTGGAGCAGTACGGTACTCACCTATACACATCAAAATGGCGGAGATAGAAGTAGTCCAAGCCCTCCTTCATGACTTTCATTAACAAAACTCATCATTTCACTTCAAGACTTCGGGGTAGTCTCTTCGCAACATCACTCCGTGAAGTTATGAATTGTTGGTTATTTTAGGCCATTATATCTCTGGATCTAGCTTGTGATTTGTATTGTTTTGCATTAATCCGTTCAGACCTGTTGTCCTATCGCAACTTCGTGATATCGAGTACGACGTGGGTCGATGACGTATACCTAGAGATGTCGGAGGAGGGAAGAATAAAATCTCGAGCTGCAGTGCTTGAGCGAAAGAGCCCAAGCACACACAAACCTGTATCAGTCTATCATGTCAAGCAACGTACAGGGACGCAAAATCGCCATCATCGGCTCCAGCGGCCAGGTTGGACGACCGACTGTCGAGGCTCTTGTCGCATCTGGCATTCACACCATTACTGCTGTCCAACGCATCGAAGCAACAAGCACATTTCCACCTGAGGTTATCGTCAAATCTGGTGATCTGAAGGACGAGTCCTTCTTGGCGAGCACCTTCCAAGGACAGGATGCTGTCGTGCTCATGGTGCCTCTCCCTCACCTTGTCAGTCTGCAAGAGTCAGCAGTTTGAGCAGCAGCAAAAGCTGGAGTTCCATATATCCTACCTGCAGAGTTTGGTCCAGACCCTTTTGCATCGAAACTGATCGAGGACAACCAACTACTACAAGACAAGAAGAAGATCCGCGATCTGACTGAGGAACTCGGCGTGAGTAGTTGGATCTCAGTAGCTGTCGGCCCGTTCCCCGAAATGATCAAAAGTGGTCTCTGGGGCATCGATGTTGAGAACCGCAGAGCTACGATTTGGACCGGAGCCGTTGGAAAAGTCAGCACGACGAGTGTTGTACAGACTGGTCAAGCTACAGCTGCAGTATTGAGCCTCCCTGAACGGGACTTGTCTAGGTACAAGAACAAAGCGTTCTATATCCCATCATTTCACCTAAGCCAGAAAGAGCTTCTACTAGCAGTTCAGAAGGCAACAGGGACGACAGATCAGGACTGGGACATAGACTACCAAGATGTGATTGACGGACTGAAAGATTGTAACGACAAGATTCAGCAGAAAGATGCGACTGCCCCATTTGTAAAGTTCTTCATCACCCATTTCCGGGAGGGCAGTGGAGGAGACTTTGAAAGCAAGGTTGATATCAGTGAGGTGAAGAAGCTGCGCGAAGTCGGACTTCAGAAGGAGGCTGTCGACGATGTGCTTAAAAGGATTGTCTCATAAGCTGCTCAAGTTCATCGCCTACACCTGGAATGGATGACGGCGAGCAAGGGTGAACAAAGCTCCCATGGCTGAAGGAAGGGTATTATTCCTACCTTGCTATTTAGTACATAGAAAGTGCCGTCAAAGCATTAGTAGGCAATATATGTAGCTAGCTTACTTATGTTTGCCTTTGCCGACACTATCGTCTGTTTCAATATTCTCCAGGACATTATATAAATAGAAGGGGGCGTTTGTATATCTAGGATAACTGCAGCATAGAGTTCCTCCATACCGAGTACATAGTTCCTCCTTACCTCCATTACCTACGTCCCATCCATCGCCCCAGGCCAAAAGACGTCATAGGATTTCCTCAACATTGACATGACCAAAGTTCTCCACGAGATTGGTCAGGATGTGTGACTCCATGTCCTCATGCTTCTTAACAACGCTCACTGGCCAATGACTTCGAACAGCCACTGCCATCTTCGGCTCTGGATCAGCCTCGTATCTATCCAGCGCCATGGAATTCTTCAGCAAGCCAATCTCCTGGGGGCGCATTTTGCCTCGGATGACTCTAAAGAGTGCTTGCGCCAGGTAGTGGTTTCTTCGTTGGTAGTAGAGGCCTTGGGCTATCAGAATGAGAGTTGATCGCAGCAGCTCAATTTCTTCTGCCGGTGTATCTTCCTTGATGGCATCTATACTATCATAACCCATCACCATCAATGGGATGACGATGAAGAGGTCCATTGCTTCGAATCCGTGTCGGAGGTAGTACAGCCTGACAAGTGTCTGCATGTTCTTCTTGGAGTCAGCTACTATACGCTGCGGAGACGGCTCTCGAGTCGTTTCTGCATCGTGAAGAGGCTCGAAGATCGTCAATAGTAGGTGATGATAGTACATACTGCGATGCGGTCAGCAACTCACTTCATGCATACTGAAGCCACATTGGACTAAAAGTGAAAGCCAGCACATGAAGAACTTACTGTAGCTGTAGCTGCCCAGGAAGAACAATTCTCCTAGGAGTAAGAGATGCGGGCAGGTTTTCGTACCATTCCTCCAGCCTTTCGCGAAACTGATAGGCCAGGCTAACCCCTACCTTGGAACCTTCTGAGTATGCTGCGTCACAATAATCATTCATGATGATCCGGAACCGGCTTCGAGCATGGATAACTTTTGCAAAACACATGGATGAAAGCCCGTGATTCAATGGGTATTTAACCCATATTTCGCCATACCACGACGGGTCTTCTGAAGGATCTGGAAGCGGCCATTTTGGTGGCTTCTTGATGAGCGGCGATAGCATAAACGAGAAAGCAGAGAGACTCCTGTTGTTAGTAACGGTCGAAGGTGTGAAAAGGTACTTACGTTTCCCAGTTGTACATAGCCCATGCCAGGTTTTGAGTGCCTCTCTGTATCCTCTTGCTCTGATCAACGTCGATGGTGTCGAAGATGCGAAGCTGGTTTGCCAACGCCACAGCATGCACTCTATAAGGTTTCCCGACTTCGTCTAACCCACAAAGATTATGAAACACGCTGAAAAGGATACCTGCCTGAATGGTAGTCATACGCGGGATAGAAGCCTCCAGCTCCCATAGTCGCTTGGCCTCGGCAATGAAGCGATAGGCAAGAGTGTTCGGATTCCAATACTCGACGCGGTTGCTGAAGTTAGGGTATCAGACCTGATAAGCATCTCAGCAATGTTGACAACGCCATTGTGATTGGTATCCTACGCAAGCATATGCAAGAGTTACGTTAACAAGCAGCGACGAACAAAAGTCTTTGCGCCGCGCTGCCATGTCTTCCAGGAATAAGCCCTTGTGAAAGGCTGCTGTGAAATGGTACTCGCAACGGAAAAGTAGAGTTAAAAGGTCTCGCATGAGATTGTCGTCGTCACAAACGCTGGTCCACGCAGAGACTTTGACATCAGAAAGCAGAGGATCGAATACTTGCGCTGCGTGAAAGGGCTTCAAGTAAGGGCTTCTCTGCTCTTCGGAACCCAGACTGGCGAGATGTCCGGGTAGGATCGTCCCTGAAGTCTGGTGTTGAGAATAGAGAGAGGCTGTTTCATACAACATTGAGTTCAGATAAGGATTGTTGAGCTCAAACTCTTTGGGCATTTCTGATCTGTACGGGAACTCATATCGTAATCGTGTCTCGGGAACGACGGCCATCTGAAGCAACACATTGCCTACTCTAGCCTGATTGACAACTGATGCGGCGTCCGTCCCGGACCTGAGCCTTTGCAGGATGGCCTGGGCATCCTGGTCGGGCAAGTTCTTCAGCAGCCCGACGAGTTCCTCGTAGACACGTGAGCGTTGACTCGAGCCCTCGCTGGTCTCGTGAGTACATCGGTTTAGTGCCTGTGATCGAGTTTCGCCTGGTCGCGCAACAAAGAAGCAGGCGAGTCTGCGCTGAAGACAGCGACGACATGCTGGCCTCTCTCCAGAACACTAACGATGGTGGTCAGTCAGACCCCGCTCAGGATACGAGGCGCCCAGGTACCTTGACCTTGTATTTACGGCATGGCTCGCAAGCAGCCAAGACAGGATTGAGCCTACGCTGTGTTATAGTGCGCTTTTGAGGGGGCGGCGGCGGCTGTGATCCTTTTTCTGCTGGTAACAAAGGGCGCAAGGAACCAGTTCTAGAAGCTGTTGATGATTGTTGGGGGTTGGTCTGGGGCATTGTCCACGACTGGCTAGGGCTGCACCAGGTGATCTGTTCCGAATAAAAGACCCAGCCTAGTTCAAATCGCGATCTAATGCAGAGATAAGAGCACGTAGGGGTCTGATTTTGTAGGGAAGTGATGAATGAGTGAGTGCCAATTCAATTGCGAGACTCTCAAACAGAAACTGTCGGGCGAGACCTGTCTCGGCTGCTGACATACGACGTGAGCCCACAGCGAATTGGCACCAATCGGAGGTGTCTAGAGGTAGACGTATTCGTGACGTAAACGCCTCAGATGCAACATTTATTTACTTTGACTGACGATCGAGACGACGCGCAGAGTCAAGGGAGAATAGAGACAACATGCCGTATATTTACTGCGCTCAAAACGAATCTCATCCGTATCGCGTACAATCCTATCCAATGCTCAATCATAGGCTTCATTTGCCTTGACGCGGTTCTCGTGTGGCACCAGACCGTGAGTCGCCCTAAGCCTTAGCGTATTTCCATCTGCAGAAATACAAAAGTTTTCCTTCATAATATCCGGGCTTCCTTTGCCAAATCCATCGGAATCAGCTCCTGATCCTCGATCCGCAAGAGCGAGAGCGAGAAGGTCAGGCACAGACTCCCATGAGGATGAAGTGATGCCTGACCAGATGGACCAGATCGAGTACGCCATGACAAGGAGTCCATAGACGTAAAAGACGGCCATGGCTCCACGCATGGTCAAGCTGTTGTCGGCAAACGCGAACCCAGTCACCCATGTCTCCATCTCTGCACTGAAGAAACGAGCCTTGTCATCGTCTGATACAGCATATGGGCTGCCTCCAGGTCCAAACACCTTGCCGTCCTGCGGCATGAAGCTTCTCCACCACTCGCCATCGGGATCAGCCAAGGTTGTAATGGCAGTGACGTTCGGAGTCGATCGGCCCAAGCCGTTAGCCGCTAACGATCCAAGTACCGCCTCCAGATGCGCCGTAGACTTTGATCCCTTCCCATCACTTTTCCATACACCGCTATTGAGAAGCATCTCATGTATGACTGTCCGATTCGTTCTAAAATCAAGAGGGTTAAGATATCTGGCGAAGCTTGGCGCGAGATGGACGCGCTGACCGTAACCCGGGCTTCCAATCCATGAGCCCCCAAGCGCAGTGGCAATGGGCCCTGAGAATGGCGGGTATCCTTTGCTGGCGAGCGAGACTGCGTCGCCACTCAGCTCAGTGGTAATCCACCGTGCATCGATCATACATCCGTAGATATCGGCTGCCTCGCGTGACTTGTTGGATGGAACAGCGACCACGACACCAACAGAGCTGTTAGCAATGACTGGTGCGGAGTCAAACCACAGCACTTCGGGTTTCTTCAAGTCAGGTAGAGTGTCTGATAGCCAGTCGCTCACGACGTCCTTTGTGACGTTGAGCGTTGTTGGCGGAAAAGTCACAAAGTCGGGGAACATAATTGTCTTTGCTTTGGTGTTGGTCAAGGACGTCAGCTCACATCTCGTGTTGGTGATCGGCATCGGTGCATTGAGCTTGTGAGCAAGCTTTTGGAAGTTGTTGAATCGAGTCTGCTTTCTCTTCGCCGAATCGTCCGCAGCCTGTTCCCAGTGCAGTGACGTTGTGATGCAAGCTTCAGCGGGTCCGAGATGAGGCATTCTGGCGACGGTATGGTTTGGACTGTTCAGGTTGAACCATTTCTCTCTGACATCCACTACGAGATTTACCAGCGTCGAAGAGTATCCGGCGGCAAGAATCTCGCTTGGTGGTCGTCGGATGAACAATCCATTGTCCACTTCACCTGATAGAGGCAGCTTGGAAATGAGCTGGCTATTGATGACATCCCATTGCCAAGAAGGGCACCGCTCATTGCCGGTAACATTACAGGCAGATCCTATCGTGTTGTCTTCCGTCAAGACATCAGGAAACATTTCATCTCTGGTACCATTGAAGTACACGAAACTGCCGCCCGCTCTCCAATCACCCTCCTGCGGCATCATGGCAACAGCGCTGAGCGAAGAGGCGCCCAGTGCCATGATCGTGCAAACAAATACTGTAATTATGAAGCCGATCTTCTTCCAGGTCTGAGAGAACTTCCCCTTGACAATGCTGAAGAACTCCTCGGACCACAAGAAGCTGATCTCGGATATTTGCTGTCCAGCTACCAGGGCGCCGTACGGGACAGACTGGCCGATCGTAAACTCGTGTCGGATCATGGAAAAGACGATGGCGTTGAGTGACAGCACGATGAACATTTCCATGAGCTTCGCAGCAAATTGGATACCGAGTTTCTTCTCGACATCGTAATCGGGCTTGCCTTCGAGTTCCTTGCCGATATAGTAGTTCTTGAAAATGTAAAAACTCAACGTGATAATGCCAGCGATGGCAGGGAGATGGACCAGAGCAGCTAATATCGCAGTGAGACGGTCTTTGACGATGGGTACCTGCCGGTTCTTCTTCTTTCGAATCGATGCTTCGAGGGCTTGCATCCGCCATTTCTTCAAGATTGTCTTCAGCCTCCAACTCGATGGGTTTGTCTTCCCGGACTGTCCCTCCAGGCTGTCGGAGGAGAATACAGCAGTATCTTTGTTGCCACTGGCTGATGCCCTTCCGAAACCAGCATCGTTGTGTTGTGTTAGCTGACGCAATTCATGTTCTTCCGACTCAACAGGCTCGTACTGAGGCTGCGATCTTGGTGTTGATCTCTCGGCCATGGTTCCTCGATCGCAGCAGAATAGACAACTTGTGGTTGCGAGGCCGAGAGGCGGGCAGGCTGTGTACTTATGAACGATGTCTGCCTACCCCATCCCCATGCATGCTATCACAGTGGGGGCTATAAGTCACAGGCGGGTAGAGAATAGAGGCTTCAAACTGGGCAAAAATTGATCGTTTGAGGCATGGTCTTGCTAGGAGCGGGATCCCAGTAACTTTTCACTCCCCACTAAACATGGCAGTAAACGAATGTAATATGCCATCGCCAAAAACATCGCAGATAAGTGGACAGAAGAAAGCCAGAGTCTGAGCCCCAAGCGTACGATAACCACAGCTGGCCCGAAGTTGAGATGTTACAGTGCTTGAAGCAACAGCATACTGACGCCTCGGAACATGATGGTATACCAACAATGTGGGCAAAATGCACGACTCCATGTTTCGGAGCACAGCCTCAAACAGGGATCTTACGTTACAGACCACTATTTCAGCCCTGCTAAATGGTGGCAGGACTCGGAGTTTTGAGGCTTTTATGTCAGCTCCGACATCCTATTTGAAGGTGAGTCGCATCGGTTAGTTTTACCCTTGCCAAACCAATCCACATTTGTCAATTTTGTCCAAATTCCTGCTGCTGGACAAATTGACAAGCGTAAGCGCTAAGGAAAACGCCCAGGAACGTGATCCTGCCAGGTGGAATTTGGTAAGGATTGTCTTCGGTCAGGCGCTTAATATTTTTTCTCGCGCTGCACCATGGCTGGGGACGACATTCATATCAAAATTATTAGTATTGCTACCCCAAAGCTACCTGATTAGGCACCTGTGCAAGGAAACCCTCCCCTCCCCCCTGTTCTGTTACAGAGACGGAAGAGGGATGTGGATGCTACTGAGGTGAGAAGGCAGAGGATGGTCTGCCAACCCAAACCGTTATTTGCCTTACTGTATGCCATATCTGTATACCAATGGTCTTGCAGAGCTTGGGTGTGAAAATTTCCAATGGCAACTCTGTAGCCTGAGATGTCAAAACCAACAAGAAGCTCCTTCCAAGTTATTGAATACCATGCTAACTCCTATGCGCCACTCATCATTGGCGCATCAATATCTTCCTACTTAGGCCAGCAGTAATTCAGCAATTCCTTTAAGTGAGACATGTAACAGCATTGACGTTATTCAAAGCATTTTGTAGATACAGATACAGCCGTCGCTGCTTCACAAACCTCAGGTCGAAACAAAGATGTAGCGCACGTGCGTTTACTGACTGGTTCAATCTGGAAAAAGCAGTCAGTCAATGATTGTGAACTGTACAGAACCACTGAACAAGCTTGTGGCTCTTTGTTCAAATAGCATGAGCTTGGCGGCTGTCCAACTGATTAGTCTTCATGTTCAGTAGTTCCTGAATGTTTTCCATGCCCAGCCTCAATACTAGTGCCTGAGCACTCACAGTCAATGACTTCTTTATGCTCACCAATAATAGTATTCGTTCACTCATAAATCATGATAATCCTTCCGATCGAAACACTTTATACTTGTCTCTTGGCTAACTACCGATTCACATCCAACACCAACTAATCGTCACAAGTCGTTTCAAAATACCATGAGAATGTCTCCTGACCCACAAAAGCATGCAACATCTCTGTCTTTTCCTGAAAAGAGTACTTTGTTTCCACAATTTCAGAAACTGGACACCGTGATCCAGCGCCTTATCTGGGAATATACACTCCCCAATTCTCGAGTGCATTACGTCGAATACATACAGTTCGTCCCTGCAGTTGTCAACCCCCAGGGCCGATATCTTAGCATAAAGTGCCCTCCTGTACCCATTGCACTTTCAGTGTCTAAGCAATCACGCTATGTTGCGAGTTTGTGCATGACGCGGTTCCCCCTGAACACAGCGTTCAATCTTGATAAGCATGGTATAATACCATATGGCTACTGCAGCCCTTATGATACCCTCTATATCGAGAAAGTATTCCAAGGTAGCAGAAATGAAAACTTGGAAACAATCCTTTCTGGGCTTTGGCATATGGTCTTCAAGTGAATGGCATGATGGACGCTGCGAGTACTGAATTTCCAGCTTATCGAGACTTATTTGCAGGCTTCACACCAAGTCAGAACATCACACATGTCAAGATAAAGGAGGTCGAAGGCTTCGATGAACACCGTGATTGCAGCAGAGTCTTACCAGCCGATCCAAACTACAGTTACGAAATTGAGTTCGATGAACCATACCATGCCACAGCATTTGAGCGAGATCTTAAAGCATGGAGATTTGAGCAGGCTTCAAAGGCCAACAAGAAAAGCAAGGGAATGCCTGAAATAAAAATTGCTGAAATGGCTCTTGCTTGCGAGTGTGTTGATGTGAAGGAAAGGATGAAAGAGAAGGTCAAAGAGTTGAACAAAACGGCGATGTCAGACAAGCCGGAGCAAGATTGTCTAGAATGAACAATAGAACGTATTTGGTACCCAGAAGATTCGATTGCATGCTATGAGGGTGAAATCGTTGAATTGCTGCTTGTACTATAAGGACGAGTATATGAGCTGCTAGATACGTATGAGGAATATCAGAGCTAGTTAGAGCTAAGCAGGAAATGGCTGATATATCTTTCGTACTTGAATACAACAAGAATAATAAGACACAAAAAATGGAAAAGACCAGATTGATCGGTATCGAGAGGCGCCATATATCGAGCACACCCGGGGGTGTTCCATTTGACCATTGGGCCTTGAGCATGATGAGACCTACACTCGAAGCTGGCACCGTATTAATCTGAGCGTTAGTGCTTCAGCTCTTAGCATGCAGGCACTTTCTTTCCAGCAGTACCTACTTGTTCTCAATAGCGAGTTCTCTTATTAACAGCAATTGACTCTTTTCAGCAGCAACTCCTCTTGCCAACGGCACTTACTTCTTTTCGATAGTTATTACTCCGTATCACAAACAGTCTCTTCTTAACTATAGCACTATCATAGTGTTCAATGCTGATAGTTTGACTTTATGCTTTCGTGGTTAAGTTCGGGCAACTTGTCGCATCCTGATCGAAACACAGATTCAGTCAGATCAAGGCACTGGTCGACCGTGATAACACTAGAAGTGTATCTTATTAGCACTGGAGGCTATACATTTCTACATTTGTTATTCACGCTCTCTGGCCCGTGTTATCTTGCAACCGTGTTCATTGAATTAATAAGTAGCAGATCAGCCCTGTACTGCCAGTACCCGTGATTCAACAACAGTAATGCCTATAAAAGAAAGGTTCTTCGACTGAGAAAGTTGAATTTCTTCTTTTCTCAAACCACACGAACGTAACACCATTCCAGCCTTCCAACATCCAAAAGCCCAATCAAACGACTTTAATTTCACTCACGCAAATAAAACAACATGCCTGCTCCGGCTCGACCCAGACCCCCTAAGCCCTGCCCAAAGCCTGACCCTCCTCCTCCTCAGCCCGCCAGAGCCTCATAACTCGGTCGCTTCGGATAATACTGAGATGTTCGGCCGAAGTACTTGCCTTGTGGTAAAAGAACATACTCAAGCAGTTGAATTTTAAGCATATTAGGGATGGGGGATCCGCATAACATAGGTACTTTGCTTGCGAAAAGCTTAGATACTTAAATAAACTTTGATATTGATCATTTGTTCGTGCACCAAAGCCCATTCCGTAGCATGCCAGCTCGATGCCAGATCTTAAGTGTCTCGATGGCTCAAGGTGAAGGTTCGCATTGAGTATCAACAACAAGCTACATAGATTGATTCCATTGCTGACTACACGCCGGACACTTGAACAGTGATGTGCCAAATAAAGGAACATACCTTATGCTGAGCTTTTTGTGACTGAACGGTCTTCGTTATGTCGGCATGGTGTTGATTTCTTAACTAGGTCATTGAAGTCGCGCTGTCACTCACTATGCATCCACTACAAGGACCCCGTATTTCCAGAGCCAAACACACCGGCCCGTTTCCCAGAAGACCTTTCAAAACTTCAAATACATTTCCATCAAAACAAAACCGGAATCTTACGCAGTGGGACAAACAACCAGTTTCAGATAGACCTAATATAACCGTATATGGGAATTTATATCGATGTTCAAGTCTGAGATGCCGTTCTAGCCGTGCACCGGTGACACAATATCTCGCGAAAGTGGTGTTAGACGCACAGAACCCACTGATATGGTACGAAACCCGGCTCTCGTTGCTCTTGCTATAGCAAAACGGCAAAGATTGTCGAGATATGGAGCTAGGATAAAGTTTAATCTACTCCGCTGCAACGATCGCTATCGTCGATGCTCAGATGCAAGCCCTCTACCAGACCAACGCACGAATCGCAGGGTTGTTTGCTCCATTCTTCTTGAACCTTTTCGCACCTTTTTCGGAATCCCCGAACTATTCTTTGCTTCTTCCGACGAACTACCTGGCAGTTCGGCGATTGATGCTTGACACATTAATAACTCATCACCCACTTCCCGCGCTGTAACGTGGGATCGGGGCGGCCCGACTTCGACGTCGTGGCCAACAATGCCAGCTACACCTTCCAAGCCGGTATGTCAAACCAACAGATCCCAATACTTTCAAAAGTGGTCGCATGAAACATGGATAACCCACAGTAGGCCCTCTCTTTAGGTAATTTGTCGATGATGTGAAGATTGAGATGATGGCGACATCACTCCGGGGGCGAAACATGGTGTAACAAAACCATCATAAACAAGATATCTAGTCCATACCCTTCAGCGTCTCATCTGTTTGTGGAATCCCAGGCCCTGGTACCTTGTTGTTTTCTAGAGGTTAATATTAGCTACAATATGGGTGAGTAACCTCGTGCCAAATCGAAGCACAACTAATGAGTTGTTAGCAACCTCAGTTGAGGCTGTTCAAGACAAGAGCCTAGCACTCGATCCTGAGGCTAATGCAGTGTCTCTAACCGATAGCTCCTCGGATCGATTACCCCCGACCACCAAAGAGAAACAGAAATTACGGAAGATAGCAGGACGTATCCCATGGGTTTCATATCTTCTCTGCATCGTTGAGCTTGCAGAACGAGCCTCATTCTATGGTTGCAAGACAGTTTTCAACAACTTCCTCCAGTTTCCACTACCAAAGGGAGGCAATGGAGCCGGAGCTGTTGCTAAGAACGACCCCAACGGCCATGCTGGTGCTTTGTAAGTTGGTTCGATATGCGACTGAACTATTGACTGACCAAGCTCAATGGCAGAAACCGAGGCTTACAGTTTGCCTCGGCCATGGTTCTCCTGTTCAACTTCCTTGCCTATGTCATCCCAATCTTTGGTGCGTGGCTCGGTGACACCAAGACCGGCCGTTTCAGAGCGATCATGTATGGAGTCATCATTGGCGGCGTGGCACACGTTATCATGGTTGGAGGTGCAGCTCCTGCTATTCTCAAAGCCGGCAATGGGCTTGCGCCGTTCATGGTCAGCTTCTTTCTTCTCGCCATCGGAGCCGGTCTGTTCAAGCCTAATGTTGTTCCTCTCATCATCGATCAATATACCGACCAGACAGAATATGTCAAGACCCTCAAGTCTGGTGAGCGTGTCATCGTTGACCCTGAGACCACTATTCAGAGGATCATGTTGATCTTCTATATGTGCATCAACGTGGGTGCTTTCTTCATGATCGCTACAACTTACATTGAGAAGTAAGTTGGTTTTTGGCTCGCCTTTCTCCTTCCAGGCATCATCTACATCCTCTTGCCAGTGCTGCTCATGTGGCGGTACAAAAGCCTCAAGCGTTCACCGCCTCAAGGATCTGATCTCGATGACTTTCTCAAGATCGTTTGGTTGGCTATCAAAGAGAACAAGGGCAGGCTTTGGACTAAGAACTTCTTTGACTCGGTCAAGCCATCTGTTCTTGCTGAGAAGGGCAAGGCAGCTTCCTGGGATAGTCAGGCAGTCGAACATGCTCGCAGAACCCTCTCCGCGTGCCAGATCTTTCTCTACCAGCCATTATTCTACCTCAATAACGGCGGTGTTGGCACCGTTTTATCTAATCAAGGAGCGTCGATGACTACTAAAGGTGCACCCAACGATCTGATTCACAACTTTAATCCACTCACACTGATGGTCTTCGCGCCCATCATGTCGTTTGTTCTATACCCCCTCTTGAACAGATACCACATCAAGTTTGGCCCCATTAGTCGCATGACTGTCGGCTACACCTCCGCCATCATCGGAAGCATTGTCGGTGCAATTATCCAGTGGAGGGTCTATAAAACCTCACCTTGCGGATACCAGGCTTCAACATGCGATAGTGTATCCCCGGTTTCTATCTGGTGGCAGCTGCCAACCGTTATGCTGGGGGCTATTGGTGAGCTCTTTACCGTAGTCACGGCATACGAGATGGCATATGCAAGGGCGCCTGAGGGTATGAAGTCTACTGTTGTTGCCATCAACTTGGCTATGCAGGCTCTGTCTTCGGCGTTGGCTCAGATCTTGATTCCTTCGATCAAAGATCCCAATCTTATCGTAAGTGTGGTTGTCCTAACTCTGGTCACTAGCTAACATAGTCTTCAAAGTGGGCGTGGGCTGCTCCTGGAATTGCTCTCCTCGTCCAGACCATCATCTTTTGGGTTCGACATCACCATGTGAATGATGAGAAGTTCCTGCTACGTGAGTCTTTTGAAGAAGGTGAATTCTCAGTTGCGGAAAAGAAATAGATTACTTTGGAGTATTTGAGCACAGTGAGCTCAAGCCAGCTTGAAAGTGTCTCGCCTCATGCTGGCAGCGGCGTGGTTTCCACCTGAATCGACTGGCGATTAGCCCCAAGTGGATTCTATATATAAATATATCGTTGTATCGAGCGTTAATTTCTTGCCGTTCTATACTTCTCTGTGATTGATCGACGTGAAACTGGCCACGGCTCCAGATTGAAGTTTCCAACAAAGTTACATGGATGTCGTTAGGTCATTGTGGTTAGACAAATTCCCAGCCGACTTTTGATGGGTCTGTAAATCCTTAAAGACGAAGCTACATCATTTCTTCAGGCCTGGAGACCACTAGTCGTTCCAATTAGCAAATACCGTCGGACATCGGAAGTCCTTTGGTGCGTCATATCCCTGCAAGCTGAGTCTGCTATGACCCTTCAAGTCTCAGTGAGACGATCTTAGTCCTAATAGCTCGAAAATGGAAAGACAGCTTCCTAGTATCGTCAGCACTTGTCTATTTAGGGTCGGCGAAGTCATCAGTCGGCTTGACATTCACAATCCAATGCAACGCTCTGGGATCCCTGGAGATGAAGTCCGTAGGAGTATAGCATAGTCTTTGTCATCCGCTTTTGCTATTTAAGTAAGACTCATTCATGCCGGAGGAGTAGCCGTGGTAAATTTCGAGAAACCTGCACTGCAGATACGCCATCTCACCTAGTTCAACATGACAACTACGACGCCATCTCTGACTAGCCTCGCCGAAGCTGCATCACAAGCAGCGACAGCTTTGGCAGCGAAGCTTGAGAAAGGCGGATTTCCTGCTCCGTCTTTTGAACAAGATGGCCTCGCCGACTACCCAAAGGATCCTGATATCATTGGTCTTCGCATGCAACTACTCGATGCCACCATTGACCTCTATCGCCTTGCTCTTGGGCCGACTGATTCATCCTTTATGGGTCCTCTTCTTGTTCGTGGAATCTATATCCACCTTGCGAAAGGCAGAACTGATAGCTGATATACAGGCATTCCATGATGCATCTGTCACAAACATCCTGAATCAATTCAACTTCTGGAACGCTGTACCAATCGACGGGTCGGCGACATATGCTGAAATCATTGCTCGGGTTAAACTTCCAGAAAGTATCGTGCGCCGCGTCCTCAAGTATGCTATCTCGATTCGTATCTTTGCCAGTGCCAACGATCAGCCTGATAGCGTTTGTCATACTTCTATATCTGCTCTTCCTGCCCGGAATCGTCTGTATCAGAATTGGCTTCGACATCTGTTGGAGGAGGCCGGTCCTGGTTCACTTCACGTTGCAGAGTCACTCTGGAAGTTCAGCAGCGGCAAACAGGAGCCTAGTCAGGAACCAGCTGAAAGCGGTTTTTCCTTGGCTAATATTGACAAATTGAATAAACCTCAGACGTTCTGGGACTATGTCAATCGCGAAGCCGAAGGCAAGCCGAAAGGCTGGCGTAGTGCAAGATTCGCCGAGTGCATGCAAGTGGCAGCATCGGCCTCTGTCATCAAGACTGATGACTTGCTAAAGTCGGCTTATGACTGGAATAAGCTTGGTGAAGCTACTGTGGTTGATGTAAGTCACTGTAAAGAGCTGCACTCGCTCAAGTTTACTGACATCTCTCAGATTGGCGGTTCTAGTGGGCATGACTCTACTACCATTGCTCAGGCGTTCCCTAACTTGAAGTTCATTGTCCAAGATCTTCTTCAACTTCGGACCTCTTTCGATGAGCAAGTACCTGCCGAGATCAAGTCTCGGGTCAAGTTTGAGCCGCACGATTTCTTGCAAGCCCAAAACACCCAAGGCGACTTTTATATGCTCAAGATGGTTCTTCATGACTGGCCTGACGAGTATGCAGCAAATATCCTCTGACATCTGGTACCGCACCTTAGGTGTGGCTCACGAGTCGTTCTCGTTGAAGCTGTGGCTCCTCCGGACACGCTGAGTCATATGCTCAATGCGGCAGACATGCACATGTTGCAGTTCTTCAACTCTCAGGAGCGCAGCTTGCAGGACTGGACCAATCTGCTCGCAAAGACAGATAAGCGGTTGACTTTCACGTATATATCTGAAGTTCCTGGATCTGTGCACCTGCGTTAAGGTTCAGGTTTTAGAAAAGGCTTTAGCCCCCAGGCTATAAAGGTAAAGGATACTAATAAATATATATAAGTAATATACTTATTACCCTTATAATTACTTAAAGTCTTACTTTTAGCTAAAAAGCTAGATAATTTAATAACTAACTCTAAAGGTATATAAATAAATAATTACTATTTATTTATAAAAATAATTAAGTTAAAGTATATAAAATATATATAAAATAAGCTACTTATTAAAAGTAAATCTATTAATTTAAAATAATACTTTTAAAATAACTTTTACTATAACTATATAATAAATAATTAATAAGTAGCTTATATTACTTTTATATTTCTTAATATATTTTATATTATATAATATTATAAGGCTATATTATAGTAAATATTAAAGGCTTAATAATAATAATAATTATAAGAGTTTTTTATTATAACTTAATATATTTTAATATATATATAAATATACCCTACCTTTTTTTCCTAATTAAGAACTACCTACCTTATATAAGTTAAATATATACTATTTAACTTATAGAACTAACTATTATAAATAAGTTAAACTTACTTTATTTAACTTATATAATAAAATAAATAAAATTAAATAAACCCTATTTAACTTATATATTACTTAAATATATATATATACTTATTTAATAGTAAATAGAACTTAACTTACTAACTATTAATAATACTTTTTTACTTTAATAAGCCTAACCTATATTATTAACTATTAAAAAATATAATACCTTAATATATTTAATATAATACCTTATATATTTTATAAATATAAACTTAATATAGCTAGTTTACTTATTTAAAAACCCTAACTATTATATATTAATAGCTTTTATTTAAAATATACTATATTTATATTAAGTAATATTATACTATTAAAATATCTAGTAATACTAAGCTAGTACCCTTTTATACTAAAGTACCTTTTAGTAATACTAAAGTTATAGCTAAAATCTAATAGCTTTATAATACTATATATAACTTATATATAATAGTTAGGGTTTTTAAATAAGTAAACTAGTCTATATTAGGTTTATATTTATAAAATATATAGGGTATTATATTAAGTATATTAGGGTATTATATCTCTTAATAGTTAATAGTATAAGTTAGGCTTATTAAAGTAAAGAAGTCTTATTAATAGCTAGTAAGTTAGGTTTTATTTATTACTAAATAAATATATATATATACTTAAGTAATATATAAGTTAAATAAGGTCTATTTAACTTTATTTATCTTATTATATAAGTTAAATAAAGTAAGTTTAATTTATTTATAATAATTAGTTTTATAAGTTAAATAATATATACTTAACTTATATAGGGTAGGTAGTTCTTAATTAGGAAAAAAAGGTAAGGTATACTTATATATACCTTAAAATATATTAAATTATAATATAATCTTTCCTTTTTTTAAGGTCTTATTTTTAAAGTTTATAAGTAATTAAGTATAAAATCTAAAAGTATATATTAAACTTACTTTTATAAATATTTTTTATATTAATAATATATCTAGCTATATTTTTAAATATATTAACTATTTTAAAATAGCTTTTAATTATTATAAAAATATTTTTAATTTAATTTATAAATTTAATTTTAAAATACTTTAATATTTAGCTTACTTTTATATTAATTATCTTTAGTATATAGTTTTTAAGGATAAATAGTAATATAATTTTTATATTTTTAAAAAATATATTAATTATACCTTTAGTAATATAATTTCTTAAGCTTATAGGTTTTTTTTATTTTTTCTTTTTTTCTTTATTAACCTTATAGTTATATATATATTATATAAAAAGGATTATATAAATAAGTAAAAAGAGTAAGTAAAGGTAGACTTTTAAAAGGCTTTAGTTTAGCTATAGTATTTATATTATTAAGAAAAGTATTTTTATAAGAAGGCTATTAAAATAATCTATTATAGTTATAAGGATCTAGATAAATTAGAGAAGCTAGAGAATTAAGAGTTTTTTAATTATTAAGCTATAAAGTCTTTTACTTTTAATAATATTTAGCTTTTAAAAGACTATAGTATTATTAATTAAAGCTTTATATTTAATTTTTATTTTTTTAAAGTTAATAGAAATTCCTTAAAAGTTATTAAGTATTAGTAAGGTATTTTAGTAATTTTTATATATTTTTATTCTTTAGGTAATTTTTTTATTTTACTAAATATTTTTTTTTACTATTTTTTATTTATATTTTTTTAATTACTTTTACTTTATAAAGTTCTAGTTTATTAATTTCTTTTAATTTATTACTAATTTTAATATATATTATATTAGCTATTAATTTAAATAATATAATATAAAAGATTTTATAAAGTTTAATTTTTATTAATAAGTTTAGCTTATAGTTATTTTTAAAGATCTTTTTAATAATCCTATAAGGTTTAATATACTTAAAATCTAATTTATAGCTTAGTTATTTTATAATAATATTTTTAATAAATAAGTATATTATATCTCTTTCTTTAAAAGTTAATCTTTTTAATTTTTTAAAGTTATAGTACTATTATATTTATTTATTAATAAACTCTAGTTTTATTTAAAGTTTATTATATATATTCTTTAAATCTTTACTTTTAATTATTACTATAAGGTTAATAATTTTAGTTTTTTATATATTATAGTATACTTTTAATATATAGCTAAAGTTAGTATTTAATAGTATAAGTCTAGTATTTTTATTATAAGTAGTATTATAAGCTAATTAAGTATATAGTAACTTTTTAATTTAATTATCTTATTTATAGTTAATATAATATTATAAGTATTATTTTATTATTTAGTTTATTTATTTTATTTATCTATTTACTTAAGATCTAAATACTATTATAAGTTTATAATTAATTTCTAAATAGGCTATTAATATTTACTAAAACTTACTAGTAAATATTATACTTTTATTAGTAAAGATCTTTTTAAGTAATCTTTATTTTTATATTATTTTATTATAAAAGATATAAGCTATTTTCTTAGTATTTATATTTTTCTTATAAAGTATATAGATTAAAAATTTTATAAGTCTTTTAATAATAATTATAATACTATTATAGAAAATTTTAATTAAAGGTTTTTTTAATAATAGTAATTTAGTAATAAAATCTATTATAATTAAGCTTTATAGTGCTTTTATTATTAATAGTAATTATAGTTTTTTATAAAGCTTATATTTTTATATTTTTATTTTAGTATAAATATTATATTATTTAATTACTTTTTTTATTATAAGTTATTTAACTTAATACTTATATTATAAAAGTCTTTTTAAGGTTTTAGTAATCTTTTAGTATTTATATATTAAGTATTTATAGAATTTCTATATAAATTTTTTAAAATTACTTAATATTTCTTTAGTAATTACTATTTATATCTATCTTAATACTTATATTTATTAAGTAAATTTAAGTTCTTTTTTTTTATTTCTTTTTAATACTTATTCTTTTACTTTTATAATATTAGTATTATAGTCTAATCTATAGTTAATTATATTTACTTTATTATTTTTTAATCTTTTTTTATAAATAATTATAAAGTTAAATTTATATAAGTATTTTATATAATATAATTATTATTTATTAAGTTTATATATTATTATAAAGTAAAAGATATTTTAATAATTAATATAGACTTTAACTTAATATTTATTTCTTATAAAGTAATACTTAAATTCCTTAAAGTAGTTAATAATTACTAGAAATTCCTTATTATAGATTAAGTAATTAAGTTTTACTTTATATAATTTATATAAGTAAAATATAATAAGATATAGCTTCTTTATATTATTGTATTAGCCTATTTACTTTTTTAATATAAAATTTAATATATTTATTTTTAATTTAATTTCTTTTTTTAAATTAAATATAATTAAGACTAATTTACTAGTTATTATAGCTTTAAGTTAATTAAAGGCTTTTTATATTTTATTATTTTATTTAAATTTTTTATTTTTTTTTATAAGTTCTATTAATAAGTTAGTAATTTTACTAAACCTTTTAATAAATTATTAATAGTAATTAATTACTTTTAAAAAAGCTTATATTTCTTTAATATTATAAAGTTCTTTTTATTTTATTATTATTATAATTTTTTTTAATTTTATTTTAATCTTATTTAATAAAATAATATATTTTAAGAAATCTACTTTTATAATATAAAAGTAATTTTTTTTTAATTTAATTAATAATTTAGTATTTTATAGTATTTTTAAAACTTTATAAATATATTTTATATATTCTTTTTTATTATTTAAGAAAATTAAAATATTATTTAAGTAATATACTATAAAGATATTAAAGTACTATTAAAGTATACTATTAATTATTTATTAAAATATTATAAATATATTAGTAAAATTAAAAAGTATTACTATATATTTAAATAGTTTAAATTAAGTCTTAAATACTATTTTTTACTTATTTCTTTTCTTAATATAAATAAGGTTATATATTCCTTTAAAGTTTAAAACTTTAAAGATCTTTTTACTTTATAATTAATCTTTTAGTTTTATAATAAGTAAAAGTAAGATTTAGTCCTTAATAGTATATATATTAATTTATTTATAATTAATAACTAGTTTTTCTTTTTTATTTTTCTTTAATATAAAGAATATTATTAATACTATTAATAAATTAAATTCTTTAATATAACCCTTTTTTAATATTTTATTAATATATTTTTTCTAAACTTATAATTCTTTTTAATTAAGTATATAAAGCTTTTAAAATAGTAAGTTATTATTTATAAAGTTAGTTTTATAATTTTACTTATTATATTTAAAAATTCTTATTTTTAATTCTTTTTTAAGTAATTTATTATAAATTTAATATTATTTTAAGATATTTTTAAGTCTATTTTAGCTTAGCTTTATATTTATTTTTTCTTTTTTTATATCTTATTATTTAAAGATACCTAGGATTTCTATTTTATTTTTTTTACCTTTTTTATATTTATATTATACTTTTTTTAAAAATAATAGATATTTTATTTTATACTTACCTATACTATCTTTTTTAATTAAAGTTTAAGATCTTTTATTATTTATTATAATTATTTTTTTCTTATTATTAAGATTACTAGGAAATATAACCTAGCCTATCTTTTAATTAATAAGTAGATTTTCTTATATAAGCTATAGTATATTTAAAATAATATATATATCTTTTTTTAAAAGTATAATATTAAATTTTATTTATTAACTTTATTTTTTAATAATTATTTTAAAATAATTAGTTTTTTAATTTATAATATTATTATTATAATTAAAAAGCTATCTTTTTATATTAATTAATAAGTAAGATAATAATTTCTTTTTTTAAAATAATTATAGTTTTATAACTATTTTTAAATTAATAAAGTTTTTTCTTACTTTATAATTAATTTAAGTATTTAATTATCTCTTTTTAATTTAAACTTATAATACTAAGCTATTTATTAAGTTTACTATATATAATACTTTTAATATATTTATTATTTTAAGTTATTTTTATTTTTATTTTTAGCCTATTTATAGCCTAATTATAAATAGTATATAACTTTTTTTAAAGTATTTTTATAAATCTTTTTATATTTACTATTATAATATCTTTTACTATTAATATAATTATTTATAAATTTATTATTAAATAGCTATTATTAAAAATATTCTTTTAGTTTTTTTAATTATTTAAGGTTTATATTTTATTAATTTAAATTTACTTTTTTTATAAATTAAAACTCCCTCTTTATTATAGTAAAGTATTATAATTTATAGTCTTCTTTTTTATAATTAAGTCTTTAATAATATTTATTATTATTACTTAACTTACTAATTAGTATTTTTAAGTTTTTTATAAAGTACTTAAATACCTATTTATAAGTTCTTTTTTACTATTTTTTATATTTTTTTATTTCTTACTAATATTTTTTATTTATATAAAAAGCTTAATTCTTAGTTTTTTCTTTTTTTAAGTATAATTTATTTACTTTTTATTATTTTTAAAGTTCTTTTATACTTTTTAAACTAGTATTATTAATTAATAATATCTTTTTTAAATATATATATTTTCTTTAAGTAGTTTTTTTAAACTCTCTTTTTACTTTTTTAATTATATATTAGGATTATTTAATTCTATTAAGTAAATCTTTATTTTTATAGACTTATTAATAATAAGCTATACTAAACTATAGTTTTAATATTTTAAGATTATTATATTATATAAAAGGTAAGTATTTTTTTATTTTTTCTTTAAAGTATAGGTTATTATTAAGGGTTTTAAGAATTATAATTAAAAAATAATTATTATTAAGTTTTTCTTATTTATATATATTATATTAGTAGTTTTTATATAAAACTTATAAAATATTTTAGTATTATTTATATATTAATAGTATTTATATATTATTTTAAAAATTAAACTCTTTTTCTTTATATTATAAGTTTATAGTATTATTAATATAATATACTTTAACTAATACTAAGCTAATTATATTAGTATTTTTATATTCCCTAGCTCTTTATATATAGAAGTCTTTATAGCTTAAATATATTTTTTTAATCCTATTTCTTTTATAAAGTAATTTATATTCTTTAGTCTATTTTTATTAAACTTCTTTATCCTTATAGTAAAAGTATTATATTACTTATTTAACTATACTTTTTTTATATTTTATATTTTAGTTATTTTTTTATTATTAAGTATAGAGTTAATTTCTAGCTTTATATTTTATTTTTTATACCTTTTTTATAGCTTAAAATATAGTTTTTATTAAAATATTATTAATAGTTTATAAAGTTTCTTTTTACTTATCTTTTTTAAAAGTAGCTAGGCTTTTTTATTTTATTATCTTTAAGGCTTATATTTTTTTTAGTTTTTTTACTTTTTATTCTAGCCTAGCTTTTTTTATATTTTAATTTTTTTTTTATAATATTTAGTATTAGTTTACTATTATAATTTCTTATTTTTATAGTATTTTTATTACTATTTTTAGTAATCCTTACTTCTTAAGTTATTTATATAGTTTCCTTTAATTATATCTTTAATAGCTTTTTTTAGGGTTTTAAATAGGTTATATAGTTATTTAACTAAGCTTTCTAAGTATAGTTACTATTTAGGTATTTCTTTATTTTTAAGTAATATAGTTATTAATATATTATATAGGTTTTATATTATACTTAGTATTTATATTCTCTAGGCTATTTAAGGTTCTTATTATTAGATTAATCCTAGGACCTGCTTACCTTAGTTTAGGTTTCTTAATTTCTATAATTCTAAGTATTACTATATTATATATCCTATCTAATTATAGTTATAGTACTTATATTTAGATATATTTTATAGCTTATATTAGCTATTACTAAGTTATATAGCTTTTAAAGATATAAGTCTTAAATATATTTTATATAAAGTATTATTATAGTAATTATTTTATTATTATCTTTAGCTTTAAGAGTTACTTTAGTTATTATATTATTAGTTAAAGTAATATAAGTTATAGTTATTCTCTCTTTTTATTTTACTTACTTTCTCTTTTTTATATTTATATTATTTTTTATTAATTTTAATTACTATTATAATATATTCTATAATATTATCTAGTTAGTCTACTTTATATAGTTTATTTTTAATTTCTTTTTTTAGTTTTTTATAGTAAATTTCTATAAAGGCTTTATTATTTTACTAGGTTTTAAAGGTAAGTTATTAGAATTTAGTAAAGTAAGTAATATATAAGTAGGTTTACTTAAGTATTATTATTTTAGTAGCTACTTATTGTTTTTTATTAATTACTTTAAAGTTATTTTTAAGTATATTTTTAAAATTATTTTAATTAATAAAGATATTTTAAGTTTCTTAATTTTATATAATCTCTATATTTTTTAAGAAATCCCTAAAGATAAGTTTAAACTAGTTTTTAATATTTCTTTAAATAAGTAATATAATAAAAAGTATTTTCTTAGTAATAGTATTTAGCTTAGTTAGGAATATATAAAAGTATCTTTTTATTTAAATAAGAAATAGGATTATATTTATAGCTTATCCTTTAAATAGCTCTAGCTTAAGTAGCTTAAGGGCTTTCTTAATATCTCTTTTTTTTTAAGAGTTAATATTATTATTAAGTACTAGGGGAGTTTTCTAGTTATTAATTTAATTTTATAGATTATAAATAGTATTTTATAATTAATAGATTTTAGCTATTATTTCTATTATATTAGGTAGTTCTTTAGTATAGGGAGGTGCTAGGCTAGTACTATTAGATATCTTAATAGTATAATATTACTTAATATAAATATAGTATAGTTTAAATAAGAGCTATTAATATATAATAGTTAGGGTTTTTAAATAAGTAAACTAGTCTATATTAAGTTTATATTTATAAAATATATAAAGTATTATATTAAGTATATTAAAGTATTATATCTCTTAATAGTTAATAATATAAGTTAGGCTTATTAAGGTAAAGAAGTCTTATTAATAGCTAGTAAGCTAGGTTTTATTTATTACTAAATAAGTATATATATATACTTAGGTAATATATAAGTTAAATAGGATCTATTTAACTCTATTTATCTTATTATATAAGTTAAATAAGGTAGGTTTAACTTATTTATAATAGTTAGTTCTATAAGTTAAATAGTATATACTTAACTTATATAAGGTAGGTAGTTCTTAATTAGGAGAAAAAGGTAGGGTATGCTTATATATGCCTTAGAATGTGTTAGGTTATAATACTATAAGTATAGCTTAATGCCTAGTAAAATGCTATACTTACTAATACTAGTAATAGCAGAATATATAAATATAATATTAAAGAAGCCCTTAAACCTCTTAAACTAGAACTATTTATTAGTAAAGTAGCAGATATAATTCTATTTCTTACTTAAATAAAAGCTTACTTTTATTTATTTTTAAATTAACTAGATATATTAATAAAGAAAATCTTATATATTTTACTTTTAATTTAAAGAAATACTAAAGATTAATAAGACCTTATTATAAAAGATTTCCTAAAGAATAAAAAGAAAAATAATTAAAAATAAAAGACCTAAAATATCTTTACTAACTAGATTAACTTTAAAATAGCCTTAAAAGAGAATTTTAAAGTAATTAATAAAAAAAGATAAGCTATAGCCTAGATTTAAGTACTTAAATAAACTATATCTTATACTATTTACTTTACTAAGTTCTAAATATTAGTATCTAGAGTTAAATAAGATAATAATACCTTTATAAAATACTATTATAAAGAATTAAAAAATAAAATTAAAAATAAATTATATAAAAAAGATAGACTTAAAGACTTAACTATATATATTACTAAAGTAATTAAGATTAATAAATAATAGTATAAATATAAAAAAGAGAAAGCTAATTATAAATAGGAAGATAATATTAACTTATATTACCTTAATAATTAATATAATAATAAATATTAAAATAACTCTTAAAACTAGAATTAATAAAATAATACTTTATATAGGACTTAAGTAAGACTTATATCCTTAAAAACTACTTAGCTAGGTAATAATTAATATAAGCTATAAAATATATTTAAATATAAGTATTATAATTATAATTAACTTAAATATATAATATAATAATACCTAGAACTATAAAAATAAAAAAACCCTAATTAAAGTAAGTAAGCCTTAAAACTAACTTAATAATAAAAACCTTAAATAGCTTAAAGAACTTAAATACTAGGAATAATATAAAATATATATAATATAGTAGAAACTACTACTTTATATAAAAATAATATATTAAAAGATAGGTAAAACTTAAATAAAAAAGGCTTTATTAAAAAACTATAAAATTAATTCCTTATATATAAAGATACTAAAGTAAAAAATATACTTTAAATTCTAATATTATATAAAATTAAGTTAAATAAATATTATAAAGAAATAAGAAAAAACCTAGCTTATAAGAAAAAGAAAAAAAAAAAGTAATAAAAAATCTATAAAAAATAGAAAAAAGAAAAACTTATAAAACTATAAATTTTAAAAATAATAAAATAAAAAAGCCTAATTACCTTTAAAAAAGATAAGTAAAAAAAAACCTTATAAACTATTAATAATATCTTAATAAGAACTATATTTTAAATTATAAAAAAAGTATAAAAAAGAGAATATAAAGCTAAAGACTAACTTTATATTTAATAATATAAAAATAATTAAAATATAAAATATAAAGGAAGTATAGTTAAATAAGTAATATAATACCTTTACTATAGGGATAAGGAAATCTAATAAAAATAAATTAAAAAGTATAAATTACTTTATAAAGGAAATAAGACTAGAAAAATATATCTAAGCTATAAAGACTTTTATATATAAGAGGCTAAAAAATATAAAGATATTAATATAATTAGCTTAATATTAATTAAAGTATATTATATTAATAATACTATAAACCTATAATATAAAAAAAAAGAGTTTAATTTTTAAGATAATATATAAATACTACTAATATATAAATAATACTAAAATATTTTATAAGTTTTATATAAAAACTACTAATATAATATATATAAATAAGAGAAATTTAATAATAATTGCTTTTTAGTTATAATTTCTAAGACCTTTAATAATAACCTATACTTTAAAAAGGAAATAGAAAAGTACTTACTTTTTATATAATATAATAACCTTAAAGTACTAGAACTATAGCTTAATATAGCTTATTATTAATAAATTTATAAAAATAGAAATCTACTTAATAGAATTAAATAATCTTAATATATAATTAAAAAAATATAAAAAAAAGTTTAAAGAAACTACTTAAAGGAAATATATATATTTAAAAGAAATATTATTAGTTAATAATATTAATTTAAAAAATATAAAAAAACTTTAAAAATAATAAAAAGTAAATAAATTATACTTAAAAAAAAAAAGAATTAAAAATTAGGCTTTTTATATAAATAAAAAAGATTAATAAAAAATAAAAAAATATAAAAAATAGTAAAAAAGAACTTATAAATAAGTACTTAAATACTTTATAAAAAACCTAAAAATACTAATTAGTAAGTTAAGTAATAATAATAAATATTATTAAAAACTTAATTATAAAAAAAAAGACTATAAATTATAATACTTTACTATAATAAAGAGAGAGTTTTAATATATAAAGAAAGTAAATTTAAATTAATAAAATATAAACTTTAAATAATTAAAAAAATTAAAAAAATACTTTTAATAATAACTATTTAATAATAAATTTATAAATAATTATATTAATAGTAAAAGATATTATAATAATAAATATAAAAAGGCTTATAAAAATACTTTAAAAAAAGCTATATACTATTTATAACTAGGCTATAAATAGGCTAAAAATAAAAATAAAAATAACTTAAAATAATAAATATATTAAAAGTATTATATATAGTAAACTTAATAAATAGCCTAGTATTATAAATTTAAATTAAAAAAAAATAGCTAAATACTTAAAGTAATTATAAAGTAAAAAAGAACTTTATTAACTTAAAAATAATTATAGAATTATAATTACTTTAAAAAAAGAAATTATTACTTTATTTACTAATTAATATAAAAAGATAGCTTTTTAATTATAATAATAATATTATAAATTAAAAAACTAATTATTTTAAAATAATTATTAAAAGATAAAGCTAATAAATAGATTTTAATATTATATTTTTAAAAAAGGATATATATATTATTTTAAGTATACTATAACTTATATAAAAAAATTTACTTATTAATTAAAAGATAGGCTAGGTTATATTCTTTAGTAATTCTAATAGTAAAAAAGAAATAATTATAATAAATAATAAGAGATCTTAAACCTTAATTAAAGAAAATAATATAAGTAAGTATAAAATAAAGTATTTATTATTTTTAAAAAGAATATAATATAAATATAAAAAAGGTATAAAAAATAAAATAAAAATCCTAAATATCTTTAAATAATAAGACTTAAAAAAAGAAAAAATAAATATAAAGTTAAGTTAAAATAGATTTAAAAATATTTTAAAATAATATTAAATCTATAATAAATTATTTAAAGAAAAATTAAAAATAAGAATTTTTAAATATAATAAATAGAATTATAAAATTAATTTTATAAATAATAACTTACTATTTTAAAAGCTTTATATACTTAATTAAAGAAAATTATAAGTTTAAAAAGAATATATTAATAAGATATTAAAAAAGGGTTATATTAAAAAATCTAGCTTATTAATAGTATTAGTAATATTCTTTATATTAAAGAAAAATAAAAAGGAAAGACTAATTATTAACTATAAATAGGTTAATATATATACTATTAAAAACTAAACCTTACTTTTATTTATTATAGAATTAAAGGATTAGCTATAAAATAAAAAGATCTTTATAGCTTTAGACTTTAAAGGAATATATAACCTTATTTATATTAAGAAAAGAAATAAGTAAAAAATAGTATTTAAGACTTAATTTAAACTATTTAAATATATAGTAATACTTTTTAATTTTATTAATATATTTATAATATTTTAATAAATAATTAATAATATATTTTAATAGTACTTTAATATTTTTATAATATATTACTTAAATAATATATTAATCTTTTTAAATAATAAAAAAAAATATATAAAATATATTTATAAAGTTTTAAAAATACTATAAAATACTAAACTATTAATTAAATTAAAAAAGAGTTACTTTTATATTATAAAAGTAGACTTTTTAAAATATATTATTTTATTAAATAAAATTAAAATAAAACTAAAGAAAATTATAGTAATATTAAAATAAAAAGAACTTTATAATATTAAAGAAATATAAGCCTTTTTAAAAGTAACTAATTATTATTAATAATTTATTAAAAGGTTTAGTAAGATTACTAATTTACTAATAGAACTTATAAAAGAAAATAAGAAATTTAAATAAAATAATAAGATATAAAAAGCCTTTAATTAACTTAAGGCTATAATAATTAATAAACTAGTTTTAATTATATTTAATTTAAAAAAAGAAATTAAACTAGAAATAGATATATTAAATTTTATATTAAAAGGGTAAATAAGTTAATAAGATAATATAAAAAAGCTATATTTTATTATATTTTACTTATATAAGTTATATAAAATAAAATTTAATTATTTAGTTTATAATAAAAAATTCTTAATAATTATTAATTACTTTAAAGAATTTAAGTATTACTTTATAAGAAATAAATATTAAGTTAATATTTATATTAATTATTAAAATATCTCTTATTTTATAATAATATATAAACTTAATAAATAATAATTATATTATATAAAATACTTATATAAATTTAACTTTATAATTATTTATAAAAAAAGATTAAAGAATAATAAAGTAAATATAATTAGCTATAGATTAGACTATAATACTAGTATTAAAAAAGTAAAGGAATAGGTATTAGGATAGATATAAATAGTAATTACTAAAGAAATACTAGGTAATCTTAAAGAATTTATATAGGAATTCTATAAATACCTAGTATATAAATACTAAAAGATTACTAAAACCTTAAAAAGACTTTTATAATATAAATATTAAGTTAAATAACCTATAGTAAAAAAAGTAATTAAGTAATATAATATTTATATTAAAATAAAAGTATAAAAATATAAGCTTTATAAAGAACTATAATTACTACTAGTAATAAAAGTATTATAAAGCTTAATTATAATAGACTTTATTATTAAATTACTATTATTAAAAAAACCTTTAATTAAAATTTTCTATAATAATATTATAATTATTATTAAAAGACTTATAAAATTTTTAATTTATATACTTTATAAAAAAGATATAAATACTAAGAAAATAGCTTATATTTTTTATAATAAAATAATATAAAAATAAAAACTACTTAAAAAGATCCTTATTAATAAAAGTATAATATTTACTAGTAAGTTCTAATAAGTATTAATAGCTTACTTAAGAGTTAATTATAAACTTATAATAGTATTTAGACCTTAAATAAATAAATAAATAAAATAAATAAACTAAGTAATAAAATAGTACTTATAATATTATATTAACTATAAATAAAATAATTAAGTTAAAAAGTTACTATATACTTAATTAGCTTATAATACTACTTATAATAAAAATACTAGATTTATACTATTAAATATTAACTTTAACTATATACTAAAAGTATATTATAATATATAAGAAACTAAAATTATTAACTTTATAATAATAATTAAAAGTAAAGATTTAAAAAATATATATAGTAAACTTTAAATAAAACTAATATTATAACCCTAGCAGTTATATTATATATTATTTATATTTTCTTACTAATTACTAAAAGACTAATAACTTCTATCTTAATCTATAATAAAAATACTAATTATACTAGGACTAAGGATCTACTATTACAGTCTAAGACTAATATTTAAATATCTTAGTCCTTAAACCTTAATATACTAATATATTATAATAGCTAGTATATAAAAATACTTATTTAGCACTTCTATAGATTCTAGCTTACTAGCTATTAATAAAACTTCTTTATATTAATTAAGCTTAATATATATTAAATTTACTATTAAAAGATATAATACTTAATAAGCTTAGTATTATACTTTATATAATCTGCTAATAATAAACCTAAGTATAGCTTAATTTAATATAATTAGACTTAATTATTATATATTAATAGCTTTTATTTAGACTATATTATATAATACTAAGTAATATAAATATAATATCTATAAATATTAATCCTATTTACTAGTAAGGCATTATTAACCTTTAGGGATATTAGCTTATTATACCTATTAATACTAGTCTAGTAAACTATCCCTTAACTAACTAAAATATAAAAAATATAAATAACTTATCTTAAGATAATAATAAAAAAGTTAAATAACTTTAAGAATAGCTTAAGACTATTACTAATAAGCTAAATAAGATACACTAGATATTAAAAAAAACTATAGCACTTTAGTAATAATAGTAATAGAATAATACTACTACTTAATAGGAAATATATAACTTAATAATATCTACTAGTAATAGGAGAGACCCTAGTAAAATCCTTAAGCCTAACTTACTTAAGCTATTTAATAATACCTTTAATAAGCTACTTATATTCCTTACTTAAAGTAAAGCCTTTATTACTTACTATTTAAACTAGTTTTATAATAATACTGCTAAGGTAATATATATAGCTAGAAAACTTACTAAGACTACTATAAAATAGTTTAAACTTATTATAAATAATTATATAAATAATTTACTAATTTACTTATAGCTAAGAACTGTACTGCTTTTTAAACTAAATAGATAATATAAAATAAAAAAAGTACTTAAAATAGCTTTTAGAACTATTAATAAAAAAAAATAAGTAAAAAGATAAATTAAAGCCTTTAAATAAATAAAATTAGCTTCTATCTTAAGAGTTAAGTTTTTAAAACTTATAAGTAAACTACCTTAGGACTAAAATATACTAATATTATTTTTCTTTAATATATTTAAAAAACTAGTATAAGCTAAATTCTAGAAAAAAAACTAACTAAAAACCTTAGTAAAATATATTAATATAGTTATTAAAATTAATAATAGATAATTTATATAAAAAACTTATCCTAAGTATTTATTAGCTATATTTACCCTTAATTTATATTCCTTATACTACTTTATATTACCTTATAACCTGATCTAATCTATTACTAACCCACTAAGCTAGCTTTAGCCTACTAATATTTACAGTTTTTCCCTTAATACTAAAACCTTTATTTCTTAATTTACCTTTTTACCTCTTACTTCCCCTCCTTTATACTATAATAGCCCTTAATTCCTATAATATAATATTTATATCTATAATTTAACTACTATAACTATATATCTTAACTCTATAAACTATAGCTAATATTAACTATTACTACTACCTAATATAATACTATTAATAAAGGCCTACTATTACCTTAATAAGCATTAACCCTATTTTAGGTAATTTACTAAGTCCTTTAATATATATATCTAATCTATAATATAGTTACTAAAGGCTTTATTTTTAGCTCTATTTCTATTAATATTAAGTAGCTATACTTAGTAACTAAAGATTATAAGATTAACTTATTATATTATTAATAGTTTATTAATATATAATAGGTATTTTCTTATAATTTTATAATACCTTAAGAAAGATTAAAGGATTAATATAATATTAAGCTTAAGGCTATAGATTTTAATTAAAAGGCTAGATATATAGGTATTAATTACCTTAATTAGATAGTTATAGCTATTATTAATATTAATTATATAGTATTATATCTTATATTAGTTTTTATAATCTTTAGCTTATTTAGAATTAGGCCTTTAAGGTTAAAGCCTTAGTATTAATTACCTTAACTAGGTAATAATAAAGAAGGCATTTAACTTACTAAAGCTAGGGGAAATATCTTTTTATATTTATAAATTAAGGCTACTTATTTAATTAAATTATAAAGTTAAAGGCAGTAGTATTATATAACCTTAAAACTTACTTTTAAAGTTATTATATTTTTTTAGTATTATATATAATGCTTTATATATAATATATTAAAAAATAAGTATTATATTATATTATTCTTATTATAAGACCTTATTAGCTATACTTTATATATTACTATAGAGATATTTTTACTTTTTTAATAAAAAACTTATAACTCTTAAAATAAGCCTTAAAATAATAATAAACTATAGTATTATACTAATTAAAAAAAAACTAAATAAGTTAATACTTAATATAAAACTAAACTAAGATTTATAACTATTAAAATAACTAAAAAGGATAAATTTAAAATTATTTACTAAAACTATAATAAGAAAGGATATTATAATTAGAAATATAAAAACCTTATTAAAACTAACTAAAAATATAAACTTATACTTAAAAGAAAGAAATATATTAATAATATTAGTAAAAAGGAAGAACTTTAAATAGCTATTTATATTATTAATATAACTAGATTAAGATATAATAAGTTAGGATTAACTAATTATATATAAGTATATAATTTATTTCTTAATAAAGAAAAAATACTTAATAAATATTATCCCTAAATAGACTTTAAAGATTAACCTATCTTAAGATACTTAGCCCTAACTTTAGAAATACCTTTTATTAAAAATAGTAAAAAAAAAAGAAATAAATAAAATAAAAAACTTAAATAAATACTAATACCTAAAGTACCTTAAGTAAAAGGAAAAAATAAAAATATCTATATAGTTAAAAAAGGAAAGGAAGTTAACCTTAACTTAAATAATAAACCTAATATACTAAAATTTAACTAAAAACTTAATAATATACTAGTATAAATATTTAATAAATTAGAAATACCTATAAAAATATAAGGAAATACTATTTAATATAATTTATACTTAGTAGTAAATAAGATCTTAGTTAGAACTATATTAAGATAACTAAATTAATATTATAATAACCCTAATTATATATTAGCTTTAAGAGTAGCTTAAGATCTTAAAGCTAAGAAAATTAAAAGATAAGTAG
Source organism: Fusarium musae (assembly GCF_019915245.1). Taxonomy (NCBI): domain Eukaryota; kingdom Fungi; phylum Ascomycota; class Sordariomycetes; order Hypocreales; family Nectriaceae; genus Fusarium; species Fusarium musae. Next base: position 1,375,426 of record NC_058397.1, read on the forward strand.
ACTATATTATTTAAAATATAGATATTAAACTATAGTATAATAAAGAAGGAAACTATATATAATATAATAGAGTATTTAAGTATACTAAACTTATAAGATAAAAAGCTATTATAAAATAAGATAATAATATCTATATCTAATTATATATAAGAAATAAAATAAAAAACTTAATTACTTTAGAAAAATAAATCTAGATAAAAGCAGACTTTTAAAAGTACTTAGACTATCTAAACTATTAATAGATATTATAGATATTCTATATATAATACTATTACTAATAATATAAATAAAAAAAAGAAATAAATAATTATTTCTTAATATAGACTAGGGAGTATAAAGAATAGAGACTTTACCTAATTATTAATACCCTAAGATACTAACTTACTAAAAAATATAAAAAAACTTAAGTAATAAAATTTATAATAAACCTTAAAGTAAGAAAATAAGCCTTAAACTATATCTAAAACTTATATTATATAGCTTAATAAAAGCTAAAAGTTTATAATAAAAAAGATTATAAAGAAAAAGCCTTAAATAAGGAACTTTATAAAACTATTATAAAAATTAACTAGTTAAAAAGAGTATAAAGTAAAACCTTAAATAAAAGAAAATTAGTATAATTAACTAATAAAGATATTATATTAAATAAATAAATTAAATAAATAAAAGCTAAATACTAAAGTAAATTAGCTTATTAATATAAATACTTAAGTAATATTAACTACTATAATAATAAATATAGCTATAACTACCTTTAAATAGGAAAAAAATAATACTATCTATAATAAAATACTAGATAAGTAATAAAATAAAAAGGAATAAACTTCTTATAAAAGCTTTAAAAATAATTACTAAAAATAGTTAATAAACCTACTTTAAACTAAAAGTTAGAATTAAAGGTAAGTAGCTAAGTATACTTATAGATAGTAAAGCTAATATAAATTATATTTCCCTTAATATAATAAATAACCTTAGGCTATTATAAAAAGTTAAGGAAAAACCTTATACTATAATAAATAAAAAAGGAAAAACTTATAATTATAATAATAAATAAATAATATAAAAGATTAATTACTTTAAGGTATTTATAAATAAAAGGAATTAAAGAATTAACTTTAATATTATCCCTATTAGTAGATATAACTTAATACTTAGATATTTATAATTAAAATGCTATAACTTATAATTTAATTAAAGAACTAGCTAAGTAAACTATAAAGATTACCCTTTAGATAATAAAAATAATTTAAATAATAATAATATAAAATCTTAAACTTTAACTAAAGAGAGTAATAAAATTAGGAGTAATAAAGTATTACCTATTTTAAAAAAAATATAATATAAGTACTATAAAAGTAAAATAAAATATATTAGATAAATAATAGTAACTTTTAAAAAACAGTTTAAATAACTAGACTATAATCTTTAAAAGATAAAATAGATTATTAAAAAAGAATTTAATAAATAACTTAAAAATATACTTATTTAGTATTATATCTATAAGAAACTATTTTAAGAAGAACTTAATATAAAGTTACCTTAATATATAAATTATAATATTAAAATTATACTAAAAAATAAAAAGAACCTAAAATTCTTCCCTATTTATAATCTATCTTAAGATAAGCTTAATATACTTAAAGAATAGCTAAATAATATACTATAAAAGGGATATATTAGACTATTTAAATCCTTAGCTAGATATCTAGTTATATTTATATTAAAACCTAACTTAAATAAACTAAAACTTATAGTAAATTATTAATAACTTAATAAAATTATTAATAAAAATAAGATACTATTACTATTAATAACTAAATTTAAAGATTAACTATTTAGTAAAAAATAGTTTATAGCTTTTAATCTTAAATCTATATATAACCTTATTTAAATTAAAGAAAGTAATAAATAAAAAATAGCTTTTAAAATAAAATATAAATTATTTAAATATTTAGTAATACTTTTTAGCTTAACTAATATACCTATAGTATTTTAATATATAATTATAAATATATTTTAAAAGTACCTTAATATCTTTATAGTTTACTACCTAGATAATATCTTTATTTTCTTTAATATAGAAAAAGAGTATATAGAATATATCTATAAGGTTTTAAAAGTACTATAAAATATTAATATACTTATTAAACTTATAAAAAGTTATTTCTACTAGTTATAAGTAATATACTTAAGATATAAATTCTTATATAATAAAATTAAAATAAATAAATAAAAAATTATAGTAATTACTAAATAGAAAACGCTTACTTTAATAAAAGAAACCTAATCCTTTTTAGGATTTACTAACTACTATTAATAATTTATTAAAAACTTTAGTAAAATTACTATATTACTTATAGAAATTATAAAGAAAGATTAAACCTTTAATTAAAATAATAAGGCTTAAAAAGCTTTTAAATAGCTTAAATAAGCTATTACTAATAAACTAGTTCTAGTTATATTTAACCTAAAGCAGTAAGTTAAACTTAAAACTAATACTTTTAACTTTACTTTAGGAAAATAAATTAAATAATACGATAATAATAATATATTATACTTTATTACTTTCTATTTTTATAAAATATATAAAGTAAAACTTAACTATCCTATCTATAATAAAGAATTTCTAGCTATTATTAACTATTTTAAGGAATTTAAATACTATCTTAAAGGAAGTAAGTACCCTATAAAGGTATTTACTAATTATAAAAATATAACTTACTTTATAACTACTTAAGAGCTAAATAGATAATAATTATACTATATTAAATACCTATATAAATTTAACTTTATAATAGTATATTATAAAGGCACTAATAATAAATATACAGATACTATTAGTTAATAAGCAGATTTTAATATAAGAACTGTAAAAACTAAAGAATAAATCCTAGAGCTTAATAAGTAAGGAAAATACTAGTTTACTTAGCTAATTAGGAGAATTACAGTAATATTAAAATATATAAGATAACTAGTAATATACTAGGAGTATATAGGAATTAGAAAAATCCTTAAAAAAAGATATAAAAGGAAATATAAACTATTTAAAGAATTAATTAAACTTACTAAAGAAATCAGATACTTTACAGTAGTATATAATAAAGCTAACTATATCTTATAATAGTATAAGAAATATAACCTAGACCTAGTTTTAGAGATATATATAATACTAAAGTTAGTTTATAAAAATTACCTTAAAAGATATTAAAATCTATAAGAAATCACTAAATGCCTAGACAAGCTAGGGTACCTAGATTACTGCTATATAGTAAAAAAGTATTTAAAAAAATACCTATAATATAATAAAACTATTATAAAAATAATAAAGGAATAAGAATATAACTTTTTTTATAAATTTTATTTATACTTATTATATAGATATTAAAAAGTAAAGAAAATACTTAAAAGATTATAAAAATAAAAATATAAAGTTAAATAAAAAGATATTAAATAAGTTATAAAGTAATATAACTTATATATAAGAATAAAAGTATAATAATATAAACCTTATAAATAACTATAACTACTACTAATAATATAATAACCTTAAGACTTAATTATAATAGACTTTATTATAAAGTTACCTTTATTAAAAGAACCCTTAACTAGAATCTTTTATAATAGTATTATAGTTATAATAAAATTAATTTATAAAATTCTTATACTACTTACTATATAAAGAATCTATAGATATAAAAGAACTTTCCTATATCTTTTACTAATATATTATTAGTATATATAGGTTACCTATAGAAATTCTTTTTAATAAAAGACTTATATTTATAGTAAATTTTTAGCAATTACTTATAATATAACTCAGATTAAACTATTAACTTATAACTATATTCTAACTATAAGTTAATAAATAAACTAAATAAATAAATTAAGTACTTAAATAATACTTATAATATTATATTAATTATAAATAGAATAATTAAGTTAAAAAGCTTTTAATAGCCTAACTTACTTATAATATTATATATAATAAAAGTATAAAGCTTATATTAGCTTATACTAATTTTAAATTTATACTAAATATATATTATAATATATAATAAAAGAAAATAATTAATCTAGCTACTATATTAAAAAGTAATAACTTAAAAAACCTATATAAAGAAATAAAAACAGAACTTAAATTTATTAGGAAATATATAAAAAACTACTATAACTTAAAAAAGTTAAAGGGACTAACTTTTTTAAAAAGAAATATAGTCTACTTAGCTATAAAAAATATCAAGATAGACTAATTAAATTATAAATTAAACTATAAATTTATTAGATTTTATAAAATACTATAAAAAATCTTAGAAAATAACTATAAACTAGACTTACTACTAAAGGTTAGGCTCTATCTAATCTTTTATATTTTATTACTTAAATTAGTAGTAGATATAATATAAGTTAAAATAAGTAATAAACTATAAAAAATCTTAAGACTAGAAGTTTATAAAGTAAAAGTAATTAGAAGTATATATAAAATTAATAGTTAAAGAAAATACTTAATAAAATAAAAAAACTATTTTAAAAATAAAAATATATAAAAACTACTAAAATACCTTATTAATACTTAATAACTCTTAAAAAAGTTCTATTAAAACTAAAATAAGGAATATTACTAAAAATAAAATTCTAATTAATAATATTAATAGTCCTATAAGACTAAGCCTTAAAAATAACTAAAGATTTAGCCTTATTAATAAAAAAACCACTCTATTCCTCTAGTAACTATATACTATAAGTAAATAACTTATTACTTTACTTCTTAAGGTAATACTTTATTTTTTATATATAAGTAAAATAAGCTATAGCCTCTTTAAAAGCCTACTTAGCCTTAGCCTTATCTTCTTTTAACTTTTTATACTCTTTTATATTTTTAAAAACTATAAAATTAATATAAAGTTAACTAAAAAACGCTTTACTATATAAAAAAAACTTATAAAAAGTTATAATACTAAAACTATTATAGATTACTTTAGCCTTACTATAATTTCTATACTAATTAGCTTAATTTTTATTAACTTTATAAATAAGACTATAGCAGAAATAATAAAAATATAGTATAATATAATTACTAAATATATAGATATACTAAGTAAAGGAACTAGATTTAAAGGTTTTAGTATATCTAGCTTTAAAAATATAACTTAATATAATAGTTAATAAGATATATAGGAAAATAATATAAGTCTAAGTTAATATATATTAAAATAAACTAATAGATAAATAAATAAAAATAGTCTTAAGGATAAGATCTAGAGAAAGGGAAAGATTATATTATAACCTTAGTAATTATATTATATATTATTTATATTTTCTTATTAATTATTATAAGACTAATAACTTTTATCTTAATCTATAATAAAAATACTAATTATATTAAAACTAAGGATTTACTATTATAATCTAAGACTAATATTTAAATATCTTAATCCTTAAACTTTAATATACTAATATATTATAATAGCTAGTATATAAAGATACTTATTTAATATTTCTATTAAAAGTAAAAATATCTTTATAATAATATATAAAGTATAGCTAATAAGGTCTTATAATAAGAATAATATAATATAATACTTATTTTTTAATATATTATATATAAGGTATTATATATAATATTAAAAAAATATAATAACTTTAAAAGCAAGTCTTAAGGTTATATAACACTGCTACCTTTAACCTTATAATCTAACTAAATAAGTAGCCTTAATCTATAAGTATAAAAAGATATTTCCCCTAGCCTTGGCAGGCTAAATGCCTTCTCTATTATTACCTAGTTAAGGTAATTAATACTAAGGGTCTAACCCTAAAGGCCTAATTCTAAATAAGCCGAAAATTGCAAAAACTAGCATAAGATATAACACTGCGTGATTAACATCAACAACAGCTACAACCATCCAATCAAGGCAGTCAATGCCTATATATCCGGCCTTAACATTTCTATAAATTCTAGCTTACTAGCTATTAATAAAACTTCTTTATATTAATTAAGCTTAATATATATTAAATTTACTATTAAAAGATATAATACTTAATAAGCTTAGTATTATACTTTATATAATCTGCTAATAATAAACCTAAGTATAGCTTAGTTTAATATAGTTAGACTTAACTATTATAACTAAAGTTTATTAATAAATAGATATAATAATACTATAACTTTAAAAGGTTAAAAGAACTAACCTTTAAAAAGAGAGATATAATATACTTATCTATTAAAAATATTATTATAAAATAACTAAGCTATAAATTAGATTTTAAGTATATTAAATTTTATTAAATTATTAAAAAGATCTTTAAAAATAACTATAAGCTAGACTTACTAATAAGGGTTAGACTTTATAAAATCTTTTATATTATATTACTTAAATTAGTAGCTAATATAATATATATTAAAATTAGTAATAAACTAAAAGAAATTAATAAACTAGAACTCTATAAAGTAAAAGTAATTAAAGAAATATAAGTAAAGAATAGTAAAAGAGAATATTTAATAAAATAGAAAGATTACTTAAAAAATAAAAATATATAAGAATTACTAAAATACTTTACTAATACCTAGTAACTTTTAAGGAATTTCTATTAACTTTAAAAAAATAAAAATTAAATATAAAGCTTTAATTAATAATACTATAGTCTTTTAAAAGCTAGATATTATTAAAAGTAAAAGACTTTATAATTTAATAATTAAAAAACTTTTAATTCTTTAGCTCCTCTAGCTTATCTAGATCCTTATAACTATAATAGATTATTTTAGTAGCTTTCTTATAAAAATACTTTTCTTAATAATATAAATACTATAGCTAAGCTAAGGCCTTTTAAAGGTCTGCTTTTATCTACTCCTTTTACTTATTTATATAGTCCTTTTTATATAATATATATATAACTATAAGGTTAGTAAAAAAAAGAAAAAAAAATAAAAAAAACCTATAAGCTTAAGAAGTTATATTACTAAAGTTATAATTAATATATTTCTTAAAAATATAAAAATTATATTACTATTTACTTTTAAAAACTATATATTAAAAATAGTTAATATAAAAATAAGCTAAATATTAAAATATCTTAAAATTAAATTTATAAATTAAATTAAAAATATCTTTATAATAATTAAAAGCTATTTTAAAATAGTTAGTATATTTAGAAATATAGCTAGATATATTATTAATATAAAAAATATTTATAAAAGTAAGTTTAGTATATACCTTTAGATTTTATATTTAGTTACTTATAGGCCTTAAAAATAAGACCTTAAAAAGAAAAGAGATTATATTATAACTTAATATATTTTAATATATATATAAATATACTTTACCTTTTTCTCTTAATTAAAAACTACTTACTTTATATAAGTTAAGTATATACTATTTAACTTATAAAACTAACTATTATAAATAAGTTAAACCTACTTTATTTAACATATATAATAAAATAAATAGAATTAAATAGACCCTATTTAACTTATATATTACCTAAATATATATATATACTTATTTAGCAGTAAATAAAACTTAGCTTACTAGCTATTAATAATACTTCTTTACTTTAATAAGCCTAACTTATACTATTAACTATTAAAAGATATAATACCTTAATATACTTAATATAATACTTTATATATTTTATAAATATAAACTTAATATAGCTAGTTTACTTATTTAAAAACCCTAATTATTATATTTTTATAATAATATCTTAAAAAGCTATATTAAAAATAAAGTCTTTATAAATCTTATTTATTTTACCTTTAATATATATATTTATAGCACTAACTTATATAATTACTAAAAAGATATTACTTATAAATAAAAAGTAATATTATAAAATAATAAAAATAGTATAATTTAATTAATAATAGTAAACTAGGCTTAAATATATAATATAATAGACTTATAAAAAAGGATAAATTATTATTATTTTTAATAATAAATTAAGTAATAAGTAATAATTATATTAATTAAAGAGTTATAAAAGGAAAAAGTTAAATAGTTAAGTAGCATTAAGTAAAAAAGCTTATTAAAGATTTAGTTATAATTAAGACTAGGTTTTTAGTTAAATAAAGCTTTACTAAATAAGTTATAAAGGTTTTAAATATAAAGTAATCTGTTTAAAGTTGGACTTTGTACATAGAGACCAGTAGACTGAAATTGCCTAGTATGGGATCGATCATAGAGATCAATCCATTGTGCGGGGACTTGCTGGAATCCTTACATACCTGTCAGTAGGAAATAAGTTCAAGATCATTATCCCCTCGGTGTCCTAAATATTGCTAGTAAATTCTAAGTTGCAGCGAGGAAGTTGGTTGTTAGCATGCGGTGATGAAGAAAAAAGAACAATTCTAGGTTATTGTGTCAATATGCAAAAAGCGAGATCCCACGTCTGGGAATCAAGGAATTGATGCGGTTTGTGTGGATCGAACACACGACCTTCAGATATCGGTGATGAAGTTTGGCTTCAGTCTGACGCTCTCCCAACTGAGCTAAACCCGCGACTTGCGATTATGTCATAGTGCTTGGGATATGAGTATATGATTGTAGATCTCGATAAGAAAGCTCCAGTAGCTCTTGGTAGGAGGTGTTCAGACATATGAAGACTGATTATGAGAGTTCTGACAAGTATTGTTGTTATCGCGAGTATGGCTGTATCAATAGTAGATCAGAAATCGCTGGTAAAGCATAAGATCATTCAGAGACAAGTGCCAGGCATAATCATTTCGTCGTTCAAATTCTCTTCAGCTAATATACGAGGTCTACAACAAAGGTGTTTCAAACTGAGCTACCCGTAAACATACGATTTCCAACAAATACGCCGCATAATCGCGTAAACTATAGATCTTAATTTCGTCTCTACTCGTTGTCCCTGACATCGATGACAGTCGACTTGAACTTCCTTGCAGGGACTTTGCGTTTGAACAAGATATCAGTCTCACGGTATGATCGATCCTTCAGCTCAGGAAGGAAGAAGTAGGCCGAGAAGAAGCAAACAACTGCAGTGCCTCCCCAGACATAGCCACACTTGCCACCAAGATTCCACCCGGTAGGGTTCAGGAGTCTTGAAGCCAGGTAGATCATGGGGATCTCGGCAATGTAGTAGGCAGCACGACCAACACCAGTGCTCAGAGCACGAAGTCGGACAGACGAGGTCTCGGCGATGATTGTGTACGAGATAGGTCCAAGACTACCAGCATAGACGAAGGATATCAATATTCCAAGCACAGCTTGTGTGTAGTTGGTGGCGGTGGTCTGGTGGATTGTGGCGACGATGCCGAGGATGAACAAGAAGGCGACATTGATGATTGTTCCCAAGAGGTAGATAGTACGGCGGCCGAAAGAACTGGTGATGGGGAGAGACAAGATGTTGGCAACGAACTGGAGGCATGAGTTGATGAGGTTAAGCTGGAACGCACGTTCGGTTGAGACGCCAGCTCCTAGAGTTGAGGTTAGCAAAGCAGTTTGCGGGAACGATCATGGGTGAAACTTACGTTCGAAGAAGAAAGTGGCTTGGTTAGCGATCAAGTTACCGGCTAAGTTCTGCGAGGCATAGATCAAGCAAGTAATGATTGTTCGTCTCAAGTCGGTACCCTTGACGAGGTCGAGCAGAGAAGGGTTGCCACCCTCCTGCTCCTCAATCTCGACAGTACGCTCCATCATGGCAAGCTTCTGGTGAGCTACCTCCTTGTCATCGCTTCCGAGGCGCTGAATCGAGCGCAGTGCCTCATCTTTGCGACCTTTACGAATGAGCCACCATGGAGACTCGGGAGAGAGAAACACGAGAATCAAGAGAGGGGTCTGCAGGCAAAATATTAGAGGCAGGGGATAATTGACAAGTCTGAGAATCACTTACGGGGAAAAGCCATTGCAAAGCGAGAGGCACACGCCAAGCCCACTGATCATTTCTCTTATTGTAGGCATAAGTAGCACCAGCCACGATGATGGATCCGATAGACCAACTCATCTGCAGAGTCGCTGTACAAGCACCACGGAGCGCAAGGGGTACGATCTCAGAAGCGTAGGCAGGGGAGTTGGCAATGAAGAAACCCCACGGTACCCCTTCCAGTGCTTGTCCGACGACAAGGAGCTCCAACGAGTTGGCCTATAAGTCCGGTTAGGTGCCGTCTGGGGACGGGGTAGGTTGACGACTTACAAAAAATGAGATGAAGATGGTCGCATTCATGAGCATCAGGGCAAATATTGTTGTCCATCGGTAACCAAACTTATTGGTGATAGGTCCGGCAAGGAAGACACCCACGAAAGCACCACATTGTCCTGCTTGGAAGAGAGCACTCTGCCATCTTGTTGGAATGGTCCAGCCTGAACCCTCGACGTGGACTCCGTAGTGTTTCTGGAAGGCGGGCAGAGCGACAAAGTTTCCGTTCAGAAACATATCGAACGATTCCATGACCTGGTTGAACAAACGTCAGTGGCCGTTTAGAGATGAGGACTCTTGTCATTGACTCACAATGGTAAAGCACATGATGAAGGCCCAGAAGCAAGCCCAAGGATGGGCCTTCGCGGCAGCCCAAACACCCTGCTCATGCTCGCGCTGTTCAGCGTCAAAGGCATCATGCATAAGATCATTGTTCTTCAAGACTTCGTTATGGTCAAAGTCGGCATGACCAAGCTCCTCCTTTGGCTTGAGAATCTGTTCAGACATATTGGCAATTGGCCTGCAGTTGCATCTGCCAAGATAGTCATCGGAAGCCAAGAAAGCTGGTGACGGTTAAGGTAATTATACATAATGTCTTAGCACGACTCTCCGCATTCTGGCTCAAACCTTCTCTCAAGCAAATAGGTGGAGTTGTGGAGTTCTCCCTAAGATACTGTCCTTGTTATTCTTTGCATCCTATAGGTGCGCGTAATGTTGACTCGGCAATACGGCAGCGGGCAAGTTCCGTCACAGCTATTCATGAGCCGGGCTGACCCCCGTATCAGGCAGTGTACGAGTCTTGCGGCTCTGATCGACCAACGGATTGTTTCACTAGGGACCGAGGGAACACTTCTGCGTTCTTCGCCGGCTTCCAAAGCGCGTGACATTCGTGACGGGCCGAATGTAACAAGAAACCATGCCGTTGATAGCTAGTCTCCGCATAGGAAGAGGCTCCGGGGAGAAGGTTGGAGAAGGCCTTATCCCCATGGGCATTGGGGAAATTCCCCACCATCCTACGCAACGTAGCATCTGGCCTCAGCTTTTGTGGTGTCACTCTGTCCAAGATATTGCGTTGGTAATTTTCCTTGGGATGGACTGGGCCTCTGAAGTCTCCACGGACCCCGTGGGGGACGAAGGTATTGGAGAATAGAGGGGCATGCTCTGTGCGGGGTGGATTGAGGTAAATTTTTACAGCACGATCATCATCATCAGGATTGGGGCTCGTCTCGGGCTTCTCTCCAGATCAGCCTGAGAGTTCTCCGAGGGATATGTCATGAATATTTCTGAACTAGCGTAAACCCTGTTATTACATCAGAGGTGCAGCCAGAGATGCCATTCACTGGCCCTTGATCTCTTTCTTCCGAGCCTTGACATCCCCCTTTATCCCTTTCGCCAATCCCTTGACTTCCGATTTGAGGGCTTTCTTGTCCTCCTTGGAGATTTTCCCGGTCTTTTTAGCCGTGTATAATTCTTGAAGAAAGCCGGTCACGATTGTGACTGCGGCTTGGACGGCGCATTTGGCACATTGATCACCGTGCGTTAGGCTGTCAACGGCGTCGGCGAGAACTTGGAGCTCGGCTTTGGGGCGGTTTTGGAGAAGTCTGTCGAGATGAGGGGTCTCGGACTGTCCATGGACTTGGCAGTTGTTGGAGCTTATCGATACGGATGGAGTTTGTGCCTTGGTCTCCGAATGAACCGGTGATAAAGTCATGGTTAAGATCGAGCAGCTTGTAGTTAAATGATGATTCAGATAAACGGATAGAAACACATAGGTAGGTCCAAGATACATTCTTTCCCTTTTCTTTATATGCTTACATTATTTTGTGTTACTCGTCGGTACTTCGCATGGTAGTGACGGAACAAGTCTCCCCGTCCACTACCGAGATCACCGAGCGGAGATTTTACAGACCGGCCGGGATTCACAGCTGGTGTAGGGTAGTAGATGTCGATGTGACTCTCAAAGGTGCAAATTCCTCCATTTTTCGTTTGAGATCATATACATTCATGAGTTGCTATCTTACCAGCGTGGGAAAGATTGTCTTCTCGAATCTAGGACTTATCAGTCGCGTGTTGCTTTATCGAAACCCCGCTCTTGTTCCTCCTGCGTACCTTGGATGGTCTTGTGCATCAGCGATAATGAAGGCCCCAAATGTGAACAATGCTAGCAACAATGACACGTTTAAATCGTTGATCTCAACCCTCATTCTCCACTGATTACAGCCTTATTTACGCCATACAAATTCTCTCCAGATAAATACTTCACTTTGCACACTAACAGTTGTCTGAGATTCAGTGCCGCATAGCCAGCTCTATGACGCCGCGATTCTGCCCAGCCAACAGCATCGTCGCTACGCCCAAAGTGTAGCGCTTACTAGTCAAAATGGACTATTGATATAGTCCGTTGTCCGCTATCTACATTTCCATTGTCCGGAATGAGGTACATCTGAGCAATTGGACATTCATATTAAAGCTGGAAATGAGTGCCAAGAAATATGGGCGATGTATTGTTGATTGCAGAGTAAAACATCTGACGATTCCGTATTTGCAGCCCCTCCAACCAAATGTCAGGCCTCAAAGTCCTCGTGTCGGGAGCCTCAATCGCAGGACCTGCGACAGCCTACTGGCTCGCAAAGGCTGGCGCAAAGGTCACAGTAATTGAACGCTTTCCCGCTCTGCGTACCGGCGGACAAGCCGTCGACATTCGCACCGCTGGCGTCTCGGTCATGCGAAAGATGGCTGGCTTGGAAGCTGCCGTGAGAGCCAAGTCGACGCAAGAAGAAGGGATCAGCTTTGTCCGCGAAGATGGAACGCCTTACGGAGTTATCAGACCAACTGGGAACCCGGACCAACAGTCGCTTGTCTCGGAGTACGAGATCTTACGCGGGGATTTGTCCAAGATTCTGTTCGATATGACGAAGGACAACAAGAACATCAACTACATATTTGATGAGCAGATAGCGTCAATGCAGCAGAGTGAAAAGATTGCCGGTCCTATCACAGTCACGTTTGCAAATGATGCGGAAGCCTCGGAGTACGACTTGGTAATCGCTTGCGATGGCGCGACGTCGAGAACGCGTGCATTGGGACTAGGATGTAATGTTGGCGATCACATCGTCTCAACCAACTGCTGGTCGGCCTATTTCTCGATACCTCAAGATATCCTCGGTGGAAGCAAGATTGGACAGGGATTCAACGCAGTGAGAGGGCGGAATATCAGCATTGGAACGGATCAAGCAGGCTTCAGTCGCGTCTTGCTTATGTGCATGAACCCGAGAAGTAAGTCAGAGAGCGCGGACGCGTTTCGGGAGGCTTCAGTCAAAGGGAACGACGCGCTCAAGAAGTACATCGCGCAGCATTACAGTGACGTAGGATGGAAAAGCAGTATCGCTGTCAAGGAAATGATGAATTCCGACGACTTTTACGCGAGTGAAATTGTACAGGTCAAAACACCGACATTGTCCAAGGGACGGTTTGTCTTGGTTGGCGATGCAGGATACGCAGCAGGCCTCACAGGTGGCGGAACCAGCCTCGCCCTTGCAGGCGCCTACATCTTGGCAGGAGAGCTGAGCAAACACAAGGGAGACATCACAGCTGGTCTTGAGGGTTATGAGCAGCAGATCAGGCCTCTGATCAACAAGATGCAGGTGATTCCTCCGCTGATCACGACAATTCTGGCGCCGCAGACAGCTTGGGGCATTTGGCTGCGCAACAATATTTTTGCCTTTGTCGCGTGGACGAGGCTCGTCGAGCTCGCTCAGCGGTACATTGGGGCCGGCTTTGGCGATGCGAGGGCATTTCCAATTCCAGAGTATGATTGGGAGAATTGAGGACTGACTACGGGACTTTGCATAATCTAGCAAGACTGAGAAGCAAGTTTCATAATGACAAGCACTGATGAAAAGGCCAAACCGCGCATAAAGATCCTTGCCAAGCTATGCTGTGATAAACAATTGTGCACTGTACACAGACCAGCCTCTTCATTTTCCAAGTGCAAGCCCAGAGGCTATGCACCCGCGCTCTAACAGGTTCAAGCGCCGTACGGAGAGCCATAGAGTCATAGCCCGAAATTCTCGCCTTTCACAGGGGGCACGCGTCGTTAGGCCCCTCTGCGTGTCGCACGCTCAACGCGTCAGCACTAACAATTCTTTTCGCGTGCTCAACGTCTCATCCCTGAACTGTTTGTGCGACTCTGTCTTTGGGCTGGCAATCAGCATGTACCCGCCATGACCCCACTGTAGGATTTCACAAGCCAATTACCTAATACTCGCTCTCTTCTGTCATGATGCGCTAAACGTTGGTGGTCTGGCTCTGAAAGACCGAGAGACTCGCGTAAAATCGACTGCACTAGATCACTTAATGCGAAGCCTCGACCGTATCTGAGCTGCATTCGGTGAGATCATATTTTCTGTGCCTACCTATTATAACACAAGTCATGAATAGACTGGCACAGCACATGAGCGTTCGAAACAAATATTACTGGCAAGCAACTTTATCATTCTTTGTCTAAGATGTACTCTAGCTCTTTGCATCAAAGGACAGTAGTAATCAATGTTAACCAAGGGAATGTTGTCGCACAAACATGCGATGCCAGTGATAGAAATACGGGAAACTTTCCCCTGTAAACTCAGGTATTATAAATCCAGCTAACAATAAGGAAATTTTGCTTGATGTATTGTGTTTTTACATTGACGTGGGCTTTTGACAAGCTTAAGCAGTATCAGCATCGTAGTTCTCGTCATCAAAGGAGGGATCGTCCGAGTTGAGAGGAGCATCAGCATTAGCAGTGCCGGTACCCGCAGGGACGACAGTAGCTGAAGAGGAAGCGGCCGATGATGTAACTGCTGATCCAGTCGCAGTGGTAGTCGCCGCGCTGGTTGGGATACTGGTGGGAACACTGGTAGGCACAGCCGTGGCGCTTCCAGTGGCGCTGGCGGATGATATGCACGCAGTTCGGTCAGAAGCGCAAGATGTCTGAGTAGAGCCAGACTTTCTGCGGCAGACGTAGTAGGCATAGTTGCATCGTCGGATGGCCTGCTCGTTTCTCCACCACTGGGCAAGACCAGAGACGGAGGGTCGAGAAAAGGTGCGAGTAGGAGGACCGCCGGCACTTGACACTGTTGTAGTAGCTGTCTGAGCTGATGTGGCAGAACCGGTAGAAGAAGATCCACCCTTGATGCATGCTGCGTAGTTGGAAGCGCATGCCGATTGGTTGGATGAGTTGGTGATCAAGCAGTTGTTGTAAGTGCTGATGCACTTGTTGGCGTTGGAGTCTCTGAAGAGCCAGGTTGGCAGGAAGGGCAGAGAAGACATGGCTCCTCGGCCGGGAGCAGCGGTTGTCGAAGATGCAGCGGCAGCAGTGCTGGTGCTGCTGGGCTTTCCACCGCCCCGTCCGTTTTGAGGATGGGCTGCGACAGAGACCGCAAGGGCAGTGGTGATGAGCTGAAGAGTGACCTTCATGTTGTAGTAAGTGTTGACTACTTTGTAAGTGTATAAGTTGAGTTGTTCAAGAAATGGTTGAGAGGAGACAAAGATTGTTGTTCCAGTTAAATGTCAAAGAGCTTTTGAATGTGAGTGAGTGACTGAATGAGTGCATTCCCAGGGAACTGAGAGGGACTTATATACTGTTATCCTCATGCAATCCATTCATGACCATCAATTTCTGCCCCCCTCCCCGAGTCCAGACTTGACGATACCTGACGTAGCGTCAATCTTTGCACGTTCAGGCACCACTTTGTGGCTTGCTCTCATTCCCGTCGGCAGCCACGACGCCACTGGCCTTGAACCTTATCGACGAATATGTAAGGTCTGGATGTTGTAGAATTAGAGTTTCGGGTGATTAACACTCTGCATACTTTGGTGGTTCCTGACTTCATGGCCGATCAACGCAAATAGACTTGGGGCGGAATTCCTCAGCGCCTTTTCAGGGACAAGTTTACTTAGTCCCTTCACTTTCCGGATCTATTTCTCAAATACAGGACCCTCGATCTCAGGGCCCCTCATTCCATAGCCAGGGCAAACAGGGCCTCGATTGGGTTTTGAGTAGAATCATCGACAATGGATTGGAGATCTCTGTTGGTATTGCGTAGTTGGATGACAAATTTACCCTCAACTACATCATCACATGTTGCATCAACTTCCCAAAATGCCCGCATTTCAGCTGCATTGACCTCATATCTTGCCACCGCTGTGATTATCTATGGCACACTTTATGTCATTTGCAGATCCTTTACTCTCATCCTCCTACGCTGCTGCAGAGTGCTGCTCTCGATGGCCTCCTCCGCAAGAGACTAGATGATTACAGAGACAACCCCCACCAGGTCCAAACGTCGGCCCAACCCGATAGGGCCAGTCGGGAATATGGAATAGCCGAGACATATCGACAGCTCTGGGTCAAACTAGACTCGACCTGTTCCCGCCTCAATTCCATTTCCGTCTTCGGGCTCTCACAAGTTGGTGCCGAAACAGGTTAGAAGAAGCTGCCATCCAACAGTTCCCATACTTTGCAGTTCTAACTGTCTGTAGTCGACAGGATGTCTCTCCAAGCTGTCGGAAGTGTCTCGGGTAGCTTGCCTCGCTTGATGTTGGTCTCCTCCCTCCACTTGAGAAAATTCACAAGTGGTACGCTGTGTCCATCTTGCTTCTGATAAATTTCCAATGTGATAAAGACTGTAGTATCAGTTCGACGTTTCTGTTTAATCATAACAATTACAGAGAAAAAGATCCAGACAGCGACAATCCGACTGCCAGCTTGTGTTTATGGTTTTCTGATGCCATGATTCTTATATACACAGAGTTCATGTAAAATGGATTATGTTCACAGCGCCATGTAGAAAGTCCTTGTATCACTCTCGCATCACCCCAAGGGCTCAACCTGATAAACGAAAGATAGCAGGCAGCAGGCGTTGGAATCACAGGAGATCTGTTATATTCAGTCTTTGAGATTCTTCCCGGTGACCACTTCCTCGAAACCCGGCGTAGTGGAATATCGCAAAGCTCATCCAACTCGAACTTAGAGACATTGGAACTCACTGCCTCGTACGACTCAAGAACTGATGTCGAGTTCAATGACCCGATGAAATGCCTTCCATCCCCTTTGAACCATAACCCATGTGATCTCTACTCTTGCTCCAACCTGAGTCTCCTGGAATGCAGAAACTCATAGTCTGGCATAGCGTCTCTCACCCATCGTTCAAGCTTTTGCGCCCCTTCTTCACCAAACTCAGCCTTCCACTTGACTACTTCTTGATCGATATCGACTTTCCCAGCGACTTTACTCTGGTCAATCGTGGTACTAGCGTTGATAGAGCTAAGCATCCTCTGCTCCATGTGGCTCAGCTTATTCAGCTCTTCCTCTCTTACCTTATCCCACGAGTAGCGGACTTTACTCTCATCAAGGCCAGTAAGCTGCGCATACTTGCCTACCAGTTGAGGACATGTCATGACATCGTCGGCGTCAATGACGATAGGCCAGATGCTGTCGTTGGCAAAGTGCTCGGTGTAAAAGTCATACAATGTTCGATGCCACCTCGTAGTGACCTCTGCTGCCATGGGTTCCTTTCTGGGACGCTTGAGGCCCTCCCACTCCATCTTGCCAAAGCATGTGCGGTACAGAGAGGGGATCATCAGAGCGGGATGACGGATGAGGAAGGTTGGATTCCAAGTCTTGAGAAACTCATCTGGAAATAGAGTGAGATTGAGAGGTGATCGTGTTCGTTGAGTGATGTCCATCATGGGAAGCGGTGCCGCCTCTTTCTGGGATCCAGTTAAGCCATTGACATAACTGTCCTCGCAACGAGGATGGTTCAACATGATGGAGTGTTCCTTGACATAAATGATCTGACCTTCCTTCTCGGCCGCAGCGATATAATCTTGGAATCTTTCAGAGCATTCCTGGATGACCTTGTTCACTGTCGCGCTCTCTTCCTCCGTCCATGTATCCATCGGCTTCTCGGCTAACAAGAAGTGCTTGGGCAAAGATGGAAGGAAGAAGTATCCTCCGTGGGTGGCAGGGCGTACGTTCTGCTCTCCGAGGTTGAGCATTTTGACCAACAGGTTGGAGGCCGTCCGAGGAGACGTAAGAAGCCAGTATCGAGGGCGTTGAGGAGAGTTTGCGCCTTTAGCCATCTTGAGTGATGTTGCTTAAGAAATTCTTGAAGTAGCGAGCTAAGTTGAGCAGCTGAAGCTTAGGGAACAAGATGTATTTGACACTGACATAATAATATGAGAACCTGACTAGAGGATTTAAACCAAGTTGACTGGACCATTGATGAAGTACTTATAGCAAGTCGAACTGGAAGAGAACTGGCAGCTCGCCTGCTTTCTGATGTCACAGGTACATACAAGGGTGTTTTCGGTTGTCGGTCGCTTGGCTCGTCGCTCCGGGCCGTCGCCATGCATGCAAGGTGGTGCCAAGTGGGTTCAAACTTGAAACCGGCATTGGTTGATCACTCAAGACATTCATGCGAGACGCTTCTACGGCAATTCCAAAATGTCCGATCCGGATGTGTAAGCGGAGGATTTGTTCCCCGTCAAGATCTTCATCGTAGTCTATAGAAAGACAAGATACGCGAAACTCAGTCGTTTGTGTTCCGTAACACGAGCATCAGCAAGCCTGATCTGGTCACTGGTCCCCTTCTCTATGCTGTTCTACATATCCGATCGTCAGGAGCAAGGCAGAGTGGAAGATAATCATTTTGTTCCCCAAATGCCAGGCACAGCACCATTGCCTGCTGTCAATATTCGGAACTTTGAAGTGCGAACCTCCAGGCCGTTATGTAATGATCAACAGTGTTACGCAGATACGGTTAAGGATGACTCCACTTCGCCAGCAACCCTCGAGTCAAGAAGACCGCATCGCGTAGCATTTCAAAGAGCGACTTCCGAAAAATCATTCACGAGTCCAGGGAAGACTGCCGGCCGAGTGCCGCACCGCTCTTATCATATATGACCTCGCGCAATAACGGCCCTTTTCAAAGGCCGAAGACTGAGAGTAGCCCGAGTTTGGTGCCTTCATCATATTATGCGCAACCGGAAATCTCCCCTTGTCCGACAATACATATCTTATATAGTGTTGAGTGCTGTCGGTGCAAGTATATAACATCTCGGGAGCCTGAGTTTATTTTTTGCACCAATCGAACCGCAATTTCAACGAGAGAAGTGGAATCGTTATTATCTCTAACGTAGCCATGCCTGTTTGAGTTATAGCTAGAGTCTCGAGCATTGACGATAAGAATTTCCTCTCAATGTCAAATCACCATCTCGAGACATGCTGAACCCTGAACAATTGAATCTTGAGTGCAACACGTACTACAAGAATTGTTATGGTAATCGGACTCTTTAGTAGAAAATACTGGGCATAACATGATGTTCTGTAGAGTCCTTGGAGACTCGATGTTTCAGTGGTCTCCGAGGCGAAGTGAGGATCTCAAAGCGAAGGATGCTACATATATTATGCTGTTCGGGAACCCCAGATTACTCTTCGATGAGAGGCGTTTCAATTAGAACTTAATCTATCCTGCATAGAAATTCCCCATTCAGTGTCCGTCTATAAGATCATTCGACCGGCGACGGCTGCCGGGTACCAGTCCGTCTTTGTCCGTACTTGTATGAAAGAAAGTCATATCTCTGAAGTCCACGTTGCCGCAAAGTGGTCCGCAGAGATAAAAAATAAAAAAAGGCCAGTTCCATATATAGAATTTGTCTGCAAATTGTTATGAACTATGGGATGACTGCCGCCTACAAGGTCAAGCTTTAGGCTGTGAACACAATGTTGTTGGAAGCATCAAGGCGCTTTTGGCCTTCTGATCCTTACAAGGATTGCTATTACAATTTAATTTGTGGAACTAGTACCCTAATCTTCCATTGGCCAACTACTAGATATTGTAGTTAGGTTCGTATCACAGCTGCATGGCATGCCAATTCCATGAATCCTAATCTCACGTCAGCTATTGCTACTCCGCCTCTTGCGCGAATAGTTCTCGTTTTATTGCGCATCATTTTTGGAACCTTTGTCTCTCTTTAACTATTCCTACTACGAAAAATAAATTCTTTGAACGACATCCAAGTCACAATGGCTTCCCCAACTTATGACTACATTGTTGTTGGAGGTGGCCTTGCGGGCTGCGTTCTCTCCAGCCGCATTCGAGAGTACGATGGTGCAGCCAAGATCCTTCTCATTGAAGCAGGAAAAGAAACGTGCGGCCGCTCGGACGTACATAATATGCAGGTTTTGAACCTAGGCGGCGAATTGGACTGGCAGTATCAGTCAGAGCCCGTTGAAGCACTTATGGGACGACGGATCACTCTCAACTCCGGAAAAGGTCTGGGCGGCAGCTCTGCTATTAACTCAGGTGAGTGAATGATTCCTGAACAGTAGGTGAAGTCGTTGAGTAACGGTTATATTGTGCAGGTGGCTGGACTCGTGGTGCTGCAGCAGACTACGACGCGTGGGCAGCCCTCGTTGGGGATGATCGCTACAGCTACAAGGGCCAGCTACCGTGGTTCAGGAAGTCCGAACTCTGGTTCGATGACAAGAACCCGGATCAGCACGGCAGCGATGGGCCCATCCGTGTAACTTGTGCCAAAGCAACCAATCGCGTGTTCCCTCTCGCTGAGAAAGCCGCTGCTGGATGGGAAGAGCTTGGCGTTTCAACACTGCCAGACGGCGACCAGAACAGTGGGAATAACCTCGGGCGCGCATACATCTGTGAGGCGAGATGTGATGGTAAACGCGAGTGGTCTGCCAATCAGTATTCATTGGATGGAGTCCAAGTTCGTGTCGAGACTTTCGTGAACCGTATCATCATCCAGAAGATCGATGGGAATCTTAAAGCTACTGCTGTTGAGCTGGCTGGTGGTAGCGTTGTCAATGGTCAGAACATCATAATCTCCGCTGGTGCATTCCGCTCTCCTCAGATTCTTCAGCTCTCTGGTATCGGCCCGAAAACCCATCTTCAAGAGTTTGGCATTGAGCCACTCGTCGATCTTCCAGAGGTTGGCAAGAACTTATCCGATCATATGATATTCTTCCAGCACTGGCGGCTGCGTGATCCTTCTGCTGGGCATACTATTGGGTCCGCCAACCCTCTGTTTCAACAACCTCAATACTCGCAAGGCGTACCTTTTGACTGGATCGTCAATACCAGAATTCCACGAGAAGGCCTTGCTCAAGCTATTGAAAGAGACGAAGGGACAAAACCGCGTGAATCTGAGCACGTTCTTCTCGCGAGAAATAGAACATTTGTTGAGAACATTATCATGTTTGCAAAGCTTCCGTTTCCTGGCGTCCCCAGAGCATATCACTAGCGCATTGGTAAGCTTTCTACCAACCTCGAAGGGCTCTGTGTCATTGAAGTCTGGGAAGCCTGGCGAACATCCAAAGGGTGAGTAATCTTTCTCATGTGATACTTTACGTGTTCGTATCACTGACTCCAGATAGTGGATCTCAACTATCTCTCCACCGAGGTTGACAAACATGTGTTCCGAGAAGGATTGCGCCAGTTGACGAGATTCATGATGAAGTCCAAATTCAGTGATCAGATTATCGGAGAATCTATTCCCGAAGGACTCCCAGTGGAAGCTCTTGCAGTGGATGATAGTGATGATAAGTTGGATCAGAGGATAGCTATGACTGGCGGCACCTCGTGGCACCCTTCAGGTACTTGCTCCATGGGGAAAGTGGTTGACACAGAGTTTCGAGTTGCAGGCGTTGAAGGACTTCGGGTTGTTGACGCATCAGTCTTCCCTGTCCCACTGAGCGCACATCTTCAAGCCCCCCTCTATGCTCTCTCGGAGCAGGCAGCAGCTATCATAACTGGGCAGGTGTAATCCATCGTAAGACTGGCAGACATTGCAGAAGTTACTGACTGAGGATGGGTTACACGTGAAGCTTGGAACATGATCTGCCAATTTGAGGGAAATGCAAAGTTGGACGCATATGAGATTTCCTGGGCATGACCTATTTAAGGGAATCTGCAAGTGGACTTGGTGAAAATCTCATTTCTGCTTGTACCGGCCAAGTGAATTCCCATTTAGTCATTGCTTTAATGTTAAGGCACCCACACTGCGCACTCTGTTGGAAAACCTTTAGCTCTGCAGAATATGTAATAATTGAGGTATATTGATCCTTTGACTTCTGAAGCGGACGAGATGTAAGCATGTCTTGACCGCTGGCTGGGTAGTAGCAACTGGCGCGCCATCTCCGAGATAACCGATGTTCCCATGTTGAGTGGCAAAAGATTGCAGGATGCATTGGAGAGTTGGGGTTCATGTTTCCCTCACCTGTCTTGTTTCCGACCAGCGTGATGTCCCGTATGGGCAGGCCCCGATGCTGGAGACGTCATTGCTGTGCCGCGGACAAGACATTGGGGGATCTGAATTCATGTACATTTTCCTTTCTATTTCGTTCTCAAACCTTTCTTCTAACCTCGTTGCGCCTTTGTTTGACTGGCCAATTACTCAAGTCTTTGATGTTGTACCGAATCTTGACGAATTAGAGAATAGAGCAGAGGTGTATCTTGGAGCCATGGAGCATGAAGGAAGGGGAACTGAGGGCAGGCTCTTTTGTGAAGGTATAGGAGGGGTTCACATCAGAATTTGCGACATTTGTGTTAAGAACCAAGGAGAAGCTATGCAATCTTCAAAAACAGTCTTTTGTTTATTTCGCATGTATTAATATATTTGCATGAGAAAGATCGTCGTGTCACCCGCCAAAGGGGCTATAGGTGCTCGGAGTAATAAAGCCCGGTGAGTAGAATCGGTGCCTTCTACCCCGGATTTTGGGGGCGTCATTATGGTAGAGCTTCCTACTGTTCACAAGAATCCCCGCTATTTAAATGAGAGACCCCGCTGTTGGTGATACAACTCCTGCTGCTAGCCCGACGACACCTGCTGTCAGTTAGTAAGAGCGAACTTATACCAAGGAGATGAGATCAAAGTGAGACCCTGCATGTCATATCTCTTCTCCTTAAGACTAGGCCGCCATTATGTCAGCCTCAAGATTATTATGTTGGCTCTTGATGCCGATCTTCACGTTGGCAGTCATTGACAGGTAACGTCATCTCTGGGGTATGCTTGAAACGAACTGACTTTAAAGAAAACGCATCGTGACGGAGAATAACATCATCCGCAAAGGGCTGATCACCAATGAAACAACGCCTCTGCAAGTTGGGAACGGTAACTTTGCATTCAGTGTTGATATGAAGGGAATGCAATCATACATCCCTTTTAACACAATGCCACGCTGGGCATGGCATAATGACACTGAACCAGCTGGAGAGTAAGTTAATCCCATCTCGAACTAGAACTGCTTCGAAAGCTAACCACGGGTAGCCCAGTAGACGCATATATCGGTATACAGAAACAGACGCATAGTAGAAACGTTTCCTATGATCTACCCGACCCAAATCTTCCTGGTGTTTCTCAATGGCTCATTGGAATTCCAAACCGTGTCAATCTTGGACGCATTGGACTGCGACTCAACGACGATACACTGTCATCAAGCAGCATATCTAATACCCACCAGGAGCTAGACCTCTGGCACGGAGCCATCCCATCAACTTTCACGATCGACGATGTCAAGGTCAAGGTTGTCACGCAAGGCGACTTTGATTCAGACGCAGTTGTTTTCACCATTGACTCACAATTGATCGAGTCGGGAAAGCTCAAGGTCGAGCTCGACTTTCCATACCCTCCAATCCATACAGCAAAGTACAAGAACGAAGTTTTTGTTGAAGTCTACGACTTCCCAAATAATCATTCTACAAAACTTTCAGCCAACCTCAGAGATAATACAGCACACATATATCATGACACGGGTACTAAGTACTACGTGAACCTTCGTTGGCCCAAGAAGGCTTCACTGGAACTGAAACGCCTTGACCTTCAGGGCTCTACCAAACCCACAGCTCATCGATATACTCTTTCATCGAGACATGGAAGGACTATTTCTTTCGTGGCGCACTTCTCTCCAGACAGGAGAGTATCCGACCTGCCATCTACTATTGATAGACGTAGCAGAGCTGGATGGCAAGACTACTGGAGTCAAGGGGGTTTTGCGGATTTGACCGAGTCCACGAACCCCAACGATACTGAGCTTCAACGTCGAATCGTTACCTCCCAGTACCATGTCAGAGCCAACAGTACTACCGATGGTTAGCCTCCTCAGGAGAGCGGCTTGATGAACAACGGTTGGTATGGTAGGTGCAGATTGACTTACTTACGTGGTAAATTACTGACAAAGGTAGGCAAGTTCCACATGGAGATGATTGTGTGGCACAGCGCTCACTGGATCTCATGGGGCCGAGATCAATACTTCCACAACATCTTCCCTGCGATATATGAGAAGATTCTGCCTAAATCACTCACCAGAGCGAAGAAGATGGGATGGGAGGGAGCACGTTGACAAAAGATGACCGAAACCATTACCGGTCGAAGTTCGCCTGGCGGGATCAACGCATATCTGGTGTGGCAGCAGCCGCACCCAATGTACATGGCCATGCTTGCTTTCAAGAGTAAGTCGACGAAGACGACGTTGAAGCGCTGGGATCCGATCTTGGAGGCGACTGCGGATTACATGGCATCCTACGCATGGTTCAACCAGTCGTCTGGCAGATATGATCTAGGTCCACCGTAAGTAATCAGCTACCTGAGCAAGAGCATGAACGCCGTTCTGAAAATTGGTAGTGTAATTGGTGTCACTGAAAACACGCCCCCGGAGAACACCCTCAATCTTGCTTACGAAGTTGCATACTGGAGATACGGCCTTGAAGTCGCCTGCGAGTGGAAGCAAAAACTCGGCTTACCTGTACCTAAGCACTGGGTGACTGTTGCAAAAAACATGGCGAAGCCGCCTCAGATCTGCGGACTATATGCGGTGTACGAGGGTCTCAACTCGAGCTGGTGGGATGACCCGGCACTCAACTGAGACCCGAGAAGTTTGATCATGCTGCAAGGTATTCTACCTGACACACCTGCAGTGGACAAGGAGGTCGCTCGGCGAACGGCGAATAAGTTCTGGGACGTATGGACTGACCAAAACATCCGGGGGTGGGGACGTCCTGTACTGGCAATCAACTCGGCTCGCATTGGGAATCCTGAGCGTGCGATATATCACTTGACAGCATACGATTATTGGAAGTTTGATGACGCCGGTAAGCAAGATCACAAGCTTTACGAAATGCGTAGGATGAGACTGAGTCATCCGGCTGTAGGATTCGCCATTCGTGGTGGTGACGGCAACACGCCACCCCCATTTATGCCTGGCAATGCTGGGTTCCTCTTAGCCGGTAAGTTTGCATGGTTCTTGAGGAAAAGATTGGCGCTCACTGACAATTTCC
This sequence comes from Fusarium musae, assembly GCF_019915245.1. Classification (NCBI taxonomy): domain Eukaryota; kingdom Fungi; phylum Ascomycota; class Sordariomycetes; order Hypocreales; family Nectriaceae; genus Fusarium; species Fusarium musae. The sequence continues at coordinate 1,400,910 of NC_058397.1, forward strand.
ACAGTGGCGTACATGGCTAAAGGATGGGACGGATCGAAGCGCGATGCGCCTGGGTTCCCTGAAGATGACGGGTGGGTAGTAAGGCATGAGGGGCTTCGCAAGGCGATGTGAAATATGGTATAGCTCTGGTTGGATAGAGACCTCATGTTCTACCAGTAGATGGAGACATGCTTGTGCTCCTCTGGAACTCTCTGCCTAGTGTATCTCGACTCTATGCTTTTCTCAGTCGAGTCTTCACCTGGTTCGAGCTGACAGGAGACACATGCCTGACTCTAATGACATTGCATTTGGGTGGTGCCTTAGAAACTACCCTTAAGAATAGTTGCTAGTTTCATTAAAAGGGTTTGAGCATGGCCATAAGTGAAGGATAAGCGACGAAGGAATTGGTGTGGGCGGCAATAAGAAAGCTTCTATCAACCCCGCTTCCTTCGTGACATTTATAGCGTAAGACTCCATCGCAGGATCAGCCTAACAGCGTCACAGCCCTATTAAAAGACACTCATTTAATACACAAAGCCTGCAAATCATTCCCTTTTTTATTTGCCGGCACACTTCTACCCGCAAAAGAGGGGCGTAAGCTGAGTCAGATGCATCGCAGTCTCAAGTATGATAGGGCCTAGCTTATCTTTACGAGTCCGTGGTTGGTTTGGGGCTCGGACTGAATTGCTCGCACTCAGGGAGCGGCTCAAGCTAGCTCTGGTCTCTGTTTTGAGTGCTCGTATGTGATGCGCAGATAAATCTTCGAGCCATCCGTTTCTCGCGGGCAGTCAATTCCTATAGTTCGGCACAGGTACTGCTGATTGATTGACCATGTTTCGCATATCTGATATTAGCTCGTCGATCGACAGGACAAAGCTGTTCCAATACGCGATCATCTTCTTCGTTTCTTTCAAGATAATCACATATCTACAGCGTCTCTTCTTCCATCCACTATCTAGATTCCCGGGTCCAAGAATCTGCGCGGCGTCACGACTCTATGAATTCTACTGGGACTCGTTCCAACACGGTCGATTGTGGGCAAAGCTACCTGATCTACACAAGCGCTATGGTATGCATAGCATTGATTCATTCGCCAGACATTCCCTGACAAGCTTCCAGGGCCCATTATTCGCATTAGACCGAATGAAGTTCATATCGAAGACTCCCAGTACTTCGATACGATCTTCGGGTTTCGCCCGTTGAATAAAGAGGCCATGACAGCGAAAGAGTTTGGGATCAACCATGCTCTATTCGGGGTCGAGGATTACAAGACCTACGTCAAGAAACGTGCTGCATTTGGGAATGCGTTTTCTCGAACAAAGCTTTCCAAGATACAGGACCAAATTAACGAAGAGATCCAAAAAGGATGCATTTGGGTTAAGGATAATAGCAAGGATGGGGGTCCTGTTGATCTGGCGTATGTTTATCCTGACCTGCGCAAAATGAGCGCTAATCTCGCTCAAGCTTCTTGTTTCGGGCTGTTCCAGCAGAAATCATAACCAAATATCTTTTCGGCCAAGAATATGGGTTTCTGCAGCATGTGCAGACCACCAAGAACCTTTACGATAAGAGGATGGACAGATTGTTTGGGTTCTCACATCTGGGTAGATTTATACCCAAAGAGATCCCCCTTTTTCTGTCTCTCTTCCGTCAGTTGATCTTGAGGGCTCTGGGGTTCAACGACCCAGGTTCTGCATTTCTTGACTATTTCTTGGTACATATCGTGGCATTCTAAAGGATCACAGACTGACGTTATGATAGCTCGCTCAGAAGTTGGTGCAAAAGGTCGTGGCTCAACACAACCACTCGAATGAAAATTCTGAAAGCGTCCCGCAACATACCGTGTTTGATGACTTTCTAGATAGCTCATTGCCTCAAGAGGAAAAGGAAAAGAGCCCTCTCACTCAACAAGCTGTGGCTATCTGGAGTGGGGGATGGGACACGGTCGGATTTGTGCTGACCATGGCGGCATACCAATTACTCCAGAATCCACAAGTTGAGCAGCGCCTTTACGAGGAACTCAGAAAGGCCTGGAAAGACCCTAATGAATCCCCCGAGATCACAACTTTGGAGGGCCTGCCATACCTTACTGCTGTAGTCAAGGAAACGTTTCGTCTATCTCCTGGTGCGCTCTGCCGCCTGAGTCGCGTCAACCCTAGCGGCATCGAACAATATGGCGATTGGGAAATTCCCCCGGGCACAATTATCAGCATGTCTATTCCGGATGTTCTCTCGGATAAGGCAATCTGGGGGTCTGATGCTTCTGTTTTCAAGCCCGAAAGATGGCTCAGTGGAAGTGCGGACCTCGACAGATACCTAGTGACTTTCAGCAAAGGAACGCGAGTTTGTCCAGGAATTGAGTTGGCATGGATCGAGACCCGGCTTGTTATTGCTAGCCTTTTCCGAAGGTACGAGATGAGCATCGCACCAGAGGCCGGCATATCTGATGATGATATCATGCCGTATTACGAGGGGTTCACGCCTGCAGTCAAGAATCGGATATCGCGACTGCCGGTCAGCGTGAAGCCTAGACATTAGATTCTATGCCCAGGAGTTGTTAATAATGCTGTGTGGCTGCTGTACGGCGCCAAACATCCGAACCCTTCGAATAAAATGTGCCTCATATTTGCCGATCCATTTCTCGTTTGTTTTCATATGGTCAGCACTAAAATCAGGCTTGTTGCTTGTTGAAGGCTGTTGAAGTGGCATGCATGAGACGCTAGAGATTAAGCTTGTCTGTTGAGTCTGTCCTTTAGCCCAAAATGAGCCCAGGACCCCGCTACAGGTCTCATTCTGAGCCATTCAAAGACGTCACGGTGCCGCATACCCGTCTTCCAGGGCTGATGGCAGCCTCCACTAATAAGCACTTGACGCGGCAGTGAAAACCGACTTCATTCCCCTCAAAGTTTACATTTATCAACTCCAAACTTCACTTCATCCTCATCATGTCAAACAGCGGACGCGGTCGAGGTGGATTATTCCAGCGCGGTGGTCGAGGTGGTCGAGGCGGGGGGTTAATAGGGTCAGCGGTCCGTGGCGTAGCAGGCGGGATCGGGCTCATGTCGGAGAGCGTTAGCTCTTACAAAGAGAAGAGAGCAGCGGAAAAAAACCCCGCATCCTCAGAGTCCCAATCAAGCGGCACTGTTGTCGAAAACGAGCCGCCATCGAACTATAAGCCTCAGCCAAGCCAGTATGAGGACTCGACTGAAAGACAATGGGAGCTCGACGAAACACAATCCGAGCTACTCTCAAGTCCCCATGACGGTGCTGACACCGCTCAACAGACTCAAGTTGACAAGGATCTTGTGGCCAGTTTCTTGAGAGTGCATGGCTCTTCAACTGGTCGAACCAATGCTCAATTGGAATTGCCGGTCATTCTCGCGCAGCGGAGACCAAAGGATCGAACCCGTGGCTTTGTTCGGGGATATGCTCCGATGCTTGAGACAGTCGGTATTGACCAAGCGGCATGGCTAGACTTTCTAGATAAATTCGATCAGTCTACTCGAGCCTCACCTTGGATCGAGGTCATCAATTTTGCAGAGTTCGGCGGTTTCTTTGTACCGATTGCGCCAAGCATCGCCATCAGTGCAGCCGTGTACAAGACAATTGAGGTTGCGAAAGATGTCCAAGGCAGACAAAGGTAACATTCTCTATCCAACCATCACCCCATCTCCAGCAGAAGCTTACCAAGCATACAGGTCAAACAAGTTCATTTCTCAGATGAATGAGCAATACTTCTATCCCAAGGGCTTATGCTGTCTGATCATGACCTGGCGACCCGATTCCGGGACGTCTCACGAGGTTGTTGACCTGACATCAACAGTCGCTTCTTCCATTGGATCGTATGACTCTTCATTCACCAACAAGTTCAAAACCTCCAGCGGAAAGACCTATGGTGATTTTGCTCTCCCCGAGGCTGCCCCTCTCATCTTTCCGACCCTCGATGTCCTTGCTGAGGCTGATAGTGAAGAATCGAAGGGTCTGAAGCAGAGCCTGGGTGAGAAGAGAGCATACATCCAGGATTACTATGACAAGAGAGCCCAGGCTCAGTTCGTAAGTCATTGAAGTTGATAGCTGATGAGAGTTTGCACTAAACCCGACTACAGGCGCTCAATAGACCGGATAACCTCTTGGCCAACCAGCAAGAAGCTCCAAAATTCTCTTCACGATATGCTGATCCCAGCCATCCTTCCAACAATGGCTCCTTGATCTCCCTACTCACTGGCGGATATGTCGACCCAACGAAGCTTCGCCGAGGCTTGAGGGGCCAAGCACCAAAGGGCCAGAACCAAGGACAAGCCAGTGGAGCACGGAGTGATAGACAGCCCGGTCTGCCGCTGCCTTACAAGCCGGTCAAAGCGGCAAGGAAATTTCTTTTTAACAAGGTAACTATATCTTGCGCTTCCCAAAGACTCCAAAAGTGGTAGTTAACTTGTATAGGACATTTTGTATTTAATGGTCGTTAATATGCCCAGCGAGGATGAGCTCCGGGAGGCCAAGACTGCATTGGACCGCAGATAAAGGATTTCTACATTCAAGGGCGACAAGCTTTTGTCGAATACAGGTTAATTCCATAGGAATCTGGCAAGCTTTCTGGACTGAGCTACTCGCGGCTCCTGGGCTCTCTGCGCAGCTCGAGCGAAGCTGGAGGCACGCATGTTGGCTCTCGTCAGCTTGTACCTCAGCCTAGGGCTTGCAATAAGATTTATTGTTCATCGTGAAAGCTTCTAGATAAAAGCTTATATCGGGGGGGGAATATCGTGTTGTCATTCATCACCTGTGTTTGCAGCCTAAAGCTTAACCTTATAGGCCGTCTTCATCCATAATACCTCAGATACAGATCGAGCTGTCACAAACAATAGTAGTTCCAGGACCAAATGGAAGTTCAATCAAAATATTATTAAAAGCTCCGCCTCTTAACTGTGATTTCTTCACGATCCTATCTATAAGCTCAACCCTCCTTCGTATCATGCACAATTTAGGGCTTAACAGCTTGCAAGTGCGACTGCGCCAAGTTCGTGAAGAAACTGGCACCGAGAACCTTGCTTGGAGTGGCAGGGTCAGTTGCATTGCAAAGCTTGGCAAAGTTGCCGTTCTTCCTCAGTCTGTCCTTGGTAAACTTGGAGTACTTGGACAGAGAGCATGACTTTCCAGGCCCATCCTGGCAAGATGGCACTGGGTAAACGACATCGTTGATCAGGATTCGAACAAACTTCTTCGAGCCGTAAGCCTTGTTGGAACCGCAGCTGAGACGCTCAAAGGCGATGGTACCTCTCATGGGAGAAATGTTGGAACTGCGCCAGATACGGTCCTTGGGAATACGATCCAGAGGAAGAGGAGCTTGCTTGTCAAAGACTCCAGTAGCGACAGCCAACTCGTTCAGCTGGCCGTCATTCAAGAAGCTCATAAGGATCTTGGGGAGCTTGAAAGGCTGTCCGTCAAAGTTCTTCCCCGTGGTATCAGGGCCAGCAACGAAACGCTCGATCAGAGACTCAAGGAAAGGTACCATCATCTTCGAGGCAACCTTGGTGGCAGGTCCAACACCGTAGTAGTATCTGAGATCTTGCTGATACTCGTATGCTTCCAGCTCCTTCTGAGTGAAAGTGTCGCAGAATGGAGACAGCTTGCCCGTGATTTGCGACTCAAAACCACACACGTATGGGAAGTCATTCCATGTCGAGTCGTCAAGCTGAAGGTCGCCCTTGATGAATTTGGACAGGCGCTTCTTGAAACCTGGAAGCCATCGCTGACGCCATTCGTCCTGCTGCTTGCTGCTGTCATCCACGAAGGTAGGGCACATATCAGATGGAGCAAGCGTGTCGCCCAGGTGAGATGGGACGCCTTTGCCGGTCACGGAAACTACTGTTCCCAGGGAAGAGTTGGTTCCAAGAAACCCGTGAAGGAAGAGCTTTGCGGTCTGAAGAACTCTTGTGTAGTTGTTGGCCCACACAACGAAGTCCTCGCCCTCCTGGTACAGTTCAGGGTATCTTTCTGAGTCAGTCAAGTTCTCAAAAGCTGACAAGGCAGAGCTCTTACCTGGTTCTAATGGTGTAACCCATATCAAAGAGCTCCTTGTATCCAGTCTTGCTTAGCTGAGCGATCTGGATCTCAGGGTTGGTGAGAGGGCTCTCCCAAGTGTGGATAAAAGAGAGTGGTCCCGTAGCGGTGTACTTGGACTCTCGGAACTAAATTGTTTGTCAGATGTTTCCTTGATCAAAACTGCTGATTATGTCTTACACGGCGAGCCATCTCGAGCCATCCATTGTGAGCGCCCTGGTCAGGATAGCGGGATCCGTGGCGCGACACGTATGCAGCTTGGTCGACCTGGCATCCTTCAGGGACCGCTGAGGATATTTTGGTCAAGTCCTCGCCTAAATCTGTTAGAGGAAAGACTTAACTCCAGTCTGATGCCACCTACCAATGTGCCATGGGCTGTTGGCTCCAACATGGGCCAGAGGGCTCTTTGCCGAAGCGCCATCGGGCAATAGAACGGCTTGGATGGGATCAAGCGAAGTGCCGACTCCTGCGCTGCGTGCGGAGCATGTTGAACCTAGCAGGGCGACAGCAACAAGTGGGCCTCTCATATTGCTTCTGTTGATGGATCAAAGTCTTTGGGAACGAGCGTGCACAGATAGACAAGCAAAGAGGAAAATTGAACGTTCATCAATGAAGAGAAATATATAGAACTACGACAGCCCTTGCTCGACCCGGAAATTAAACTCCAATTCTGTATAGATTAAATATCATCCAGACTCTCTATTTCCGCCCTTCCGCCCGACGTCAATTGAGATCTATCAACTGCGCCGCGATAGCGAACGGGCCTAGCATGGGATAGCACGGCACGTGTTCTCTGGGGAATAACTTATTCGGTCGCATAATGCTAAAAAGCTTGGTATCCATCGATGCATTGGTGGAAAAGTCAAACCCTCGGTAAAGACGGGCCAATTGCCAGATTCGGAAATGCTTCAAAAGTTGTAGTAGACCAGTAAAACAAAGGAATCAATCGACGTGCCTCACTGACGTAGTGTGCAAATGTGATGGTTTCTATATGCCGCGGTTTATGAAGTTGGAAAGAAGAAGCTGCTTTTCGGACGACAATCGCTTTTGTAGTTTGAAGCCGCGATATCACTTCACGAGGTCCGGCTTTGGACCCTTGACAGGAAGGTATTATGCTGATCACGATGCAACATGACAAATCGGCTCATGAAGCTTGGACTCGGCGCTCTCCTCTGTGATAAGGTTAAGATTTTAAAAAGAGGCTTCAGCCCCCAGGACAAAAAGGTAAAGGACAGGCTGTTCTCCTCTTCATGTCGCTCTCCCCATAAATAGACGGCGAACACAACAAAAATCATCATAGCTTCAGTCTTGATCACCTACAAGCCAAGAGAACATGTCGATCCGCACCATGTCCAGCCGGCTCTTTGCCGCCGCCCTCGCTCTTGGTGGTCTCTCAGTGGGACAAACTACTGGAAACTTCAACTTCCTTACCTACAACGTCGCTGGGCTTCCTGCTATTATCAACAACAACGATGTTCCTGGTGACAAGGGAACCAACGCCAACCTCATTGGTACCATTCTTGCCACCCAGAAGTATGATATTGTTCATATGCAGGAGGACTTCAACTATCATGCCTACATCTATGCGACTGACAACCATCCTTACCGTACTCCTACCTCTGGAGGCGTTCCGTTTGGCGATGGTCTCAACACTGTCGCCAACTATGACTGGACTGGTCTTGTCCGCAAGAAGTGGAACAAGTGCTACCTGAACTCCGGCGATTGTTTGACCCCCAAGGGTTTCAGCTTCATGCGCATGAAGATTCAGAGCATTGAGGTTGATCTTTACAACCTTCATGCTGATGCTGGGTAAGTAAGGCGATTAATGCATATTGGGCGGAAACTGACTGTCTCCCACTTAGCTCGGACCAAGGTGATGTCGATGCTCGTTCAGCAGGTATCGATCAAATCCTGGCCTACATCAACGCAAACTCCCAGGGAAGGGCCGTCATCGTGGCTGGTGATACCAATGACAGATGGACAAATGCAGGTCGAAGCATCAACAAACTGACCGATGCCGGCTTCAGCGACTCCTGGGTCCAGCTCATTCAGGGGGGAAAGTTTCCCACAGCCGGGGCCACTGCAAACCCATGCAAGGTCCCTGCTGCTGATAACACATGTGAGATTGTTGACAAGGTTTTGTAAGTCACTATCCTCAGTTTCGGTTCAATGTCTTGCTTGCATTATGCTAATGAGATTATAGCTATCGCTCAGGTAGCTCTGTAAAGCTTACTGCAAAGAGTTTTAACTATATTCCAGAGGTCTTTGTTCAGCCTGATGGGAACATTCTATCAGATCACAATCCTGTACTGGTTGAATTTTCTTGGTCTACTTAGTTTTATAGTGAATAAGACCTGGTTATAATAGCATAATATAAGACCTTAAGATTAATAAACTATTACCTTAAGTAAAGTAAATGCCTTTATTGAGCTTAACTTAAAGTTTTTTATTATATTACTTTTTAATTTTTTTTAATTTATTTTAAAGTAATATTTATAATATTTTTTAAATTTTTTTTTTTTAATTATTATTAGCCTTATTTAAGGCTATTAAGCTTTTAACTTTTTATATAATAGCTTAAATAATAAAGCCCTTATAATAAGCTAGAATTATAAAGCTTAAAATTAATTAAGGTTTATTTACTTTAAATAGTATAATTACTACTTTAATTAAGTAATATAAGTATTATTTATAAGTTTACTTTTTAATTACTATATTAATTTACTTACTTTACTTTAATTAAATAATAAGCTTAATATATTTAATATACTTCTATTTAAAAGTTAATTAAACCTTAACTATTAATTATAGTTATTAATATTTATTATAGCTACTAATATAATATTTATATAAAATAGCCTATAGCTATATAATTAAGCCTATTATATAATTTACTATAACTTTAATATAGCTATTAAACTTATTATAAAAGTAATTAAAAAAAAGAAATATAAAAAGTTATATATAATAGTAATTACTATTAAAAAGAACTTTTTATTAAAGTATTAATTTAACTTTATTAAAATAGCTTTTTTTAATTATAGCTTAATTAAGTTAATTTATTATATAAAACTTTATAACTTAATTAAAGTAATTAAATTAATAATAAGCTATTAGCTTTTAAAGACTTAAAAAGAGACTTAAAAAAAGGTTATTCTCTTTAGTTAAACTAAATAGCTTTTTTTATTACTTTTATAAGCTTAAACTTAAATATATATAAAAAGTAGGTTTTAATATAGCTAAAAGGGGTATTATAGTAAAATAAAATTAACTTTTATATAAGTTAGTTAGTAAAAGTTAGATTAACTTTTATTAATTAAATATATATACTTAAGTATATAATTAACTGCTTTTATAGTTAAATAAATAAAGTAAAATTAATAATAAAATAATAATTAAATTAAAAATAGTTAATATTAACTATTATTATTACTTATTATAATATTATTATTAATAGCTTATTATTATTTTAATAAATATTAATTTTATTTTAAGTAATTTATTAAGTCTTTTAATATTTATATTTAATTTATTAAAGAAAATAAAATATCTTTTTAATAATTTATAAAATATAGCTAATAAAGTCTTATAATAAAAATAATATAATATAATACTTATTTTTTAATATATTATATATAAAGTATTATTATAATAGTTAAAGCTTTTAAATAAGTAAACTAGTTTATATTAAGTTTATATTTATAAAATATATAAAGTATTATATTAAGTATATTAATTTATTATATTCTTTAATAGATAATAATATAAATAAAGCTTATTAAAGTAAAAAAGTATTATTAATAGCTAGTAAGCTAAGTTATATTTAATATTAAATAAATATATATATATTTAAGTAATATAATTAAATTAATAAAGTTATTATTATTATTATTATTTTTTAATTATTATTAGCTTTATTTAAGGCTATTAAGCTTTTAACTCTTTATATAATAACTAAAACAATAAAGCCTTTATAATAAGCTAAAATTATAAAGCTTAAAATTAATTAAAGTGTATTTACTTTAAGTAATATAATTACTATTTTAATTAAATAATATAAATACTACTTATAGGTTTACCTTTTAATAGCTATATTAAGCTTTTTCCTTTACTTTAATTAAAAGACTAAGATAATACTAGACTTAGTATATTTATTATAAAGTATATTTATTAACTTAACTTTCTTTTTATTAATTATACTTACTAATACTAATTATAACTATTAATAAAATACTTATATATAAAAGCCTAAAGCTTAATTAAAGCTATTATATAATTAACTATAACTTTATTATTATAATTAAGATTAATATTAAGTTAAGCTAATAGTAAAGATTATTATAAGCTTTATATAATAGCTATAGCTATTAAAAAAAACTTCTTATTTAAAAGCTTATTTAGTTTAATTAAAATAGCTATTTTTAACTATACTTTAATTAACTTAATTAATTATATAAATCTAGTTTATTTAAGTTATTTTATTTATTTAATTTAGCTAGCTAAAAAGCTAGCTAGATTAAATAAGCTAGAAAAGGCTATAAAAAAAGGCTTACCTCTTAATATAAAGGAAGTAGCTTTCTTTATTATATTAATAGGTTTAGCTTTATATAAAAAGTAACTTAAAATTATAATTATTAAGGCTAATTATTTATATTATATTCTCTTAATTATATAAAATTAAAGGTAAAGGCAAGGTAATAGCAGGGTTTTAGGACTAAAGGTATAAAGGAATAAGGTTAACTTTATTTATATAAGTTAGTTAATAAAAGTTAAATTAACCTGAAATTAATAATAACTAGCTTTATTAATTAAATATATATGCCTAGGTATATAATTAACTGCTTTTATATTTAAGTAGATAAAGTAAAATTAATAATAAAATAGTAATTAAACTAGAAATAAATACTATAGATTTAATTAATAAAATTAAATTAAGCTAATTATAATATATTACTTAAATATAAAACTTACTTTAAGAATTTAAATAACTAAATTACTAATACTTTAAAATAATCTTTTAAAAAGATCTAATAATAATAATATTATATAATAATAATATAAAGTTATTATAAATATTATATAATTAATTTTTAGTAATAGTAATAAAAAGATTTAAAAAGAGACTTTTAATATCTTTAATTTTAATAATTTAAATAATAAAGACTATTAAAGTCTTATTATAATAAATATAAGTAAAACTATTTATATTAATATCTTTATATTTTATAAATATTTCTTTATATTTAAATATTTTAGTATAAAGATCTTTAATAACCTTTATTAAACTTAATATATTCCTAGATTTACTTAATATAATATTATATTTATTTAATAAGCTTAATAAAAAGTAAAGTTAATTAAGTAAATTAAATATAATAAAGATTATATTATTATAACTATACTATTTAATTAAATTAATATTAAGATTTAGTATTTCTTTAAATACTTTAAGGTTATAATATTATTAACTCCCTAGTTTAACTACTGTTTTATTATTAATTTTACTTTATTTATTTAAATATAAAAGCAGTTAATTATATATCTAGGTATATATATTTAATTAATAGACTTATTATTAACTTTAAGTTAATTTAGCTTTTACTAACTAACTTATATAAAAGTTAACCTTTTTTTTTTAATTCTAACTTTTATAAAACCTTTAGTTTAACCTTACTATTACCCTGCATTTACTTTTAATTTTATATAATTAAAATAATATAATATAGATAATTAGCCTTAATAATTATATTTTTAAGCTACTTTTTATATAAAACTAAGTTACCTATTAATATAATAAAGAAAGCTACTTTCTTTATATTAAATAGCAGGCCTTTTCTTATAGCCCTTTTTAGCTTATTTAATTTAGCTAGCTCCCTAGCTAGCTAAACTAAATAAATAAAATAACTTAAATAAACTAGATTTATATAACTAATTAAGTTAATTAAAGTATAATTAAAAATAGCTATTTTAATTAAGCTAGATAAGCTTTTAAATAAAAAGTTCTTTTTAATAGCTATAGCTATTATATAAAGCTTATAGTAATCTTTACTATTAGCCTAGCTTAATACTAATTTAATTATAATAATAAGGTTATAGTTAATTATATAATAGCTTTAATTAGGCTTTAGGCTTTTATATATAAGTATTTTATTAATAGCTATAATTAATATTAGTAACTATAACTAATAAGTTAGTAAATATACTTTATAATAAGTATACTAGGCCTAGGTTAATTAAAGATCTTTTAGCAGGGGTAAAGGAAAAAGGTTAATATAGCTATTAAAAGCTAAGCAGTATTATATTACTTAGTTAAAGTAGTAATTATATTACTTAAAGTAGATAAACTTTAATTAATATTAACTTTTATAATTCTAGCTTACTATAGGGGCCTTATTATTTAAGCTATTATATAAAAAGTTAAAAGCTTAATAGCTTTAAATAAGGCTAATAGTAATTAAAAAAATTATTATTATTAATAGTATTTATTTAATAATATAAATAACTTTAAATTATAATTAAATACTTTTATTATTATTATAATTTTAATAATAAAAATAAAAATTAATATAAGCTTAATAAATATTAAAATAAAAATAAAAATAGTTAATTTAATTAATACTTTTATAATAAGTAGTTTAGCTTATAATAGTAGGATTACTATAATTGATTAAAATAAAATAACTTATATTATAATAACTAATTATTATAACTATATATAAAAGATAATAAAAATAATAAAAAATAAAATAATTATTATTATAATAGTAATTAAGATTATTAAACTTATTTTTATAATAATAATTATATTTATTAAAATATTAAAAAAAAACAGTTTATTTTAAATAAAAGTATTTTATTATAAAAAAAAGAAAAATAAATTTAAATTAAATAAAGCTAATTTTAATAATAATAGTAAAAGTATTTACTTTTTTAATTTAATATTTTTTTAATAAGCTTACTTTAATTATATAATAAATAATATAATATTAAAAAATATCTTATTTCTTTTTAATTACTATTAGCTATATTTAAGGCTATTAAGCTTTTAACTTTTTATATAATAGCTTAAATAATAAGGCCTTTATAATAAGCTAGAATTATAAAGCTTAAAATTAATTAAGGTTTATTTACCTTAAGTAATATAATTATTACTTTAATTAAATAATATAAGTACTGCCTATAAGTTTACCTTTTAGTAGCTATATTAACCTTTTTCTTTTACTTTAGTTAAAAGATTAAAATAATACCAGGCCTAGTATACCTATTATAAAGTATATTCTCTAACTTAACTTTCTTTCTATTAGTTATAGTTATTAATATCTATTAAAGCTATTAATATAATATTATAAAATAGCCTGTAGCTATATAATTAGGCCTATTTTATAACTAGCTATAACTTTAATATAGCTATTAGGCCTGCCTTATAGGCAGCTAATAAAGAAGATCTAGAAAATATCTATATAATAATAGTTACTATTAAAAAGAACTTCTTATTAAGGTATTAATTTAACTTTATTAAAATAGCTATCTTTAACTATAGGTTAATTAAGTTAATTAGTTATATAGATTATTTAGCCTATTTTAATATAATTAACTTAAATTAGGTTTATAATAAGCTTATAAGCCTTTTAAACCTAGAAAAGGTCTTAAAGAAAAATTATCTCTTTTAATTAAACTAGGCAGCCTTCCTTACTGCCTTTATAAGTTTAAATATATATAAAAGATAGCTTTATAATATAGCTAAAAGGGTTATTATTATAAAAGGGATCTTATTATTAATATAAAAATAAAGGCAAGGTAATAATAAGGTTAAATTAAAGGTTTTATAAAAGTTAAAATTAAAAAAAAAAGTTAACTTTATTTATATAAGTTAGTTAATAAAAGCTAAATTAATTTAAAGTTAATAATAACTCTATTAATTAAATATATATATTTTTTTTTAATTACTATTAGCCTTATTTAAGGCTATTAAGGTTTTAACTTTTTATATAATAGCTTAAATAATAAAGCCCTTATAGTAAGCTAGAATTATAAAGCTTAAAACTAGTTAAAGTTTATTTACTTTAAGTAATATAACTACTACTTTAACTAAGTACTACCTGCAGGTCCCTTAGTAGCTATATTAACCTTTTTCTTTTACCTTAGTTAAAAGAATAATAGGCTTAATATACTTATTATAAAGTATATTCCTTAACCTAACTATTAGTTATAATTACTAATATCTATTATAGCTACTAATATAATACCTGCTATATAAAATAGCCTATAGCTATATAATTAAGCCTACTATATAACTTACTATAATGTTAATATAGCTATTAAGCCTACTATAGGGGTAGCTAATAGGAAAAAATATAAAGAGTTATATATAATAGTAGCTATTATTAAAAAGAGCTTTTTATTAAAATACTAATCTAACTTTATTAAAATAGCTATCTTTAATTATAGCCTAATTAGGTTAATCTATTATATAGACCTTTATAGTATAATTAATATAACCTAAGTTAATAAAAAGCTATTAACTTAATTTTATTAATAATAGTTAAATTAATAGCTTTTAATATATTAAATAAAATTACTAGAATTATTAAATAAGTTATAATTTTATTTAAAATATATTTAACTTTTAAAATTAATATTATAGCTATTAAAAAGATTATTCTTTAAACTATAGATAGCTTTTTAGCTTTTATTTTTAAAATATTCTTTATAAGGGTTATTATAAACCTAATATAAGACATAAAGCTCTAGTTTAACTACTATTTTATTATTAATTTTACTTTATTTATTTAAATATAAAGGCAGTTAGTTATATATTTAGGTATATATATTTAATTAATAAAGGTTAATTTAGCTTTCGTTAACTAACTTATATAAATAGAGTTAACCTTCTTCTTTTAAGCCTTTAAACCCTGCTATTACCCTGCCTTTATTTTAAAACTCTATATATAAATATACTGCCCTTATATTAATAACAGAATCCCTTTTATAGTAATAACCCTTTTAGTTATATTATAAAGCTACTCTTTACTTATAAAGGCAATAAAGAAGGCTACTTAGTTTAATTAAAGGAAATAACCTTTTTTTAAAACTCTTTTTAAGTTTAAAAGGCTTATAAGCTTATTATAAACCTAGCTTAAGTTAATTATATTAAAATAAGCTAAATAATCTATATAACTAATTAACTTAATTAACTTATAATTTAAAATAGCTATTTTAATAAAATTTAATTAGTATTTTAATAAAAAGTTCTTTTTAATAATAGTTATTATTATATAAATATTTTTTAAATTTTCTTTATTAGCTGTTTATAAAGTAGGCCTAATAGCTATATTAAAGTTATAGCTAGTTATATAGTAGGCCTAATTATATAGCTATAAGCTATTTTATATAGTAGGTATTATATTAGTAGCTTTAATAAATATTAGTAACTATAATTAATAAAAAGAAAGTCAAGTTAAGGAATATATTTTATAATAGGTATATTAAGCCTATCTTTTAACTAGGGTAAAAGAAGAAAGTTAGTATAGCTACTAAGAGGTAAACCTATAGGCAGTACTTATATTACTTAATTAAGGTAGTAACTATATTACTTAAAATAGATAAACTTTAACTAATTTTAAGCTTTATAATTCTAGCTTATTATAAAGACTTTATTATTTAAGTTATAATATAAAAAGTTAAAAGCTTAATAGCTTTAAATAAAGCTAATAGTAATTAAAAAAAAAAAAAACTTAAAAAATATAATTTTAATTAATATTAAAAACTTAAAACTGCTATATAAATAATAAAAGAAAAATAAAAAAAAGTAATTACTTTTAAAAGTTAAAAAGCTTTTTAGCTTATAAATATAAATTAACCTTAATTTAATTATTATTTTATTATTAATCTTACTTTATTTATAATTTAAATATAAAAATAGTTAATTATATACCTAGGTATATATATTTAATTAATAAAGTTATTATTAACTTTAAGTTAATTTAGCTTTTATTAACTAACTTATATAAATAGAGTTAACCTTATTCCTTTATTATTAATTTAAAAGCAGCTCCCCCTTTACTATAATAACCCTTTCTGCTATATTAAGAAGCTACTTTTTATATATATTTAAGTTTAGGCCTATAAAGGCAGTAAAGAAAGCTACCTAGTTTAACTACAAGGGATAATCTTTTTTTAAGTCTCTCTTTAAATCTTTAAAAGCTAATAGCTTATTATAAACTTGAGTTATATTAATTAAGCTAAAAAGGCTTATATAATAAATTAACTTAATTAAATTATAATTAAAAATAGCTATCTTAATAAGGTTAAATTAGTATTTTAATAAGAAGTTCTTTTTAATAATAGCTATTATTATATATAACTTTTTATATTCTTTCTTATTAGCTATCCTTATAGCAGGCTTAATAGCTATATTAAAGTTATAGCAGTTTATATAATAGGCCTAATTATATAGCTATAGGCTATTTTATAATATTATATTAGTAGCTATAATAGATATTAATAACTATAACTAACAGTTAGGTCAGGGAATGTATTTTATAATAGGTATACTAGGCCTAGTATTCTTTTAACTAAAGTAAAGGAAAAAGGTTAATATAGTTACTAAAGGGTAAACCTGCAGGCAATACTTATATTACTTAGTTAAGGTAATAATTATATTACTTAAAGTAAATAAACTTTAATTAATTTTAAGCTTTATAATTTTAGCTTACTTTAAAGGCTTTACCATTTAAGCTATTATATAAAAAGTTAAAAGCTTAATAGCCTTAAATAAGGCTAATAATAATTAAAAAAAAATAAATAAATATAAATTAAAAATATATTTAATTTAGCTTTTTTTATAAATAAAAAGCTAAAGTTAATTATTTATAAATCTATTTTAAAATATCTTTTTATATTATATTAAATATATAATTAAAAATAATGAAATTTTTTTAAAATTAAAACTTAAAAAAGAATTTATATTTATAATAATAGTTTTAAGTTTACTAAATAGGCCTAAGATCTATATATAAAATATATTACTTTATAAATAGATTTTAAATTTATTTATATTTTAAAAGATAAATTAATAATTATACCTTTTATTAATAATTAATATAAGTAAAGAGTTATTTATTAACTATATATATATAAATTAAAAAATTATAATATTATTAATTAAATCTTTAATAAGCTTTATAATTAAAAATAAATAAAATAAGTAATTAAATTAATACTATTTATTTATTTTTTATAATTATTATTAGCCTTATTTAAGGCTATTAAGCTTTTAACTTTTTATATAATAACTTAAATAGTAAGGCCCCTATAGTAAGCTAGAATTATAAAGCTTAAAGTTAATTAAAGTTTATTTACTTTAAGTAATATAATTACTGCTTTAACTAAGTAATATAAATACTGCCCCTTAATAGCTATATTAACCTTCTTCCTTTACTCTAGTTAAAAGACTAAAATAATATTAAGCCTAGTATACTTATTATAAAGTATATTCCCTAACTTAACTTTCCTTATACTTATTAATTATAGTTACTAATATCTATTATAGCTATTAATATAATACTCACTATATAAAATAGCCTATAGCTATATAATTAGGCTTACTATATAACTTACTATAACCTTAATATAGCTATTAGGTTTATTATTAAGGTAATTAATAAAAAGAAATATAAAAAGTTATATATAATAGTAACTATTATTAAAAAGAACTTTTTATTAAAATACTAATTTAACTTTATTAAGATAGCTATTTTTAATTATAATTTAATTAAATTAATTTATTATATAAGCTTTTTTTAGCTTAATTAATATAATCTAGGTTAATAATAAGCTATTAGCTTTTAAAGACTTAAAAAGAGATTTAAAAAAAGGTTATTCCTTTTAATTAAATTAAGTAGCTTTCCTTACTGCTTTTATAAGTAACTTAAATATATATAAAAAGTAGCTTTTTAATATAGCTAAAAGGGTTATTATAATAAAAAGGGAGCTGCTTTTAAATTAATAAAAATAAAAGTAAGGTAATAGTAGAGTTCTTAAACTGAAAGTTTAAAGGAATAAGGTTAACTTTTATATAAGTTAGTTAATAAAAGTTAAATTAACTTCTATTAATTAAATATATATACCTAGGTATATAACTAATTGCCTTTATATTTAAATAAATAAAGTAAAATTAATAATAAAATAGTAGTTAAATTAAGAAATACTATTTATACTTTTAATCTTTATAATTTAAAAATTTATTAATAAAAAACCTAAAAGCTAAGCTATAGTTAATCTTTAAGCTTTAAATAAAATTATAATCCTTAATAGCTATTTATTATATAAATAAAAAGATATTATTATAGCTTTATAAAATATAACTTATATTTTAATAATTAATATATTTTCCTTTTTCTTTTAATTTAAAGTTATATTAAAATATTAAAATAGATTTATAATTATAAATTATAAAAAACTAAAAAGATCTATAATTAATTTTATAAGCTTTTATAACTTTTTTATATATACTTAATAATATATAAATAGGCTTTTATATTTACTAAAAAGTTAAAATATTTTTATAATAATATATAAAATATAGCTAATAAAGTCTTATAATAAAAATAATATAATATAATACTTATTTTTTAATATATTATATATAAAGTATTATATTATATATAAAGTATTATATATAATATTAAAAAAATATAATAACTTTAAAAATAAGTTTTAAGGTTATATAATACTATTACCTTTAACTTTATAATTTATTTAAATAAGTAGCTTTTTTTTTTTTTTAATTACTATTAGCCTTATTTAAAGTTATTAAGCTTTTTATATAATAGCTTAAATAATAAGGCCCTTATAATAAGCTAGAATTATAAAGCTTAAAATCAGTAAAAGTTTATCTGCTTTAAGTAATATAATTATTACTTTAATTAAGTAATATAAGTACTTTCCCTTAATAGCTATATTAACCTTCTTCCTTTACTTTAGTTAAAAGACTAAAATAATACTAAGCTTAATTATTATAAATAATTAAAAATAAGCTAGGTAGGTATAACAGTATTATATTAACTAAAGCTTAAAGAGGTAATATCTTAAAAAAAGGGATTTTTATAATATACTTAAGGGGGTTATAAGGTTATATAATAAGTTAATTAATACTAATACTATTTCTAAGTAGCTATTATAATTATCCCCTTTTCTCTATTTAGCTATTTTTAGCTAATATAATATTATATAAAGGCCTAGTAACTCTTAAATATAATCTTATTTACTTATATCTTTTCTTAATTAATTATAATAGTTTTAAGATCTTACTATTAATAAGGATCTCTTTATAGTTAGTCTCTCTATAAAATCTAGTAAACTCTCTTTTATAGCTTTACTAAGATACCTTTTTAATATATATATATAACAGCTTTAAATTATTAAGTTAGCTTTAATTCCTTAGGTTTTTATAAATTTCTATTTTTACTTTTACTATAAGTATTTAATTTTACTTTTAACCTAATTCCTCTCTCTCTTTTCTTTTCCTTTTTATCTTATATAATCTCTTTAACTTATATACCTTTTATCTCCTTTTAATCTTTACTTTTATATCTTTAATCTTTATTTTAATTAATCTTTTCTTTCTTATTTTTACTATAACTTTTTAATATTTATAATATCTAATAGTAAGTATAAAACTATAGTTATAGCTAGTAAAGCTTAAATTCCCTTTAAACCTACTAGTTTCTCTCTTACTTTAATTATATATCTCTTTTATATCTATTATAAACTTAAAAGGCTTAAGATTATATTTCTAAATTATAATTAACTTAAAAATATATATTAATTCTTCTTAATTTTATATATCTATAAAAACCCTAATATATCTACCTATAATAAGTATAATAAGGGTAAAAGTAGTTATTATTTATAGGTTTTACTTTCCTTTTTTACTATTATATTATATTAACTTAACTAAGCTTTTAGCTATATTTAAAAGTAATTAAGTTAATATTATTATAATAATAAAATTTAAATATATTACTATAATTACTACTAATACTAATAAATTATACTAGCTTTATCCTAAAACTTATAAAAAGCTTATTTATACTTATTACTAATTAATAATTACTTTCCTTACTTTATATAATACTTATTTTACTACCTTTTATTTCTTTAGTAATAAAAAGCTTTTAGTAAATTATTTTATTATATTTAATTACTTATATTAATATATCTTAATATAAAAAGCTCTTTTTCTATATATTAATATTATTATAACTTATTACTAAATCTATACTAAAATATACCCTTATTTTTATACCTTTAATAATAATAAAATCTAAGGTTATTTTTATACCTATTAGACCTTATTCTTAAAGCTTTTTAATTATAGGTTTATAGCTTAATAAGTTATTACTTAAGCTTTCTATAATTAAGCTATTAAAAGTATAAATAATAATCTTACTAATATTACCTTATTAGCTATGAAACTTAAAAGATTTAGCTTTACTTTAAGTATAAATCCTTATATAGGTTTTAAGTTAAGTTTTACTTTTAATTTATTTCTTTTTAATATTAAAATATTACCCTTAACTATACTTATAATTAATAACTAATCTATAGATTTAACCTTACCTTTAGTATATCTTTTACTTTTTAATTAACCTTTTACTATTATAAGAAAGTCTTAAATTACTATATTAATAATTTCTAGAAATACTTTTATATACTTTATTATATCTAGCCTTTTTAATTTACTTTCTCTTTTATATTAAAGTTATAGTTCTTAAGATATTAAGATATCTTTAATATAATTATTACTTCTTTTCATATTTAAATCTTAATTTATAAAAACCTTAATAAAAACCCTTTAAAAATATAAAGTCTTTACTTTAGCTATTTAATTTAAAGTTAAATATACTTTTAGTTATTAATAATAAGATTAAGATAGTAATAGTAATAATAAATTAGCTTAAAGTAGTTATTATTTTAGTATATTAGTCTTTTTTTAATAATAGTTATAGTTAGCTTTAATAGTTTTATATTAAAATAAAGGAGGTTTACTTTTAATTTTACTATTATTTAATATTTTTATAGCTAATATTTTTAAATTTTAATTAATACTTTTTTTTAATTATCTTTTTTTTTTTTAATTTATTTAACTTTTTACTAATTATTTTTTTCTTTAAAGTTTAGTATTAGTAAGAAATTATATTCTTTATAATCTTTTACTTAATATACTTTAAGAAGATTTATATAAAAGATATTATATATTTTTATAT
Organism: Fusarium musae; assembly: GCF_019915245.1. Classification (NCBI taxonomy): domain Eukaryota; kingdom Fungi; phylum Ascomycota; class Sordariomycetes; order Hypocreales; family Nectriaceae; genus Fusarium; species Fusarium musae. The sequence continues at coordinate 1,422,215 of NC_058397.1, forward strand.
ATTAATTTAATAAAGTTAAATAATATACTTATAGCTTAATATACTTAATAATCTTAAAAAGTCTAATAAATCTTAAAGCTAGTTTCTTTTTCTTTTTTTTAAGCTTTAAGTTTTTAATTACAAGTATAACTTGCTATTTTTACTTAAAGTTTATTTCTTAATATTTTATATTAAAGTACTTTACTTATCTTTTAATAGTATTTTATTAATATATTATAAGCTTATTTTTTAGCTTTTAGAGTTTTTTTATTTTATATTTAATTTTTAAAACTTTTCTTTTAAAGCTAAGATCTTTAATAATAATATAGAATTTTAAATTAAAACCTATTAAAGCTTTATTTAAAGTAACTCTTATTATTATATTAACTTTTAAGTTATAAGTAAATTAAGCTATTTATAAGAATTTTAATTAAGTATTTTAATTATCTTTAATAAAGTATTATAAATAATAACTAAAAGTTTAATTTATTTTTTCTATTTACTTATTAATTTAAAAATAAAATACTATTAATAGCCTTTATTTAATTTTTAAGTAATAATATAGCTTTAATTAAAAGGTACTTATAAAAATAGACCTTTTATTTAAGATAATACCTTTAAGTACTTTAAACTATAATTTAATTTCCTTATAGAAAAGCTTAATAAGTTTAAAAGTAATAATTTTAGTAAAAATAAGTAAAAATTATATAAATTTTATAAGCCTATTAACTATTACTAAGATTATATTTACTTATTAACTTTTAAAAAGTACTAATAGTAATTTTATAATAAAGTCTATAAAAACCTCTTTAAAAAGATATAATAGAATTAATAGGCTTTTAAGCTTTTTATAAAGTTAATATCTTTCTTTTAAATACTATTTTTTAATAGATTCTATATATAAATATATATTACTTTATATTAATTTCTAGGCCTTTCTAATAAAGCTTTTTTTATATTAGCTTTTAAGTTCTTTTAATACTAAAATAGCCTAGTAAAGGATTATTATAATATAACTTTAGTATCTTTTTTCTAAAATTAAATTTTAGTAATATATAAAGTCTATTTTTAAAATAAAAGAGATTATTTTTAACTTTTTACTTTTAAAAGCCTTTTTTATAATTTACTTAAAATATCTTATCCTTTTAATTAAGTATTATTTTATCCTTTAACTATATTAATTTAATTAATTTAATTAATAGCTTTAATATATTATTTTTTAAAAGTTTTTTTTAATATAAAGATCTAGTTACTATCTTATTTAAAATTACTATAAATAACCTTAATATTTTTTAAAACTATATATTTAAATTAGGTTTCTAGCTTATAATATTTATATTACTTAATAATAAAGCTAGGTTATTTTTAATATTTAAAAATATCTTATTTACTTTTAACTTATTTAAAGTTTAAGATAGTTTTATTTTTTTTATAAATATTTTACTTAACCTTTATTTCTATTACTAACTCTTTATTATAGCTTATACTTTAATTATTCTATCTTTTAAAGACTTAATTAAATCTAATTTTTAATATTTCTTTCTTTTAACTTTTAAAAGTCTTAAAAAGGTATTAGTAAGATTTATTACTCCCTTTTTATACTTAATTATAAAGTTATAAGTTATTAAATATAAGTATTATTATACTTATTTCCTATTTAATTTAATATTCTTTATAAATAACTATAAATTCTAGTAATTACTTAAGACCTTTATTTATTTTAGGAAGCTTTTAAAATAATATTATTAATATTTTAATAACTTTATTATAACTATTATTTCTTAATTAAATATATTATATTTTCTTTTAAAGTTATTAAACTTTTATAACTAAAATACTATAAAGTAATATTTTCTTTTATTATTTAATTAAAAAAAGATACTTACTATAATATAATTTAATCTATCTATTTTAATATAAGTATATCTTTTAAAGTTAAAATACCTTAAGATTAAAGCTTTTTTAAACTTAATAATAAAAGCTTAAAATACTTACCTTTTTTAATTATTTAACTTTATACTTTTAGGTTTTTTCTTATCTTTACTTCTTCTTAAAAAAGCTATAAAAAAAGCAGTAACTTTAAAGTAACTATATATAAACTATTTATAGGAATTATAGAACCTTAAAAAAACTTAAACTTTTGTATAAGTAATAAGCTTAGGCTATTTAATAATAATATAAATCCTTTTAAAATCTATTTTAATACTTTTAATAGTTAAAATAAATTTAAAGAATTTAACTCTATTTTAATAAAAGAAATACTTAAAAGGTTTTATATATAATTTAGCTTTTTCTATTTACTTTAAGATTTATTTAAAATACTAAATAGATTTATTTTTAGTTTTTAAAAATACTAAAATATTATTTAAATAAATAATATAAATTATATTTATAAAGCTTTAAGAAGCTTAGTAAATATAATATTAAAATATAATAAGTATATTAGTTAATTTAAATAGTATTATTATATACTTAAAGTAACTATAGTAAGTTTAAAATATAGTTTTTTATTTATTTCTTTTTTAAATATAAATCCTATAATATATATCTTTAATATTAATCTTAAAGAAATATATTACTTTTTAAATATAATTTATAATCTTTAAAATTAAAAGTAAAAAGTAATAATTTTTAATAATAATAGTATTTAGCCTTTAATAATCTATATAAAGATATAAGCTTTTATTTTCTTTAAAAATAAAAAAGATAAAAGACCTAGCTAGGCTTTTAACAAGGCAGATTTAGCTTATTTTTAGGTTTTCTTAAATATACTTATAGAATTCTTTAAGTTCTATTTATAAAAAAAAGTAAATTAGCCTATATAGTAGTTCTTTCTTATTAATAAAGTTAATAATATAATTAATTTTTTTAAAATTTAATATCTTAATTAACTTATTATAATTAAAAACCTTAAAGTAAGCTTTAAGTTTATATAAAATAGATTTAAATTAATTAGGTTTTTAAGATCTTTTATTAAAAAGTAAGTAAAGCTTATTAAAAATAGTAACTATAAATATTTTAACTTTATTATAAGTTTTTTTTAAAAATTATTATAGTTTTAAAAGCTTAAGGCTTTTATAGTAACCTTTAAATTACTATCTTTTTACTTTAAAATTAGCTATAATTTAAAAGCCCTAGTTTAACTACTATTTTATTATTAATTTCACTTTATCTATAGTTTAGATATAAAGGCAGTTAGTTATATACCTAGGTATATATATTTAATTAATAGAGTTATTATTAACTTCAGGTTAATTTAGCTTTTACTAACTAACTTATATAAAAATTAACTTTCTTCCTTTACAGAACCCTACTATTACCCTGCCTTTACCTAACTCTATTTACAGATACACTATCCTTAATTTTATATAATTAGGAGGATATAGTATAAATAATTAGCCTTAATAATTATATTCTTAAGCTACTTTTTATATAAAGCTAAACCTATTAATATAATAAGGAAAGCTACCTCCTTTATATTAAAAGGCAGGCCTTTTCTTATAGCCCTTTCTAGCTTATTTAATCTAGCTAGCTCCCTAACTAGCTAAACTAGATAAATAAAATAACCTAGGTAAGCTAGATCTATATAATTAATTAAGTTAATTAAGGTATAATTAAAAATAGCTATCTTAACTAAACTAGATAAGCTTCTAGATAAGAAGTTCTTTTTAATAGCTATAGCTATTATATAAAGCTTATAGTAATCTTTACTATTAGCCTAGCTTAATACTAATTTAATTATAGTAATAAGATTATAGTTAGTTATATAATAGCCCTAATTAGGCTCTAGGCTCTTATATAGTATCCTGCCAGTAGCTATAATTAATATTAGCAACTGTAACTAACAGGTTAGCGAATGTACTTAAGTGCAATAGGTATACTAGGCCTGGTATTAAGGGTAAAGGAAGAAGGTTAATATAGCTGCTAAAGGGCAGTACTTATACTGCTTAGTTAAGGCAGTAATTACACTACTTAAAGTAAATAAACCTTAACTAATATTAACTCCTATAATTCTAGCTTATTATAAGGGCCTTACTATTTAAGCTATTATATAAAAAGCTAAAAGCTTAATAGCCCTAAATAAGGCTAATAGTAACTAAAAAAAAAAAAAAAAAAAAAAAAAAAAAAAATAATTTAAAAAAAAAAAAAAAAAAAAAAAAAAAAAAAATAATTTAAAAGTCTTTTAAAATTATAATAAAAAAAAGTATTAATTTTTTTTAATCTCTTTTATTAATATTTATTAAGCTCTTAATAGTTTTATATATTTATTTTTAGTAATTAACTAAAATTAAAAGTATTTCTTAATATTTTAGGGTTTTAAATTAAAAGTTATTAGCTTTTTAAAAAGAAATATTAATATCTTTTAATTATTAAAATCTTTAAGTTTTTATAAAAGTTTTATTAATAGTATTTATTTTTACTTTATAATTAAAATAAGTTTATATTATAATAAGTTTATAGCTTTATATTTTAATAATAATAAAAATCCTTTTTTTAAAATAAGTTTAAAGTATATCTAGATTATTATTTAAAATTATTATAAGGTTATTAATTAAAGATTACTTTATATATTAAGTTAAGTTTAGTTTTTTAATTTTTTAATTTAGTTAGTTTTTTTAAATTTAAAATAGTTTTAAATATAATAGCTATTTTTATAATAATTATAGTACTTAATAAAGTTTAAGTTTTTATCTTTATTTTTTTTTTTCCTTTTTATATTAGTAATTAAAAAGTAAATTAAGTTATTTTCTTTAAGCTATTAATAAAGATATAACTTTAAAGTATTTTAAAGTTAATATAGCTTTTTTTTTATTAATAAGGAATTAAGTAGGTTTTTTATATACTTATTTTTTTAGTTAAATATATCTTATAATTATTATATTAGCTAAATTAATTCTTTTTTAATTTTAAGAAAACTAGTTTTTCTTTAAAAAGCTATAATACTTTTAAAAGTTAAAAGTAATTTAATATAATATTAAAAAATTTAAGTTATAAAGTTAAGTTTATAAAGTAAGTAATTTTTAATAGATATAAAGTATTTATAAAAGTTTTAAGGGGATTAGCTTAGTTATTATTATATAGCTTTAAATTAAGCTATTATAAAGATTTAATAATTTCCTTTATTTTTTATAAAAATAAATAACTATTCTTAAAAGGCTTTTTAATTTTATTTTAAAACTATTTTTTTTTCTTTTATTTACTTATTAAAGTAACTTAACTATATAAGCTATATATTTAAGGTTATATTATTATATATAAAGAGAATCTAATTTTTATTAATATAATATTATTTATATACTTTTTAAAAACTTTAGTTTAAATTATTAAGCTATTTATCCTTTTTTTTAAAAATAGTTAAGTATTTAAAAGTAATAATATTCTTCACTTTAATTTTACTTTTTAAAAAAGGAAAAAAGCTAATTTATAATTATTAATAGCTTAATAAAATATTATTAAAAGAATAATTATTATCCTTAATATAATAAAAAGCTATAAATAATTTTAAGTAGCTCTTTTCTTAAGTTTTAGAAGGGTTTTATAGCCTACTATTATTTTCTTTAATTAATTACTTTAATTCCTTTTTTTATTATTAAAAAGTAAGTTCTATTTATAATTATTAAATATTTTTTTTAAAGTAATAATATAGCTTATATAGTTATATTAACTAGCTAGATAAGTTATAAATTTAAGTTATTTCTTTTTTAAGATTTAAGTAAAATTACTAATAATTTATAAAGGTTTTATTATTAACTTATTAAGCTTAGTATTAAGAGTAGTAGTTTTTTATAGTAAAACTATTATACTTAAATAGTTTAAAGTAAAAGCTTTAGAATTATTATAAATAATTAAAAATAAGTTAAGTAAGTATAATAGTATTATATTAACTAAAGCTTAAAGAAATAAGATCTTAAGAAAAGAGGTTTTTATAATATACTTAAGGGAGTTATAGGGTTATATATTAAGTTAACTAGTACTAATACTATCTCTAAGCAGCTATTATATTAATATACTTATTATAAAGTATATTCCCTAACTTAAATACCTATTAGTTATAGTTACTAATATCTATTAAAGCTATTAATATAATACTTATTATATAATATAGCTTATAGTTATCTAATTAAGCCTATTATATAACTTGCTATAACTTTAATATAGCTATTAAGCCTGCTTTATAAGTAATTAATAAAAAAGATATAGAAAATATTTTTTTTTAATTATTATTAGCCTTATTTAAGGCTATTAAGCTTTTAACTTTTTATATAATAGCTTAAATAATAAAGCCTTAATAATAAGCTAGAATTATAAAGCTTAAAAGTAATTAAGGTTTATTTACTTTAAGTAATATAATTACTGCTTTAATTAAGTAATATAAGTATTACTTATAGATTTACTTTTTAATAGCTATATTAACTTTCTTCTTTTACTTTAGTTAAAAGATAGGCCTAGTATACTTATTATACTTTTATTTAAAGGTTAATTAAACCTTAATTAAATAAAAGATTAAGTATAAATTTATAAGTATATTCCTTAACTTAACTTTCCTTATTAATTATAGTTATTAATATCTATTATAGCTATTAATATAATACTTATTATATAAAATAGCCTATAGCTATATAATTAAGCTTATTATATAACTTACTATAACCTTTATATAGCTATTAGGCTTGCTATAAAGGTAGTTAATAAAAAAGAATATAAAAAGTTATATATAATAGTAATTATTATTAAAAAAAATTTTTTATTAAAGTATTAATCTAACTTTATTAAAATAGCTATCTTTAATTATAATTTAATTAAGTTAATTTATTATATAGGCTTTTTTAGCTTAATTAATATAACTTAAGTTAATAATAAGCTATTAGCTCTTAAGAACTTAAAGAGAGACCTTAAAGAAAGTTATCTTTTTTAGTTAAATTAAGTAGTTTTCTTTATTGCCTTTATAGGCTTAAATATATATAAAAAGTAGCTTTTTAATATAGCTAAAAGGGTTATTATAGTAAAAGGGGAGCTGCTTTTAAATTAGTAAGGATAAAGGTAGGGTAATAGTAGGGTTCTTAGACTAAAGGTTTTATAAAAGTTAGAATTAAAGGAATAAGGTTAACTTTTATATAAGTTAGTTAGTAAAAGCTAAATTAACTTTTATTAATTAAATATATATACTTAAGTATATAACTAATTGCCCTTATATTTAAACTATAAATAAAGTGAAATTAATAATAAAATAGTAGTTAAACTAAGGGAAAATATTTATATAATAATAACTACTATTAAAAAGAACTTCTTATTAAAGTATTAATTTAACTTTATTAAAATAGCTATCTTTAATTATAATTTAATTAGATTAATTAATTATATAGATTATTTAGCCTATTTTAATATAATTAACTTAAGCTATATTTATAATAAGCTTATAAGCCTTTTAAACCTAAAGAGAGTCTTAAAAAAAAATTATTTTCTTTAATTAAACTAAATAGCCTTTCTTACTACCTTTATAAGCTTAAACTTAAATATACATAAAAAGTAGCTTTATAATATAGCTAAAAGGGTTATTATTATAAAGAGGATTTTATTATTAATATAAGGATAAAGGTAAGGTAATAGTAAAGTTAGATTAAAGGTTTTATAAAAGTTAAAGTTAAAGGAAGAAAGTTAACTTTATTTATATAAGTTAGTTAATAAAAGCTAAATTAACCTAAAGTTAATAATAACTATATTAATTAAATATATATATCTAGGCATATAATTAACTGCCTTTATATTTAAATTATAAATAAAGTAAAATTAATAATAAAATAGTAGTTAAACTAGAGATAAGTAGCTTTAATTTATAAATATAAAAAGATATTTTTTTTAACTTTAGTAAGTTAAATACCTTTTTTATTATTACTTAATTAAAGTAATTAATACTTATATATCTAGCCTTTTAATTAAAATCTATAGCCTTAAGCTTAATATTATATTAATCTTTTAATCTTTTTTAAAATATTATAAAATTATAAGAAAATACTTATTATATATTAATAAACTATTAATAATATAGTAAATTAATTTTATAATCTTTAATTACTAAGTATAATTACTTAATATTAATAGAGATAGAGTTAGAAATAAAGCCTTTAATAATTATATTATAAATTAAATATATATATTAAAAGACTTAATAAATTATATAAAATAAAGTTAATATTTATTAAAGTAATAGCAGGCTTTAATTAATATTATTATATTAAGTAATAATAATAGTTAATATTAATTATAGTTTATAGAATTAAAATATATAATTATAGTAATTAAATTATAAATATAAATATTATATTATAGAAATTAAGGGCTATTATAATATAAAAGAAAAGAAATAAAAAAAGAAAAAAAGGTAAAAAAGTAAATTAAAAAATAAAGGTTTTAGTATTAAAAAAAAAACTATAAATATTAGTAAGTTAAAGTTAGCTTAGTAAGTTAATAATAGATTAAATTAAGTTATAAGGTAATATAAAGTAATATAAAGAATATAAATTAAAAGTAAATATAGTTAATAAATACTTAAGCTTTTATATTTATATTATAGATTTTAATATATTTTTATTAATAATATTATAATCTTTTTTAAGTTTACTAAAGAATATATTTAATAGATAAATATATTTTCTAAACTTTTTATTTTTAAAAACTTATTTATTTTACTTATAAAAAGCTAAATAAGTTACTTAAATACTTAAATATTAAGATTTTATATTAATACTTTTAGATTATTTATAATAGTAAAAAGAATTATTACGTTTATTAAACTAGAGTTCTTATAATAATTTATAACTTTTAAATCCCTAGTTTAATTACTGTTTTATTATTAATTTTACTTTATCTATTTAAATATAAGGGCAGTTAGTTATATATCTAGGTATATATATTTAATTAATAAAGATTAATTTAGCTTTTATTAACTAACTTATATAAAAGTTAACCTTTTTCTTTTAATTCTAACTTTTATAAAACCTTTAGTCCTAGAACCTTACTATTACTTTACCTTTACCCTAAAACTCTACTTATAGATATACTATCCCTTTATTATTATAGTCTTAAACTATAACTAGCCTATTAATTTTATATAATTAAAAAAATATAATATAAATAATTAGCTTTAATAATTATATTTTAAAATTACTTTTTATATAAAGCTAAACTTATTAATATAATAAAGAAAGCTATTTTTTTTATATTAAGAGGTAAGCTTTTTTTTATAGCTTTTTTTAACTTATTTAATCTAGCTAGTTCTTTAGCTAGCTAAACTAAATAAATAAAATAACTTAAATAAGCTAGATTTATATAGCTAATTAAGTTAATTAAAGTATAGTTAAAAATAGCTATTTTAATTAAGCTAAATAAGCTTTTAGATAAGAAGTTCTTTTTAATAGCTATAGCTATTATATAAAGCTTATAATAATCTTTATTATTATCTTAATTTAATACTAATTTAATTATAGTAATAAAGTTATAGTTAGTTATATAATAGCCTTAATTAGGCTTTAGGCTTTTATATATAGGTATTCTATTAGTAGTTATAATTAATATTAATAACTATAACTAATAAAAGGAAAGTCAGGTTAGTAAATATACTTAAGTATAATAGGTATATTAGGCCTAGTATTTTTTTAATAAAAGTAAAGGAAGAAAGTTAATATAGCTACTAAAGGCTAATAGACCTATAGGCAGTACTTATATTACTTAATTAAGGTAGTAATTATACTACTTAAAGTAAATAAACCTTACTTAATATTAATTCTTATAATTCTAGCTTACTATAAGGGCCTTACTATTTAAGCTATTATATAGAAAGTTAAAAGCTTAATAGCCTTAAATAAGGCTAATAGTAATTAAAAAAAAAAAAAGTTTATTTACTTTAAGTAATATAATTACTGCCTTAATTAAGTAATATAAATACTGCCCTTTAGCAGCTATATTAACTTTTTTCCTTTACTTTAGTTAAAGGAATACTAGGCCTAGTATACTTATTATATTTTTAAAGTATATTTACTAACTTAACTTTTCTTATTAATTATAATTACTAATATTAATTATAACTATTAATAGAATACTTACTATATATAAGAGCCTAAAGCCTAATTAAGGCTATTATATAACTAACTATAACCTTATTACTATAATTAAATTAATACTAAATTAAGCTAATAAAGAAAATTACTATAAGCTTTATATAATAGCTATAGCTATTAAAAAGAACTTCTTATCTAAAGGCCTATCTAGTTTAGTTAAAATAGCTATTTTTAATTATATTTTAATTAACTTAATTAATTATATAAATCTAGCTTACCTAAGTTATTTTATTTATTTAGTTTAATTAAGTAAAAAGCTAGCTAGATTAAATAAGCTAGAAAGGGCTATAAGAAAAAGCTTACTTCTTAATATAAAAAAAGTAGCTTTTTTTATTATATTAATAAGTTTAACTTTATATAAAAAGTAACTTAAAAATATAATTATTAAGGCTAATTATTTATATTATATCTTTTTAATTATATAAAATTAAAAATAATATATTTATAAATAGAGTTCTAGGGTAAAGGCAGGGTAATAGCAGGGTTTAAAGGTTTTATAAAAATTAAAATTAAAGAAATAAGATTAACTTTTATATAAGTTAGTTAGTAAAAGTTAAATTAACCTAAAGTTAATAATAACTAGCTTTATTAATTAAATATATATACCTAGGTATATAACTAACTACCTTTATATTTAAACTATAAATAAAGTAAAATTAATAATAAAATAGTAATTAAACTAGGGTTAATTAAATTATAAGATTAAAAGTAATATTATATAACTTTAGGATTTATATTTAAAGTTATTATATTTTTTAATATTATATATAATACCTTATATATAATATATTAAAAAATAAGTATTTTATTATATTATTCTTATTATAAGACCTTATTAGCTATATTTTATATATTATTATAAAGATATTTTCCTTAATTTAATTACTATTTTATTATTAATTTTGCTTTATTTATAATTTAAATATAAGGATAATTAGTTATATACCTAAATATATATATTTAATTAATAAAGTTATTATTAACCTTAAGTTAATTTAGCTTTTATTAACTAACTTATATAAAAGTTAACCTTTTTCTTTTAATTTTAATATATATTTAAGTATAATAAGTATACTAAGCCTAGTATTATTTTAATCTTTTAATAAAGGTAAAAGAAGAAAGTTAATATAATTACTAAAGGCCAAACCTATAAGTAGTACTTATATTATTTAATTAAAGTAATAATTATATTACTTAAGGTAAATAAGCCTTAATTAATATTAACTTTTATAATTCTAGCTTACTATAAAGGCCTTATTATTTAAGCTATTATATAAAGAGTTAAAAGCTTAATAGCCTTAAATAAGGCTAATAGAAATTAAAAAAAAATAAATAAAGATATTTTATCTTTTAATATTAAAATAATATACTATAACTTTATATTAATAAAGAAAATTACTTTTTAAATTATATAAAAATAAATTACTTTTAAAAAAAGATTAATTTATTTTAATTTTAAAAAATATCTTTTTCTTTAACTTAATATTAGTATTTAATATAGTTTTAAGGCTATTTTATATTATATAAAAAATAAATATATTTAAAAAGAAAGTATTTATATTTCTTTTAATATTAAGTATTTATTAGTTATATTTACCTTTAATTTATATTCCTTATATTACTTTATATTACCTTATAACTTAATCTAATCTATTACTAACCTACTAAGCTAGCTTTAGCCTACTAATATTTATAGTTTTTCTTTTAATACTAAAACCTTTATTTTTTAAATTACTTTTTTACTTTTTATTTCCTTTTTTTTATATTATAATAGCCCTTAATTCCTATAATATAATATTTATATCTATAATTTAATTACTATAACTATATATTTTAATTCTATAAACTATAGCTAATATTAACTATTACTGCCGCCTAATATAATACTATTAATAAAGGCTTGCTATTACCTTAATAGATATTAACCCTATTCTAGGCAATTTACTAAATCCTCTAATATATATATTTAATCTGTAATATAGTTATTAAAGGCTTTATTTTTAGCTCTATTTCTATTAATACTAAATAGCTATACTTAATAGCTAAAAATTATAAGATTAACTTATTATATTATTAATAGTTTATTAATATATAGCAGGTATTTTTTTATAATTTTATAATACCTTAGGAAAGATTAAAGGACTAGTATAATATTAAGCTTAAAGCTATAGATTTTAATTAAAGGGCCAGATATATAAGCATTAATTACCTTAATTAAATAGTTATAGCTATTATTAATATTAATTATATAGTATTATATTTTATATTAATTTTTATAATTTTTAGCTTATTTAAAATTAAGCCTTTAAAATTAAAGCTTTAGTATTAATTACCTTAATTAGGTAATAATAGAAAAGGCATTTAGCTTACTAAAGCTAGGGGAAATATCTTTTTATACTTATAAATTAAGGCTACTTATTTAGTTAGATTATAAGGTTAAAGGCAGTAATGCTATATAACTTTAAGACTTACTTTTAAAGTTATTATATTTTTTTAGTATTATATATAATACTTTATATATAATATATTAAAAAATAAGTATTATATTATATTATTTTTATTATAAGACCTTATTAGCTATACCTTATATATTACTATAAAGATATTTTTACTTTTTAATATTTCTTTTAATATTATTATATTTATTTATTTTATTAATAAAATATTAATAGTAATAAAAATAAAATATAAGCTAATAAAGCTAGAAATAATAGTATTTATATAAGTAATAAAAAGACTTAAAGTATATATTAAATCCTTTAAAAGGTCTTTTATTATATTTATAAATTACTTAATAATAAAGTAAATTATTAAGAAAATAATATTAAATACTATAAATACTAATTATATTAATAAATAATTTATTAATATTTTAATTTATTTTTTAAAATATAAATTATAAATCTTTTATATTTTTTAAAAAAAAAACTTTATTTTTAATACTTTGAATTATTTAAAAGCTTTAAAGATTAATTATAATACTTATAGGCTTTACCTTAATTATATAATACTTAATAATATATATATAAATATAAAGTTATTTATATTTAATAAAATAAAAGATAGGTTTATTTAAAAATATATTAATAATATTTTTAGTTTAATTACTATTTTATTATTAATTTTACTTTATTTATAGTTTAAATATAAAAGCAGTTAATTATATACTTAAGTATATATATTTAATTAATAAAGTTATTATTAACTTTAAGTTAATTTAGCTTTTATTAACTAACTTATATAAAAGTTAACTTTTTTCTTTTAATTTTAACTTTTATAAAACCTTTATAAAACCCTACTATTACCTTACCTTTACCCTAGAACTTTATTTATAGATATACTTTAATTTTATATAATTAAGATAATATAATATAAATAATTAGCCTTAATAATTATATTCTTAAGTTACTCTTTATATAAAGCTAAACCTATTAATATAATAAAGAAAGCTACTTTTTTTATATTAAAAAGCAGGCTTTTTCTTATAGCCTTTTTTAGCTTATTTAATCTAGCTAGCTCTTTAGCTAGCTAAACTAAATAAATAAAAAGTTCTTTTTAATAGCTATAGCTATTATAAAAAGCTTATAATAATCTTTACCCTTAGTTTAACTACTATTTTATTATTAATTTTACTTTATCTATTTAAATATAAAGGCAGTTAGTTATATACCTAGGTATATATATTTAATTAATAGAGTTATTATTAATTTTAAGTTAATTTGGCTTTTGCTAACTAACTTATATAAATAGAGTTAACCTTATTCCTTTAAACCTTTATTACTAATTTAGAAGCAGCTCCCCCTTTACTATAATAACCCTTTTAGCTATATTAAGAAGCTACTTTTTATATATATTTAAGCCTATAAAGGCAGTAAGGAAGGCTACTTAGTTTAACTAAAGGGAATAACCTTCCTTTAGGTCTTTTTCTAAGTCCTTAAAAGCTAATAGCTTATTATTAACTTAAATTATATTAATTAAGCTAAGAAAGCTTATATAATTAATTAACTTAATTAAATTATAATTAAAAATAGCTATTTTAATAAGGTTAAATTAGTATTTTAATAAGAAGTTCTTTTTAATAATAGCTACTATTATATATAACTCTTTATATTCTTTTTTATTAGCTACCTTTATAATAGGGTTAATAGCTATATTAAGGTTATGGTAAGTTATATAGTAGGCTTAATTATATAGCTATAGGTTATTTTATATAGGTATTATATTAGTAGCTATAATAAATATTAGTAACTATAACTAATAAGTTAAGGAATATACTTATAAGTTTATACTTAATCTTTTACTTAGTTAGGGTTTAATTAACCTTTAAATAGAAGTATTATAAGTATACTAGGCCTATCTTTTAATTAAAGTAAAGGAAAAAGGTTAATATAGCTATTAAAAAGTAAACTTATAGGTAGTATTTATATTACTTAATTAAGGCAGTAATTATATTACTTAAAGTAAATAAATTTTAACTAATTTTAAGCTTTATAATTCTAGCTTATTATAGAAGCCTTACTATTTAAGCTATTATATAAAAAGTTAAAAGCTTAATAGCCCTAAATAAGGCTAATAATAATTAAAAAAAATAATAATAATCTTTATTATTAGCCTAGCTTAGTATTAATTTAATTATAGTAATAAAGTTATAGTTAATTATATAATAGCTTTAATTAAGCTTTAGGCTTTTATATATAAGTATCCTATTAGTAGCTATAATTAATATTAGTAACTATAATTAATAGTTAGGTTAGTAAATATATTTTATAATAAGTATATTAAGCCTAGTATTTTTTTAATAAAAATAAATAAAAAAAGTTAATATAGCTACTAAAGGCTAAACCTATAAGCAGTACTTATATTACTTAATTAAAGCAGTAATTATATTACTTAAAGTAAATAAACCTTAATTAATATTAATTCTTATAATTCTAGCTTACTTTAAAGGCCTTACTATTTAAGCTAGTATATAAAAAGTTAAAGGCTTAATAGCCCTAAATAAGGCTAATAATAACTAGTATTTAAAATAAGTTACTAACTTATTAGTTATTTTAATTTAAATAATTAGTTAAATTATAATTTAATTTAATTAATTAGAAAATTAATTTAACTATAGTTATAAAAAAATTAATAAATTAAATTAAATTAAATTAAGTTAGGAATTTAATTTAAGTATAGTTATTAAAAAATTAATTAATTAAATTAAATTAAATTATAATTTAATTTAATTTAACTATTATTAAACTTATTAATTAGCTTAAAAATACTTAAAATAGCTAGATTAAATCCTCTATTGCTTAAATAGGAAATTAAATACTATATATATATTATATATAGAAAGCACTATATAAGGCTATTTTCCTTTTCCTTATAAGGCTTATATAGCTTTTAAAATAAAATAAAATATATTTTAAAAACCTAAAGCTTTTAATTTAATTTAATAGTTATTTACTATATTTTAATCTTATTTAACTTATTTAAAGACTATTTAAAGTATATATAAAATAAAATAAAACGATAATATATTATTTAAGAAATACTATATATTACTTATATTATTTTATTTTTAATTCCTATCCTTACTTTAATATTCTTATTTAAAAACTATAAGATCTTTAACTTAATTTAATTAAGTTACTTACTATATTTTAATCTTATTTAACTTATTTAAAGACTATTAAAGTATATATAAGCTAAAAAGAGTACTATAATATACTATTTAATAAATACTATAAGTTATTTATATTATTTTATTTATAGCCTTTAACCCTAATTTAATATCTTCATTTTAAGATTTTAAGATCTTAAGTTAATTTAATTAAGTTATTTACTATATTTTAGTTTTATTTAATTCATTTTAAAGGTATTTAGAGTATATATAAGTTAAAAAAAATACTATAATATATTATTTAATAAATACTATAAATTATTTATATTTTTCTATTTAAAGCTTTTAATCTTAATTTAGTATTTATATTTAAAGATTTAAAGATCTTAAGTTAATCTTATTAAGTTATTTACTATATTTTAGTTTTATTTAATTTATCTTAAAGATATTTAAAGTATATAAAAAAAAAGAAAAGATTATTATGTACTATTTAGTAAATCTTATAAGTTATATATACCTTCTTATTAAAAACTTCTAATTTTAATTTAATATTTATATTTTAAGATCTTTATATTTTAACTTAATTTAGTTAAATTACTTAAGGTATTTTAATTTTATTTAATTTATTTTAAGTAGTTTTCTTTTTTTAATTACTATTAGCCTTATTTAAGGCTATTAAGCTTTTAACTTTTTATATAATAGCTTTAATAGTAAGGCCCTTATAGTAAGCTAGAATTATAAAACTTAAAATTAATTAAAGTTTATCTGCTTTAAGTAATATAATTACTACTTTAATTAAGTAATATAAGTACTGCTTACCCCTTAGTAGCTATATTAACTTTCTTCCTTTACCCTAGTTAAAAGATAGGCCTAATATACTTATTATAAAGTATATTCCTTAACTTAACTTTCCCTATACCTATTAATTATAGTTATAAATATCTATTAAAGCTACTAATATAATACTTACTATATAAAATAGCCTATAGCTATATAATTAAGCTTACTATATAACTAGCTATAACCTTAATATAGCTATTAGGCCTGCCTTATAGGCAGCTAATAAAGAAAATTTAAAAAATATTTATATAATAGTAGCTAATATTAAAAAGAATTTCTTATTAAAGTACTAATTTAACCTTATTAAAATAGCTATCTTTAACTATAAGTTAATTAAGTTAATTAGTTATATAGATTACTTAGCCTATTTTAATATAATTAACTTAAGCTAGATTTATAATAAGCTTATAAGCCTTTTTAATCTAGAAAAGGTTTTAAGGGAAAGTTATCCCTTTTAATTAGACTAGGTAGCTTTTCTTATTACCTTTATAAGCCTAAACTTAAATATATATAAAGAGTGGCTTTATAATATAGCTAAAAGGGTTATTACTATAGAGAGGATCTTGTTATTAATATAAAGATAAAGGCAAGGTAATAGTAAGGTTTAAAAGTTAAAAAGAAGAAAGTTAATTTTTATATAAGTTAGTTAATAAAAGCTAAATTAACCTAAAGTTAATAATAACTCTATTAATTAAATATATATACTTAAGTATATAATTAACTGCCTTTATATTTAAATAAATAAAGTAAAATTAATAATAAAACAGTAGTTAAACTAGAGTTATTTTAAGTATATTTTTTTTTTAATTACTATTAGCCTTATTTAAAGCTATTAAGCTTTTAACTTTATATATAATAGCTTAAATAATAAGGCCTTTATAGTAAGCTAGAATTATAAGAGTTAATATTAATTAAAGTTTATCTACTTTAAATAATATAATTACTACCTTAATTAAGTAATATAAGTACTGCCTATAGGTCTTTTAATAGCTATATTAACCTTTTTCCTTTACCCCTGCTAAAAGATCTTTAATTAACCCTTATAATATACTAGGCCTAGTATACCTATTATACTTAAGTATATTTACTAGCTTAACTTTCTATATCTATTAATTATAGTTATTAATATTAATTATAGCTATTAATAAAATACCTGCTATATATAAAAGCCTAAAGCTTAATTAAAGCTATTATATAATTAACTATAACCTTATTACTATAATTAAATTAATACTAAGTTAGGTTAATAGTAAAGATTACTATAAGCTTTATATAATAGCTATAGTTATTAAGAAAAACTTCTTATTTAAAAGCTTATCTAGTTTAATTAAAATAGCTATTTTTAACTATACTTTAATTAACTTAATTAGTTATATAAATCTAGCTTATCTAGGTTATTTTATTTATTTAGTTTAACTAGCTAGGAAGCTAGCTAAATTAAATAAGCTAGTAAGAGCTATAAGAAAAGGCCTGCCTCTTAATATAAAGAAAGTAGCTTTCTTTACTATATTAATAAGTCTAAACTTAGCCTTATATAAAAAGTAGCTTAAAAATATAATTATTAAGGCTAATTATTTATATTATATTTTTCTAATTATATAAAATTAAAGATAGTATATCTATAAATAGAGTTCTAGAGTAAAAGTAAGGTAATAGCAGGGTTTTATAAAAGTTTTATAAAAGTTAAAATTAAAGGAAGAAGGTTAATTCTATTTATATAAGTTAGTTAGTAAAAGCTAAATTAACCTAAAGTTAATAATAGCTTTATTAATTAAATATATATACTTAGGTATATAATTAAATACCTTTATATCTAAACTGTAAATAAAGTAAAAAAAATAATATAATATAGTACTTTATATATATATAATTATAAAAGTCTAGAAATTAATATAAATAATATAGTAAAATAATAATAATTAAAAAGAAGATTTTATATTATTATTAACTTTAATTTTAACCCTTTCCTTATTATTTCTTTTATTTTCTTTTTTATTTTTTTTAATATCTTTTATCTACTACTTAAATTAAATATCTTTTTTAGCCTATTAACTAATAAAGTTATTCTTTACTTTTTCTTTTTTTAATTTATTATTTAATTCCTTATTTAAGGAATTAATATTTTAAATTTACTAGCTTTTTAATAAAACTAGCTTTTTTACTATTTTTAACTCAATTCTATTTCTTTTTTTTATAATATTATTAATATAAAAAGAAAATATCCTTTTAATAAAGGCAGAAATAGCTAAAATAGCTAAAATAGGAAATTAATAGTAGTTTTCTTTTTACTAAGTATAAGGCTTTTTTTAATATATAAATTAATAAAAAATCTTTATAAAGAGATTAAAGAAATAATAAAAGACTTACTTTTAAATAATAATTTTACTTTTTTAAATATAGCTTATATTCCTTAACTTTAAAAATAAAGCTAAGATATAAATCTTAATTTAAATTAAAGTCTAAATTATTTCCTTTATTATTTTCAATAGAATAAGGATTTTAAAACTTATTTAATAAGCCTTTAAGTACTTTAATAGTAGTTTTATATTTAAATTTTATATTATATTAATATTAGTATTTATATATAATAAGGTTAATATAATAAAAAAATAAAGAACTTACTTTGTAAATTTTTTAATAAAAATATTATTAATATTATCTTTAATAATAAGATAATAATATAAAAAACTGCCTTATTTAAAATACTATTTTTTTTTTTTTTTTTTAGTTACTATTAGCTTTATTTAAGGCTATTAAGCTTTTAACTTTTTATATAATAGCTTAAATAGTAAGGCCCCTATAGTAAGCTAGAATTACAGAGTATAAAATTAGTTAAGGTTTATCTACCTTAAGTAGTGTAATTACTGCCTTAACTAAGCAATATAAGTACTACCTGCAAGTCCCTTAGCAGCTATACTAACCTTCTTCCTTCACCCTAGTTAAAAGAATACCAGGCCTGGTATACCTATCACACTTCCATTTAAAGGTCAGTTAAACCCTATTAGTTACAGTTACTAATATCTATTATAGCTACTAATATAATGCCTATATAAAATAGCCTGCAGCTATATAATTAAGCCTACTATATAACCTACTATAACCTTAATATAGCTATTAGGCCTACTATAGAGGTAGCTAATAGGAAGGAATATAAAGAGTTATATATAATAATAGCTACTATTAGGAAGAACTTCTTATTAAGGTACTAATTTAACCTTATTAAAATAGCTATTTTTAATTATAATTTAATTAAATTAATCTATTATATAAGTTTTCTTAGCTTAATTAATATAACCTAGGTTAATAATAAGCTATTAGCTTTTAAAAACTTAAAAAAAGACCTAAAAGAAGGTTATTTTTTTTAATTAAACTAGGTAGCTTTCTTTATTACCTTTATAGGTAACTTAAATATATATAAAAAATAGCTTCTTAATATAGCTAAAAGGGTTATTATAGTAAAAGGGGAGCTACTTCTAAATTAATAAAGATAAAAGTAGGGTAATAGTAGGGTTTTTAGACTAAAGGTTTAAAGGAATAAGGTTAACTTTTATATAAGTTAGTTAGTAAAAGCTAAATTAACCTCTATTAATTAAACATATATACCTAGGTATATAACTAACTGCCTTTATATCTAAACTATAGATAAAGTAAAATTAATAATAAAACAGTAGTTAAACTAAGGTTAAAATACTATAACTTAAATCTAGGATCTAAAATTATAAATAAAATAAAAACCCTATTTTTATTAATATTTATAAATTATAAAGTATAAATATATTATAAATAAGAAATAATAATATATTAATAATCCTTTAAACTAATTATAATTAATTATAAAAAAACTATTTTTTTAGTTTTTTTAATTTAATATTAATAGCTTTAATAAATACTTAAAAAGTAAATTAATATAAAGATTTTAAAATATATAAAAAAAAACTTATTAAATTTTACTTTAATTCTTCTTAAAAAGACTATTTTAAGGAAAATAGATTTTTAAATAGCTAAAAAATTTAAAGAAAACCTAAAGAAATTATAATATAAACCTCTCTTTATAATTTAGTTAAAGCTTTAATAAATAAAGAGAAAATACTATTTAAGTAAATTAAAGCTTTTTAATTAAGATTAATTAATTCTATTTACTAAATTTTAGTATTAGATGAATTTCTTATAATATAATTAATAAGCTTTTATAAAGTTAAAGCTATATTTATTATATTATAAGTTAAATTCTACTTAATAGAATTATTTATATATTTAAAATTAATATAATTAATATTAATAATATTATTATTATATAATATAAGAAATTATATATAAGAAAAATCTTTATTAAATTACTATTAATACTACTATTTATTGCTTTAGTATTAGTTATTATTTTATAAGGTAAATATACTTAATTAGGTAAATTCTATTTAATTAACTATAGCTTTATTTACTTACTAAAAGGCTCTTTTAACTTTTAAATAAAACTCTTTCTTATATACTAAATTTTTTATTTTATATAATTAACTTTAATAGAATTTTCTAAGTAATTCTATTATATATAAACTCTAAATACTATTTATAAAAAGTATATTTCTAGATTTATAAGGATTATACTTATAAGATTAATAAGTATTATAATCTAAAGGCTATAATAAATCCTTAATTTATTAATTTAATAATCTATTATTAGGCCTAAGATATTAGTATATTATTACTTAATACTTAAAAATAGTATCTTATTTTAATACTAACTTTAAATAGTATTAAAATTAGAATCTAAGTAATAGAATATCTTATACTTAAATCTAATTAAGCTAAGTAATTACTTATCTATTTAACTATTATAGCTAATTATAAATACTTTCTTTACTAACTTCTATACCTATATTCTAGCCTTTAAAATTATATTTTAAATAAAATTTATAATATTATTATTACTAATCTTTTAGCTATAGTTAGGTAAAGGTAAGGATTATATATTTAATTAGTTAATAGTTTAAAGTTATAGGCTATTTAAGTTTAATATCCTAATTATAATTAAAGTTAGTAGTATTAATTTAATAAAGTAATTAAAATAAAGAACTTATAAATAACCTAAGCTTAGTTAATTCTTTAATAATTTTATAATTATTATAATAATTTTATTAAGTAATAGATAGATTAAGAAAAGTTAAGGTTATAGGGGAGTTATAGATCTTATTAATTAAGCTTTTTTATAGCTCTTTAGTTAATTAAGTAATATATTTATCTTAATTAAAGTTACTTAAAATACTATAACCTAAAGGTAACCTTATTAATTAAGTTTATTAAGATTTCAGTTTAGCTAGAGACTTTATAGTTATTACTTTTATAGTTACTATTAAAATATCTAGGATTTATTTATTAGTTATTATTAGGTTAAGGCTATAAAATATATATAAAAAATAATAATAGAAATATAAGAATATAAAAATAAAGAAAATATATATTAAAAAAAATAATAGTTTTATTAAAATTAGAAAGTAAAGTACTCTCTTTTTTATAAGTTAAAATTTATTCTTTAAAAAAGGTCTTAATTTCTTATATATATTTTATTAAAGTTATAATTTACTATAAATACTTAATAATACCTATTTAAATTAATAAAATCTCTTATAATATATATATATATAATTAAACCTAATACTAAAACCTTTATTTTATAATTTACCTTTTTACCCCTCTTTTCCCTCTTACTTCCTTTCTTTTACCTTATAATAGCCTTTAATTCCTATAATATAATATTTATACTATTAATTTAATTACTTTAACTATATATTTTAACTCTATAAACTATACTTAATATTAGCTATTACTACTACTTAATCTAATAGCTATAATAAAGGCCTATTACTTTATTAATATATCTTAATCTTACTTTAAGTAATTAGCTAAATTTTCTAAATCCTTTAATTTACTTATAATAGTTAGTATAATAAATATATTTTATATATCTAAAAGCCTTATAATATAATTAAAGATTATAAGATTAATTTATTATATTAATATTAATTTATTAATATATAGTAAATTTTTATTTATAATATTTAAATATTAAAAAAAGGTATATAAATTAAAAATATTATTAATATTAAGATTATTAATATTAATTAGATTACTATTTATATAAATATTAATTATTATAATAAGATAGTTATAATTATTAATACTAATTATATAATATAGTATTTTTAAATAATCTTTATAGTTTTTAACTTATTTAAAATTAGGCTTTTAAGGTTAAAGCTTTAGTATTAATTACTTTAATTAAGTAATAATAAAGAAGGCCTTTAGCTTACTAAAGTTAGAGAAAATATCTTTTTATATTTATAAATTAAGGCTACTTATTTAGTTAGATTATAAGGTTAAAGGCAGTATTATATAACTTTAAGACTTACTTTTAAAGTTATTATATTTTTTAGTATTATATATAATACCTTATATATAATATATTAAAAAATAAGTATTATATTATATTATTTCTATTATAAGACCTTATTAGCTATACTTTATATATTACTATAGAGATATTTTATCTTTTTAATAAAAAAAGGTCTTTTAATTATATTTACTTAAGGAATATATATTACTTAGTAATAAATATTTCTTAAAAAACTTTAAGTAAAATAAATCTATTAAATTATTTAATATTTATAAGTAAGACCTTTTAAATAATATCTTAAGATAAAATTAAGACTAAAAAGGGTAAAATAGCTAAAGTAAGTAATATAGTCTTTAATATAAGGCAGCTACTTTTTATAATTATTAAATAGGGAAAAGCTACTATCTTATTAGACTAATACTAAAGCACTTTATATCTTTATATTACTTAAAGTAATTAATATAATTATAAGTTATATACCTTTTAAATTAGCTACTTTATTAAAAATAATTAAAATATTTAGCTAAAATTTTTATAAATAGCTTAATTTACTTATAATTTAAAAGTTAATATAATAATAAAAATTACTTTAAATAAAGCTTTAATAGGTTTTAACTTAAAATTATATATTATTATTAAAAATATTAGCTTTAAAAGAAAAGTCTTAAAAGTTAAATATAAAATAAAGAAATTTTAAAAGCTAAAAAATAAGCTTATAATATATTAATAAAATATTATTAAAAAATAAGTAAAATACTTTAATATAAAATATTAAGAAATAAACTTTAAATAAAAATAACTAATTATATTTTTAATTAAAAACTTAAAGCTTAAAAAAAAAAAAAAAAAATTAACTTTAAGATTTATTAAACCTTTTAAGATTATTAAATATATTAAGCTATAAGTATATTATTTAATTTTATTAAATTAATATATAAAAATATATAATATTTTTTATATAAGTTTTTTTTAAAATATATTAAATAAAAGATTATAAAAAGTATAATTCTTTATTAATACTAGATTTTAAAAAAGAAAATAATTAATAAAAAGTTAAATAAATTAAAAAAAAAAAGGAAATTAATAAAAAGTTATATTACTTTATAAAATAGAAAAGATAGCTAGCTAAATATAATTAATAGATTATTACTTTAAATATAAAAAATAAATTATGAATTATTATAATATAAGTTAAGATTTAAATAAAGTAAAAAAGTAAATAATTATAACTATAAATAGTAGTAATCTTATAAAAAAGAAAATAATTAAAAAAAAGTATTAATTAAAATCTAAAAATATTAATTATAAAAATACTAAATAATAGTAAAATTAAAAGTAAACTTTTTATATTTTAATATAAAACTATTAAAGCTAATTATAATTATTATTAAAAAAAGACTAATATACTAAAATAATAATTACTTTAAGCTAATTTATTATTACTATTACTATTTTAATCTTATTATTAATAATTAAAAGTATATTTAACTTTAAATTAAATAGCTAAAGTAAAGACTTTATACTTTTAAAAGGTTTTTACTAAGGTTTTTATAAATTAAGATTTAAATATAAAAAGAGATAGTAATTATACTAAAAATATCTTAATATCCTAAGAACTATAACTTTAATATAAAAAAGAAAGTAAGTTAAAAAAGCTAAATATAATAAAGTAAATAAAAGTATTTTTAAAAGCTATTAATATAATAATTTAAAACCTTTTTATAATAATAAAAAGTTAATTAAAGAATAAAAGATATATTAAAAGTAAAGTTAAATTTATAAATTAATTATTAATTATAAATATAAATAAAAGTAATATCTTAATATTAAAAAAAGATAAATTAAAAATAAAACCTAACTTAAGACTTATATAAAGATTTATATTTAAAGTAATGCTAAATTCTTTAAGTTTTATAATTAATAAAGTAATATTAATAAAATTATTATTTATACTTTTAATAGCCTAATTATAAAAAGCCTAAATAGTAATTTACTAAACTATAAACTTATAATTAAAAGGCTTTAAAAATAAGATTTAATAAATATAAAAATAACTTTAGATTTTATTATTATTAAAAGTATAAAAATAAAGATATATTTTAATATAAATTTAATAATAAGTTATAATAATATTAGTATATAAAAAAAGAGCTTTTTATATTAAAATATATTAATATAAATAATTAAATATAATAAAATAACTTATTATAAGCTTTTTATTATTAAAAAAATAAAAAGTAATAAAATAAATATTATATAAAATAAAAAAAGTAATTATTAATTAATAATAAGTATAAGTAAGCTTTTTATAAATTTTAAAATAAAGCTAATATAACTTATTAATATTAATAGTAATTATAGTAATATATATAAACTTTATTACTATAATAATATTAGCTTAATTACCTTTAAGTATAGCTAAAAGCTTAATTAAGTTAATATAATATAATAGTAAAAAAAGAAAGTAAAACTTATAAATAGTAATTATTTTTATTTTAATTATACTTATTATAAGTAAATATATTAAGGTTTTTATAAATATATAAAACTAAAAAGAATTAATATATTAAAATATTAAAATATCTTTATAGTAATATATAAAGTATAGCTAATAAGGTCTTATATAATAAAAATAATATAATATAATACTTATTTTTTAATATATTATATATAAGGTATTATATATAATACTAAAAAATATAATAACTTTAAAAGTAAGTCTTAAGGTTATATAATACTATAGCCTTTAACCTTATAATCTAACTAAATAAATAGCCTTAATCTATAAGTATAAAAAGATATTTTCCCTAGCTTTAGTAAGCTAAATGCCTTTTTTATTATTACCTAATCAAGGTAATTAATATTAAAGCTTTAACTTAAATAAACTATCTTAAAATAAGCTAAAAGCTAAATAAGCTATTATAAAATATACTACTATATAATTACTATTAATAGCTATAACTATCTTATTATAGCAGTTAATAATTATATAAATAGCAATCTAACTAATATTAATAATCTTAATATTAATAATATCTTTAATTTATATACCTTCTTTTAGTATCTAAATATTATAAGTAAAGACTTATTATATATTAATAAATTAATATTAATATAATAAGTTAATCTTATAATCTTTAATTATACTATAAAGCTCTTAAATATATAAAATATATCTATTATCTTAATTATTATAATTAAATTAAAGGCCTTAAAAGGCCTAACTAATTACTTAAGGTAGGATTAAGACCTATTAATAAAATAATAAGCCTTTATTATAGCTATTAAATTAGGTAGCAGTAATAGCTAATACTAGGCATAGTTTATAAAAGTAAAATATACAGTTAAAGTAATTAAATTAATAGTATAAATATTATATTATAGGAATTAAGGGCTATTATAAGGTAAAAGAAGGGAAATAAGGGGAAAAAGAGAGATAAAAAGGTAAATTATAAAATAAAGGTTTTAGTATTAAAGAAAAAACTGTAAATATTAGTAAGCTAAAGCTAGCTTAATAGGTTAGTAATAGATTAAATTAGGTTATAAGGTAATATAGAGTAATATAAGGAATATAAATTAAAGGTAAATACAGCTAATTAATACTTAAAAGAATTAATATATATTTTTAAACTAATTATAATTTAAAAGTATAATTTTAAGCTTTTAAAAATTATAATAAATATAAAAAAAATATATAATTAAAATAAAAGAAAAATTAATAAATTTAAAAAAGATTTAAGCTTTACTAGCTATAATTATAGTTTTATATTTACTATTAAATATTATAAATATTAAGGAATTATAATAAAAATAAAAAAAAAGGATTAATTAAAATAAAAACTAAAGATATAAAAGTAAAAATTAAAAAGAAATAAAAAGTATATAAGCTAAAGAAATTATATAAAATAAAAAGGAAAAAAAAAAGAAAAGAGAATTAAATTAAAAGTAAAATTAAATACTTATAATAAATATAAAAATAAAAGCCTATAAAAGCCTAAAAAATTAAAGTTAATTTAATAATTTAAAGCCTTTATATATATATATTAAAAGGGTATCTTAATAAGGCTATAAAAAAAAGTTTATTAAATTTTATAAAAAAATTAATTATAAAAAGATCCTTATTAATAATAAGATCTTAAAACTATTATAATTAACTAAAAAGAGATATAAGTAAATAAGATTATATTTAAGAGTTATTAGGCCTTTATATAATACTATATTAGCTAAGGATAGCTAAATAGAAAAAAAGGGATAATTATAATAGCTACTTAGAGATAGTATTAGTATTAATTAACTTAATATATAACTCTATAACTTTCTTAAGTATATTATAAAAACCCCTTTTTTTAAAATCTTACCTCTATAAGCTTTAGTTAATATAATACTATTATACTTACTTAGCTTATTTTTAATTATTTATAATAATATAAAACTAATTTATTAAAATATTTCTAATATAATAAAAATATAAAGTAATTTTAATAATTTAATTTCTTTTTTTAAATAGTTTATTAACTTCTAGATAGTATATTATAATTATAATAAGCTTTTATTTAAATTTACTTTATAGCTTTTATTAAAAAAGTAAAGTAAACTTTTTATTATAGTTAAAAATAATAATTTTAAAAATTCTTTAATTTACTATTAGTAATATTTATAATAAAGTAATAGTTTAGTTTTTAATATTATATATTAAATATTTTAAAATTAAAAGATATTATTTACTTATAATATAAGTTATTATTATAAATTAATTAAAAAGATTAAATCTTTTAATTATTTATAGGCTTTTAATTAATAAAACTAGAAAAAGATTAGTAATAAAATTAATTATAATAATATATATAAAAATAATAAAAAAATAAATTAATATATAATTACTAATTTTTTATTAATAATTTATTAATCTTAAATAATATATTTTATAATTATAAATATATTTTTAAATCTTTATAGTTAGATTATATATTAAAAGCTTTAATAGTTTTTTTATTATTCTTTTAATTTTAAAATAATTTTAATCTTTATATATTATCTTTAATATTTTATTAATTATTATATATAAAATATATAGTTAAAGATATTTATTAATTTACTTATAATATAAAAATCTATTTTTTAAAGTAAAAAGTATATTATATTTTAAAGTAAATATTATATTTTTATTATATAATTAATTAATATTAATTACTTTATTTATAATATTTAAAACTATTTTAAAAATAAGTAAATACTTTATATTATTAATATATTTTTAAATAAACTTATTTTTTATTTTATTAAATATAAGTAACTTTATATGTATATATATATTATTAAATACTATATAATTAAGATAAAGCTTATAAGTATTATAGTCCTTTATTAAATTACTGTTAATACTACTGTTTATTGCCTTGGCATTAGTTATTATTTCATGGGGCGAATGTGCTTAGTTAGGCGAATTCTATTTAATTGACTATAGCTTCGTTTGCCCGCTAAAGGAATTAACTTTAATAGAATTTTCTAGGCAATTTTATTATATATAAACTTTAAATACTACTTATAAAAAGCATACCTCTAGGTTTATAAGGATTATAATTACAAGATTAATAATTATTATAATCTAGGGGTTATAATAGGCTCTTAATTTAATAATCTAAGTATCTATTAGGCCTAAGGTATTAGTATACTGCTACTTAATACTTAAAAATAGTATCTTATTTTAGTACTAACTTTAAATAGTATTAGAATTAGGGTTTAAATAATAAAGTATTTTATATTTAAATCTAATTAGGCTAAGTAACTACTTATCTATCTAACTATTATAGCTAATTATAGATACTTTCCTTACTAGCTTTTATACTTATATTCTAGCCTTTAAGGTTATACTTTAAATAAGGTTTATAATATTATTATTACTAATCTCTTAGCTATAGTTAGGCAGAGGCAAGGATTATATACTTAGTTAGTTAATAGTTTAAGGTTATAGGCTATTTAAGTTTAATATCTTAACTATAATTAAGGTTAGTAGTATTAATCTAATATTAAAGTAAAGAACTTATAAATAACTTAAGTTTAATTAGTTCCTTAATAATTTTATAATTATTATAATAACTTTATTAAGTAATAGATAGATTAAAAAAGGTTAAGGTTATAGGGGAGTTATAGACTTTATTAGTTAAGTTTTATAGCTTTTTAGCTAGTTAGGTAATATATTTATTTTAATTAAAGTTACTTAAAATACTATAGCCTAAAGGTAATCTTATTAATTAAGTGTAATGGTTAAGGTTTCTAAATAAGTAAACTAGTCTGTACTAGGTTTATATTTACAGAATATATAGGGTATTATACTAAGCATATTAAGGTATTATATCTCTTAATAGTTAATAGTATAGGTTAGGCTTATTAAAGTAAAGAAGTGTTATTAATAGCTAGTAAGTTAAGTTCTATTTATTACTAAGTAAATATATATATATATTTAGGCTATTAGTTATAATTAGTAAGGTTATTATAGGATTAGTGCTAATCTAGATAGATTAGTACTAATTATATTAGATTAGTTATAATTGTAGAGGCTTAGTGCTAATTATCTTTAGTAAGAATGTTACTAATTAGTAAAAAAAATGTAGGGTGTATATAGAGGCTTATTAGGTTATAATATAATCTCTCCCCTCTTTAGGCCTTATCTTTAAGGCCTATTTTTAAAATATTCTTTATTATTAGTTACCCTAGTAAGTCTAATCTTACTTCTATAATCCTTCTAAAATATCTAATTATATTATAAAAGCTAGAAAGACTTTAACTAATAACTAAAAATCCCTTTAACTTCTTATTATAATATTTAAGAATCTTATTATACCTTATTTTAACTGTATTTATTATAAAATAGAAAGTTCCTGTATTCTAGATCCTATAAAATTAAATTACTATAATCCTTATATTAAGTCTAGTTTTTCTTATAATAGTTATAGCTTATCTATTACTACTAGTCTATTTTCTTAACTTATTATTTTATAGTTTTCTATTAATATAACGTTAGCTTGAAAGATTATTAATAAAAAGTATTATCTTAAGTATATAAGGGAAGCTACTAAAAATAAATTAATTAAACTTTAAGTAGAATCTACTTATATTTATAATATAATAAATACTTAATTTACTAAAATTACTTACTTATAGTAGCAGTATTATTAAATAGAAGTAAAAGGGTTAGATATAATTTAATATAGTCTTAGCTTAATAGATAAGCTTAAGTAAGTAGAATAAAATAAGTAGTCTGCTTTAGAGAGTGCTATTATTAATAGCTTATTCTAGGATTAGTTTACTATTACTAAGTAATTAGAGTAAGATATATTAAGTTTTAGTGATTTTATTAATTCTAGTAAAAGTCCCTTAAAAGTTATTAGGTATTAATAAGGTATTTTAGTAATTCTTATATATTTTCATTTTCTAGGTAGTTTTTTTATTTTACTAGATATTCTCTTTTACTATTTTCTACTTATATTTTCCTAATTATTTCTACTTTATAGAGTTCTAATCTATTAACTTCTTCTAGTTTATTACTAATTTTAATATAAATCGTATTAGCTACTAATTTAAGTAATATAATATAAAAGATCTTATAAAGTCTGATCTTTATTAGTAAGTCTAGTTTATAGTTATTTCTAAAGATCCTTTTAATAATTTTATAGGGTTTAATATATTTAAAATCTAGTTTATAGCTTAGTTATTTTATTATAATGTTTTTAGTAAATAGGTATACTATATTTTCTTCTTTAAAGGTTAGCTCTTTTAACTTTTTAAAGTTATAGTATTATTATATCTGTTTATTAATAAACTCCAGTTCTATTTAGAGCTTATTATATATATTCTTTAGATCTTTACTTTTAATTATTACTATAGGGTTAATAATTTTAGTTTTTTATATATTATAATATGCTTTTAGTATATAGCTAAAGTTAGTATCTAATAGTATAAGCTTAATACTTTTATTATAAGTAGTATTATAAGCTAATTAGGTATATAGTAGCTTTTTAATCTAATTATTTTATTTATAATTAATATAATACTATAGGTACTATTCTATTACCTAGTTTATTTACTCTATTTATTTATCTACTTAAGGTCTAAATACTATTATAAGTCTATAGTTAACTCCTAGGTAAGCTATTAATACTTACTAAAACTTACTAATAAATATTATACTTCTATTAGTAAGGATTTCTTTAAGTAGTCTTTATTCTTATACTATTTTATTATAAAAAATATAGGCTATTTTCTTAGTATCTGTATCTTCTTTATAAGGTATATAAATTAAAAATTTTATAAGTCTTTTAATAATAACTATAATACTATTATAAAAGATTCTAGTTAAAGGTTTTTTTAATAGCAGTAATTTAGTAATAAAGTCTATTATAATTAAACTCTATAGTGCCTCTATAACTAGTAATAGCTATAATTCTCTATATAGTTTATATCTTTATGCCTTTATTCTAGTATAGATATTATATTATTTAATTACTCTTTTTACTATAAGTTATTTAACTTAGTACTTATATTATAAGAGTTTTTTTAAGGTTTTAGTTACTTCTTAGTATTTATATATTAGGTGCCTATAGAATTTCTATATAAACTCCTTTAGGTTACCTAGTATCTTTTTAGTAGCTATTATTTATATTTATTCTAGTATTTATATTTATTAAGTAAGTTAGTATTTTCTCTTTTTATTTTTTTTTAGTATTTATTCTTTTACTTTTATAGTGCTAGTATTATAGTCTAGTCTTTAACTAATTATATCTACTTTTCTATTTTTTAATCCTTTTTTATAAATAATTATAAAGTTAAATTTATATAAGTACTTTATATAGTATAGCTATTATTTATTAAGTTTATATATTATTATAAAGTATAAGATATTTTAGTAATTAGTATAGACCTTAATTTAGTATTTACTTCCTATAAAGTAGTATTTAAACTTTTTAAAATAGTTAATAATTACTAAAAATTCCTTATTATAGATTAAGTAATTAAGCTTTACTCTATATAGCTTATATAAATAGAAAGTAATAGGGTGTAGTCTCTTTATATTATCCTATTATCTAATCTATCCTCCTAAAGTAAAGTCTAATATATCTATCTCTAGTTTAATTTCTTTTTCTAGGTTAAATATAGCTAAGACTAGTTTACTTATAATAGCCTTTTTAAGTTATATAAAGGCTTTCTAGGCCTTATTATTTTATTTAAATAGTTTACTTTTTTTAATAAGTTCTATTAATAGGTTAATAATCTTACTAAATCTTTAAATAAACTATTAGTAGTAATTAGCTGCTTTTAAAAAGGATTATATTTCTTTTATATTCTTAAATTCCTTCTAATCTGCTATTACTATAATCTTTTTTAGTTCTATCCTGATTTTACTTAATATAATAATATATCTTAAAAAATCTACTTTTATAATATAGAAGTGACTTTTCTCTAGTTTAACTAATAGCTTAGTATTTTATAATATTTTTAAGACCTTATAGATATATTTTATATATTTTTCTTTATTATTTAAGAAGATTAAGATATTATTTAAGTAATATACTATAAAGATATTAAGGTACTATTAAAATATACTATTAATTATCTGCTAAAATATTATAAGTATATTAGTAAGACTAAAAGGCATTACTATATATTTAAATAGTCTAAATTAAATCTTAAATGCCATTTTCTATTTATCTCCTTTCTTAATATAGATAAGGTTATATACTCCTTTAAGGTCTAGAGCTATAAAGATCTTTTTACTTTATAACTAATCCTTTAATTTTATAATAAGTAGAAGTAGGGTTTAGTCTTTAATAGTATATATATTAACCTATCTATAGTTAATAACTAGTCTATTTTTCCTATTTTTCTTAAGTATAAAGAATATTACTAATATTACTAATAAGCTAGATTCCCTAATATAGCCTTTTTCTAATATTTTATTAATATATTCCTTCTAAACTTATAATTCTCTTTAATTAAGTAAGTAAAGCTTTTAAAAAGGTAAGTTATTATCTATAAAGTTAATTTTATAGTCTTATTTACTATATTTAAGGATCCCTATTTTTAGTTTTTTTTTAAATAGTTTATTATATACTTAGTATTATTTTAGAATATTTTTAAGTTAATCCTAGCTTATATTTATATTTATTTCTTTTTTTTATAAGTTATATCCTTTAAAAATACTTAAGATTTCTATTTTATTTTATATACTTTTCTTATATTTATATTATACTCTTTTTAAAGGTAATAGATACTTTATTTTATACTTACCTATACTATTTTCTTTAGTTAGGGTTTAAGATTTCTTATTATTTATTATAATTATTCCTTTCTTACTATTAGGGTTACTAGGGAATATAACCTGGCCTATCTTTTAATTAATAAGTGGATTTTCTTATATAAGCTATAGTATACTTAAGATAATATATATATCCTTTCCTAGAAGTATAATATTAAAATCTATTTATTAGCTTTATCTTTTAGTAATTATTTTAAGATAATTAGTCTTTTAATTTATAATATTATTATTATAGTTAAAGAGCTATCTTTCTATATTAACTAGTAAGTAAAGTAATAATTTCTTTTTTTAAGGTAATTATAGTTCTATAACTATTTTTAGGTTAATAAAGTTCTTTCTTATTTTATAGTTAACTTAAGTATTTAGCTATCTCTCTTTAATTTAAATTTATAGTACTAGGCTATTTATTAAGTTTACTATATATAATACTCCTAGTATATTTATTATTCTAAGTTATTCTTATTCTTACTTCTAGCCTATTTATAGCCTAGTTATAGATAGTATATAGCTTTTTTTAAGGTATTTTTATAAGTCTTTTTATATTTACTATTACAGTATCTTTTATTATTAGTATAATTATTTATAAATTTATTATTAAATAGTTATTATTAGAAGTGTTTTTCTAGTTTTTTTAACTATTTAGGGTTTATATTTTATTAATTTAGTTTTACTTTTTTTATAAATTAAAACTTTCTCCTTATTATAGTAAAGTATTATAGTTTACAGTCTTTTTTTTTATAATTAAGTCTTTAGTAATATTTATTATTATTACTTAACTTACTAGTTAGCATTTTTAGGTTTTCTATAAGGTATCTAAGTACCTATTTATAGGTTCTTTTTTACTACTTTTTATATTTTTTTATTTTTTATTAATATTCCTTATTTATATAAAAAGCCTAATTTTTAGTTTTTTCTTCTTTTAAATATAATCTATTTACTTCCTATTATTTTTAGAGTTCTTTTATACTTTTTAAACTAGTATTATTAACTAATAGTATCTCTTTTAAATATATATATTTCTTTTAAGTAGTTTCTTTAAATTCTTTTTCTACTTCCTTAATTATATATTAGGATTATTTAATTCTATTAATTAGATCCTTATTTTTATAAATTTATTAATAATAAGCTATATTAAACTATAGTTCTAGTATTTTAAGATTATTATATTATATAAAGGGTAAGTACTTTTCTATCTTTTCTTTAAGGTATAAGTTATTATTAAGGGTTCTAGAAATTATAACTAGGAAATAATTATTATTAAGTTTCTCCTATTTATATAAGTTATATTAGTAGTTTCTATATAAAACCTATAAAATATCTTTATATTATTTATATATTAGTAGTATTTATATATTATCTTAAGGGTTAAACTCTTTCTTTTTATATTATAAGTTTATAGTATTATTAATATAATATACTCTAACTAATATTAAACTAATTATATTAGTATTTCTATATTCTCTAGCTCTTTATATATAAAAGTCTTTATAACTTAAATATATTCTTCTAATCCTGTTTTTTTTATAAAGTAATTTATATTTTTTAGTTTATTTTTATTAGACTTCCTTATCTTTATAATAGAGGTATTATACTACTTATCTAACTATACTTCCTTTATATCCTTTACTTTAATTATTTTTTTATTATTAAGTATAAAGTTAGTTTCTAGCTTTATATTTTATTTTCTATACCTTTTTTATAGCTTAAAGTGTAATTCTTATTAAGATATTATTAATAATTTATAAAGTTTCCTTTTACTTATCCTTTTTAAAGGTAGCTAGGCTTTTTTATCTTATTATTCTTAAAGCTTATATTTTTCTTAGTTTTTTTATTTTTTATTCTAGCTTAGCTTTTTTTATATTTTAATTCTTTTTTTTATAATATTTAGTATTAGTTTACTATTATAGTTTCTTATTTTTATAGTATTTTTATTACTATTTTTAGTAATCCTTATTTCCTAGGTTACTTATATAGTTTCCTTTAATTATATTTTTAGTAATTTCTTTTAAGGTTTTAAATAGGTTATATAGTTATTTAACTAAGCTTTCTAGGTATAGTTACTACTTAGGGGTTTCTTTATCTTTAAGTAATATAGTTATTGATATATTATATAGGTTTTATATTATTTCTAGTATTTGTATTTTCTAGGCTATCTAGGGTTCCTATTATTAGGTTAGTCTTAAGGCCTATTTACTTTAATTTAGGTTTTTTAGCTTCTATAGTTCTAGGTATTACTATACTATATATCCTATCTAATTATAGTTATAGTACTTATATTTAGATATATCTTATAGCTTATATTAGCTATTACTAGGTTATATAGCTTTTAAAGATATAAGTCTTAAATATATTTTATATAAAGTATTATTATAGTAATTGCCTTATTATTATCTTTAGTTTTAAGAGTTACTTTAGTTATTATATTATTAATTAAGGTAGTATAGGTTATAATTATTCCTTTTTCTTATTTTACTTACTCTTTCTTTTTTATATTTATACTATCTTTTATTAATTTTAATTACTATTATAATATATTCTATAATATTATCTAGTTAATCTGCTTTATATAATTTATCTTTAATTTGTTCTTTTAGTCCTTTATAGTAGATTTTTATAAAGGCTTTATTATTTTATTAGGTTTTAGAGGTAAGTTATTAGAATTTAGTAAAGTAAGTAGTATATAAGTAAATTTACTTAAATATTATTATTTTAGTAACTATTTATTATTTTTTATTAATTACTTTAAAGTTATCTTTAAGTATACTTTTAAAATTATTTTAATTAGTAAAGATATTTTAAGTCTTTTAATCCTATATAATTTCTGTATTTTCTAGGAAATCTTTAAGGATAGGCTTAAACTAATCCTTAGTATTTCCTTAAATTAAAAGTATAGTAAAAAGTACTTTCTTAGTAATAGTATCTAGCTTTATTAAGAATATATAGAAGTATCCTTTTATTTAAGTTAAGAATAAAATTATATTTATAGCTTATCCCTTAAATAGCTCTAGTTTAGGTAGCTTAAGGGCTTCCTTAATATCTCTTCCTCCTTAAAGGTTAATATTATTATTAGTTACTAAAAGGGTTTCTTAATTATTAACCTAATTTTATAGATTATAGATAGTATTTTATAACTAATAGATTTTAGCTATTATTTTTACTATACTAGGTAGTTCTTTAGTATAAGGGGGTGCTAGACTAGTATTACTAGATATCTTAATAGTATAATATTACTTAATATAAATATAGTATAGTCTAAATAAGAGTTATTAATATATAATAATTAGGGTTTTTAAATAAGTAAACTAGTCTATATTAGGTTTATATTTATAGAATATATAGGGTATTATATTAAGTATATTAAGGTATTATATCTCTTAATAGTTAATAGTATAAGTTAGGCTTATTAAAGTAAAGAAGTATTATTAATAGCTAGTAAGTTAAGTTCTATTTACTATTAAGTAAATATATATATATACTTAGGCTATTAGTTATAATTAGTAAGGTTATTATAAGATTAGTGCTAATCTAGATAGATTAGTACTAATTATATTAGATTAGTTATAATTATAGAGGCTTAATGCTAATTGTCTTTAGTAGGAATGTTGCTAATTAGTAAAAAAAATATAAAGTATATATAAAGGCCTATTAGGTTATAATATTAAGTTTATTAAGATTTTAGTTTAACTAGAGACTTTATAGTTAATACTTTTATAGCTATTATTAGAATATTTAAGTTTTATTTATTAGTTATTACTAGGTTAAGGCTATAAAATAAGTATTATAGTTAGGTTTTAGAGCTTTTAAGTAATTAAAAATATTAAAAATAAAGTTTTTTTTTTAAAAAATATAAAAGACTTATAATTTATACTTTAAGAAGTAAATTAAAGTATTAATAAGTTAATTATTAATATAATTAATACTTATAGTATTAAATATTATTTTTTTAATAATTTATTTTATTATTAAGTAATTTATAAATATAATAAAAAATCTTTTAAAAGATTTAATATATACTTTAAGTCTTTTTATTACTTATATAAGTATTACTATTTTTAATTTTATTAATTTATATCTTATTTTTATTACTATTTATATTTTATTAATAAAATAAATAAGTATTATAATATTAAAAAGAATATTTTTTTTTAATTACTATTAGCCTTATTTAGGGCTATTAAGCTTTTAACTTTTTATATAATAGCTTAAATAATAAGGCCCTTATAGTAAGCTAGAATTATAAAGCTTAAAATTAATTAAAGTTTATTTACTTTAAGTAATATAATTACTGCTTTAATTAAGTAATACAAGTACTTTTTACCCCTTAGTAGCTATATTAACCTTTTTCCTTTACCCTAGTTAAAAGAATACTAAGCTTAATATACTTATTATAAAGTATATTTCCTAGCTTATTAGTTATAGTTACTAATATTTATTAAAGCTACTAATATAATACTTATTATATAAAATAGCCTATAGTTATATAACTAGGCCTATTATATAACTAGCTATAACTTTAATATAGCTATTAAGCCTGCTTTATAAGCAGCTAATAAAGAAAATCTAGAAAATATTTATATAATAATAGCTACTATTAAAAAGAACTTTTTATTAAAGTATTAATTTAACCTTATTAAAATAGCTATCTTTAACTATAAATTAATTAAGTTAATTAATTATATAGATTATTTAGCTTATTTTAATATAATTAACTTAAGCTAGGTTTATAATAAGCTTATAAGCCTTTTAAACTTAAAAAGGGTTTTAAAAGAAAGTTATTCCTTTTAATTAAACTAAATAGCCTTTTTTACTGCCTTTATAAGTAAAGAGTAGCTTTATAATATAGCTAAAAGGGTTATTACTATAAAGGGAATCCTGTTATTAATATAAGGATAAAGGCAAGGTAATAGCAGGGTTAGACTGAAGGTTTAAAGGAAGAAGGTTAACTTTTATATAAGTTAGTTAGCGAAAGCTAAATTAACTTCTATTAATTAAATATATATATCTAGGTATATAACTAATTACCCTTATATTTAAATAGATAAAGTAAAATTAATAATAAAATAGTAATTAAACTAGGGTTAAAGGAAATATAAGTACTTTTTTTTTTTAAATATACCTATTCTTTATATAATATAAAATAGCTATAAAATTATATTAAATACTAATATTAAGTTAAAAAAAGAAATACTTTTTTAAATTAAAATAAATTAATATTTTCTTAAAAGTAATTTATTTTTATATAATTTAAAAAGTAATCTTTTTTATTAATATAAAGTTATAATATATTATTTTAATATATAACCTTTTTTTTTATTACTATTAATAATTTTATTATTTTTTCTTTTTTTAATTAAAAAAGTAATTTTATACTTTTATAATAGCTTTATAATCTTTATATAATATTAAAAAGATAAAATATCTTTATAATAATATATAAAATACAGCTAATAAGGTCTTATAATAAGAATAATATAATATAATATTTATTTTTTAATATATTATATATAAGGTATTATATATAATACTAAAAAATATAATAACTTTAAATATAAGTCTTAAAGTTATATAATATTACTTTTAACTTTATAATTTAATTAAATAAATAGCCTTAATTTATAAATATAAAAAGATATTTTCTTTAGCTTTAATAAGCTAAAAAGCCTTTTTTATTATTACTTAATTAAAATAATTAATATTAAAGCTTTAACCTTAAAAGCCTAATTTTAAATAAATTAAAAATTATAAAAACTATTTAAAAATATTATATTATATAATTAATATTAATAGCTATAATTATCTTATTATAGTAATTACTATTTATATAAATAGTAATTTAATTAATATTAATAATCTTAATATTAATAAAATCTTTAATTTATATAGTTTTTTTTAATATTTAAATATTATAAATAAAGACTTACTATATATTAATAAATTAATATTAATATAATAAGTTAATCTTATAATCTTTAATTATATTATAAAGCTTTTAAATATATAAAATATATTTATTATATTAACTATTATAAGTAAATTAAAGGCTTTAAAAGACCTAGCTAATTACTTAAAGTAAGATTAAGATTTATTAATAAAGTAATAAGCTTTTATTATAGCTATTAAATTAAGTAATAATAATAGTTAATATTAAATATAATTTATAGAATTTAAATATATAATTAAAGTAATTAAATTAATAATATAAATATTATATTATAAGAATTAAAAGCTATTATAAAATAAAAAAAAAGAAATAAAAAGGAAAAAAGAAATAAAAAGGTAAATTATAAAATAAAGATTTTAATATTAAAGGAAAAACTATAAATATTAGTAAGCTAAAGCTAGCTTAGTAAGTTAGTAATAGATTAAATTAAGTTATAAAGTAATATAAAGTAATATAAGGAATATAAATTAAAGGTAAATATAGCTAATTAATACTTAAGCTAGGCTTAATATATTTATTATATTTTTAAAGTATATTTACTAACTTAAATTTTTATATTTATTAATTATAGTTATTAATATTAATTATAGCTATTAATAAAATACTTATTATATATAAAAGCCTTTTTATTAAATTACTATCAATATTACTATTTATTACTTTAGTATTAATTATTATTTTATAAAGTAAATATATTTAGTTAAGTAAATTCTATTTAATTAACTATTACTTTATTTACCTATTAAAAGGCTCTTTTAACTTTTAAATAAAACTCCTTTTTATATATTAAATCTTTTATTTTATATAATTAACTTTAATAGAATTTCTTAAGTAATTTTATTATATATAAACTTTAAGTATTACTTATAAAAAGTATACTTTTAGGTTTATAAAAATTATACTTATAAGATTAATAATTATTATAATTTAAAGGCTATAATAAATCTTTAATTTATTAATTTAATAATTTATTATTAAGCTTAAAGTATTAATATATTATTAATTAATACTTAAAAGTAATATTTTATTTTAATACTAACTTTAAATAGTATTAAAATTAAAGTTTAAGTAATAAAATATCTTATATTTAAATTTAATTAAGTTAAGTAATTACTTATCTATTTAACTATTATAGCTAATTATAGATATTTTCTTTATTAACTTTTATATTTATATTCTAGCTTTTAAGGTTATATCTTAAATAAGGTCTATAATATTATTATTACTAATCTTTTAGCTATAGCTAGATAAAGGTAAAGATTATATATTTAGTTAATTAATAATTTAAGGTTATAAGCTATTTAGGTTTAATATTTTAATTATAATTAAGGTTAGTAATATTAATTTAATATAATTAAAGTAAAGAACTTATAAATAACCTAGGCTTAGTTAATTTTTTAATAATTTTATAATTATTATAATAAATATTTCTATTAAATAATAAATAGATTAAGAAAGGTTAAGGTTATAAGGGAGTTATAGATTTTATTAATTACGCTTTTTTATAGCTTTTTAGCTAGTTATATAATATATTTATTTTAATTAAAGTTACTTAAAATACTATAGCCTAAAGGTAATTTTATTAATTAAGTTTATTAAGATTTTAGTTTACTTAAAGACTTTATAATTAATACTTTTATAGCTATTATTAAAATATTTAAGTTCTATTTATTATTTATTATTAAATTAAAGCTATAAAAAAATTAATAAATTAAAGCTAGCTTAATAAATTAAATTAAAATTATAAAATAATATAAAATAATATAAAAAATATAAATTAACTAAATATAGTTAATAATACTTAAGACTTATTAACTTTATTTTTTTTTTTTTTTTTTTTTTTTTTTTTTTTTTTTTTTTTTTTTTTTTTTTTTTTTTTTTTTTTTTTTTTTTTTTAGTTACTATTAGCCTTATTTAGGGCTATTAAGCTTTTAACTTTTTATATAATAGCTTAAATAGTAAGGCCCCTATAGTAGGCCAGAATTATAGGAGTTAATATTAGTTAAGGTTTATCTGCCTTAAGTGGCATAATTACTGCCTTAACTAAGCAGCATAAGTACTGCCTTTTGGCAGCTGTATTAACCTTCTTCCTTTACCCTTGCTAAAAGAATACTGGGCCTAGTGCACCTATTGCACTTCTAAAGTACATTCGCTGACCTGACTTTCCCTGTTAGTTATAGTTACTGATATTAATTATAGCCACTAATAGGATACCTGCTATATATAAGAGCCTAGAGCCTGATTAAGGCTATTATATAACTAACTATAACCTTATTACTGTAATTAAATTAGTACTAGGCTAGGCTAATAGTAAAGATTGCTATAAGCTCTATATAATAGCTATAGCTATTAAAAAGAACTTCTTATCTAGAAGCCTATCTAGCCTAGTTAAGATAGCTATTTTTAACTATACCCTGATTAACTTAATTAGTTATATAGATCTAGCTTACCTAGGTTATCTTATTTATCTAGTTTAGCTAGCTAGGGAGCTAGCTAGATTAAATAAGCTAGAAAGGGCTATAAAAGAAGGCTTACCTTTTAATATAAAGGAAGTAGCTTTCCTTACTGTATTAACAGGTTTAGCCTTATATAAAGAGTGGCTTAAAAATATAATTATTAAGGCCAATTATCTATGCTATATCCTCCCAATTATATGAAATTAAGGACAGTGTGTCTACGAACAGAGTTAGGTGAAGGCGGGGTAATAGCGGGGTTTGAAGGAAGAAGGTTGACTCTATTACTTTATGTAAGTTAGTTGGCGAAAGCCAAATTGACCTAAAGTTGATGACGACTCTATTAATTGAATATATATGCCTAGGCACGTGACTAACTGCCCTTATATCTGAACAGATAAAGTGAAATCAATGATGAAATAGTGGTTAAACTGGGGTTATTAACTCTATATTTAATTTAAATTTACTTAATTAATTTTTTCTTATTTTATATTTTTAAGTAAACTCTTTCTCTTTACTTTAGCTTACTGACTTTATATTTCTTCTTCTCTGCTCTTATAATATCATTTTCTAACTATAAAATCATAAAAGCGCAGCCTGCTGTTCTTGGCTCTCCCCTTCTTACCCCAATTCACAGTATCAACGCCCTGTCTGCATTTTCAATTAGCTATTCTGTCATGGCCTATGCCTCAGCACTAAAATGCCTTGA
Organism: Fusarium musae; assembly: GCF_019915245.1. NCBI lineage: Eukaryota > Fungi > Ascomycota > Sordariomycetes > Hypocreales > Nectriaceae > Fusarium > Fusarium musae. Next base: position 1,464,560 of record NC_058397.1, read on the forward strand.
GAAGTTGATCCATACTAATGCCTGGCCATACTGGAACGCCCTCACCTCTCACGGGACCATCACAAAAGCACCCCCGATCACTAATCAGACTACAAATGACTCGGACCTACATCAACTTATTTCTCGCCCTGGCCACCTCTATGCAGGGGTAGATTTCACAGTTGATGTCCACATGAGCAAGAACTCGAAGCAGCGGACAAACACAGCGGCCGAAACTGTTGACAGAGTAGAGCGCTTTGAGACTGATGATGGAAGGCTAGGATATCGGGTCGCCTGGCGATAAATCGCCATGCCTTTCTTCTTGACCCACAACGAGCGAATTCACGAGTTTATAGAGTCTGTCGACCCGACGAGTGGTGAGAAGGTAACAGAGTATATCAGCTGGGAGACATATGGTGGGCTCGCGGCCTTTATCATCAAGTATACGATTTACGATCGCTTCCGTGATTCGTTTCAAAGATGGCGCGATGATCTCAAGGCAGCGGTTGACACATCATGATCTACGATGGAAAACCCGTATGCAGTCGATGATTTTAGGCCATAGAAATAAATGCACTCATGGGCAGGCTGTTAAGAAATCTCTTGAGTTAAACTTGCCTGAGGGTTTCATATATTTACAGGGACTAAACAGTTGGCCGAGCTCAAATTGCCCTAAGTTAGTGATGATTTCCCATTGCGGTAAGCTTAAGGTTTTAAAAGAGGCTTTAGACTCCAGGCCACAAAGGCAAAGGACACCAACAAACACATACGGGCAAAATACTTGTCGCCCTCACTATCGCCTAAGATCTTGCTTTTGGCTGAAAAGCTAGATGTTCTGATGACTGACTCTAAAGTGGCGTTGGGGGGGAAAGCTTGTTAGAGATTCGGTCGTAATCAGGAGTAGGTTTTCAGTCAGATAAAGCTTCTACACTGAATGAGTCATAAAGGTTTTGAACACAAAGGATAATTTCCCACACTTTGGCTTTAGGTTTACTGTCCCGTTTGCCCAAGGGCCGAGTAATCGTTGTTGAGAGCGGCCAGAATGAGGATCAAAGGATTGCGTACTAAATGTACGTGTCTGACAGATTATGTCAGATGGAACAACTCACGCATGATACAGCCGTCCAGCAGCCTGAATCCATTGGATCTAGATGTCATCATAGCCGCTTTTATGCTTACGTATGCCCTTTTGAGACAACGACTACTAGCCATATCGGCATCTTCCGGCTTGCCCATACTTTGCAGCCACTTCTTGTCAATAAGCAGAACCAACAGGATAACTTGAAGATACTGGCAACGAATCATGGTCGAAGGAGTTCAGTGATCCAAACAGCCGCCAGTCAGCTTATTTTTGCATCGCTGGGTGCTGTGACCCGATCGCTCACGCACATGGTTGCGTGGATGGTTGACTGTGTCAGCGCGTCAGACGTGGCACCTAACCTGGCTTAGCCATGTCACATGTATGACACTCACAGCAAGCAATGAAGACTTAAGCGTCGATGAGCGACAACAGCATTGACCACGCGTTGCAGGTTGGCCAGAGGTCCCATGTCAGAGTGGAGAGTAAGACAGGATCAGGCGCAGGGATAAGCCGCCAACAAAATGTTCGGGGATAATTTTGTTGGGTGCTGATGACTGTGAGTTGCCTTTATGGAGCCAACGATCCCAACGTCAACGTTCTCAGGCCTCACGTCTTGCGACATATTCGCCTCCCGACACTGAAGGCTTGTCAGACTTCTGCAATCATCTCCAATAACGCCTTTTGTACCTGCATCCTTCTAGTAGCACTACGGTAGAATGGCGCATACCTCAGGCATCACGCCTTTATATCAGGTGTTCAAACCACCTTTCACCATAGAATCGCCTGGATACGAGAAGAAAGCGGATGAAACTGTTCCCCGACGACACCCAAGGGCTCGCGATAGCCTGATTGAACGCCCATCAGAAGATGTTTGCACTGTTTTCGACATAATTCGCCGCAGCGCACGACTGTTCCCCGATAGCAATGCTGTTGGTTCTAGAAAGCTGATTCAGCTCCACAAAGGAATATATCAGTTTGACAAGAAAGTAGACGGCAAGATGGAGAAGGTGGAAAAGGAATGGACATACTTTGAGCTATCAGGCTATTCTTTCTTGACGTACAAGCAGTATGAAAAACACTGTCTTGAAGTCGGCTCAGGCCTACGAACGTTGGGACTGGGACGAGGTGACAAAGTATTTCTGTTCGGGTCCACGAGGTATGGAATCATCTACAAGGCGTCTTGGTTCCAGTCTGACCAAGTCTACTTAGTGCGCAATGGATCGCTATGTCGCATGCTTGTGCTACCCAATCCATGTCAATCATCACAACTTACGACTCTCTCGGATCGGGTGGCCTTGAACACAGTCTCGTCCAAACCCAAGCTGAGGTCATGTATATCGACCCATATCTGCTCAAAACTGCTTCAGAGCCTCTCAAAAAGTCAAAGGTTCACACTTTGATCGCGAATGAAGCATCCATCTTCGGCGGGTCGGAACTCCTGGAAGAGTTCAAGACCTCACATCCAAAGATCAAAGTGATGAGCTTCGATGACCTTTGTGAGGCTGGCCAGAGCGAAATGGTAGATCCTGTTTATCCTGAACCCGATGACCTGTATTGTGTCATGTACACTTCAGGATCTGGGGGCGTTCCTAAGGGCGTGCGCATTGCGCACGGCAATCTCATTGCAGGCAGTAAGATGGCCTCCTTTTTCTTCTCGATACTCAGTACTAATGTAAATTCTAGTTGCCGGTCTTTACACCTGCGTATCCGACTGTGTCACTCATAACGATATCTTGCTCGCATATCTTCCGCTTGCCCATGTCTTGGAAATGGCTCTCGAAAATCTCGGGTACTATTTTGGTGGCGCCATTGGCTACGGTAATCCACGGACCCTTTCCGATACGTCTGTGAGAAATTGCGCTGGAGACATGCGTGAACTGGCCCCTACAATCATGCCCGGTGTTCCACAAGTGTACGAGAGTATCAGAAAAGGTGTCATGAGTCGACTCAACGCAAGCGTGCTTCTGCGGACCTTGTTCTGGCGTGCCTTTGCATACAAGAGCTTCATGGTTAAGCACAAGCTACCTGGTGCTTGTTTGCTTGATAGCATCGTTTTTGGCAAGGTTCGAGAGATGACTGGTGGTAGAATCCGGTTCCTTTTCAACGGTGGAAGCGCCATCTCTCTGTCGACCAAACACTTCCTGTCCCTCGTTCTTGCTCCCATGTTCACGGGTTATGGTCTTACTGAGACCTGTGCAAACGGATCATTAGGATCACCCCTTGAGTTCACCCTGCATTCGATAGGTACAATTCCGGGATCCATCGAGGTCAAGTTGGTATCTGTCCCCGAATTTGGCTACTTTGCCAATACGCAGATACCGCGAGGTGAGATCTTGATCAAGGGCGGGGCCGTTATGCTAGGATACTATGAGAATGAGGAAGAAACCAAGACAAGCTTTACTGAAGATGGTTGGTTCAAAACCGGAGATGTCGGCGAGTTCGATACCGACGGCCATCTTTGCGTGATCGACCGCATCAAGAACCTGGTCAAGTTACTCAGTGGCGAGTATGTTGCCCTAGAGAAGCTGGAGGCGATATATCGGGGTGTGCAGGGCATCATGAATGTCATGGTTTATGCCGACTCTGATCACTCCCGACCTATTGCTGTCGTGATGCCCAACGAGGCCTCTCTTAGCAACATGGCTCGTGAGATGGATATTGATGAACATAGCATGTACAGTGATCCTCGGGTTCAAGAGATTTTTCTCAAAGATCTGCAAGCAGCTGGGAAACGAGGGGGTCTATCGAGTGCCGAAATTGTTGCTAGCATAGTGATAACACCAGAGGAGTGGACTCCAGCAAGTGTAGGCTCACCCATATTCCGACACGTGAATGTTGCTGACTTGACTACACAGGGCCTTGTCACTGCTACTCAAAAGCTTGACCGGCGGGCTATTAATGCCAGATATAAGAGCGAGATCCACGAGGCACTCAAGAACGCCTGAATATTTGTGTATATAATGGATGAAGCCACGCATGTAGCTCAGGACATAAGCTCTCGGCAGTACTTGGTAGTTGTAATGTTTGATGTGTGTGTTGGATCTCAATCAGTATGTTTGGAGAACTGGAACCTGGGGTTCGAACTAGTAAACTATTTAACCGGTTATGTGGCCGTTGCTATGGAATGGCTAGCCCACTGCAATACTTGGGGCAAGTCCCAGAAGCTGTCCCGGAGACCCTCGCGGTCAGTCATATTTGAAGTCAATGAAGTTCATGTCTGGGTTCATAACGAAGCAAAATCCCGCCCTGGAGAGTGAAGTCCGATTCTGGCGCCCGTCGGTTCACTTGTGTGTCAGCCCATACTTCCTGGGCATACGCACACGATCTGAAATGACACAAGAACTCCTCCCGCAAGTACACCCGATCCCTATCATTAAAGCCCCAAGGAGGGTCAAGACCTCTTGTCGTGCGTTCATACTCTTCAACGCGAAACTGACATCCTTTGCAATTCATCCCTGTTTCTGCCCGTTCATGACTCAAATCATACCACGGAAACGCCGTAGCAGCCATATACCGGTAGCAAAAGTCATGTCTTATTTCGTCGTGAGATTGATCTTGCGGTTGGTGCGATAGTGCCGACGTTGGGATCACTCGAGAAGGATCAAGAGATCTGAGCTTTTCGACGACAGGCTTGGCTTGTACGAGGTATCTGGGTCTCTTGACGCTAGGCCACGGCTGCAGAGAGTATTTGCCGTAGACCACTCGTATTTTAGGTCCACAAATCTTTTCAATCTCTTTGCTTGAGCTGTGCACTGCTTTCGCGAACACCTTGGGTACCGGGATAGGGAGAACGTGCAGGTCGACAGAGATTTGCAGGCAAGTAAAGCAGCATCGCTGACAAGTAATAAGATATAGGAATGTTGCAAACTTTCCACAGAGCTCACACTTGTTGCTTACGAGCGCCCGATAGAAATGGGAAATGGTAAAATCATGGCCTAGCTCTGCCTTTAGCAGCGGTTTCAGTCCCTGAAGTCCATGCTTGACCACAGTTTTGTACTCGCGCGATGCTGTCGTCATGCTGCGTGCACGGTTGTTGACGCGTCGAAAACGCAGATAAGAGAGAATGTCAAGTTCTTCAAGTATCATGAGAGTTAATTCCTCTGGCAGTCGGCTCAAGATACCGAGGCCTGACGATGAGACGCTGCCCGGTGTAGACAGCAGAAATGGTGCATCGATCTTTCGCTCATTTGTCCGTATTAGGACCCTGTCGAATTCGCTCCTGTGGTATGTACAGGCGTCAAGAATTGCGTCTCCATCCTCTCCGATGACTGGGATAGTTGCCATTACTGATTTTAACGACGAGTAATGTTTGATGATGAAGGTTACGCGAAATGAACTTTGAGGTATTCGATCCGCAAGTGAGTCTCAGATGAACTGTAGTTGAAAGCGCTTAGCTATCTTATATTAGGCCCGCCATCCACTTATTATGTGAAGGTTGCTCGACTGTGCATAAGTCATAAGCCAAATCATCAAGGCTTTCCCCGCATTTGGGCTGATACCAGTCGTTGGGTGACTGCAGACGTGTCTGCCTTTTCAGTCAGCCTTGGTCCTTCACGGCGACCCTCCGTATTGGACCATGCATCTCACCCACAGCCAGAGGCGAACGAACCAGAATCAGTAATATTCGAGTGAGATGCAGTTGTAAATCCATGACTCCATGTAAGGCAGGAATAAGTTTCTGCTTTACAAGAAAACGGAATACGCTCGTTTCGTACTAGGGCTTACGACCACTCTGCTACGCCGTACAGCAAGGAAGCCAATTGCGATTACTACCCAACAAATAGGACAATGAAGCGGTAAGAAATCATCAGCACACTTCAGTCGCTAGTATCTAACTCTACGTTTCCATTTATGAGGGGTCCCCGAAATGAATGGTCTCAAAGACTCATAGACCAAAGAAGCTTGTCTATCCCACCGCCGTCATACTGATCAGGTATATGGTATTCTAGTGGAATCATATCTTCGATCGAACCTCCATTCTGCTCTTTGATCTGCATGGCACTCTCTCGTGATCTTTTCAGTTCATTAATGATACGCGACATGGTCTGAGCATCGTATAGACCCTCCCTTCGGTATGATGAGGCAAGCATTTGAGCAGCTCTTGTAGCCACTGAATCGTCTGAGCATTTGATTGCCAGAGCGAACAATGGAGCTACAACTCCAGTTTCCAGCGAGAAATTGCGCCGTGGAGTCCTAGTAGCACTAGGAGAGGCATTGACCTGTATGGTATGCTCGAGCAAGGTCTCAGCCAGATCGAGTATGTGATGAGCGGTTGGATTAGGCGAAGCACCAAACACGCTGTGATCTTGAGGGAACTTTGATTGCAATATCATTTGGCAAACGTGGAAGTGAACCAGAAGTGTTCGAATACCGTGCAAGGTTTGGTCATCGTGGCGATCTCTGTTCTCGAATTCGTTGATGCCTTCGATCCAGGCATTGTAACCCTGTTCCAAAGAAGACTTTTCTTCCAAAATGTCCAAGCTCAGGGACTCCTTCGCCTCCTGATAGAATTCGGAGTTCTTGTTGACAAAATGATACAACCATGCTTGAAGTTTAACCAGTCGCTGCTGAGCGTCTTGAAGCCCCAGGAAGTCTTTATGCGGCGGCATTGGGCCATGATCTGGCTCTTCACATTTATACTCTGGTGACGCAAGGATTGGTATTCGGTCGTCTTCGAAGAAGCTGGCTTGCATGTCCAGGCGTTCGAAAATAGTGGTCATGCTCTCGATGTCCTTGGACCCGTCGGCGACCTTTTCACGTTGAGCAGATGCCAGGAGCTTAAGGCCGTTGCTGAGATGTTGGAGTGCGGCATTGCGGTCACCGATGGTGCTTTCGCAGCAATAGAACAAAATGCAGCAGACCAAAGCAGTCCTTGTAGCGCCATCTGAAGGCTGAGCTATCCGCTTCCCTAGGGATCGTAAAGCTTTGCCGTACAGACTCAAGGTTTCGGGACTGGCTGCCGATGCTTTGTCAGGACTTGACGATATGTAGTCTAGGGGGAGTGAGCTCATTGCAACCAGGGCCTGCCGCACCACTAGATCTTCGTGTCCAGCCTGGAGCACAGTTTGAGACCAGAAGCCCGATGCCAGAAACCCAGAGATATCCTCTGAACCTTGGACACAGAAGTAGTGGAGCAGTCTCCGGTCTTTCTGGCTTCCGGGGATCTTGAATGGGATGGAGTAGCTGGCGATGGGCAAGAGAGCTGATGATCCTGATATCGTAGCTGGGCTGGTCTCACTCTCGGAAGAGGCCGATGCAGCATCATAGTCACATTTCCATCCAGATCGAAGGCATTTCGCGCAACTCGGCTTACTCTCATCACACTTTATCCTTCTTTTACTGCCAGGATGTTAGTTACTCGTCTCTCCTTTTCTTCTCAAATGTGAAAATGAACGGTAGGAGAAAATGATAAGTATACTGACCGGCATGTTTGGCAGCCTGTCCTCCTCCTTGGAACACTGCTTCTTGTTCTCTTCTGAACAGCCAGTGCATCTCGCAAGGCCATTGTTCGGTGTTTCGTGGTTCCCCGACTTGGACACTCGGCGGAACTGTAGGAAATGAGCCGTAAGCACTAGCGAACAAAGCGACTGGGGTGTTTGCCTGTCATACCCTGCCATTTGCTAGCGCCCGACGCTTGGAGAAGTAGAGAATTTCAGATGCAATATGCATGCATAAGATGAACATAAGAAAAAATTATGAGTCTCTCATGGTGGCAGTGCGATTGATCTCAGCGTGAGCTGGGACTAGTGTATGAATACCTATCCTAGGTTCCTCGAAAGATTTCACTTATCAATTGCTTCATTCCGTCTTAGCCGAATATTATGGATCCCTCGATCCTTCGGATTCTCAGCTAAACCCCTTGCAGTGGTTCAAGGAGGCCTCATCACAACACGTGACACTTCTTGCAATCGCACCGGTATCAGTGTTGTTTCATGGGCAAAAATACTGGATATGGCTCAAATAATACGGTGAAGGGCTCAAGATGGAACGGCCAGACGCCAGAATAAGCAACCCGGAGATCTCTGCAACTCCAGTGCAGCAAAATCGTGGCATTGAACTTGAGACAGTAAAAAACGCCAAGGAAAATTCATCATCGAAAGATGCGGAAGCGTTGCAAGTTGATGAAGGCAGGCAGCCAAAGCAGAAAAAGTCTGTGGCCTTCAAATTGGCCTTTATAGGTTTGTCTGCTACACTTTTCGTTTTCCAAGTAGATGCAACCGCACTTGGTATTGCTTTACCGGTAAGATCTTCTTCATCTCTCGTACGACTCTCGCAGTCGCTTTTATACTGATATTTGTACTAGACAATAGCCAATGATCTCAAAGGCTCGAGTCTGGAGTCTTTCTGGGCCAATCTATCTTATACACTATGCGGCCTTGTGATGCAACCGGTGTGGGCAAGCATATCAGACGCATTCGGCCGAAAACCACCACTCTACGTCTGCATTGGACTATTCTTCATCGGATCAATTGCCTTTGCTGTTGCTCAGAACATGAAGACGATAATCGTGGGCCGTGTGCTCCAGGGTTTTGGCGGCGGTGGCATCGATGTTCTTATTCAGGTCATCCTCGCTGACATGACAACACTCGAGGAACGATCAAAATATCTGGGTTTGATGGGTATCCCAAATGCAGTGGGCAACATTCTTGGGCCATCTGTGGGAGCATTGTTCTCTACGTATGCCACTTGGCGATGGATCGGATGGATCAATCTCCCCATTCTTGGGTTTGGAACACCCTTGGTGTTCTTCTTTCTCAAGTTACGGCCTCTCACGATGGACGCATCGCTTGCCAGCAACATCGAACGTCTTGACTGGATTGGAATGGGCCTCGTTGTCTCTGGTATCACTGTCTTTGTGTTGCCGCTAAGTTGGGCTGGCTCCTTGTTTCCATGGGCCGCATGGGAGACCTTGGTTCCAATGATTCTGGGTGTCTTGGTGCTTGTCGCTTTCGTCTTTTACGAGGCGAAGCCTGCAGCACCAATCATGCCTCATCGGCTGTTCCATTCCATCACCGCCAACATGACATTGCTTGGAGGGTTCATTCATGGAGCCATCCTTGTTTCGCTACTTCAGTATCTGCCACTGATTTATCAAGCTGTGTATCTGGAAACGCCGATCAAGTCAGCTGTCTTCCTGTTGCCAACATCTATCATCAGTGTGTTTATCGCAGTGATATCTATGATGATGGTACCATTATTTGGAGGCTATACATGGCTACTGAGGCTCTCATGGGCCTTGCTGGCTCTGGGCACTGGGATTCTGGCAATCCTAAATCTCAGTTCGCCTTCATCGATGCTCTATGGACTTCCTATACTATGGGGAACAGGTGTTGCTCTTCTTCGACTCAATCTTCTACCGATGCAAGCCAGCGTCAAGAATGTCGGTGATACAGGCGTTGCGATCGGGCAATTTCTCACGATTCGTATGTTTGGAGGTTTGATCGGTTTGACCATCGCCTCTGCAATATTCAACACTGTCTTTGGAAAGACTATCGCCTCAAGCTCGTTACAACTTGGGGGGCCTCTAGTACCTTTGGAGGACGCATCCAAGGCCGTTGCTTTCATCAAAGAACTCGGGTCCTTGAGCATTTCTCAGACAACGCTTAATGAAGTACTAAGAATCTACCTCGAATGTTTCCGCACTATTTTCTACACAATGGCAGGCTTGGGTGCTTTGGGACTGCTGACTTCAATGTTTCTTGAGGAAATTGACCTCAAGAGCCAAGACCGTGGCAATCAACGTTTCGAAGACTAGGACATGGGCCAACTACCATCTGATAATCAGCCACTGAAGAGACGAAGCCGGTATCCTTACATCCCGATAGTGACCACTTGGGGAACAACAACTCTCATATGATTCAACGATAATAGACATAGTTGTAGATAAATAATTGTAATTCCAAAACATTCTGAACCTGACTTTCTGAAAGCTCCTACTCGTTCTCCTGAGGTCAGATCTAGTCATGGTCGATGCGGATGACGACCTTCGCGAAGTGCTTCTGCTCCCTCAGCTTCCTGTAAGCCTCCTTGGCATCTGCCAGCTCAAAGACTGTGTCATCATATACAGGTTTGAGCTTCTTCTCATCGATGTATCGTACAAGATCCATGTACTGATTCTGGCTACCCATAAGGAATCCACGAACAGTGCACGTGAACATAAGAGCCCCCATCATGGGAACGACCTCGGTGTCTTGCGCAACAGCACCAACGACTTGGATAGACCCATAAGGACGCACTGCCTCGAGTGACTGCTTGAGTGTCTCGTTACCGCCGATATCTACGACCATATCGAAACCCACCCCATTAGGTGTCAAAGATCGTGCCTCTTTGCCCCAGGCAGTGGCGTTCTCACGATAGTTGATAACGTGAGTTGCACCAAGCCTTTTCAACCTATCTGCCTTCTCTTGAGATGAAGTAGTCGCCACGACGGAGAGCCCAAAGGACGATGCGAGTTGCAGGGTTGCTACACTGACGCCTCCAGTTCCCTGAACCAGAATCCAGGTGTGTGGTCCAGTTTGGTCTTTGCCTAGTTCCGAGAGAGCGTTCCATGCTGTGGTCCAGGTGACTGGGAGAGTGGCAGCCTGAAGCCAATCGAGAGACTCTGGCGCATGAACAAGGGCACCTTCCGAGAATACTCCATGGGTACGAAGCGTTCCTTTGGTCCCCAGGCCGAGCATTGCCGGTACATCTGACATGTTAACATCAGCATCGCTGCCTCTCTCTACCACCACGTCTGGTGCAGGGAAAGTGATGACTCGATCGCCAGGTTTGTAGTCTTTGACAGAAGAGCCAACAGCTTCGACTGAGCCTGTTCCGTCACATAAAGGGACCATTAGTGGGGTGATGAGACCGAATTGCTAAACTCTGTCAGCTGGAGGCCCCGTCGATTACTTTGGGCATCTAGGTACTTGCAGCTGATTCAGCAATGACGAGATCTCTATAGTTGAGACTGGCTGCATGGAGTTTGACTAGAACATCATGTGGGCCTAACTCATCTTTGGACGGGATGGGCACGTTGGTCTCATACTTGAGCGACGTCTCAAAGCCCTGTTGGTCGTTGAGAATCCACTGCCTTGCCATGAGGGGCTATTGTGGGGGTATGGAGATGAGAAGTTGAGACGTTGTTAATGGGATAAAGAAGTATATAGCTGGGTATTATTGTGTTTAAATATCTGATTCTTGATAGATGTATTCCTTTCCTGCTGTTGACTCAGCCAGTGGAGGGTTGCGGATCTGAAGGGCGTGATAACAAAGCAATCCGCAAATCGCAGCGGATCGAGCCACTGAACTTCCGTTACCCATCTTTTTCTCCCTTATCCTACTAATGCATTCTGATTTGTCAAGAGGCTGAACCGAAGTTCCTTGATTCTTCGAATCTCACCCCGAGCGTTCAGATCTCCATTTTGCCATCCTGTCGGGGCCAAGATCGAGTTCCATCATACATAACGCAAAGTCGTCAATATCTCCGGGTTCCATATCCACCATGACCTTGTCATGATCATTCCTGCACATAAAGCCAATGTTGCTCTCCGCACACATCTTTGTCCAAGCAAACGCCGACCTGGCTTCCCAAAGTCCCTTTCTTGTAGTGATGGGTAAGGTCCCGTAACAGGGACCAGATTCAGTCTTCAGCAGCTCGTAGCCTGATTGAAGGCCCATGGATACACACCATGTCCTTCGAATGGACTCTGAAAGTACCCATGAATGCCACAGTAGTTGCTCAGGAGAGAACTGGCCCAGGAGCAGCGGTAATGTGAAATACTGAGGGCTGACATTTGTGAGATGGTTCTTAATAATCATATCTCCATTATGCGTGGCCTCTAGAGCATCACCCATCATTTCTTTCGTCCAATCCTGTAGGGTCTGAAGATGCTGCTCCGCCTTGTGACGTTGGCGCAGATCACCATCCAGTAGTCGGATCGTGCAATAAACCAGGAGTGCCTGTACCCGACTTAGGCTATTCAGAGTGTCTCCGGCCTTGTTTCTGTTGCCCTCAGATACCAATAACCTCTCGGCCTTCTGCTCTGCAATCCGGAGCACCATCTCACTGGTCTCTGGTGTCCTTGACAGAAATGAAGACAGTGCTGTGAAAGCATCGCTGATGCAATCAGGGAGACTAGTTCTGTAAAGTTCATGATGCACGAACACATTACTTCCGCTTCTTGTCCAATCGCCCAGCCAGTCTCTTGTTTGGTATAGAAGCCCCCGGATCATTTCTGTCGTGAGATGCGCCCTATTTGACTCTTCAATCGGAACTGCCCTCCAAGAATCCGGATCAAGAAACCAAGCCACTTTCAGGTCTTCCAATGAGAAAGTACCCAGAGTGTTATGATGGTCCATATGACTGTCCCCTCCTATGTCTACCAGCTCAGACCAACTGTCTTCTTGACATGACTGCAACAACGGTGGCTCTGGCAAGGCTTCCAACGGGGAAGCTTTCCCCCCGCAGTTTTGTGTAGCTTGGTAGACAAAGGTATTGGGTAAGGGCTCATAGAGGCAGTCCAAGCCGCGAAGGTCACAACGGCGGCATTTGGGCTGCTGCTTAGTGCATTTTCTCTTGGAAGATTGACAGGCCTTGCAGGCTTTTACCTCGTACCGAGGTATTCCCACCCGGCTCATCGTTGGTTCCGTAGGAAAAGAGTATCTGATTCTCTGCTATGGTAAGCGCATGGTTGTTTGCGAATGGTGAGACCTGCTTAGAGAACCACTGCTGACGAGATACTGCTCGTTACGGTTAGTCTTCCGCTGCTTGTCTCCACCAGCTGATTAATGGCATTTGCAAGCCTTGTCTGAGTATGGGAACATTCAATACCAACAAAGACAATAGGGCAGCTCGGAAATACAATTCTTCATCAACATCAACATTTATTTTCAGGTGATAAAGCAGCATTGAGAACGGTCGCTAGCTAAGTGTCCGTTTAATACCATGGCAGTAGCGATGATTCACTGAGTGGGGTCATCTCGAAATGGTCCAAATACCAAAACAGAATCAACTTCGCGTATCTTTCTATTCTGCGACCAGCATCAACGAGGTGACGGCGGCTCGCAAACAAGTATTAAGGCCCTTTGAACTAGTTCCAGTGAAGTTTGAGTCAATGTAATAACGAATCGATTGTTTCTTTGAGCTGCGAAGCATGAGCAAAACCTCTCAGATATCAAACATTATAGACCCTGACCAACCAGAACAAGATGACGAGAAGCCGCAACCTCCTCAAAAGAAGCGAAGAGCTGTATAAATATAGGTTGTGTATTTTATAGCTCTTGTGAAATAATACTAACTTCTGTGTAGTGCTTATGAGCTTCTAACTACAGACATGGCATCTAGCTCTTGTAATCACCTTGCTGCAGCGTAAGGGCTGCTAAACGAAAACCTCTAGAATATGACGTTTGTGCCTCCCTGCAGGGGTCTAAGAAGCTCCAATGCGCGCCCACAAGGGCGAATCGACTCAGCACGACGTATTGGAAACATCTCCTCACGTCTGAGGAGGGTACGAGATTCATATTCTGAGTTTTTCACCTATCAGCTTTACGCTGTACAAGGCAAATACCAGAGCGGAATCGATGTCGGGCAGTTCTGTCAGCCAAGACCTAAAGTACAACAGCAATTGCCAAAGCCACAAGGCCTATCCAAGGTTCAACACTTCCAGCCATGTCAACAATTACCGCGGGCTCAGTCGCCATCCCTGGAGTTCCACCATCAGTTGTGGTACTACCCATACATGCACCGGTATCGCAGGTGGCTATTGGTTGTTGATACGATGTCGCCAGTCCAGCTGTTATATCAGGTTGAGAGGGTTCAGAATTTGAAGCCATCTGTGATTGTTGCGAGATTGAGCTCGACTGAGTAAATTGAGTGGTGACAGAAGCAGGGACAGAGCAAGCAGTCGGAGTGACCAGTGATCCCCCTCCGTTGAAAGGGTTGTACCCGAGACATTGGGCGTACTGTGCGGCACAGCTGGCCATATTGGCGTCCGGTGCGGTGCGACAGGTGTTATAGTCATCGTTACACTCGGTCACACAGTCGTATGTTTCAGGTATACTGGTGTCTGTACTAGCAGCAGAAGTCGTGGTGTCAACACTAATAGGAGAAGATGAACTCCCGCCATATGCAGGTGCTGGGGAGTCGGAAGCGCTTGAGCGCGTGTTGATAACAGCGGTCGACTCAACAGCCGCCGTGTTAGAGGCACCTGTAGCGCCTCTGGAACATGCCGTCGGGGCCGTGATTGAGTTTGATCCCAAGAATGGATTGAATCCCAGACATCGTTCGTAGTCCTCCGCACAAAATGCTTGACTGCCGTCCGGCTCAACTCTGCATGAGTTATATGCATCAGTGCATGCAGTTGCGCACTCATCGCGCTTGTGAAGGCGCGCATATGCCAGGCCCGTAAGGGCAACAAAGAAAACGACCGTGGACTTCATTGTGTCATGAAGTTGATGTTAAGTGAAGAAATCGAGCGGCAGTGGAGAGTGGTGTTGGAATGTGCAGAACGTGGATCCTGAGGGTATCTATACTTATGTCCATCTACATGTGGTTCAATGTATAGCATCTGGTCGTCTTGAGTACACAAAATTGCTTTGCGGTGTTGGTTTGTTCCTCAACTGCCAGCATCCGAGACATGGTTCCAATTCATGCCGGTTGAGTCTTATGCCATCGGCAATCGTCGATTGGACGTATTTAACCATATAACATTGATTTGATAGTTATTGAAGTCAAGTGGCACAATTGAATTCGGTTTTAGCCAATTGCAGACTGGTCCTATTCGACATGAGGTTTTGATCTGGCTGTTTTCGGCTACTGAAACGACGCCAACAACAATTCCGAACACATCGCAGAAGTCACAAACTTGCTTCTATATATTAACCTAGTCTTCTGTTACTACAGCAACTAATAGAACAGATTTTAGAATGCCCGGCACGGTCAGTGTTGTGAGGGAATATCAGGTCTTGTCCTGGTCACCAAACCCATCGACCAGAACATCCGAGCAGTTTCCATGCAATTTACGAAGGATAAGGTCGAGGCTTATTTAAGGGTCAACATTCCATAAAATCAATAACGCTGTCTCCTTTTCAAGGCTTCTGACAATTCTATAAAAACCAACAGTAAATCGGTACATCCAAACTTACCTTGTTATCTAACCATTTCTCCAGTCGTATTCCAAACTCATGCCATCTAATACCTGAACTTGTTTTACAAGATAGCATCCTCAAAAACGCCGTCCCAAGCATTGAATTTGTGATAGTTAGAGTCATCAAACTCAATTACCGACGCACCGCGAATCTCAAGCATGGGAATGCTTGATGGAATGAAAGTACTTGAGGTCGTCGACGTTGTGCTGTAAGCACCCCCAGAGAATTCATCACCAGTTACAGTCTCAACAACCGAAGTGGTGTACTTACCTTCTTCACTGACCTCTTCATACTCAGACTTCCAAGTACGGGTAGTTTCGCCACCTGGTAACTGCATCGAGTCAACAGGGGCCTGTCCTTCACACAGAACATGCTGCGCGATGTCGGCATTTGGACCTGGCGACACACCCAGACCGACGTTTCTACGAGCAATAGCTATAATGTCGTTGTGGATACTCATAACAAATTCCATAAACCGTTCATCGTAGTAAGTTAAAGATCCAATGCCCCGAGAAGCTCTAATCACTTGGACGAGGTTGTCGAGGAATCGGAGCTGTCTTTCTTGGTCGGCGCGAGCAGCATACGCAACCAAGACCTCAAACTCGACAAATGTCAAGCCGACATCTCCTCCAAGAGAACGCACGATGTCATTAGCTGCCTGGCTCATGACGTCTTTGTCAGCGTTTGACCACTCTTGTTGGCCGCGTTCCGTTGCGATCGAGAAGGCCTCTTCAATGATAGCAGCTCTGTCGACGCTAAACTTGTTCCAGATAGATTCCATGTTGGTGTTTGAAGCTGGATGAACGATTTTGAGGTTGGTAGAAGTGGTTAGAAGGTTGCAGGTGGAGATGGGAGTGTTGAGAAACTGAGTTGAGTAAAAATGAAGGATTGGCAGGTCAATCTGGTTCCCTTTTTATAGTCCGAAGCTGTTGCGGTTCTGTGCCATACATTGGGATGCCTTCCAAGTTGTTCACAGAATCTCCAAAGATTGTGCCGCTTATTCCTTTGTGTCTATCTGATCACTGACGACAAAGATTGTTATTGAATGAGTGTAGCTCATTGTTTCCTAGCCTGTCCCTTTGAACAACAGTGAGAGCACGGACTCAGAAGCCTTTGGAACAAAGCTCCCAGACACGCATATTTCAGTTCGGGGTGATGAGCAAATTTTAAAAGAATTTCAGTCTGTTGACTGTTCTGCTGTATGAGCATGGGGAATAGCGCCCCTTTGTGATCTTTACCCAATCCTCGGATTTTTGGTCTATGATTAATACACAGCAATACCCATAGAAACGCCTCTCTGGATGGCTTATGTTCAGTCTCACAGCCTTCTCAAAGGGTCGGCTAGCATTTCTCAGTTGATTCTTTCGAATCGCACGTTTTAAACTCGGAAACGAAAGTTCTGATTCTGTTCCATGTTGGCATTATCTGACATTAATGGGCAAACCTGAAGTCCAGCCTCTTGTTGCCTTCATCTTTGGTTGTTTCTAGATACTCATCCTTCTCTTCATCCGACATGGCACTCCAAATGCGTTCTCGCGTCTTGTTTCGCCATATGTAATATGCCTTGATGAAAACAGTCATCACCACGTTCCAACCAACGAGAGCAAGAAGAACTTTGTTTCCCCGTCGATACAAAGGCTTGTCATCGTCACGATAGATCTGTATGTATTGTTAGTCCTGTACAAAGTAGCAATGAATGCGGACTTAGACCGACCTGGGATGAGATTACAGAGCTGGCCTGGCATATCATGTTGTACATGGCACTGCCCACTGTTCTAGTGCGAACAGAACCAGCGTTTCGCGATGTCAAGCTGACTGCAAGATTGTCAGTAAAGAGAATAGAACCAGGGAAATTTCATGTCCGTACCGTTGATCGAGTGAATGTAGGGGAAGCCAATCATCAAGATTGTCGCTGAATACCATGCCCAAGGACTAGCCTTTGCAGGAAGCAGCTCGAGAGTCAAGAGCAACACAAAACACCAGAAGGAATAGTACAGCAAAATGGCCATTCGGTTGTTGATCTTCTCTGAGTACCAAGAGATAAGGATCAAATGGGCCAGGAAAAGAACATATCCAGGAATGGTCAACAGATTCGTCTCAAATGTGCCGAATCCCAAAGCCTTAAGGTTGAGGGTAAAATAAGCAGTGACGGGGTTTGTGGGAATCAGCATGGTCCAACTGATCATGTATAGTGGCCAGAGGTCATAGTCCATGAGCGCATCCCAGAGAAGCTTGAGGGTAAGGCCTTGACGGTTATGCATGCCTCCCTGTACCGCCGTGTCAGTGTCGTTGTACTGGGTGAAAGCAAAGAGTTCACTTACCTTGCCTGGATCATCACGCAAGACACGGTTGACCATGATGACTTCTTCTCTTTCCGTGAACCAACCGTCTTTACCACGGAACCAACTAGCTGTTTGTGTCGGGCCAGGAGGTAGGTAGAACCAAGACACCACGCCGATGAGGAATGTCAAGGTACCCTCGAGAACGAACAGCCAGCGCCACCCTTCCCAGCCTCCGACCGAGCGCATATGAAGGATTCCATAGGCGAGGAATGCAGCGACGATAAAAGTACCGTTGGAAGCGCAGTAGAAGAAGCCGACGCGCATCGGAAGCTCTTTGTTAGTATAGAAGTACGAGAGGTAGAGCAGAGCATCTGGGATGAACCCTCCCTCGATAAGACCCAGCAGAGCGCGAGTTGCATAAAAGCTTTGCTTGCCTTGAGCGAACCCTTGGCAGATGCCGATGATACTCCACGTTACCATCTGAATCGGGATCCATACATCAGGGCCGAGCTTCTTGGAGATCATTTGTGATGGCACTTCTGCAGACAAGAAGCAGAGGTAAAATATCATCATGCCATAGTTGTAGTCATTGGTGTTGAGTCCAAGATCGTCGAGCATGCCATCACTCAGAGCTTGTGAGATGTTGCCACGGTCGAGCTGTAGCGCAAAGAACATGAGGCAAACCCAAGAGCAGATTCTCTTGTCTAGCTGGAGGGCAACAAGCAGGTCAGTATAGCATAAAGTGTCCAACTGAGTATGAGCTTACCCGTCTGACTAGTTTCTTTTCCTCCTTCTCTGTCCATTCGGCAGTTGGGTCATATCGATGGATGCCTTCATATTCCGGGATAGGCTTGTACAGCTCTGTAGCTCCTCCAGAAACAAATGTGTCGCCGGTGAAGTATGCGCGCTTCTGTGTCGAACCGTAGTCGTAATCGGAATCGGACGCCTGAATGATCGGGTCGTCGATAGTGGCTGACTTCTTGTCTACCATATTGCGAGGCCCGAGATGCGAATTGTATCGGTACTCGGTCAACTACAGCCTATCGGTTTGCCAAGCTCGGCATATAAGTAGCTCGGGGCATTTTTCTAAGGCCCATTGTTATATATCGTGCACTGGGGACTAAATGGTGCAATAGCATAGATTGTCTGGCATAAACTGGCTAGTGTGGGTTTTGAACCATATATGCAACACATAGGCGATGGTGCAATCCCTTGGAGGTTATGTCTAATCTCTCCAACATGGCATTGGCTGAAAACTCCAAATCCTGCTAGATCTTATGCCGATGTCCCGCGTGGTTCGGTGGATCGACATGGACAAGAGCTTGCAATGAGACATGAAACAGATGACTCTGGTAGAGGAACCATCAGTTGGTCTGTCCCTTGAACGCGTGCGAGGGTCACTCGATGGCGTCAACAACGTTACCGAGAGTTTCTCCAAAAGAAATAATTGTCGTCAAATATTGGTTCTGAACGAGCTATTATTACTCATGCCACTCTTGTCTTCAATCTCGAGGGGCTTATATTAGTCCTTTTGTCTTCCTGTTGACCACGTTTCGACGGCAATAACAGCAATCAACAACGGAGTTCTCCGTTTCAGTAAGATCGAGAAATCGGCTCAAAAGGTGGAGACGGTCACGAAAGGCGCCATCGCCCGCTCTATTTGCTCCGACATGTTCCAGACCCCAACAGCACATTTCGAAGGCTAGATTCTCTCTGGTAGATGGAAGGGCCTTGAGATATGAAGGAATTTGCTGATAATCGTAAGCTAGAATAATAAGTTGTAATAAAGATTAGATAAAAAGAAGTTTTGTCTTCACGTTGTTTTCGGTAGGTGACGATCTTTATGACGCTCATCAATTGCTTGATCCTTTGATTGCTGTCATACATTATCGGTACAAAAAGATCACTTCACACTGACACAGGCTATGAGAGGATTGCGTTATTACAGTAATCAAATAGCAACTCTCTACAAATATCCTCCCAGGTTCTCTCAAATAACACAACCTACCAGAGCAGGCATGCTTGAAGCCAACACAAGATACAAAGTCCCAGAAGTCAATTGCCGACACCCTACCCTGGAGACAGCGTTGGTCTCAGGGGAACGCAACTGAGGCCTCACTGAAGCTCCGGAAAGCAACCAATCAGAGCCACGCCCGGTTAGCTCAATCGGTAGAGCGTGAGACTCTTACGAGTACGCGATCTCAAGGTTGCGGGTTCGACCCCCGCATCGGGCTGTTCCTATAAAAAACGATTGCGAGCAATAGCGAGGCATCTCTTTTTTGCCATCTTGCACTTTGTCCGAGTCCTTTTCTCTTTTGCAAGTGACGAAAATTGTTCTGCAATAGCGCGCTGCTCGTTCTCACGTCGATCCCACTGTTGGTCTCAGGCGATGAGCAGCTCCAATGCGCGTTGAGCTTCATCCAGAATTTTCAGAAAAGCGATGACACAGAACGCAAATGCACTCGAAGCCATTAAGCGGAGATCTCATCACATTCTGATCCGTTTCAATGAATGTAAATGGCACTCAATCCGAGCCAGTTCCACTGACCGCGTCATCTTGGTGGATTGGTCAAGGGTCAACACCACTAGACCCTCAATATTCGCATTCAGAATACGAAATTATCATCAGAAACTTCCTTAAGAACGCCGAAATGTCTGCTTCCCCAGAGAAGAATCTTTCTGATGTCGAAATATTTCCTTTGCCAGAAAAGTCTCAATTGCTCGCTACAAAAGTATTGTCTGTTCTTGACGTCGTTGTTGACATACATATCGGTATTCCTCTTTTAGTTTTCGTACCCGAAGATGAGCGGAGATGGACCATACGGACCCGTTGTTAATGGGACTCAGATCGTCTTTTTCGAATACCTGCCCAATAAACCTGCCGCCATCTCTTTCGTTGTTCTCTTCGGCATTGCCACTTTAGCCCACCTGGTACTCCTCTTCATCTTTCGAGCCTGGTTCTTCATCCCCTTCATCCTCGGTGGCATCTGTAAGTAGACCCAATCCCCTTGGGGTTGGCACATCCTGACGTAGATCCAGGTGAGATCTTTGGTTACTTTGGTCGAGCCCAAGCCCACGATACTCCAGATAAAGCAGGCCCCTTTATTCTCCAAAACGTCCTTCTCCTCGCTGGAACACCTTTCCTAGCCGCAACGATCTATATGAGTCTTCGGCGTGTTGCCACGGCGCTTGGCTCCCAGCATCTTTCGTTCATCAGTCTTCGATGGCTGACAAAACTCTACGTCCTCATAGACATCGCATGCATCGGCAGCCAGTTCATAGGCGCCATCATACCTGCTTCAGGCGAACCAGAAGCCATCACTAAAGGTCGAACTATTCTTATTGCTGGCCTGATAGTTCAACTTTGCGCCCTGAGCGTATTTATTCTCACGTCACTGTATCTATACATACGAATAAGACAAGAGACTGGGCCGTTCATGGACTCGTCCCTGGTACGGTGGCGGCGATACTTTAGAACCATAGAGGCTGTGACGGTCATCATGATTATTCGCAGTATTGTCCGTGCAGTCGAGTATCTTCAAGGACAAGGGGGGTTCGTCATATCTCACGAGGTCTTCATATACCTCTTTGACGCCTTGCTTATGTTCCTGGTCATGCTCTTGTTTTTGATCATTCATCCAGGACGGCTGGTCAAGAACGGTACAGGGATGAAGTGGAGGGGACAGACGCAAATCAATGAGGCATCGGAGGATATCATGCATCTACGTGAGTATCGAGCTTAGCATTTTTCCGTTGCTTGATAAAATCGAGAATGAGTATCATTGTGTAAATAGAATCAGATTTTGATGATTTTCGAGTGATTCCAATACACCAATAGTACATTCAGTTCAGTCTTTCAGAGGATTGCGAAGAACATTAACCGGAAGCATAACTCGATTGGTTAGACCGAATAAATATCACAAGAGAATATAGATTTTTGAGTACAATGAGTTCAAGCCAGCATGTTTGCTTCCAGACATCTCTGACAAGCCTGACAAGGACGTCGTGATGTTGAGGTCAGTTTGGACAGTATGATGGAGCGCAGCGGCGGCGCGATAAGCATCGATAAGATAAGATAAGCCACCAAACCCCGCTGTTCATTGGCCGATTCCTGATGTCATCTCGCGACAATATCAATTTTCAGCCTCTACTCATCTCATTGCTGGACCATCTTCAACACCAACAGTACAGCCCAGCATGTTTGCTCTTCGACGGATCATTGCCCGCCCTATGCTGCGCGTAGCGACGCGCCAGATTCACGTGACGCCACGTCGCTTCGCCTCTGCCGATCAACCGCCCAACATGCAGCAGCTTGAGTCAATGATGAATGACCCTCATATTCGTGAGACTTTCGAGAAGTTGAGCCGCCATCCCCCGGCCATTGAGGCCATGCAGAAGATGGGAGATATTATCAAGAGCAAGGGTATGGAAGTTCGGTGAATCAATTGCAACCTCGGCTGATTATCTGGCGCAGGACTTGCTACTTCAGGGCCACCGAGCAAGATGGACATCATGAAGCTCATGATGGATAAGGAGTTTCGTGATGCTGCTACAAATGTATGTTTGCCGTCTGACTCTTGAATTGTTTGCTAATTGGCATTGTAGCTGACAACCGAAATGCAAAATGCTGGTGTCGAGATCAACCCTGATGTGAGCTTTCCTGCCTGCTTCATTCTTGCGCATGTCACTGACAATATCCCTAGGTCTTCATGAAGATGATGCAGGGTGAGAAATGAAGTTGATATATTGGTCCAAGAAAATGCTGGGTTTATAGCATCAGCCATGCCACGCGTTGCGATGGTTTCGACAACATAGTGTCATTAGCTCTCAGATATCGAGAAAGGCAGCGAATATTATCCAGGACTTGAACCCAATTGTCTTGCAATCTAATATCACCATGTGCCAGAGATGCATGTGAAACTGGCTGAATTGCATCATGTGATAATCGTAGACGCAGCGACGAGACATTGAAGTTGGTAAGAACCGCCCAGTTGATTAATCCCCGGGCCATATCTACACATGTTTTATTCTATTTCGGGGCAATACTTCTCATGCACGTCGATCCGAGACCCTGGACCTTAGCTTCCGACGGACACCATCGGAGTCACCGCTCGATAGTTTCATGCCAACACCCAATCAAGAAGGCACAAGAGGTCAAAGCTGAG
This sequence comes from Fusarium musae, assembly GCF_019915245.1. Taxonomy (NCBI): domain Eukaryota; kingdom Fungi; phylum Ascomycota; class Sordariomycetes; order Hypocreales; family Nectriaceae; genus Fusarium; species Fusarium musae. The sequence continues at coordinate 1,487,194 of NC_058397.1, forward strand.
AAGGGAAATTGAATGCGAGGCACTGTGTTGGCATGAGATCGTTCTCTCTGCCGCTCTGACACATTTAAATGAGTATGTCGCAGAACCAAGTTTTCTCACCGGCTCAGCAAGCCACATATCTGAAACAATTCGAAATGAGATTATCACCAAGGGAGTCACATAGCTTGATCAATTCTTCAGAGAAATAACAGAGATATTAGACATAAAAACAAGCTTCTACAGTAGATTACTGGATTGGCTGTCGCTGGCAATTGGTAAAATTGCGGGATTTTTTAGTTCACGCTAGCCCAGGCCCCTTGCAGCTCCTCCCGTCATCAGAACACGGCTTAGAGGTCTAGGCCACAGCTGAACTCTTTCGTGATTTGGGAGCCAATCAATTTTGTCACTCTGACTAGTTTACAGCTGCCTATTGAGGAAGCTGGTCCCAGATCTTCACTGGCAATCGCGACTTAGTCTGGCGTTCGCTGGGTGATCCGAGCTAGTGAGAAGCTGAACCAAGACATGCATCGTAGCCTAGGAAACTTCCAGGGGAATTGGCGCCGTTGGTCTTGAACATTGGTATGAATGGCGGTCGCTTGATTAACGTTCAAGTGAGGGGTGTTTATCTTTAGAGTAGGATAACATACTAGCTCGTGCAACATAAAGAGATAAGTGCCCATCCTGCTGCTCCGGTCCCTTCAGTCTTCATTGATGTTTCCATTGACTCACGTTTGCCTATACCCCAATAATTGAGCAACAACGGCAAGATGAGGTACTCAATCACGCAGCTTACAGCTGTTCTCACAACTCTATCCACAACAGCACAGTCTGCCGTCCTTCCACGGGAGAAGCAAGGGTCCTGCACGAAGACCAAGGTCGCTATCCTCGGAGCCGGCGTCGCTGGCATAGCAGCAGCCCAAAACTTGACAAAAGCAGGCATTGACGAGTTCATCATTGTAGAGTATAATGACTACATTGGCGGGCGAATGAGGAAACAATCATTTGGCAAGAAAGCAGATGGAAAACCTTACACTATTGAGTTTGGCGCCAACTGGGTCGAGGGTATCGGATCAGAAGCTACACATGAGAATCCCATCTGGCAGTTGGCAAAGAAGTATGACTTGAAATCGCATGAGTCCGACTACGAGAACTACTTGACATTTGACCACAAAGGACAGACAAACTGGAGCAGCACGATTAAAGACCTGGAGGAGATCTACAGCAAGGCTGAAGCCGAATCTGGTCGTCTCCTGCTCGGCAACTTGCAAGATACTTCCGTACGTGCCGCTATTCGCTCAGCAGGATGGCGTCCAGACAAGGACGACATGCACGCGCAAGCCGCCGACTGGTGGAAATGGGATTTTGAATCCGCTTGGACACCTGATGAGAGTGGTCTCATCTTCGGAGTGGCTGGTGGCAATGCAACATTCGGCTACTTCAGTGATGTCAGCAACCTCGTCGTCGACCAACGTGGCTTCAGCACCATCATACAAGAGGAAGCCAAGACCTTCCTCAAGAACGGTGATAAACGACTCCGACTCAAGACAACTGTCGAAGGCATCAAATACGGAAAGGATGGCGTGACAATCACAACGGACAAGGGCGATTGTATCCAGGCCGACTACGCCATCTGCACCTTTTCGCTGGGCGTGCTGCAGAGCAACACCACCGAGTTCAGCCCTCCCCTCCCCGACTGGAAGCAAAGTGCCATTGACCAGTTTGCTATGGGCACGTATACCAAGATCTTTATGCAGTTCGAAGAAGCCTTCTGGGACAACGAAACGCAATTCTTCCTGTATGCCGACCCTCTCGAGCGTGGCCGGTACCCTCTTTTCCAGTCACTCAACCCCGAGGGTTTTGCGCCGGGCTCCAACATTCTCTTCGGAACTGTTACTGGACAGCAGGCGTGGCGCGTGGAACGCCAGACCAACAACGAGACGATGGAACAGATTCTCGATGTCTTGAGGCTGATGTTCCCCGACAAGAATGTGACGACACCGACTGCTTTTACCTACCCTCGCTGGAGCACTGAACCGTAAGTCAAGAAGAGCCCGCTCACAGTCGAATGACCCGTGGACTAACAATACGCAGTTGGGCATATGGCTCCTACAGCAATTGGCCCGTCGGCATGACTCTTGAGAAGCATCAAAACATGCGCGCTAACGTTGAGCGACTCTATTTCGCGGGCGAGGCTAATTCAGCTGAGTTCTTTGGTTTCTTGCACGGCGCATACACTGAAGGTCGCGACATTGCCAATAAGATTGGCAACATCCTCAACGGAAAGGCTGGCGATGATGAGTTTGACATGGAGAGGTACGAAAACCTTCACGGGACGACATTTGTGGATGAGTATGATGAGGACAACGGCTGGTTGTTCCCGTATGACGTCGAGGGAGATGAAGAAGAGGGGGAGGAAGAATGAGGAGATTGATGTTGATTGACTGTAAATAATTATTTATGAAGGTAATGAATGATTGTAATGCGACGGAAGACTTGGACTTTTGTTGGTTTACTGAATATTCTGTCATTCTGATTGATGGGTTCGTTGCATGTTGTCGCCTGTACCGCATCGGAGGATTATAAATCGGGGGGCTGGGGTTCAAGTCAACACATGGCATGCAGGAACTCAATGTCTCGGCAAAAGTATTCGCAAATTGAGTTTGAGTTCTCAACGGCAAGACCGTATGCTTCTTTTGCGAGTGCCTTATGGATCTCAATTTGATAGAGTTTGCAACATCGGGTAGGGCCGAAGATGGTGGATCTGGTTATCAGCAAGCTGCATAAGTAATCTCGTATGGGGCCAAACAATTTGCGACGACATTATCGCCCAAGCGTTGGAAGGGATCAATTGAGGCTATCGTATGACCTTTGGGAGACGAAAAACTCTTCAGTGCGATATATGCGCATTCACGTCGGGGCTCATCGGCGAGCGAAACGATTCCCTGCTTCTGGGCAGCTCTTGGCGTGGATTCTACCCCATCTCTTTGATGATGGATCGACAGTGGCCGAGTGGGAGGAGAGTGGGAGAGCAGCCATGATTACAATAACCATAACCCCGCCCTTTCACTTTTCAGTCAGTGCGTAAACGTTTATCCCAATCGGTTCTGGTGAATGGAGTAAATGCTTAGAAATCATCTGCAGCTTGCTGATAGAGTGACGCGGCTCGCATAGCCTCATCAATTGCCGGCTCGATTGTTACAGTAGTGAGGTCAAAGTCTTGGCAGTTGATGTCATGGATGTTTGGTTTGGTTTGTGCTAACTAAGACTGACTCAGATTTGGGTGTGATGCGCTACATCTTTGAATCGGGACTGCTAAGATCTGGTCAGCCCGCTCAGGTCTCCCCAAGCCTCACTCACTAAAAACTAAAAGGCAAAACCAAGGAAAACTCCCCCTCGGTCGCAGCCGATGTCAATCCCCAAAACTAGTTTCAAGTCTCATACTCCCATGAAACGATCCCAGTTTACGGAATAATAGTGATCAAACAGCTAAAATCTGTAGAGCATGTATCAGTATCAGCGTCGGATTTAGCGAGTCAGCGGTTTCATAACCCCGTAGAGATTAGGTCGGCAAATCAGTTGCCATACTTACCGAGCCTGCCAAGGACTGACTATGTCGTACTTGCAGGGCACTTATTGGCCGAAGTGCATATCCAAGCCATGCCAAGGGATCTAAAGTTAAGGTTTAGGTTTCCGAGGCCAACAGTTGCTTATGAGAGACAAATCATTGACGAGTGACCACGTAATTCATTGCTTCGGGCGCCGAGTCTAGTAGCACAGCACACGAGCATGGTATCCCCATCATGGCTTGGCATCATGGCTGGGCCAAGCATCTCAACGCGTCATAGTCGCTTGATATCTTTTTTGTTGGTGTTTGCTGCAACTATCAAAACCCCTTCGCCTCTCCCACCCTTCTCGAAGGTTTGATGGTTGTTACACTCTCAAGCCTTTGACGTAGGCACTATCCCATTCCCCTGACTATCCGACCTAATTCGAGGTACTGTTTCATACAAAGGCATCTTTCACGAATCACTACATAATCCATGATGCTACGATCACTCGCTCTCACAAGTTTCCTCGCCGGACAATCGCTACGAGCTGCAGCTCAGCGCGATCAGGTTGACAACAGCAACCTTGACCCACTGAAGTTCAAGAGCGACGGAACATTTCAAATATCAGTCTTTTCAGATCTCCATTTCGCTGAGGGTACGGCATTGAAACTACAATAACTCTAGAAAAGCCACTGACCCAAGAACTAGATGCCTCCTCAATAGGGCCCGAGAAAGATGCTAGGACCGTCAAGGTCATGGGTGACGTGATCGATGCCGAGCTGCCAGACTTGGTAGTCCTAAATGGCGACCTTATCAACGGCGAATCAACATTCATCCACAACAGCACGGTATACATCGATCAAATCGTCTCCCCAATGGTAGATCGCAACATGACATGGGCTTCAACGTACGGAAACCATGATCATAATCGCAACCTCAACGGTACGGCGATGTTGGAGCGCGAGCATACATGGCCTGGATCTCGAACAGATTCAATGGTCCAAGGAAGCGATGCCGGAACAACAAATTACTACCTGCCCGTTTACGCATCGAACTGCAGTTCAAACTGCACACCCGAGCTGATACTCTGGTTCTTTGATTCTCGAGGTGGCTTTTACTATCAAGGCGGTGCTCAGCCTAACTGGGTTGACAAGAGTGTCGTGGAATGGTTCAACCAAACCAATGCTGATTTGCGCGAGGAATACGGAAAGAACATTCCTTCTTTGGCCTTTGTTCACATTCCCGTGTACGCTTCTCTGATGTTGCAGAACAATGGCGTCGATGAGAACTATCACCCTGGCATCAATGACGAAACAGTCATTCAGCAAGGTGCGGGTTGGTGCGCAGACAAGAAGGGAGGCTGTGATTACAGCGATCAAGATTTGCCTCTGATGCAAGCTCTCGTCGCGACACCTGGCGTCATTGGCCTCTTTTCCGGCCACGACCACGCGAACTCATGGTGCTACAAGTGGGAAGACAAGGTTGGCGACATGGAGCTTCGTGGCAATGGCATCAATCTCTGCTACGGTCAACATACCGGCTACGGTGGCTATGGAGACTGGATCCGAGGTGGTCGCCAAATCGTCGTCACACAAGAGGGCCTTGAGAATCTTGAAGTCGATTCGCATATCCGCCTTGAGTCGGACGAGGTCGTTGGAAGAGTCTCTTTGAACTCGACTTATAACACTGATTCATACGCCGCCACTCCGAACCAGAAGACATTCCTTAGCATTGCGAGCTCTGCTACGCCAACACCGTCTACGAGACCTGTTTCTTTAGCAGCGCGCTTTGGATTACACAATGCTTTCAACTCATCTTTGATTATTTTCATAGGAGTTATTGCATGGATTATGGTGTAGAGAGTAGCGTTCAGATTTTATTGCTTTTAGAGTTAAAATTATAGACAATGATTCCCCCAGCGCCTCTATCTTGTTCCTGCGCCGTAGTAGTTGTTGCCGGCATGCATGACCGTAATGAAAACTCAAGGATTTACTTCAAAAAAGAAAGAAATAAGGAAGTGATACTATCAAGATATGATTGCAAAAAGAGAGTTCTTTGATGAGACTGGGACTCGAACCCAGGAGGATTGCTCCACCAGGAAATTGGTGTTAAGGTTAACCTTAACCTGGCGCCATAACCAACTCGGCCATCTCACCCAAGCTAGTGCTGATGCTCAATTTCGTTCGTAGCGCAAACCAGATGCTTGATTGACCAAGGCTGGGTTGCCGGGATGCATTATTCAGTCTTGACCCATTTTTTCTGATGCTTCAATGAAAGAAACATCATTATTCGGATGTTGTTCTCTTTAACTTATACTTCAGATTGTGTTTTAGGGACGGGTTGGGCTTTCAGCCATCCAGGTTGACCATGAACCTTGAATATGTATTGTTCAAAGACAAAGCTCGGCAGATCAGAGAACAACCAAGCATTATCGCCTTATTCAATGCTATGCAACTAATTCGAATGGCCGTTCATTGCTTCACTGCCTTGGGGGTTCTACTGAGCAGATGAAGTATATAAACCTGTCATAAGTTTCATGTTGAATCATCAACAACACGCTCCAACATAACCCGACCTTCATAAACAGTCACTTCTCTTGAGGTTTCTGCAACTATATAGCAACAGGAAAAGAGCCAACACGTCTGTCATGCCCCAAGACGCCGTCGAACACTACTACGCGGCTCACAAGCTTGTAGAGAGGGTTGAGGATTGGGCGAAAGAGGTTAGCATCGCCACAGAAGACACGGAGTTGGCTGCGCCCATCAATCCTGAGGCCAAGGTGCCTCGCATAATCAGGTCCTTGCTCGAGCAACACGAAGAAGCCCGGCTTATTATGGATCTAATTGAGGAACAGCTCTTGAAACTCAACTATGAGCTTCCACAGAAAGGATTCACTGCGCCCACTTCTTCTAAGTACGGTGGCTCGAGCCATCGAGGAGGGTCACACCGTGAGTACCTCGCGGAAGACTCTGATGCTCAGGTTTGCCCACCGGGGGAGATCTGGCCGTACATTCCGTTGGGCAGTGATTCTGGGGACTCGTCTAAAAAGAAGAAGAAGAAAAGCAAGAGACCCAAGACCGAGGAGGAAAAGGATCGGCATATCAACAAGGTTTTCATCCGTGAGAACGGAATTCTTCCCTTGTTGGATCCTAGCGCACAGCTTTGAGACCGGACTTGGGGTCCTGTTCTTCACGTATCTAATCTAATCAGGGTGAGTCGGATTCGGAGCTGTCGGATAGTTCAAAAGTCAGTCACAGAAATAGAATCTCGGTAAGTTTTAATCGAAGTTATTCATACAGCAATGGAATTCCACAATTTGCCAGAAAATGTGAAATGCGATAAAAGTTTACCGGTATGATGAGACCAATTGGCCGTACAGTGTCCAATCGGGGAAGTCTGGAAGCAGCCTGTGGAGTGACCACAATTGACCTGAAGTGGCTACTCTTCGGCTCGGTTGGTTTCCCGTCCAGCTTTTGATCTGATTTCATTTCAGTTCGACTTCAATATCTTCTACTGAGATCTGTAGCAATTGTGAAAATGATGAAGTTCTTACAAAGACTGATGTGACGTCAGATGTCCATCAACGACTCTGGCAAAAACAAGGATATGCCAATAGCGTTCATTAATGGCCAATCCAAAATTATGCACTAACAGACTTATCGTATGACTATAGCCCGAATCGTCGCGATCCCTCCAATCAGACCTTGCCGGAGGGAATGCGAAGCGGGGTCCTCCCTAGCATGGCCTGCCTGGTCTTTCAAGACGAAATGGGGTCAGTCAGGCACGTACGTTCTGCCTCGTTCCAGCGACACAACATCACAGCCCAGCCGAGAAACCAACAGCCGACATGCGACACACAGACACTGCCTGTATCAACCTTTCAGCTCAAGTCTACTCGAACCAGCACGATCATTCTACTACATCTCATCTCACTCTCAATAAGTGCTCATCATTTCTCCTTTGGGACTGGCAGGTGACCCCAGCAAAATCTCATTCCTTCTTTGCCCCTCGGAGGCAAATTCTCAAGAACAACTAAACCCTTTGAATCTACACTCTTTTTTGTTTTGGTATCGAAAATTCTCATGAGCAGCTCAAATAAGCCTACACGAGCACAAGAACACCAAAAGTCTAATCGACAGTTGCTCCCCAGAAAACTCCAGAAATCAGAACATGAGCCTCAATACGCGCCCCTCGATGTCTCCGACATACCCAGGGCAGCCTTAACATCAGTCGCGTGTAACAACTGCCGCGTCCGGAAATCAAAGGTTTGTCCAGCTGTATCAAATCGTATTGGTGTCGTATGAGTAACAGGCTTCATTATATCTAGTGTGATGGCCGTAAACCAACATGTTCGGCTTGTGCGAGCCGAAGACAGCAATGTGTATATCGTGCCGAGGTTTCTCAGGAGAAGATGACAGAGTTGAGAAAAGGTTCTAAAGATCTCTTTCAGGCACTAGAGCTCCTAAGGACTGCCCCCGATGAACACGCTCAGTATCTACTAGAGAGATTGCGCAACAGCGGTTCTGTATCGGAATTCTTGCAAGTTCTTGACTCGGGCATCATCAAGCCACCTTCACCAACAGACCCCTTAGCCACCAGTCTCGCGGGAACTTCAGCTGATTCAACAATAGAGTTGAATTTAAACATGAGATTTTCTGGTGTATTCCCCGTACTGGAAACTCTTGACATCAAGGATGTAGATCTTGGTCTACTGGCAGTTAACAAACGGGCCCTAACATCTTCGAATCAACAAGCAACAGCAGCGCCCTTGACATCATTCATAGAATTTGGTCAAAGATCGGAAACGCCGACGACTTCGGAATCTTTCTCGACTCCAAGCGACACCACTGGAGATACTGGGGTTGACCCTCGACTCGAGTCTCTTCAAATATGGCAGTGGACTTCCATACCTATACCCGAAAACCTAGCTGCACAAGCAATATCTTTCTATCTAGTCAACGAACACCCTGTACTATCATTTTTCGACGCCGATTTATTTATTCGAGACTTGGCGGCAGGCGGAGGTCGCTTCTGCTCACAGCTTCTCGTCAGCTCACTTCTTGCTTGGGCCTGCGTAAGCTGTTCCTCTTGTCCTTGACTAGATGTTTGCTAATACGGGCAGGCTTCCTACTCCCAATTTGAGCCACGAGCTCAAACATTTTCTCTTGCGTTTTTGAGAGAGGCCAAGAGGCGATGGAAGGATTTAACAGACCATACTTCCATCACTACGTTATCATCAGCAATGCTTCTTGTCCTTACTTGTAACCAGCATGGCCACGACAAAGTTGGTCTTTTATATCTCGACGCCAGTGTACAAATAGGTCGTGAGCTTGGTTTGTTCAGCGATGATGGAACATCAGTTCCTGATTTCAACGACGACGACGAAACAAGAACAGCAGCATCATTTGCCGCTTGGGGTGCCTTTGGCTGGCACAGGTAGGTCTTAGTACCTTGGCCACCCAGACACTCATACTGATTCATGCAGTCTCCACTGTATCAACTTCCGAGCAAAACACCGGATACAACATCCACCATCTTTACCCATACCAGGAGACGTATCCGGGCCGCCCCTGAATGAGCACATGGGAAGCACATTTACATGGATATCCAAATTTTGGGTCATCATACACCAAGTATTTCGTGAGGGTTATAACCATTTTAGCCGTCTACCTATGTCACACGCACATCAGATGTATCAAATGTTACTTGACTGGGCCAGTATCATTCCAGAGGACGTACAGAGGAGTGAAAACTGCCCCCACCATGTTCTGGTATTACAGTGAGTGGAGTAGAATATCTCTGGAGGCTGTCAACTGACCGTCACAGTATTTGGTACCAGACAGCAGTAATAGACATGTGGCGCCCATTTCTCGGCCGCAGAAGCTATGAAGACGCTGGGGGAAGCGAACTCGCTACTGCCACTCACGAAGCATCCGTCCATCAGCTCAAACGGCTTATATATCTATACAGGAAACGATTCGAGTCAACGAACCTTACCATGTTCATCACCCCTGGACTTCTCACCCTCATCAACGAAGTCTTTCGAAATCCCGGCACATCCGACGCTCAGTTTTACTTCATATTGGCGGCGCGTGGATGCCTGTCGATAGCATCTTGGTGTAAGGGGCTCCGAGGTATTACAGAAGGCCTGATGACAATAGGTTGGCAAAACGGAACCTTCAAACGTGAGGGATGGACGGACAACAGCATGATTGAAGACATCAGAGCTACAACACGGGCACTCAATCAAGAGGGCACATATAGCAGCCTCTACCCAATCAACCTCGATTCAACGAGCGAGAGCATGGACGACATCGGCATGGAGGCTTTGGCGGGTGAATTCCAGAGACTGAGCTCACAAAATGAGCCTACACGCGGGAAAGAAGTCGAGATGACGAGTGAGCCTAACGTCTGGAAGGGAGATCAGCGAGACTTGGACTTGACGTTGACTGAGGCGACGGAAGAGGAGAAATACACTTAGCGAGATCATTGTATGATTGTTGATGGGGCATATGAAGTAATGAAGGAGCCTTGGCGAGCTGAATAATGGCCACTATTTATGGCGAACATAGACTGGCTCGTATGTATAATTTTGTATACAGTTCAAGATACCCGATATTAGTCGAGAGCGAGCGACATTACATATTCATCTTGGTTAACTTTTGATGTTTCTGAACTTATCTGGGATATTGACCCAGCTTGAAAGCCGAGTTATGCCTCTCTACAAAGTTCACTTGTGATGAGGTGACATTGGTGAATCCTTCAGTCTTACCGGCAAAAGAAAGAGCGGTGGAACCAATGTCAGCAAAAGCTGACGAGCACCTCTTCCTTGACTCTATGGAGTTCGGACGCTGGTAGTGCTTACGCCCCCATTTATTCTCACGGCGGTCCAGATTACCCCCAAGACGAGAAACAAGACTTGCGCAACATACTTTCATCAGTCCGACTCAATATGGCCTCTGAAGAATCTGGAGGGTACTTCTCTGTTTCCACCATCGCGGTGAATCCGGACAGGATTGACGAGGTAAGAGCCCCTTCACACTACTATGCCCAGTCTGTTTTCTCAATAGTTAGGCCCATGCCTGTCTGGCCGAAGTTTCCGAAGCGACTTTGAAGGAACCAGGAGCCAAGATCTACAGGTTCTACAAGACTGAGGGTAAAGACGAGTTTGTCTGCATGGAGAAGTAAGTCCTTCACATGTAAGAAGCGCGACTGTAGCTGACTTCAATGCTCAAGGTTCACTGATCGAGACGCGTACGCGGCGCATGTTAGTTCAGAGCATGTGAGAGACTGGGCAAAGAAGTACTTGGATTCGGGCATCTTTGTAGGGTCTTTTGAGTTTCATCCTCTTGCGAAGGGAGGTCCTGGAGCTGGTGGTTTTGACCGACCTTAGTTATTGCACGAGTTGGGGACAGGGGTGTCGTGCTGTATCTAGACCTGGCCGGGTCTCCAAGGAACGCTTCCTCCATATTCTGTTCCCAGCCTTTCTACGATGCGACTGCATCTTCCCTAGAAACCTAGCAACAGTTTTGGCACCAATCGTTCGACAGAGTGATACTTATCGACATCATGGTCACGTGTTGCATGAAACCTGTCCTTGCTTGAGGACGGGGGCATTGACATCATAGTGCCACTTTTCCATCGCCACCCAGATATCATATCAACTCATCAAAACAGAACAGAGTAATTTCTAAGTTTTCCTGACCTCAATAGTCTAAATACCAAACCAATTTGTTCAAAGCGTAACAAAAACACCTATCACCAGAAATCGCGCTCAATCATCTCTGAAGATATCCAAAATGGCAACAGAAAGGACGAATCAAGAAACTCGCTCAACCGCCGGTGATCAGAGCGACTATTCTAGCGAGAATGAATCAAAACAAATGACCCAAGGTTCACAGAACAACCAAGTCGATAGATCCAAGACTGGGTCACAAGGAGCAATCAATCAGCCTCAAGATCAGCAGCCTGTTCAAGCAGCGAGTCAAGAGACGGAAAAGAAAAGCAGCGCACCGCGCGTGAGATTGGATATGGATCTCGATGTTGAGTTACAACTGAAAGCGAAGATCCAAGGTGATCTTGAATTGGCCATATTGTAAGTCTTGCTCATCTTGAAACTCACTTCAATGAAGCTAACAAATATTGCAGAGAGAACTAAGATTATCACGCGGTTTCAATTATGGAAGGTTTCAGGAATGAATTTGGAAAGTTTATCATGAGCGTAGCTTTACAATAATATCATATTTCATTTTCAATCACTCGCTGCTGCAGGCTTCTTGGTGTATAATATTTGCTCATGGTGATAAATCAGGGTAGCTGGGAAGATAGCAGCATCACGTGAAGATATATCCTCTGCTAACCGTATTTGTCAATTTTCCTCCGCGGATCCGCGGCTTCGACCCAAAATCTCCGCTTCCTCAATCTGACCCTGTCAATTGATCAATATCCAATTCCGATGCCGAAACGCGTATGTTGAACACAATGAAGCGCAACTACTCTGGAGCGCCTATCATGTCAACTTACAGGGCATCTCGGCTGCCAGTTTCGTGCCGCCCTTGCCGCGAGAAGAAGCGGCGCTGTGATCGCAATCAGCCTTGTTCGAACTGTACCCAACGGCAACTCACATGCGTCTATGAGAATGGCAGTGGAGCAACCAACTCTTTGGAGAGTGAGGTATCACGAGAACGGAACCTTGGCGATGGTTTAGTCAACCCAAACGAAAGCACCTCGGCCTTCTCTCCACTGAGACAGTTGGATCTGTCAGTCAACCTGTTCCTGGTATACAATCACTTGTCATGCTAATGGCACCAGAAACAAGGAGATGCTTGACAGACTAACTAAACTAGAGAAAGCTGTCTTCCCAAATGGAGCTCAAGCACCGCAGCTCACCCAATCAGAATCAGCTTCCTCCAGTACGTACCTCAAGCCTGAATCCTGCTATGTCGGCCATTTCAAAGCTGATCATACCATGTAGGCCGCAAGTTGTTCAACTGCCACACTGAGGCTCCCTCAAACAATAAGGCTGCTTCTGTCAACGCGCGCTTGAACGATTTGACGTCGAATATTCCACCTGCTCATCAAGCGCGTCTACTATGCGAACACTTTATTACAACTATCCAACCTACATTCGGTGTCCTGCACGTGCCGTCAACTAGATCACTTGTTTATAGCTGTGTGGGCTCTGAAAAAGAAGCCCTAAAGATTGACGAGCTGCTCATGCTTTTCAGTATCTTTGCTGGTGCGGCATTGGCCTGGACAGACGAACTTCTTCATAACCTTGAAGCAACCAAAGCGAACGCCGTGTCGGCCTTCGATTGCTATTTTCACTCTGCTCTATCGATCGTTGAAGACACTGACACACCACTACCGCCCTCAGTCACTGCTGCCTCAGCCATATGTACGCTTGCGCACGTGGCCATCAACTCTGACCATGTCCTCCCGATCAAGGCATTGGATCTTAGAAGCCGCTGCTACAATATGTGCCGTGAAATGATGATTCATCGCTTAGACAGCCCGTCAGCACAGAAAGAGCGAGAAATAAGCCCGGCCAACAATATCGACTTGGAGGTTCAGAGACGTGTATGGTGGAACATGGTTGCTTCTGACTGGTAATACATCCTTTGTATGATCTGTGTTGATCTAGCTAACGCTTCATCAGGTTGACTTCGTTCTCTGGTAGCTCCCAGGAGGGTATCTACACATTTATCCCGAGGCTGATGAGAGTCAAGCAACCGCGTAACGTCGATGATGTTGCGCTCAGAGTTTCCGGCGACATACCCAATCTACCTATCTCCGTTCCAACAGACATGACATTCTTCTTTCTGCGTCTCAGAACGGCAGAAATATCTCGCGAGATTATCGATGCGATCACACCTCTGGCCGACGATGCACCCGAAGAAGACTACGAAATCATTCTCCAGCTTGATAGAAAACTACAGAATTTTGTTAACGGGCTTCCTGAGTTTTGCAAGCTCGACCCGGAGAGTATGCAGAAGTCCAAAAACATTTGCAAATCGAGGCCGTTCATCTACTGGCAGCGAATTAGCCTCCATCTCGGCATCCATGCACGTATTTGCCGACTTCATCGTCCTTATCACCTCGCAGCATACTCAGATCCTCGATATTCCTATTCTCGAAGCACGATACTCTCATCAGCATACAAGATCCTGGAACTCAGACGTATGATGGACGTTCCGGTTGCCAAGCTTCACTTTAGACCTGAGAGGTATTGGGTCATCTTCTTGCACGTCACCTCAGCTGCTGTGGCGTTGGCAGTGGATCTGTCTCACAACCCTGATGCTCCTGACGCGCAAGCCCTGAAAGAGAAGGTCAAGGGCGCTTATGAGACGCTGAACAAATCAAGGAAGAACGCGGAGAGTTTGATAAGAGGAATCGAGAAAAATATGGAACAGGTCATGGGCACTTTGCAGAAGCAGCGCGCGAATGCGATGGCATCCACTTCGCCGGCTGCAACATCGAGCGCTAATTTGGACTCGGTTCCTGAAAGTGCTTTCACAAACATGAATGATATTACTATGGGCATGCAGGAAGACGGGCTCGGGGACGAGCATTCCCACCAGCTCTGGTCAGACTTTTTGGCTGCTGTCCCTGACCTTGAAGAGTTTCAGTGGACATCTCTCCTGCAAGATCTTGACTTTGATCCTAGCAACTTCAGTTAAGAATTCGAAGCATGGTGATGAGCGGATTGTAGCATGGAACTACTATGGTACTTGTATATGGGGAGGCAAGAGATAAATTGCATGTTTCTTTAGTTCCATTCAAACCGTTTATGACGGAGAGACTCCTTTCGAGCTTACGAGGGGATGTCAATGTAAACTCCGCAGTCGCATGCCATTATGTGACGTTGGCGCACATCATATGTCTGAACTTCGAGGCCTGTCATAATAATTGACCATTTGTTACAGTTTCCAGAGCTGTCACAACCGGGGTTGAAGTTAATGTCCGATTAGTCCGGTCCGGAGACAGGTTTTCACAAATGACCCAAAAGGGGAATTTTCGACCGCGGACTTCCGCGCCTGATCTCCGACACTTGAGGTAGTTATAAACGGCAACTCCAATTTACAAAGAACAAGACAAGAACACTTCAGATACAATCATCAATATTACGCCGAAAAATGAAGCAAACAAAAGCAAGTTTCCCAACCTGCAGACTGCCAAGAAAGCTAACATCTCCGCAGGCCATCATCATCGGCGGAGGCCCCGCGGGTCTCGTAACCGCTCTACGCCTACAGCAGCAAGTGAATATGGACTGCACGATATATGAGCTTCGAACAGCACCTTCTACACTGGGGAGCGCCATAGGCATCATGCCAAATGGCTTGCGCCTTCTTGATCGCTTGGGAGTTTACTCAGAGCTCAAGGAGCGCGGAAGCAGTCACTCCAATATGACCATCCACTCTATAAATGGAGGGGTTCTGGGACGAAGAGATATGGTTGCTGCAGCAAAAGAGCAGACTGGTTATGGGTACATGAGAATCAAGCGAACTGATCTGCTCGACACCTTGTTGGGTGCGGTTGCTGAAGCTGGTATTGCGTTGCACTACAACAAGTCACTTGTATCCATCACAGAATCGGCTGATTCAGTCACCGCGACCTTCTCTGACGGGACCAGTGATACGGCAGACTTTCTTCTTGGGTGCGACGGGATTCACTCTGCTGTACGACGCTTGCATGTCGATCCAGATCAGACACCTATATACACGGGGATGTCAGGCCTTGGCGCCCTGGTCTCAGCTTCTTGTGTTTCTGAGGCAGCTCGACAAGAAATGAGGGGCATGAATGTCACAATGACTCAAGAGGGTATGTTTGGTGTCATGACATGCACTGCTTCCGATGACGAAATTCTGTGGTTTTTGTCCAAAGAAGTACCACTGCCAGACTCTGAGAATGCCCGCAATGGATGGGAGCTTCGTCGACGGGACGAAGTGGAGAGGTTCAAAACCCAACTTCACAAGACTCTCGAAGATGCGGGTGGGCAATGGGGGGATAATCTGCGGGAGCTTATTGGCAATACGACAGCTGTGAAGTTCTACCCTATTTACAAGCTACCCACCGGAGGAAAATGGCACAAAGGGAGAACTCTCCTTCTCGGCGATGCAGCACATGCCATGCCACCTCATGCAGGCCAAGGAGTATCGATGGCATTCGAAGACGCGTTTCTCCTTGCTCGTCTTCTTGAGAAGAAACTGTCTCTTGCGGATACATTTAAGCAGTTTGATGATATCCGAAGACCAAGAGTTGAGGATATTGCGAACAGATCTTCTGGGAATGCAAAGATCAGAAGAAGGACAGGGCCATGGGGCTTGTGGCTGAAGGAGACGGGGCTTTGGCTGTTTATGCAAGGTGCTTGGGTATTTGGCATGGATCGCTGGGGTTCGGAGACGCAGCAGATGGTGTACGACATTGATAAAGTCAACATCTGAGCCGGCGTTCTCAATGAGTTTTATATCTTGATCTTGGATAGCTATTGAGAATTTTAATTTGGAATACCTTTTGAAAGATTGTTCGCGGTAAACGCGGCCAAGCCGTGATGATCCTACTTCAGTAGACGCATGGCTTCGATATCATCTTGGCTGCGCATGGATCAACGCTCTTCCGAGCAGGGCCCCCATGAAAAATATTGGGCACAAATCCTACGTTGAAAAGGAGAAAATGCCGCAATTGAGTCCTTTTTTCTCTTTCTTCCTCCTTCATTCCCGCGTTTGCCTGTGTATTTGTGGCCACTGGCCCTTGGGGTCGTGGGAGGTTCGCGACTGAGGCCATCTACTCTTGGGAAATGGAGTCTTTAGCCAAACGAAGTAAGCTATCAGCCCAAAGTTTTTGCAAACCTCGAAGTTTTTGTCTGGTCTTGAAAAGTAAGCTTTTTTGTCATTTCCTAAGTCCTCCCATCGTCAATGATGAGATCGAAACAAATACTTCCATGGCTATGATCACATATGATTCAAGCTGTTTCCGTTACACAAGCTGAGGCATTTAATACCCTGATGCTCTGATCACCATCTGTGCCGATCATCATGCTGACTCGTCGAACCTACAGATAGATCTGCGGTCTGTTGATAAGGTTGGAATAAAAGAAATCTGGCAACTTGGTCGCAAGTTGGGAAATATTTGGCTACAAATGATACTAAATGAACCGGCTTGAACGTTACGGTTGCTCTTGACATCCTTAAGCTTCCCAAACATGGTTGATTCGTGAAAATCGTAAGGCCGTGGGGAACAATAAGTGTTGGCCAGGCCCTGGTTATTTGGGCATCTGGATGCGCAGGTCCCATTCAGACAGATTGATCAAGATTCATGTCAAGTCGCTCATATGAGCAGACGAATTTAATGACGAGTTGCAGATTTGGTACGACGGTCAATTGCCTTACATCAACTGTGATATTGCATTCTCATGGCTTGGAGTATCCGTCGTTTGTTGTCACCTTCTCTGCTTTCCTCCCAACATGAACGATGTTTTTCTGCTCGCCTCCCTCAAAAAAAGCAACCGGTTACTCCCTTCAGAGGCGTGAAGTGCTATTGATTGGAGTTTCACATCAATGCAAAGGCCCAGTCTCGCTCAAACACGCAACGATGCCGGCAATAGCAGCCAAGGTCCCATCTGGGTTCTTCACTCGCACGGTGTGCAACCCCAATTCCTTAGCAGGGTAATCATTTCCACCCGGAAAGATGGCATCTCCGATAAACATGATCTGCTCCAAAGGAATTCCACTCGCCGCCGAGAGCTTCTTCAGTCCGTAGCCCTTGTCAACACCCTTCTGCGTGATGTCGATTGAAGTCGCTCCGCCCATGTTGATCGACAAGTCTGGGAGTCGCTTGTACAAATCTGCTTGAATAATCTTTCTCTTCTCAAAGTCAGGATCCCAAACCTCCTTTGCCGACGGAGGCGCTTGCT
This sequence comes from Fusarium musae, assembly GCF_019915245.1. Classification (NCBI taxonomy): domain Eukaryota; kingdom Fungi; phylum Ascomycota; class Sordariomycetes; order Hypocreales; family Nectriaceae; genus Fusarium; species Fusarium musae. The sequence goes on from NC_058397.1 coordinate 1,504,633, forward strand.
GACCGAGCGCAGAAAAGGTGATCTGGCTGCCTCGATCTTCAATGCGCTCACCCCAAGTCTGCTCTGGCTGAAAACCCGTTGCGTCGAGGGCAGCGTTGAAAGCTTCGATGATGTTCTTCCTCTGCTCCTCGCTGAACAGTTCCGCATACTCCACCTTCCACTTATCGCCCTTGTGAGTGTAGAGTTTTGTGCCGGTGGTAGGCATGAGCCAGAGTTTGGAAAGGTCAGCTCGCGCAGGAAGACGGCTTGCGACCTGTTTCTGGAATTGAGGCCAATCACCGCCCGAAATGACTGCGACGTGGGCGACGGTCAAAAGATCGGCGAGGGCCTCGCCCATTGAGTCAAGAATTGCCTGCTTGCTCTCTGCGAGAGTGCCATCGAGGTCGAATGCGACAAGTTTGATCATTTTGTCTGTGATTTGGAGTTGTTTGTTGGTGGGTGAGGGGCTGTGTTGTACTGATAAGAGTTGACACGGTGTTGTGAGACTGTGAGGTCAGCTAAGATCAAGGTACACGCGTACCGTTTTAGCTTGGCTGCATGACTAAGAACAGCAACCATGAACCTCGGAGATGAACACCTGCTAATAAAGAAACATTAAGCCAATCTGCGGCTTCAAAGGAAGTACAACACCGAGATTCGGGATTCAGATTCTTGTATAACATACATGTTCCATTTTCCCGCGTCCTCTCGGAAGTTTGCGCCATTCGAACTTCGTTGTCTGCTAGACAGCTATAGACAGATGGGGCGTAGCGAAATATCTTGCATGAACGTTTGAGTAATCGGAAGGAACATTGGTTCTTTCCAGCGGGAGACAGAGTAGTATGACGGGTCAGACGGCCGCAAGGGCGGTACCCAAGGTATGGTCGAGCTTCTCTCCCTTGGTCCTCAGTCCGCTGCAGAATGGAATGCCGGGCGGTGCAACGCGCTGTATAGCGCAGCCTACGGTACGGCCACCGATAGCGACGGTGAGTCCGCCAACGGGCAGCTGGAGGTAGAAGGGGGGTGGAAATGGGTGTGGAGTAAACTCTGGGAAGCACGATGCTATGATGCAGGGCCGCCAGCAGCACCGGTGTTGTTTCTTGAGGCGAGGGTGGTTCAGTGGGAAGGTTGTATTGTTTTCATGTGGTTATAGGTAGAAGCACGACGTAATGGGCGACCTGGCTGTTGGTCTGTCGGTCAGGGCATGTTAATCTTTGATAGAACCGGCGCGGGCATGCTTCCTCGATGTTGTCAATAGGTTTCGTTTTTCCCAGCAAGTCAGATGACGTCCTCTTCATCAAAATTCGGCGCCCTTCCATGATGAAATGATGAAGACAGCTTCCAAGCACCATATTGGGGACAAAAGACATGGCGAGAGAGTTTGAAACGGGGAAGTTTTATTAACAAGAAGCGAAATGCCGATAGCCCTTGAAGGCCGGATCATTCAGAATTTGATAAAAATGCATAGTACCAAGTATAAAGTTGCAATCAACAAGTTGTGGGCTAGAAGTGTTATTTGCAGTTGAGATTTGTGGCTGTGAGCTTATTCCAGCAGAGAGAGTCTAGTTGCAATCAACAGGTCTAAGTAAATGGATAACTTTTGCATATTTCATGCTTGCACCAACTCCTCCATCGTCTCAGGTAGTTTGGGAATAGATGTGTATTGCCGAAAGCCTCTCTATACCTTCTCCAGTTGTTGGATGCTCTTGACATTACCTCTCAATGACTTAACACTGACATGAGGATAGAAGCCGGTCTCTCGCCCACGACATTCATATGAGGTGCGAGCTCTTGAGAAGATGTTGTGCAGGAAGGGGATATCAGTTTTGTACGCAAACAGCCTAAGCACGGTCACAAATAGCCTTCATGCACAGTCCGCGCATATCTTCCGAAATCGGTTGTCGGCGCCGGGATCAAATTTGACAAGGTCGATTCGACATCATGGACGCTTAAAGATTCCTCGTTTTTGTCTCTCAGTTAGACGAGGTGGCGTAAACAAACAGCCCTGGCCCTTAACCAGGCATGGAGTCTCCTCCTCCTCCTTTTCGTCCGGCCTTGAGTAACAGTCAAGGACCCAACTTTTGAGCATGTCCAAGTTGGCGTCGAATGTGCCTTTGGGTTCAACCCATTCTTTTGGCCAGCGCAATTCGCCCTCCGCGGTATCAGATAATGGAGCAAGAATACTCAGATCAATGATAAAATCCAGGTCGATGCCCAAGCCTTCAAGGATATCGTGGAAGTCTGCGTTTTGCCTTTCGGCCATATCCTTCATCTGTTTGAGGAGTCTCTGCATCTGGCGCGCAATAAGACGCCAGTTCCTTTCGACGCGCAATATGAACATTGTTGCAGATCTGATGCGAGTCAGTAATAAATGATACGGAAAGTTAGGCGGAAACGAAAGAAAAGTAATTGAGGATGGTTGGGGAGAAGAACAATATGGCTTATATAAGTGCTGTGACAAAGACACCTTTCTTTGTTTGGGTCCTTTGTGCAATTATTTGTTCAATGAACAAACATTGTGACTCAAACCAATGTCTTCTTACTAGGTACCGAACAAGGCCAAACTTGCCATCAGGCAGCATGACCCAGGGAAGCGACCGGTAGATAATGCATCTGATAATTCTCCCAATTCAAGACCTAAGTTCTCCACACTGAGCATTAGTTGTCTCAGTAAGCCACGCCGCTTGAGATCCCCGGCAAGGATAGCAGTCTCTGGCGATATGCAGCCTCGCATTGTGGGGCTACGGTGGGTGATATGAAAGCTGCGTGAAGGACTAATACAGCACCTACTTTCAGTATTCATCGCGGCCTATGCCAGTAACAGTTCAGTTACTGAAAAGCTCGTTGCTCCACTGAAGCACATCGTTTCTCAAATCTTGGAAGTCATGCAAGGAGGTTTTGCGGAACAAGGTGACCATGGTGAATAATAGTAGTGTAGTAACATTGCCCCCTTTGTTGTTTTGGCAATTGTGTGTAGCCAGGTTTAGGTTAACAGATCGGTTGATGAATACAAACAAGGCACTAAATATCTCCTGACATTTCAGAAGCCTTCTTTTGCTGTTGGCGACTTGGTTTCCGGTACTACTGAATACTCGACTATCTCGCCTATGGCTACATCCTTTTTCTGCTTCTCACTATGGATCCGTCAGCCTACCACTATTGCGACTGCGGGTGTCTGTGTTGGGTTTGCAATGTTGACGGTCAAAGATGTGTAGAATGGATCAATGCTGAACTGACAGGGGACCGCTGTACTCGCACGAAACATTCTTACATTTGTTCTCCATCACTAACACATTTGATAAGACAAGTGAGTGACTCAGTTCTTTGATCACCAGAAGTTTCTATTTCAACGTCACCAAGTCATCCATCCTCGTGCATGATCGCCAAGTCTGTCATATGGTTACACAAAAAAGAAACTGAATGATTGGCTCTTCAGATCACGCCTGGCACAGCGCGACCGCTACCTTAGCCTGAGGAATCCACTGTCATTCACCAACGGTGAGTGCTCTGCAACAGAGAGTCGGTCGTCTGTTTGCTTTCTGTTTCCACAACAACGCCCGATTCTCATAGTCCATCTCAAGAATAACATCGTCAGTTCGCTTAGAACGACCTGTATATATCCGCGACTCTTTCCAGCGCGCTTATGCCATTTACTCCGCAGGTGTCAAATGCCATCAGCCATCTCTCAAGCGCTGTCTGTTTCCTACGGATAAGAATAGTACTTGCGCAGTCAAGGCAAAGTAGGGGTCGAGTAACTCAACTGACGAGCGCGCAGGAACAGTTTGACCATACGATGCCTCCCAGAAGGTCTGGCAAAGCTCGAAAGCGGCCACAGGCTGAGACAAGCCGCTCGCCTTCCCCCAACCATCCCGCAAAGCAGCCAAAGCTATCAGCTTCACCACCCCCAAGTCCTGAAGAGAAGAAGGCGCGCAGATCGAACAAGCCCGATGAAGGATGTCCCGGCTGGTGGCCTCCCGAGTATGCACCTGCCGGCAAGCCACTCCCCGCCAACAAGGCCGGCATGCGAAAGGTCATCAAGGCCTTTCAGGACGCCGACCGCGATCCCGCCGAGCTGTGGACTGAGGGAGGTCTGATGGTCCAGCTTATCCGTCAAGACCCTGTCGGGAGAATCCACCAGCGAATCTTTGACAAGATTGACTTTGACAATCTGGTGCCGAAGAAGCTTTCACAGACCCAAAGACAAGAGGTGCTCAGCAGCGAAGATGAGCAAGCCCCGATTGACAGAGAGAATGTCGAGCCGACGCCTGAGCCTCTTGCAGAGTCAGTAACGATCACCGAAACATCAGCCCTCGAAGTCACAGAGTCCAACAGTAGACAGCCTCAGATCACCTATGTACTCAAACCTGTGAGCGCTACCATCGAGGCCCTACGAAACGGTGACGGACTGGACAGCCACGACATGGCGCGGTGTGCGAATCTATTCCCTCGCCCTCCAGATTGGTACATCTTCCCACCCGGTTCCTCCTTCACAGGCGCCGACAAAATTCACACTCAACATCCTTGTCTGAAAGTCCGGCACATCGCATTCTTTGTCTACAATCAAGACGAGGACCAATGGGCGCTGTGTCATCTTGATGTGGGCAAGGCAATCTTGGTCCACCATTTAACAAACCATGTCACCAAGGCGTCTGTAGAGGAACTTGTGGATTGGTTGAGATCGCAACCAAAGCTCAACATGAAAGGGATGATGTTTATGAAGCAGGTAAGGTGGATACCAAGTCAAGCCGGATCATGATACTCATGCTTTGCAGCCGGGCCCAATCCACATAGACGCTCCCAGCGGTGGTATCTATTCCCTTGTCTTTCTGAAATGTCTCATGGCTAATGACAGGGTTCCTCGATTCGTTAACATCGCAACAGCCCGTATGGAATTGATCAAGATGATCGGATCCGCCAATTCAGATGGAAACTTGGTAATCAAAGAATTGACCTTCACCCAAGACGCTGACTTAAACGGGGGGGCGATTCCGACTGGGGCGCCAAAGGATTCGGCTATCCCCATTGATCCTGAGCTTCGAGCGCATTCTTCTATACCCGACTCGGCACAGCCTTCAACCCACGCGAAGCAGGACCATGTCGTGTTGTCTCCTCGTCCGGTGATGCTAAAGAAACCAGAGCAGCCCTTGCTCATTTCGCCATTCGAGAGTTCCCCGAAGCCCACATCCGATGAACATGATCTTGGGCGACCTACAGACGATGAAGAAGCGACCAGTAAATGTGCAGACACTGCACCTACAGACAATGCACAAGCATCAGAGACCAACACACCCCTGAGCGATTCCGAAGATCCTCTCACCCTCGCCCAATCTCTCGAAGTGAACTTCACAGCTTTTCTCAACCAACGACGCAAGCTTGAAGCCTGCGTACAGGCCGAGAAGTTGAACGCAAAGAAGAATGATGAGACGATCGCTGAGCTCAAGCAAACTCGAGTCGAACTCAGCAAAAAGAACAGCAGGAGCACATACGAGCTGAGATGCAAGGTTTCTGAGTTGGAGACACAACTTGAAGCAGCAAAGGTAGCGCTGGAAACTGCGAAGATGGCGGAAAAGGAGTCTGACGTCCGCCTCACGGAACTTGGGGACAAGATTCGAGGTGAAGATAGAAGTAAGGCTGAAGCTGCTGGGAGGATCAAGCAATGGGAGGCTACGCTGGCCAAGACTGCCTTCCAGTCTATGTAGGACGAGACACGTTGTGTTGGATGAACGATTGGATGGAAAAGACATGTAGGGCTTTCTTTGCTTTGTGCTTGAACAGTTATATACAGAGAGCATGCGAGTATGCTTGGGTCACTGAGATTTGGTACCTTGGTAGGATATACTCATGGTAATGGGAAAGACACAGGCGAGGAAAAGAGACTTCAGTACTAGACTGAACATAATTCTACGGAGATGAACTGATACGTTCGGCGATGGCCTGTCCATAAACGAAGGTCAAGAAGAAGTTTGTCATGACGAAATGCTATCGTGTTCTCATTCATCAACTCCGTTCACAGCTTAAAGCTTACCTGACAGGTAGCAGTCATTCCATAGTTATCTGATAAATGGCGATACCGTCTTGATCATTCCATTGGTTTGTTCCATGCTTCCATCGACAGATTGATGAACCCGCCAATGCAGGGTGGGACTTGGCAACAGAAATCATCTCCAAGACAAGTTAAACGGCCCGATTGATTCTGTCTACCGTTAAGTCAATTCAGTCATCGATATAATCTACAATCGATGTTCATGCTACCACATACGACCATAGGTAGTGGAAAATACGGGATCCCGTCTGCTCTCCCATAGTCAAGCCACTAACCGGCGGATTAGTAGTTGGGTCGGTGACGACCAGCGAATCCCCGCTGTTGTATGTTTTTGCTTGTCCTAGCTATAACGCTGTCTTTTTTGGCAGTATATAGCTTCAATGAGTCGAAAAAATACATCATCCATGCTTTGTCGCACTCTTCGTTTTGGCTCCCTGAACGTATTTCAGTAAGGAGGTCCGTTTATCTTTTCCATCACTAGAAAAGTTGCGACCAAGTCTCACTCACGGTCTGAATGCCCGATTGTGATTGTGAATGCATGGGGCATTGTAACTTCATTTGAGAAACTAAAGTGCTGATTGTCGGTCTTGGCCACGGTATGCGGAAATGAGACGGCTGGCTTATGATGGGCTCAGACCTGCACAAATATGGTGAGAGTTGCTTGGTGAATGAGTTCTCGCGGCTCTTTTAATGATCTTAGGGAAGAGTGATGTACACCATGGTCAAAGCGAACTCCCTCTCAGGAGCTGGAGAGGGGAGAATTCTGCCAATCGGGGACTTTTGTTGTCGTTTAGCAAACACGAACTGTACAGAAGTCACGAAAAGAAATAGTCGCGATGGTTTCCTCACTCTTGAGACTGTTTTAACGAAGTATGTTTAATTTGTGTGGAAAGTCCAGTAATTTGCGGACAGAACGGTGTGTGCACTGAGCTTAACGTGACTCTACAGACTCCTATGTCGTGTAAGCCATGTCTGTCCCTTGCTGACATTATGGGTTTGTTCCATGTCTTTTGATAAAGTCATATGGCATGAGTATTTGATATAGAGAGCCTCTAACCCAAATGCACCTGGGACCGTTTTCCAATTCTTTTCCCAGCATTTTAGAAGACAAAGCTTCCTCCCGAGGCCTGTTACCCTCGATCTCATTACCCTCCAGGACACAGCACGGATACTTTGCCCTCCAGCCGCAGAACACTATGCATCCATCTCATAACTGACTTGGTGAAGAGTAGTCGGGCTTGGCTTGCGGATCAGCCCTTTGCAAGTTGTGGTTGGCTTTAGTTTAAGGTTCTGGGTAAGGAAAAAGATAGGATTGGCGTATATGGTTGCTTTTCAGATCAGAGTCTTCTGTTGATATACTTGGCACCGGATAGACTCACTTGGTATCCCATTTGTATTTCGATGACTCTGCTCCTTCTCACTGAAAACTCATGTTAATGATGTAACGAAGCCTGGCCGCTCATATTACGACAGTTGAATGGCCCGGCGCCTCCAGTGATTGAGTTACATAAAGATCAAGGGTGGCTCAAAGTTTCTCTCTCAGTTGAATTGCTAGCTCTTGTCAAGTAAAAAGGCTTCTGAGGCCTTGAAATTGAACCGCTGAGGACATTCTGCTGACCGAGACGTGTGTACCTCTCACACTCATCAGCAATTGGTCTTGTTTCACGAAGCAAAACGGCAGAGATGTTGTTGGATGAGTTTGTGACAAGGAGAACGGGTAAGCGTATTGGACTACTACTGATACATAAGTGCAACCGTCTCGTTATGTGAATGCTCAACTCCTTCTTCCCTTATCACTAAAGCTCTCTTGTTCATAAGCTTTCCTCTCTTACACAGGTTCTCATCTTCAAGGCGCAACACCATCGTCAGGCCATGCACCAAAGACCAGAGCACCTGCACAACGAATATCGTGCCAGCTGTGGTTCTTGTTCAAGGCCAGTGGCCAATGAGTAACCACTCTACAATTCGATCCCGAAGCCTGTATCTCAGTCTTGCCTCAAACACTGTCAGCTTGCGCTACACCTCGTATTCAACTCCTCAGATGATGGCATTTGCAACGCGTAACCGCATCCTCAAACAGCCGAACCAACGTCTGTCTGTCCATCTTGCCTGTGCCATAGAATGCATCTTTGAACACCCATGCCGCAAGTCGCCAACAAAAACCCTTGGCACTTTTATGTGCCATTAGCAGTAAGTGCTGCACTCTCCTGTTCATGTACTCCTAATCTCTATACTTATGACGGAATAGAGAGAGCACCGAGTGTCGACCTAGATCTCCCTTGCGTGTAACGCAAAAGAATGTCGGATCCACTTGAAAGCTACTTCTTAATTTGATGCGATAGGTAACGTAGAGGGTCTCGCAGGCTGGGCACTGCTCACACATCGATATCGAGTGATGTCGGTCCGGGTTTGCTGTAAGGATTGGTTAGGCATGCCGACGATAGCGGTCTGGGGACTTACCGCAAACAAACCCGACCTCGATCTGCTCTGATATATCTGGGACAGTCCAGACTGGCCTTGCGGATGGAACGGTGACTTGATGTCGGCTAAATTCAAGGAATGCTTCGCTACAAAAACTCGTGCCGCACAGCGAGTTCACGACCGTGCAGATCTCTTCAGCGTAGGCTAAAAGGTCTCGAGGTAGGTTGTCGCTGTCTGGCAGTGGTGGCCAGCATGGCTGAAGTGGATTCAAGTTACCAGCGTCTATGGGCACTGTTGTCGCAGGGGGTAGCGTGCAAAATGGCTGCGCTGGGGCTTGTGGTCTCGGTCCAAGGTGGGATTGAGTTTGCTCGGGTCGTATCGCAGTAACGCTGGGTTGAGTACCGGGCTGGGCTTGAGGTACCGGTGCTGGTTGCAAAGGCCGAAGTGGTGGAGGAAAACCGACGCGATCTGGAGGGACGTCGAAATCCTGCTCGTCACCCTGGACGTTGTCCTCAGCATACGCTTGATGCGGTCGTTTGCCCATATCGATGATGGGAATTAATGATTAATGATGGCGAAGCAAAAAATGACAAGCAGACAACGTACGGTATGTATGAAATGATGGCGCTGGTGAAATGGAGCGGGGATCGCGATGAAGCTGAAAGATAAGGAAAACCGAAGGAGCGAGAGACAGAGGATGTTAAGCATTTCACCTTCTCTTTCGGCCCCTTCTCCAGCAAATTCCTTCAGCGGTTCTGATGCAGGTCCCCGACATTGTGCTTTCCGCGCAAACGCTGAGGAGATGAAAACTGTTGGATGTTGTTTGGAGTGAGTGAGCAGCCGGCGCAATGGAGATTGGGCTGGCGTACGGTAGCTCACGAGATGATGATGAAATAAAAGGAGAAGGATGAGATTGCACACTTGAGAACAAAATGGCAACGTGTGCGTCGGCCTCGTGTAATGAAGAAGCACGAAGGATAATGTCCTTGATGGAGAGATGTTGTGTCGTGATCGATGCGGGCAGCGTGGGAGTGAGTACCCCAGACTCCCGGACTTTTGGTGGCCTGTGTGCCAAGTTACTGCTGTGTAACTTGCGAAACCAGCCACAGTGGAGAACGACTGGCAGCAGCTGAAGCCCTGGAATGTACCTCTAGCCGTTTAGCAGACCAGCAGACGGGTCTGCACAACCTGCACTGTGGACTGTATCTGTATCTGCTTCGTGTTCGGACCCGGTCAGACGTAGAACGTGCGTTAATGGCGCCAAGGGTCTACAGCAGACCAGCTTTGTTATGTTCGCCGTTAAAAGTACTTGTACAACGATGCCTCTTCCTACCAGAGATTAAATTCACGAGATAACAGTACATTGATTCAAGCCCAGTTCAAGCCCAGTGAAGATGTACCTCAGATATGCCAATTCTTGAGCGTTCTTTTGTGGTCCCTTGACAAAGGGCGCTTCGCTACAGATTTACCAAAGTGACCTGCGCTGGTGCTCTTTCAGTGGACCTCACAGTGGTCTTCGCCTAAGGTACAGCATTCGGCCCAGGGGTCACTGGCCACATCCGCACTGGATCCTTCCATGTCACTGAAGTCAAGCAATAATGTTCAAGGGGAATCTCCAGTGTCTTGCATTCATTCACCTCAGGTCGATAAACTGTTCCAAGTACTTCTCCAACACATCCGGTAGCATATTTACTGGTACCTCGTGAGCCTGTCAGTAACTCAGTGTCTAGGACCAGATAGCCTGCTAAACCAAGTTCTGGTCCGCTTCGCAATAACTTTCTCGTCGTCATCAACCTCTTCGTGTCCGTGCTCGCTGGGACCGCTTGCTTGTCCTCTACAGGCGATGTGCGCCACCCGCCATGAATCTCAAGATGTGCATCGTGCTCCATCTCAATCGCGCCGGGTTGAACACTGAGAGCAGAAACGGAGAAAACATCATCAGGGAATGAATAATAGTCCGGAGGTCGGTCAACAACTTAATCGCAATCACAAAATAATCGTCTGCTTTACCTGAAGAAGGAAATCCACTTACTCAACCGGTGCGCAATACTTTCGCCGACAGCCGTAACTGATTGCAATGTATCCTGAGATGCGTTTAATATGCAGTCAACCAAGGTCAGGTACGTTTCATATCTCAATGATAACGTGGCTCAGACAATCTGGAGGGGAACGAATTCGTTTTACCATAAGAATTGGATCGTCTTCCCTATATTCATGAGAGGAACAAGAATAGAAACGACTTGTTTCTATCTATAAGCAATATAGAAGTAGAGTCAAGAGAACAAGGGCTAGACAGAGATGAGTTGACAAATATTCTCATGCAATCTCGATGGCCATGTGTTGTTTATTTGCGCCACCTCCATCACGATCCGAGCTGCAGATGTGGCTATCTGTGAGACACCAGCCGTTGCGCTATGGTTCAACAAGCCATTCGCCCCAAGTGCGGGAGTCCTGTCATTGGTGTTGGGTCCCTGAAATGAGAGGCTCAGCCTCGTTTCGAAGGGTTCACTTCACAGACGCAAGGCTGAGTGTTGAGACCAGACTTCCTCTTTGTTTTTGGGTGCTGTTAGATCGTCGCCTGTACCAGCTCCATCTAGGGTAGTCCAGAGGAATGGGCCTCACTGACTCCAAACTACGCGAGTGCCAGCAGTAACGGTATCTAAATTCCAATTCAATTCTTCTGCACCACTACTGAGATCACCCGCGTTGAAGCGACACAAGAGGTTTGCCGGGATTTATCCTGTTGCTGCTTTTGCGATGACGATGTGTCGGCTCAGGCACGCCGCGTTGCTATAAAAACCGCGACTTTCCTGCATCCCAATTTGCTATTGTCATCTACTTTTAGTAAAAGCTGGCGCTGTAGAGCTATGAATTACAACATTAGACCAAGCCGTAAAAGCCATTGCAGGGGATGCAGTGTTTCGTAGGAACCTGGATTGGAACCACGTCATAGGGGACCATGTGCTCAGACGTCCCGACAGGACAAAGATCCCAGTCGTTCCTTGCTGACCCGGTGCCATATCAGATAGAATCCGGCAGTGAGTCAGCACACTGGAAATTCTATTGTTATGTTAACTGCTCAGAGACTAAGCGGCCAAACATACCGTGAACCCTCCTTCAGAGGACGCAGTTTATCTCTCCGTAAAGCGACGTTTCCGTAACTCCTCACATCTCCCTAGCTTGCAGGCTATAATATAGACTAAAAGAACAGGCTTGGCCGTCTGCTTCAGAGCAACTTCTAGCGTCGTTCGAACCATGCAAGTGGCTTGAGTTACTCCACACAATCCCCTGTCTTCTTCTTCGATGTCATGTTGTAGAGTTCTAGAAGTCTGCGCTTTTCTTTGCCAAGCTTCCAACTGGCCAATAGTCTCCTTCAAGCGTGTAAGTACTTTCGAAGAAGCGAATAAACAGGGTTTCAAGATCTGGCAGTTCTTTGTGGTATCTGCTTCAACCATGATAGACGATACTCACTTTCTTTGTCGATAGATACATGCCTGGCCTGAGAATGATGTTTAATACCATTCACCATGTGTGATGAGTGGTTATGATATATCATATGTCTCAAGTCAGAGAATAAAACTGCTAAAGCCCATTGGTATACCTCTACCCTTTTCGTCCCTCCTTTCTACAACGCTTCCAGAATTGTACTTGGATTTGATGTAAGCATTAGCTTGAATTGAACGAATCATTCATCTAAACTTTTTCCTCATTCCTACAATCAGTCATAAGAGATGCCCCTATTTACGCGGCTGCAAGACGCGGCCATGCTCCAGGCATTCACTCCACCTCCAACTCCACCTCCCACATCTCAGCCAACCTTCACCTGCTTCAAGAAAATGCCGCCTGAGCTAAGAAGGACGGTATGGGATTTGACTCTCCCAGGCCCTCAGGTCTACTATCTCAAGCATTCTCGCACGCAGAACGACCAATGGCTTCGAATTGAGGCACCTCCGCTCCCAATTGCTCTCATGGTCAGCCGAGAATCACGAAACCAAGCCCGGCTCCGGCTCAAACGTTACACTATCTCAACGAACCCGTTGGAGCCTTTCGATATCCAGCCTTATGGATACTTCACACCCAGAACCGATGTCTTGCATTTGCCCTTTTGGGAAAGTCAACCCACGTTGGGCAGATTTCCTTTTGAAAAATTATCTTTTCGTCTTGATGTCACCAAGTCTGGGCTTGACGTTACAATTATCGTACCCAGCCTTCCTGAGCACCTAAAGTATGCAGAGAAATTCCCTGACATCTTCATGGTCATGCAGGACGAGATGGAGGGATTCAAAAGACACAAGTCTTGTAACCCATTGATCCCCGTTGGAATGCCAGTCATCCATCGGCATTGGAACAACTCTTTTCTCCAGACTTTAATTGACGATAGCAGCTTCCACCAGAGCATTGAGAGCTGGTCCCCAGCCATATCGTACATGCTTTCGGAAACCCGAGAGGGCCACCCCACTGCAACTATCACTGCTATGCCGCTTGCCTGTACGTGCCCAGGCGTCGCCGATAGAATGGCCGTCAAGGTTAACATGGCAAACCGAGAGCACCAGCGAAAGACGAGAAAGGAGGAGCAGAAGGCGCAGAGAGCAAAGGCCGTCCAAGGGAGACAAGAGACTGCGGCTCTCAAGAGAAAATTGGCGAGACAGAAAAGAGAAGAAGCGGCTAAGGCGAACGGGGTGAAGGCCAGACTTCGCAGCGAAACACGCAAGGCGCTTTCACGTCAGTGACATACCGGCCAGACCATGTCTCCCTCCTAACTGTCACAGGCTGAGGACTACCCATGGCCGGGGGAACACCAGCAGAAGAGGCAGACTACACCTCTATGAAGCGGAATGCATATCGGTAATATGAGCTTCAAGGCTGTTAGGCAAGAAAATGCGAAAGGGTTATTATAGAGAGGATCTCATATGTTATTGGCTATTTGGATAAAAGGAAACGGCAAAACTATAGACAAAGATTTCATTACTACAATAAAGCTAGCATTGAGCTTATCATGAATGCAACAACTGTCAGAGCAACGGGACAGGAACCCAATCATGCGATCTAGGTACTCAGAGGAACGCAACTGAGAACGTGACAACTGAAATTCTAACAGCATCTCAAATTGCGATAACCGTACTTTCTGAATTCTATTCGATTGTAATTGACCTTGCAGCTGCCATCTACTTGCATCGGATTGAATTTCACAACAAAGCTTAAGAAATCTTCATTTCTTGGTTATACTACACAAAGATCTACCCGACGGAAGGTAGAAAAGGCTTCAGTGGTTCGGGGCAACCTTTCGTTGGCTCTACACGGATCCTGTGTCTCTTACGTTTCAGCGTACGCAGATCTTCGAGTTCGTATATTGAAGAAGACGCTCAGGTTCTGGATGTTTCGACTATTGCCTCGAAATCATCTCAACCATGTTCCGACTGACTGTGCGAGGTCTAAGCCGCCTACCGGGCTTCTGGAGGCGGTATACGTAGGCCAATACGGAGGAGTCGGCTCTCAAACACAGCTCAACCTTGGCATTTGGAGTATGAAGTCGATTGGTTCAGACTGTGGTGGTGTTGGCAGGCTGGGACGCTGGAGTCACTCACTAGCGAGAGTGATTTAGCGGATCACTCCACTGGAGCTGCTAGGTGCAATGATTAGCGCATTTTTGTCTTCATTGTGAATATTGATCCATTGAACATTGCTGTTCCAGCGATGTTCTGCCTACGTGTGACCTATTTCAGTACTTCATATTTTTCAAAAGTCATGAAACTTAAGTTCTTGCGATGGACTCTAGTCCTGTGTCGCGACCTTTCTGTTGTGTTGAGCTCCACATGAGACTCCTGTCAGCTCAAGGCTGTTCCTCAGCCTTGTCGGACCAACATTCTTCCGAGCACAGGCTTCTCCACCATCGCCAATTCACGGTCTCCTCACAATCCGCTTCATCTTCAATCATGCTCCTCTTCGCTCTCCTCAAAATGTCGCCTCCACGCCACAACGGTCCTCACATCATCCCGCGCTCAGTACCACTCCTCGAGGGAACCCCAAGCATCGCGCTACACCCGTTATAAAATTCCGGATTATACCCACCGAGAGCGAGTGCGCTCCTCTTTGTGGAATAACCGGGGCGTGTAGAGGGCGACCTGGACTCGGAATCTCGCAGTTCTACTGGAGTTCCGGGGTGACCTGGCAGTTCTACTGGAGGTCCTGGGTGCCCGCCAGCGAGGTTCGGTCAATTTCCCTCGAGGTTGCGTTGTTGGACGTGCTGTGCAGGTGAGTCTTGATTTCGTCTACTAACCTTGCGCAATGGCATGCATCTCTCTCAACGAAACAACAGCTGTCGTCGAGTGGCAGTGGGAGGGTGTTACGCGTAACTTAGCAACCGCCGATCCCGATCACGACGCGATACGATTTACCTTGCGACTCGACCGTGAGAGTCAATCTGGCGCGCACTTCGAACTCAGCATACCCTTCAGATTCAAGGACAAGCCCGCTGGGGCAGGCGTACGCCTCCGGATAAATCCCTTCTTCATCAAGTCCTTCTCTTATTCCGACGTGCCAAGCCCGCCCGATGCCGTAAAACCGATATTCGACACGACTACATCCCTTGACTTCACTCTGGATAATAGAATCACCGTTCTTATTCCTAGTGATGTTCAAGAGCCGGTCGTAGCAGCGCGTGCGCGGTCGGGCAAGGTCCTCGACTTGATACACGAGCTGTCTTGCATCACGTTTCTGCGTATCTACATCCAGCAGTCTCTACTATCACCGGATGACTTCAAAGCCATCCGTGAGGCTGTAGAACAACGTCAAATCAAACCCTCCTCTGATCCAGACTATGATATCTCACGAATGTTCGGCGGCAGCGGCGCAAAAGTCACTACCATTCCTCCCCCCAAACCCCCGTCCTACAAGAATGCAACGAGAAGTCAGCCTCCCTCGAACGCTCCGTCTAATCGCAAACGGGCGCGACAAGACAGTCACCCCGAATTCTTCAACCAGTTCTGGGATAAGCTCCAGAAGCTGGAATCCAAGGTTGACGACCTGCAGGCCGACAACGCCAAGCTAAGAGCCGACAACACTCAGCTCAAAGAGCAGGTCGAGCGCCTGGAGAAGAAGTGCGAAGGGTTGGAGTCGGTAGACGCGGAGGAGGCTGTGATCATAGAAATACGAGATGATATCAGCTCGCTGGATCATAGAGTGAAGTGCATCGAAGACGCGAGGAATGAGGACTTGGAGGACATAAAGGAAGGCGTATTTGATGAGTTGGCGAAGCGTCTGATCGGTGGATGAAGCTGATTGTTTTGGGTATGTTCATGGTTTTGAGTTTTGAGGTCTTTACTGATGGGTGTAGATACATGAGACATGAGCGACGATACCGTCAGACCTTTTTTTACGCCGACGAGATGAACCGCACATATCCGACCAATGTCTACTCCAATAAAGTGCATTGGCTGTTACAACCGAAGAGTAGTCAGCCCTCTGAGTTACAGCTCAAGGCTTGCAAGCGGGGTAACTTGATTACGTCTTAGCAGGCTGTCGCGTCCCGAGTCGTGATCCGATCACCCATAGCTGGATCCGCCCCAGTGCGGTTGCTGCAGCCGCCGCGTCCATGTCGAAGGATGCGAAACACGTTATTGCTGTGACCAGTAAGTGCCTGGTGTTCCCGTCTGTTGCAACAACGCTGACCTCGATAGTTACAGCAACGGCTGGGCATACACAACGCCCCCGAAGAATCGACTTCCCCCCATGCTTACGACTTCTGCCCCTTCGACGATACGCAGTTCCGTCAAGTCGAGCCCTCGACTGTCGTGGCCACATGGGCGCCTCTCCCTGGCTACTCAATCCTGCCGCACGTCCCGGATTCCAAGACGCAGAAGCATCGAGAGGAGAAGGAGCCAAAGAACATCTCGATGAGGAAGGGTAAATTGAGCCATAGGGTATGTCTCTGGGAGTAGTATGTCGCCTACGCGGTCTACCACCAAAGGGGGAAACGTTTCAAGAAGCGTCGAACAAATTAGTTTGTTACTCAATACAAGCTGCGTCTAGAGCACGACGGCCGTTTCAATCGAAACTAATTGTCTGTCGAAAGGCCCATGTACTTCTCACTGCTGTTCAAGTACCCATGGTCCTGGTTTGAAGCCTGAGCGCTGTAGTCTGTAGAGTCAGCAGTGTTGCCTGACTCCTGTGACGTGGTTTGAGAAACTGCGCTATTTTCGTGACTTCTAGTTATTTATTGGCCATGAAAGATATAATGCGTCTGTTGTAATGTCGATCAATCATGCCCAAGCCAGCACTTCCGCGCTCAGCTTTCCTCTTATCGTCAATAGCGAGCCCTACCCATTGATTCTCCCCTTCCAAGCATGCATACATCCATCCCCTATCTTCTTTTAACCCAGTCTTGGAGAAGCCATGCTCCTTCACAACACCTTCACGTTTGACCTCTTCTTGGTTACACCATTTGATCATGGCGGGTTTCCTACTGTGTTACCCTGTACTGCACGCCAACACATGAGTTAGAGCCTGTACTGTTTACCCCAGGCTATTATCGCTAGGTCCTAGCCACCAATGACCTCCAGCTACTTTGTGTGCCCCAAAGTCGCCGCCGTACTGGAGTTGTCGGTAGCCTCCACATTGCACTGCTATTCTAGCTGGCACGGTGTGACGATACTCAGGAGTACAAGGGGGGAAGAGAGGCTGGATTGAGGCTGATGCACAAGGACACTTGCTAAGTGCAGATGCCCCAGCCTGAAGGCCTTTAGTGGATAGCTGGATACCGGCTGCGGAGAGAGCAGTTGGGGTCGAGTGATGACCGGGGACGATGACGAGAATGCGGGCCTGACGCGGCAGAAAGACGCACTAGTGAATTCCCAGGTGAGAAGACTGGCGCACTATAAAAGCCCACTTGTCAAGGCTTGGGGTGTGACTCCTGATGACGAGCACCGCAGGGTGCAGAGAAATGTGCCTGTCCGTTGAAGCCGTTTGTGGCGAGTGACTTGGGATAACGTAGGAAGAGCCAGATGGCCTGAGCTCCATCAAACAGCCTTTGTCAAAGTGTCAAAGACTTTTCTTTGAACATACCACTACTGTTCAGACTTGCTTTGATGCAATTTAATCACTAGCCATTTCGTGACATTTGGTTACCTTAGGTAGCGTGATTCAAACAAAGAGACGACTTGTTCACTTACAAAGGAAGAGAACCTCATATCACTGAGTACAAACATTCGGACTGGCCTATAAATTCATACCGTGTCGAGATGGATTCTGATCTTATTTACTACTACACATTTGCAGCTCTTCCACCTCAACAGCGCTTTACAAAAGTCCAATCGGTTTCCCTGATATAATCTCAACAATCAACAACCATGTGCACCATACCCGAGATTACATGGACCTGTCCCCATTGCGGCAAGAAATCCGACCCTGAATCCGATCTGCTCCTCGAATGCAGAGATGCCACAGCAGGTAAGAATTGCCAGAAGAGGAACCAGCAACCAATGTACGGGCCAAAGTCATGCAATGACCACAAACACCTCCCAGTCAAAGAAAAGGAGTGGTACGAGTGTCTCTGATAGTATGTAGTGGGAGCATGTTAGGGAAGGGTTTGTTTGAGCAGGCAGTTTAGTCAACATTCACGGGTGATAACCCTAGATTAAGCTCAGGTAGCTAATGAGACTCCATTCACTGGTGTTTTCGTGTGCTATCAATCACAATTAGGATAGTAGCCTTTTCCTTCTGCTAGAGTTTGCCCCAGATAGCCGATCAACAAGCCAACCCAGACTGCATAACGTCCCAGAAGCTAGTCTCATGAATCACTGATGTGCAGTCCGGAGTGCATTCTTCGCCACTCAAACTCACTGTATGTCCTGCCTCGAGCAAAGTGATCAACTAATACAAATGGCCACTGGTATAAATACAGGCCCAGATATCGGCCCTATCGTGCAGTAGTAAGCATTTCTCCTCCTGCTCAGTCAGCTCAAGACCCAATATCCAATATCATTTCTTTCACAATGTGCTCAGTGACTCAGAACATAAATAAATGCCGCCAATGCCCAAAACAGCGCAATCTAGACCTGGGAGAAACAGTTCAATGCAGCAGCGCAAGAAGTGGAAATAGGTGCGATGGGGTAATCGTAAATGGAATCTACCATGACTGGATTTGCGAGACTTGTTCATCGCACAAGGTAGCGAAGAAATAAGAAGAGAACTTGTATGGATCAAGAGGAGTGCCTAGAAGCAATAGCCAATACAAAAAGCTTTCTTGATTTGAGTTGCTTGCAACGCCTGGATGTGTATCTTAGCCTGTGACAACCCGTGGTTCTGCGTTGCCGCATCTTCATTTCCGGCTGACGATGGGCACGCCTTGTAGGGCTGCATGACAGCGTCAGAGCCGGATTGTACCCATGGAGTATTATCGAAATTAACCTGCATTAATTCTGTAAGGAGCCAAGAGAGGAACTTCATGCGGCTGGATCTTCGGTCAGACTCCAAGGTCCTGGGACCCTGATGAGCCAATCTTGATTGAATCTAGCCGTGCTTATCACACAACACGAGATATTTGAGGATCTATAGAAAAGACCCCATTCTTGATGAAACAGGAACCTTTCCTCCTAATCCAATCAATATTACAAAAGCTGAGCCCGGTAATTACATTGGCCTCTGCGCCGTAAGCTAAGGCTTCAGCCCTTCAGCCCAGCCCCACCATGGACATGTCCGCGGACAAGCCCGTGAGATTGGACAACTCCACCTCCGATTGGCTGCACAGCCTCTGAGGTTCTTGGTATAAGACGAGAGAAGTGTGACAACAGAAGTCGAGACTACCAGACCAGCTTAAACGACCAAAGGAACCAATTCATCGAACACACCCATCACTAACCTATCAATCAATATCTCCCCAAAAGTCTCAGCCCATTTACACCGACATCATGATGAACTGCCACAAAGAACCCGAGTTCCAAATCCACGATATCCCCAGTCTTCGAGGCTACATCGCCATCGTGACCGGCGGTAAGACATCAACTGAACACTTAAACCACCCACCACTGACTATATAGGCAACTCTGGTATTGGCTATGAAACAACACTTCAACTCGCCCTCAAGGGCGCTAGAGTCTACATCGCCAGCCGCTCAAGCGAACGCGTCAACAAGGCTATCTCCGAGATGCGACAAAACAGTCCCGACTTGGACCTTCACTTCCTCAAGCTAGACCTCCAAGACCTTCAGAGCATCAAAAACACCGCTGCTGATTTCATGAGTCGCGAGAATCGCCTTGACTTGCTGATCAACAACGCTGGCGTAGGTGCAGCCCAAAACATTTCGATGTAAAGCTAAAATCATCCAGATCATGGCTAGTCCTTGGCAATTGACAAAGGACGGCTTTGAAGTCCAATGGCAGACTTGCTTTCTTTCCCATCACGCCCTCACCATGTCATTGATGCCTGTTCTCGTCGCCGCCGCTCAGACCAGTGGTCGTATGGACCGCGTACGAATCGTCAATGTTGCTAGCGATATGGCTTTGAAAATGGGTCCAGAATCCATCAATTATCAGGATCCCAATCTCACCGATGCCACTGGACAACTAGCGCCATGGTAAGCAGTCCATCTCAGAATAAACTTCAATCCAGTTTGCTAACGTACATCAGGAAGAGATACGGCCACTGCAAGCAAGCCAGCATCATTGCCGCGAAGGCCATCACAGAACGCTACCAACCTCTCGGCGTGACAGCCTACTCCCTTCACCCAGGTCTCATCAAGTCCAGTCTGCAGTCGCACTCGAACAACAACATCTTCGGAGCCATGACACGTTTCGCCATGAAAGTCGGCCCAACGTCCACGCCACTCGAAGGATCAATGAACTCGCTTTTCTGTGCTACAACTCCACAAGCCTACCAGCACGCTGGAAGATACTATGTGCCGGTTCAGAAGCTGGATGACAAAGCCAATAAGTGGTTGGACGATCCTCAGGCGGTTGACAAACTTTGGGACTTGGCGAACATGCAACTGAAGGAGCATGGGTTTGTCTTTGAGGACCTGCCTCGGTATTATGCCTAACTTGATGGTTGAACAGTGATGGGACTGCAAGAATGGTAGCGCTGAATGTGGATAGAATAATGTACAGAAGAAACATATATATGGAGAGAGAATTGAAGATGATCGTGCATTAACGTTTTTCTAACTGCTAGGCATACAGCGAATATGGAAACTAATAAGAAATTGAGTTCACCAAACACATAGCTCGGTTTCGTGGTCTAACGGTTATGACTGCGGATTCTGATTCCGCCAGCGAGGGTTCGACTCCCTCCGAGACCTACTTTTTGTAGTTTGTTAACGCTTTGTGTTAACATTTAATTTTGATTGCGGGATTCACCTTTGAACCTTTTGTCCTTGAGTCAATTGAGTCAATTTGACATCGGTCCTAGTACAATCAAGAAGTGGAAGGCTTAGGATTTTAACGTTTGTTTAGTCCGCATGCTCATAATTCCGGAAGATGTATCCAAGCCACTCGGTCAAAATTCACATTAGCTTTTTACCTCTCAGGCAACATAAACTCTCAATGATCAAGCCTTTGGTTGATGATCTAATGCTTCTAACTCTTTTTTCTTTTAGTGGAAATGCTTAAATCATTTGAGAATACGTAATGATATCACCTGCCCGTGGCTTTCTTGTGTAAACGTCTCTGGGTATAAATGGTACGGTGTTCCCGCCATAAACTGTTACTGAAAAAGGCCACCTTGACTGAACCTCCAGAATATATTCCTTAACCATGAGACTCGGTTATCTCGCTTTCGCAGGCAAGGCCTTGGCCGACGCCATTTTGCCCAGTAGGTTACCCGAATCATCTCATTCTGCTGCCTTGAGACACGATGGCCTGGCATACCTTTCAACATAGCTAACAAGTGCCTTCGACATGAACAGCAGCTAGCAAATCAGATGCCGCCGCCGAACCTACGAAGACATGTGACTGCGAATGGACTGATTTGTTCTCGGAATGGGCTGGATTTAAAGAGAAGCCGAAGAAGGGTGGGAAAGCCTCTCCATCGGGCGTGTGAGCGGCCCAGGCTGAGAACTCGAATGGAAATGGGCCCCGTTGAGCCGATGAGAGGTTCGTTCGCAGATGGAGGCTGGAGGGTGGGGTAGCTCAAGAGTCGATCGAGCACATCAGTCAAGGATCTCTAATATACTTTGGACTCGTTGTCCGTGTTGATTTGTTACCCCAGATCTGCAAAGATGTATCCCGTATCGCCAATAATCACTGTGGTCCGTGATCATTCCTGACCAATACTTGGAATGGCTTTGAACACACTCAAGTTCAAGACTCTTCTTGATGGGACTCTTGCATGATGTATTTATCAGCTAGCTTTGCTGCTTATGGACGATGAGTAATGCGTTTCGGACGAACTGGTACCCCTGGTCGAGCTGGATTTTCCTGATTCGACAAGCTAGCGACTTCGTACGATCCATAACTTAACCGAAATCCATCTGCGCTCTTGGAAGCTCGTGTTGCTACAAGCTCCGACCGAAGAGATGCTTAAGTCCGATCATGCATAACGCCGCCCTGGAATCTGTCGATATAAGTGCAACGATCACGTAAAAGCTTCGACGCGGCAGGCAGATAAAAGTCGGTATAATTCCATAAGCCGCAATGTCTTTAATACTTAAGAACATCATGCCCCAAGCTTTCGTGCCGAGATCACATCCACGACGACAGCAAGTCCGCCATGCCTTCAGAACAAACCTTCCAGCGTCATGAGATCCAGTCAGCTCGCAATGCTGTAGCTGAAACCATTCTAGACAGACACAGTACTCGTGCATTCTGCACTGGTCAAGAAGTTCCAATGTCTGTTATTGAGGATTGCTTCAGTGTCGCCCAGCATGCCCCATCTTCGACGAACATCCAGCCTTGGAGGGTGACCGTCGCATCTGGCGAGCCGCTGAAGCGCTTGTCTGCTTCACTTATCGCGGCATTTAAGAATAAAGAAGAGCTCAAGATTGATGTCATTCCCGATCCGTATAATCACTATCGCTCGGAGCTGGGCCATCACGTCTATGGGCCAAATGGATACAACATTGCCCGTGGAGATACAGAGGCAATGAGCAAAACTCTCATCGACAACTTTAATTTCTATAACGCGCCAGTAGTCGCTGTCATTTCCATCGACAAAGCCCTAAACAAAGGCGATGTTCTGTCAGTGGGCATTTATCTGCAGACACTTCTTTTGCTGTTGACGGAGAAGGGATTGGGCACACAAGTGTCCGCTGCGCCAACTGGGTACCCGGATATCATCAAGAGGGAGCTGGGTATTGATGAAAACTTGGATATTCTTTGCACGGTTGGGATTGGATTTGAGAATAAGTCGCAGCATATCAATTCACTCAAGATGCCAAGGGATGACTGGAAGCAGAGCGTGAGATTTGTGATGGAATAGTGGAGTCCTGTAGTGTTGGGCAAGTGGTGTTATGCTTGTTTCTTAGAGATCTCAGCAGCAAATGGCCTGGGCTACCCCTCCCTGTATGGTGTTCGTCAAGACCTCGTTTTCCTGATGCATCCAGTATTTGAATCCCCCGGAAAACTGAACATAACAAATTGCCTCGCTCTTGAGGCTGATGTTTCTTGGAGAAAGACAAAAACTCTTGGCATTGACCGGAGTGTTGACATAAATGGCTCTAGTGCTGATGTCAGAAACCTTTAGTGTTTTGACGATCATAGCCACAGAAAGCCAGACACATAAGAGCCCCGCATCTTCAGGTTAAGCAGGAGGGAGTGTTAGCTGTGCAGGCTAGTCGAAAGATTCGAGATGAACAACTCGTGCGATATCCCTCAAGGAAAGGAGGTCTCCAGCAGCCAAGTCAACGATGACTTGCCGACTGCAGAGCCACTCAAGATCGCCGATGCAATTGAGGTCCTTGATGGCAAAGGGAAGAAGCATACCTTCAAGAGCATCTACAGCGGGCCCGGGAAACCCCGTCGAGTTCTTGTTGTCTTTGTTCGTCATTTCTTCTGTTGCGTATGTATGGTCCCCGCCCATGAGCTGAACCCAGCTAACATCATCAGTCATGCGTGAGCTACACCAGCTTTCTTGCCAAAAACGCGACCCCAGAAAAGCTACAAGAGATAAACACCGAGATCGTGATAATGGGCCACGGAGATCCTAGAACAGTCGACATGTATCGCATAGATACGGGCTGCGAATTTCCCATCTACACTGATCCATCTGAAGAGCTTTACAAAGCCCTCGACATGATTCGGACATGGGAAGAGGGACCTACGAATAAGTATATTCCCGTCTCGCCGTTTTGGAATGCGTGGATGTCCATGAAGAATGCGTTTTGGAAGATACTGGAGGGTTATCCTGTTTGGAACTGGGGTACCACGAATCAACAAGGCGGAGAGTTCTTGTTTGTTGGGGAGGGAGATGATAAGAGTGTGGCTTGGTGTCATCGCATGAGGAATTCGAGAGATCATACGGATACTGATGAGATTTTGGAGGTGTTGGGGCTCAACGAGGGAGGATGAGTTCAGGATACTGGAGTATCGAGCAAGGGTTGAGGCTTGTTGTGCTGGAGAGGCAGAGATGTCAATGATGATCAACAACTTCAAATCTAAAGCAAGTGTCATGTTTCTCGATTAATCTGTAAGCTGCCCCATCGCCTTGCGAAACTGGTAACTTGATCAATACGACACATGAATGCCAGATGGTGATTCCCATAGGGTATTCTTACCAGCATTTGGCCTTTAAGGGACATTCAGTCGGTCAAAAGTTGGAAAAAGGACTTTGCATTTTCCTGGTGGATACATCGACTTACTTACTACATTGGATAGAATATTTGTAAACCTGTTTAACTAAAAATCTTTCGCTCAAACTCATCGGGTCTTTGTCGTATGTTCGCCTTGAACAAACTTGCTAAGCGGAGCAGAACAACAACGCTAGAGAACACCACCTCGGACAGACTCTTTTTGTCCGAGATCAAATAGTATTGGCTGACATCCAGAAATACATCATCGGACTTAAGGGACGCCGATCTCTTTGGTAATACGGCAAACGCCGAATACGCTCGAAGGATGAGGTGGAGCTGAAGGATGGCATTTAAATGCTGACCGACTTCTTCCAACCATTTACATCCGTAAAAAACTTACTTGTGTTGATACTCGGCCATGGAGTTTATTGCTGCAGGTGTACCCTGGGCGTTAGGTAAGGCCCCTTCGGCGCAGAAGATTCTGGGCCGTCTTGGTCTCGCGTCACTGGTCTCGCAGAATTCATGGCCTGAATTATCGTCAAAGCTCTCACCTCAAGCGTCGATCGTATTGCCCGATGACTCCGCATTTGGTGGTCTTGTTAGCAGATGGCGGGATTGGCATGGACCGCAGCCTGGAGCAGTCGTGAGAACTTTCTCAGAGAGCGACGTGCAAGAAACTGTAAATATGGTGGCTCGGAGACGAGAATCCTGCTGACACGACGCAGATAAGATACGCGAATCAGCATGGTATTCCGTTTCTCGCTAGATCTGGTGGCCATGGAGCAACTGAGGCACTGCAGCTGGCCAAGGATGTTATTGTCGTGGACTTGCGAGACCAAAATGATGTCGAGATTGCGGAGGATGGGAAGTCTGCGACGATTGGTGGAGGCGCGAGTGTGAAGAAGGTTGTAAATGAGCTCTGGGCGGCTGGAAAACAAACAGGTAACTCTCCCACCATGGGCTCAGACCCCGTGCTAACATGATCTTCAGTCACGGGTATCTGCGAGTGCGTTGGTGTCTCAGCGCCCGTCCTTGGTGGTGGTCATGGTTGGTTACAAGGCCAATACGGCCTCGCATCAGACCAAGTTATTTCTGCACGAATTGTGCTTCCCGACGGAGATGCAGTGACGGCTTCCGAGGACTCCAACCCCGATTTGTTCTGGGCTCTTCGCGGAGCAGGACATAACTTTGGCATCGTGACCGAATGGGAGTACAAAATCTACGACATTAACACTCCCAAATGGTCTTATGAGATCTTTATATTCCTTGGAGATAAACTGGAGGATGTTTTGGAGTTGACGAATAAGATGATGAAGACTCAACCACCGCATTTGACGCACTGGATCTACATCGTCAACATTCCTGAAATGGATCCTGATAAGGTAAGTATCCTTTCTCAGGACACAGGGTCTGGCTAATAACTTGTAGCCAATTATCTGGTACGCCGTCATCTCAGATGGCGCTGCCCAAGAAGCGAGAGACTACGCGAAACCACTTCACGACCTAGGCCCTATCAACGTCAACGCTGGCGAAGCTTCAATGCCTGAGTTGGCCGCCATCACGCTTATGAGCGACGATAGCGTCGGATGCGCAAAGGGCTTCACCGGTCTCCGATATCCAATCGGCCTCAAGACCTACGATCTCATCGCCGTCCGAAAGGTCTTTAACGAGATCGCCAATATGTCTAAACGTGTTCCCGAGTTCGCTGGTTCATTCTTCCTTCTTGAAGGGTATTCCACCCACGGCGTCAAGGCAATTGACGCAAAGAACTCTGCATTTCCCCACCGCGACGATGAGATTCTCGTCACTCCTTACATCCTATACAAGCCCAACGCGACGCTTGAAGAGCTTGCGCAGGCGCATGGCGAGCAATTGAGGGAGTATCTGCTAGAGGCTAGTGGAGACCCCGAGCATTTGCGCGCATACGTCAACTACGCTCACGGCTTTGAGTCTCTGGAAGAAATGTACGGCCACGAGCCCTGGAGGATCGAAAAGCTCAAGGCCCTCAAAAAGAAGTGGGATCCCGAGAACAGGATGAGATTTTACGCGCCAATTGTCTAAGCAAGCAAGGCATTCTCAGCCCTAAAGGCCCAGAGTCAGCCCTACGTAGAAGCCCTGGCAAATCTCACCCGGCCTCACCGAATGGAACTGCGGGACCGCGTATTATAGGGCATTATCGCACGCAGATCAATAGCCAAGACTGCAAGATAAAGAATCACAAGCTCTTGTGCATGATAACCATCGTCGAAAAGAGTAGCCAGTTCGTGAGGCATCCACGTGACGTAAGCATCCGCGTGTCCTTGACTTTACGGACGCTAAGCAATCTAAGCTTAAATTATTATCTTGATGTGATTCTCATTTTCTGATTCTCTATAAACCTATCCCTCAATCTTCAAACCTAATTACTTGACCCTTAACCTTGAAGTGAAGATGCAGCAGCAACAGCCTCTTCGAGCAACGCTATCGTGTAGTTCCTGTCGACAACGAAAGTACGCCGCATTTTCTTGGCACCGATGACGATGCTGACGAGACACCCAGACTAAAATGTGATCGCGATGAGCCATGTAGCAATTGCATTGCCAGAAATGTCTCATGTCAATATGCACCATGGCCACGAGGTCGCGTTGCTGCTCAGAGAAGAGATAGCAGGCAGAATGATCTGAGTGACCGCGTCCGCCATCTTGAGCAACTTCTCGGCTCTATTGTTCAACAGCTTCCAGCTCAGCAGGGGACGTCCAATGGATCACCCAGTATCAAGAGTCCAGCGAGTACTTATGTCACAACATCTCATGTTACAGGGTCCAACCAAGGGTCTCATCACTCTTCTCAGGAGGGTTCTGAGGTCAAGCCTGGAAGAATGATGGCGAATCCGAATGAGACGATCTATGTTTCGAGCAGTCACTGGTCTGCTATTTGCCACGAGGTAGGTAGACCACTGATGACCAGAGCGATTCTGACAATGAATCAGGTTGAACATATTCGCGAGCATCTGGACGAAAACCACGAAGCGAGTGATCTGGGCATTGTCGATCAAGCCCAAAGTCAAGTACCGCTGCTTCTGGGGCCGGGAAGAGTCACCCCGAGCCTTGAAGATATCCTTGCGGACGTTCCTCCGAAACACATTACAGATAGACTTGTATCCCGGTATTTCACCTCGACTCAGCCATCCATCTGTACGTCCAACTCTTGATTTACAGTCCTGCCACTAACCTTTTGAAGTAATCACCCATTCGGGAGAGTTTGAAGGCGAGGTAAGTTTCGCTACCATCCAGCGATTGGCCTCACTCACTGTCATAGTACAAACGCTTCTGGAATGACCCCCATTCCGTGTCCGTTCAGTGGGTTGGGATGCTCTTCGGCATTCTGGCCACAGGAACATTCCTGTACATCCGATCACAGGATGAGCTTCCCGGAGGAATGGGCTCACCTCTTGAGGTCGCAGAGTCCTTTCAGCAAAGATGCACTGACTGTCTTATTCTTTCCAAGTACTCCACAGCGCCTGGTAAGTATACTCTGGAGACTCTTCTGTTTAATATCCACGGTGAGTTCGTTCGCCGTCGAGATGCTCATCTCGGCGTGTGGATTCTTACCGGTATTGCTGTTCGTTTGGCAATGCGAATGGGATACCATCGCGACCCAGACAACTACCCTCGAATCTCGCCATTCCATGGCGAGATGAGGCGTCGCGTATGGGGTGTTCTCCAGCAGCTTGACATTCTAACCTCTTGCCAACTGGGCCTGCCGTCGCTTATTCAGGAGTCCCAGTGCGATACTCGTCTGCCGCGTAACATAAATGACGCAGACTTTGGTCCTGAGTGTACGCAGCTTCCTCCACCAAGGCCTGAGACAGAAGGTACTGGCGTTCTGTACACCCGTGTCAAAGTCAAGATGATGACCATCTTCCGGACAATCTTCAACCAAGTCTCACTTGGTAAGACAGAAGACTATAACGAGATCATGGCGCTTGATCAAAAGCTTCATCAAATGCATCAGTCCATGCCCACTTGTTACAAGATAGCCAAGCTGGAAGATTGCTTCATGGTCCCGCCGTATCTACTCATTCGGCGATATAATCTTGAACTTCTCTTCCAAAAGGCTAGATGTACACTACACCGCCATCACATGACGAAGGCATACCATGACCCCAAATATAACTATTCCAGGGCGGCTTGCGTCGACTCAGCGATGACTGTGCTAGGTCACCAGGCTAGCATCCTGAAGGAGGTTCAAGTTGGTGGACTGCTGTATAATGATAGGTGGTTTCTCACATCTCTTGAGAGACATGACTTCTCGCTGGCATCTATGGTCGTCTGCGTCGAACTTGGTATGCCACCCGAGCAGCAGAACCCAGAGCTCGTGGGGTATACTCGAGAGAGTATGATCGAAGCACTCAAAACATCGCAGGCATTTTGGGCAGCTATCAAGGCCGTCTCTGCTGAGGCAAAGCAGGCATATGATATGCTCACGGTGATGTTGAAAGCCGTGACCACTGGCCCGAAGGATGAGCCGGTGCCACCAGCTGTAAACCAAGAAAAAGCCCCAGCCCACAATGGGAACGGCAACGGTAAGACTGACGCTCGAAATCATGTGATTTATAGATTGACGAGGACAGGGCACATGAACGGGCAAGATACCACGAGCGAGACTCCTTTCTCGGCCGAATTTCAGGGCATTGAGGCCATGCTGAACAGTTCAGATGGGGTAGACTGGGTATGTTCCTCTGCAACGAGAGGGTATCTCAAGCTGACGTGTTTGACCTTTTAGGATATGTGGGAATCACTTGTTCACATGCCTGAAGACTTCTCCCAATATGAAATGCCAGAAGAGCTCTGAGATATATATAATTGTAATTCAGTGGCATGGTCAATAAAGCGAGTGGTGGTACGCTCGTTGCTGACAGATGACGCAGCGTGATGGTTAGCGGGGTTGGTGTAGTCTAAATAAAATTTCTCATGCATCTGTGAGCCCAACTTTATGAACCCTCATGCCATTCTCAACATCCACTCAAACTCTTAATGCTTCTCCTACAAATTCTCAAGCCGCAAACATGCCTGCTCAATTAGTAATTTTCGACTTTGACGGGACTCTTTTCGACACCCATCAAGCCATCTCTCACAGCATCAAGCTCACCTTTGACTCACTCCTCCCAGCCTCAGCTCCAGCAGAGTCTGAGGTACAGAAGTTGATCGGCTCTGGCTTGGGTCTGAAGGAGGTTCTCCAAGCGCTTCATACTTCCCCCGATTCTTTCGACGAGGGTGAATGGACGTCAACCTACCGTCGCTTCTACAACGATGAGGGACAGAAATTTGTATCCGCGTTTCCTGGCGCCAAGGATCTTTTGATCAAGTTGAATGAAGAAAAGGTTCCTGTGGCTATTGTCAGCAACAAAGGTGTAGCCGCGGTTGACACGGCTCTCAAGAACAACGGTATTGATACCATCCCCGGAGACTTGATCGTTGGAGACAACACCCCCGGCGCAACGCGTAAGCCGGACACTGGAAGCTTCGAGAAAGTTCTACTGCCGGCCCTTAAAGCTCGTGGATTTGCCCACTTAGACGCCTCCAGAACCTTAGTCGTTGGGGACACGGAAGCAGATATCAAGTTTGCTGCTAACATTGGAGCAAAGTCGGTTTGGTGCAGATATGGATATGGAGAACGCAGCGCATGCGAGAAGTTGGAGCCGCATTTCACAGTCGATTCGTTAGATGAGGTAGCTAGAATTGTTGACGGGATCTGATTGATTAGAATTACTTCTTGGTGAGGGGCTGCACTGGACATGAGATGTAGCTCCTACTTAGAGTTCATTATCGATCTTGAAGTCCTCTACTGATGACGAATCCTGTGCTACAAGGTTATATGGTGGCTTGGACACCAACTTTGTTATTTGCGGTTGAGGCCTCTTATCGAGAGTTAATAACCGCCACGTAGCTCGGAATCAATAGAACAAAGCTAAGCGAGGGGGCTTCAAACTTCTTTCACCAGAACGGCCAATCAAACAGCTCTAAATGCCAATTCGGGACATTTATCCCTGGTCTTGTCCTCAGTTCAACTTCATTGCTTATGATGTAAGTCACGTTCAAGCGATCTACAGGGCAGACCTATGTACGCATCTTCGTTTAAAGGACAGGATGAACAGTGATTAGAGTCATCAGCAAAGCCAAGGTATGTCCTCATATACCCTCGAGCTATCATAACCATGCGCCACAAGGCTTTCACTGAGACGTTTTTTGGATGAGACTTGAATGTCAATGCATACGATGTGACAACAGATCTACTAAGGCAAAGTAATGAGATATTGCAATTAACCTAAGCCTTTGGATGTAACTTTACACTTGATGGATAAAGTCCCGCAATTTAGGTCTACAGCTCCATATCGGTATTTAGAAACCACTTCCCAGGCGCCCTTATTCGAAGCTCGTTGCCATCGTATAGTATGCGATCTGAGAAAGACATAAGCTATCAATCAAGCTATTATCCACGAACTTGGCGTCAGACAAATTGTGCATCACTAAACTTTAGGGCTGATAGTCATCGCCTAAGCTTGTCTGTCCTTGCCGTAAGTTAAACCTAGCCATTCCACAAAATAAGGGGATAGACACCTCAAACTCTGTTTTAGCCTTTCATAAAATCCAGGTTCTCCCCTCCCCCTCATGCTTTCCTTATCACATTCTGGGTTCAAACTCCAACTCACTACACCCAAGATGTTGTTCGTAGCTATTCTACTCTGCTCTCTCGCCGCCACTGGCACAGCCTGGAATGCCCCTGAGATTCCAGGGTACCGGCTCATGTGGTACGACAACTTCGAGGGGGTTGCTGGCTCTCTACCAGATACTTCCAAATGGAACATTCAACATTGGTACCAGGATCTAAACGGCGATCTTCAGGAGTACAGGGCTTCCCCTGTAAACGTCCATCTCATGAATGACTCCCTTCATATCCATCCGTGGCGCGACTCTACTGCTGCAAAAGGTTGGACATCCGGTCGTATCGAGAGCACGTACACCTTGACCCCTGCGCCCGGTATCAAGACCATTGTCCAAGCTGAAATAGAACTTGGCTTTGCCCCCAAAGGAAGGAAAGAGGGCATCTGGCCTGCCTTTTGGTTACTCGGTGATAGCCACCGCACGGGAGGTCCCACATGGCCTGCCTGCGGTGAACTCGACATTATGGAGCACGTTAATAGCGAGCATCAGACTTATGCAGCTGTTCATTGTGACAGGACTCCAGGCGGTATCTGCGGGGAGAAGAAGGGTATCTCCGCGTCGTACTTTCACGATGATATGGCTATGAGCAAGGTCACTTACAAAGTTGTCATCGACCGCACACCGACGTTCTGGCAGGATGAGAGTGTAAACTTCTATGTTGAGGATGAACTCTTTCATACGGTCACGGGAGCGCAAATCGGCAACCCGGAGGTCTGGAAAACCATTGCGGGGAACAAGATGTTTATTATCTTCAACGTCGCCGTTGGTGGTGATTGGGTAGGTTGAAACTCTCTTGCTGAACCTGTCAAGCTAATATCTTGCAGCCGGGATCACCTGTTGACTATACTTTGGAGGGCCGTAAGGTTGGTATGAGAGTCGGATATGTTGCGCATTATGAGCAACAAGCTCCAGCCCCACATACAGCCTCTGGGCCCTCAGCACAAGACGCAGCCTATGGGCCTGCATCACAGGATACGGTCTATACGCCTTCACCACAAGATACAGCCTATGCGCCTTATGAAGACCCCTATGGCAATCAACAAGACCATATGGTTTGATGTAGAAAGGAATATCTTCATGAGACCAAGATAATAGCTGCGCAGCCGGCACCGCCACCAGCTCCCTGTGCTCCCTGCAGTAAATATAACTATCCCAACGTCCCTCAAATCCCGCCCCCTCGACCTCCACCTCGAGCTCCGGCTCCCCCTTTACCTCCTGTTGGCTTGCCTTCTCCGGCTCCTATGCTGCCTCCACCTTTACCCCCTGTTGGTCCTCCTATTGGCAGGCCTCCGCTTCGCCCCGGAGTGCTCCCTCATAACTACCCCAGTATCCCTCAAGTCCCATCACATCCACATCAACCTCCTTATAACTATCCCAACTACCCTCCAGGCTGGCCGCCCTCTTAGCAAGAGATAAACGCAGCTCTGGTGGTTATAAATACCAATGACAGCATGCAACGGACTGACCCCTTCAAGTCTGCAAATTGACCTCATATTCGAAAATTTGGGCGCCAGTAGCGGCTAGGTGTATCATTGAACAATCGAGTGTCTTGTCTCTTGGGTTGCAAAGTACTGGAACAAATAGGGGCAGGGGTAACAACCGAATGCCCCTGAAAGGAACCTTGGGCGTTTACCAATATCTGCTAACGCAAACCAGTGATCATCGACACTGGAACGACACTTACTCACAAAGGTTGATAGTCCATACATATCAGTCTTGTGCAGTAGGTCATTACTCTCGACTTACATTGCTGCTTCCTCATTCTGGGTCTTCCATTTACCGAGACAGTTCATAATAGTTTTCAATGGATTGTCCAACCAGAGACATTGCGATATAATGACGGGAGAAGAGTAGAGACAATATCTTGGTGCTAAAGCTAGAAACAACTCCTTACAGAGTTACTTTTCTTGCTAGCACTTTATTGAGCTAATCTTAGATCAATTTCAAAGGCATGTCCAAGAACAATGCCTCCAGCCGAGAAGCTGCACACACACAATACTTGCAGTAAGCCAAGCCATCCCAAATGTTCGCATTCGATTGAGTGGACAGTTCCGTGTGTTCTATCAAAGAAGTGGTCAGCGTAAGAACGATCCCCTTGGTATTTCGTCTCCTCCACTAGAAAACGTGCTTTGGAAGCATTTGCGTATTTCTGCACAGACAAGCATCTTGCACTGTCAACAGTTGGCAGCCTCGACTTAACTGTCTGTCCTTCGAAAGGCCAGTGTCACGGGGGCTAGTTTCATCCGTTTGAAAGCAAACAATGGGTCTGTTCAAACGGCTTCTCTTCCATGACCAATAGCACACGCTCGTCTCTAAAAGTGGCATCAGAGTCTTCATTCACCTTTCTTCTTCACCGAGGTATGCCCTTCCACCAGAACCTCACCTCTGAATGCCGTTTCTTCTTCTCCATATCAAAAACCAAACCTCAGCAACGAACACTTGGTCACAACTGCAGCATCAAGACTCATTTCTTGACTTTATTTCTTCTTACCCAAAGCCAAAACCATACCTCAATAGCAAACACTTCCTCACTTCTGCAACACCAAAATATATCTCCTGACTTTGTTTCTTCCCCAAAGCAACAACGAAGCCTCAATAAAAAAGGACTTCTCACAGCCGCAACACTAAACCTTGAAAGGTAACCAAGACTCCACCACTCCTGATGAATTCAATACTGACAACCGAGCTTCAGAGCCAAAAACCAACCGCCAAAATGGTTCGCTTCTTTTCCTCGAAGAAGGCGGCTGACTCCAAGAGCCAGGCCTGCGAGGCCGTCCCCAAGGAAGTTGAAGAGTCTGTTCGAGCCCTCGAAGATTTCGAAATCGAGCTCGACTACATCGCTGACGACTATGTCGAGATCATCGACCATGCCGCCCCCAAGCGCCCTCGTGCTGTCTGGAAGGATACCAAAGAGGTTGACAACCAAGGCTTCATCATCGTCATGAAGGACACTGAGGTCAAGGCCGTCATGAAGCATACCAAGGGAAAGGCTAAGCTCACTGGAGACATCGTTGTCGTGGAGGGCTTCAAGGACCCTCGCCTCGAGCCGGGTGTTCTTGTCAGGAACCCCAACCACACTCCCCGCTCAGGAAACGTCAAGAAGTAGACGATGAGTACCAATGCCGTAGTCATCTTAGAGAGTGATGGGCCTTTGGTTTTGTTTTTGCTGTTCTTTGGGTCGTTGGATGAAGTATCAACAAGACATTGGCAATGTAACATAGCAAATTGTGAGCCAACCTGCCTATAGAGGCGTTCTTTTCGATAGTCTAATGAACCCACACTGCGCTTTGCGATAAATCACACGGCTACTTATTATAATGTTGTTATTATTCCATCCCATGTCGCTTACAATGCCCTTGTTCAGGCAGTTCCTCGGATGACACCGAATCGCCAATGCCCCCAACAAGAGAGGTTTCACCAGCAGCCTTTTAAGTAACAACTCACAGAACCACGAGTCGGCCTGAAACAGACATTTCACAAATCATTCAATTGCAAGACCAGCCACAGCTCTTTCATGTCCTACTTGCATGACGCGTCCACGAAAGAACCTTGGTAGCGACGCATTCGAGAAGGTTGCCAGCCCATAAGCATTTCCCGCCGCCTCGAAAGGATTCCCCAAAACGTCCTGGGCGAAGGATCGAATGTGTAGTGGCTATGCCACATTGGGTGGTGCCAAGCCACTGAGGTGCATAAGGCATTCGGTAGGGCGTTTCTGAAAACTTGGCTGCTGCGAGTGGCATCAACAGATGCTGAAGTGTAGGGATCTCTGTATCCCTATCAGAGACTGATTCACATTTAATGACGGTTTTAGCGACATAGACTAATGTGAAAGGTCTGGTCTGGTGAAGGTAAACATCGAAGAAGCATGGGGTAGGGTGGTTAGTCTCGA
Source organism: Fusarium musae (assembly GCF_019915245.1). NCBI lineage: Eukaryota > Fungi > Ascomycota > Sordariomycetes > Hypocreales > Nectriaceae > Fusarium > Fusarium musae. The sequence goes on from NC_058397.1 coordinate 1,539,384, forward strand.
TGCTACGCCGCAACACGCATCCATGTCCAAGCCCCTGTCAATCATCGTCATCAACTCACAACAAGCTCGGCCGAAATATCACACTACGGTATAACATCTGACTGCCAAGCATTGGCTACCTCCTCGCATTATATATCAACAGACCGAGCCCAAACCTATCAGCCATCAATAGCGAGATTAATAGCGAGAACCCATCAGTATGACTGCGACATCCAGCATCGATCTCATCAACCTATGCAGGTCCATCTCGAAGCGCACAGGAGCTTGTGAGGCCGCTGCAGATGACCTAGTCGAACGAGATGAACAGCATGTTCTTGAGCTCAAGACTATATCATCTGGTCTTGAGGAGCTGAAGCGCAGACTTGCTGAATTGGAAGAGCTCCTCCGTACCAAACCCGACAGCCGTAAACTCCGCGACACTCGAGAGACCCTCACTCCGCTCTTCACGATTTATGAAACGGTACTGGAAGTTCTACGTATGCAATTGGCTAGTTGGCAGCCAGAGAATACAGCGGGATCAGACAGCGCATTCTTGAAGGCGCATGAAGGCTGTCTTGTTGTTTACAACTACATGCTCGAAGTTTGCACTCCCCTCGTCAAGTACGTTGTCAGTCTCACACATTGACTCAGTGTCTAATACCCCGCCAGGAAGGACGAGTCTTTTGGGCCATCAGGCGCAGCCTTTTTCACCCATCAAGCTCAAGAAGCAGTAAAGTCGGCTATGAACCAAAGACTTGTGAAAGCAGGTAAAGATACTGCCATAAAGGAAAAAATGTCCAACAGCGAGAAAATGCCTGTCGCGGAAAAAGAAGTAGCGCCACCTTCGTATCCAGAGCCTGTATCAACAGCAACATCGTCGCCCATAGCATCACCATCAACGTCTTCACCACTCGTTCAAAGTCCGGTAAACAACTGTCGCCCCCCCAAAAGCTCCTCGTTCTTCAGAGCCCTTACGTCAAGCTTCCGCAAGCATGATCCATTGGTCTCAACGCTCTGTCAAGCCGCCGCTCGTGGGGACGAGCAACAAGTCTCCGGCCTAATCACCCAAGGTGGAAACGTCAACGGTCGAAACGAAGATGGGGATACACCACTAAAGTGCGCCATAAGATACGATCAAGTTGGAACCGCTCGTATTCTTCTACAAGCTGGAGCACAAAGCAACAAGCTACCGCCATTATTCAAGGCTGCTTCTGTCGGAAGTCTCAAGATCGCGAGGATGCTTATAGATTCAGGCGAAAGTGTACACGGCAAATCAAAAACTGGGAGGCCGTACTTCGTTGATGTTGCTGCTAAAGGCAACCTCGACGGTATCAAGTTTCTCCTTGAGAATGGAGCTCCAGTTAATGCAAAGAACGAGAGACGAGAGGAGGTCATTGTCCAGGTCGTCAAGACCGACAACATCGAGATTACCCGCCTTCTTCTTGCGCACGGGGCCAACGCATGTGCAAAGGACGCAATAGGCGAGGAGATCATTGTATACGCTGTTAAGAAGGGCAATGTCGAACTTGCCAACATCCTCCTCAGTCACGGCGCCGATCCCAATGCCGAAAGTGCTATTAAACAGACCATTCTCTACACAGCAGTTCAGAGCGGCAACGCTGACATGGTTGGGCTGCTCCTCGACAAGGGCGCAAGTGCGAGGCTGTTGAATATTCTTGGAACGAGCATCCTAGAGGCTTCTATTGGAATGAAGAGATTCCAGATCGTGAAGAAACTTGTCGAAGGAGGTGCTGATGTTGAGGGTACGGATGCACATCAGCAACCTATTCTCATCAAGGTTATCAGGAACCCGTTTTTGAATAACGATGAGAAGGTTGAGGTTATGAATATGCTGATGGAGAATGGTGCGAGTCCTGAAACGGTTGATATCATCTTTGGTCTGCCAGCTATTTGTCACGCTGTCGAAATGCCCAGTACCCCAGTGGTGCAAGCTCTTCTCAGCCGAGCCGTCAACACAAACGTCCGCATGCTCTCGGGCCAAACTCTACTCACATACTCCATCGATGTCAACCGTCAGAACACTGTCGAAGCACTGCTGGCACAAGGTGTTGATGTCAATGAGGTCGATGGACTGAACAGAACGCCTCTGAAATTAGCTCTAATGAGACTTGACTATAACCTGACGGCGAAGTTGATGGATTACGGTGCTGATCCAGCAGCCAAAGAGAATCAAGAAGCTGTCAACTTCATCAAGGCTGTGGGTAGAAAGGATTTACAGGAACTTCTTCGACCAAGACAGGTTGAGGCAGGTCCCTCAGCTCCAGCTGTCCGGCATGAGATCGAGCTGCCCACGTCTGAGGCTCCACCGCCTTCGTATGAGCTTGTGGCCGGAAAGGTCTGAATTTACAGGCGCTAGGTATTTCACTCAGAATCTTTTTATCATTTATACCGAGAACTTGCGTCTGAATAAATGTGAAGTCTGAGCCTAGTGTGAATGACGCATGTAAGCGGGCATGATGACATAAACACAAATCATCATCATCGAGACCAAAAACTCCAAAACCGACGGCCTTAGGTTGACAGTCGCATATTACCCCTCAAACGACGTCCTCAGGTTGATAGTCTTGATTAGAAATCCAGCGCAGACTTTTCCTATTTATTGATATCAACTATCACTCAATCCCCTTTCCTCTTTTTCACTCTGCTCAATTCACTCATCCTGATTGATTCCTCCAATTACTTCTTCCCTTCCCAATATGAGCCCCAGCGAAATTGCTGCAAATGGATGGACTGCTGTCCCAGTCGATGCCGGAAAGATCTTCAGCAATGGACCTTATATCAATGAACCTGAGTACATTGACGTTCATAGCGTTCACTTCCCGGATGATGACCCAATCGTCAACAAGACACAGCAACATGCCAAAGATAAGTTGTTGAAGCAGACTTATAGCCATTCCATGAGAGTTTACTACTGGTGTAAGTCAATGGCCGCCTCGGTTGAATTGAGTTTTGTGTACTAATGGGTCTTGCTGCCAGCTACTGTCATTCTCCGACAGCAGTTCCCAAAGCATGCTGATGCTCTCTCTCCCTCAACCCTGGCACTGACTTGCCTCCTCCATGATATCGGCACCACCGACGACAACATGTCTTCAACCCGCCTCTCTTTCGAGTTTCAAGGTGGTTTCCAAGCTCTCAATCTCCTTCAAGAAACTGGCTCTACCAAAGACCAGGCCGAAGCGGTTTGCGAGACTATAATCCGTCATCAGGACCTCGGCACTGAGGGAAATATCACTTTTCTCGGGCAACTCATCCAACTAGCTACGATCTATGATAACGTGGGTGACCATCCAAATGTCAAGGACTTCGGAAAGATAATTCATAAGAAGACGCGCGCGGAAGTCAATAATGCCTTCCCACGTGAGGGATGGCTGGGGTGCTTTGCGGCTACTATTCGAAAGGAGGAGAGCTTGAAGCCTTGGTGCCATACTACTCACATTCCTCAGTTTGCGGAGCAGGTGGAGGGTAATCAGCTGCAGAAGCCATATGAGTGAGATTCGAGTGCCTGCTGCTATAGAATTGACCTTTATGCTATGTCATGTGAGCAGTTTATAGTCAAAGTTTACTAGTCTTTCATTCCATCATCTACATCTTAGTATGAGACTCTTATATCCTGTAACCCAGCATTACCTACCATAACGTCTCTGCGAACCCCGATCAGTATCCAGATACATCAGGCCACTCTGTCTCAACTCCCTCTTTGACGATCATATCTTGAAAGTCTTTAAACAGCTCCTTCTTGCCCTGCACTTCATGCGGTGATAACTCCTTATCCAAGCAATGCGCTGCCAACAACCCCGCCGCCTCTCCAATGTTCCACTCCACAGGATGTAACCGGTAGCATCCATTCGTGATATGCGTAGTTCCAATATTCTTCGACGCTGCGAGAAAGTTCGGTCTCTCAACCGGTATCAAAGCACCAAGTGGGATCTCGAAAGGACAGCAGGCTACATCGATGTAGTTATCACCGCCGGTGGATGGATGGAGATCGATACGATACATTCCGACGCCGACACTATCGGGATAGTGCACTGAACCTTTTGAACCGCGAACGTCGAGAGAGAGATCTTGCTCCACGATGGTGGTCACAGCTTTGATGCGTCTGGATTCGCGGATATAAGGGGCCATGGCAAGACCATGCTCTGTACCCGTTATATCACCTCTCAATCGCAGGCCGGGATATCCTGTACCCTTTCCATCGGCTCGAGGACAGTCTGTTTGGAGGTAGTAAAGCATACTGTACGATAGAGATGCAGCCTCGGCAAGACGCTCTTGCAGCTCATTATCTGGGGCGTCAATGATGGCCTTTTCGAAGTAGTCGATCATGGGCCAGTTGACAAGGCAAATATCTGAGCGATATGCCCCAGGGATGAAGTTGTCTTTAGCTGCAATGCGTCGAAACGTCCACAGATTCATGTCTCCTCCTGACTTCCTCTGGTCTGAGACCACGGAAGCTGGGTCATCGTTGGGATTTGGGGTGAATTCTCGCTCAACTATCTCAAGCGTTCGGGGATGCGGTGCCTTGAGACCAAGTAGCGGTGCACCCCAGAAATCGGGATGGCAGCTCCTCCAGTGGTCGTATCTCTCAGGTTTGGGAATTGTATGGTCTTCGCCCTCGATGTGATCCACGGCGAAACAAATCGATACAGCTTGAGAGTTTTGGGGCTGTGCTTCCTCCGGCGCACTAGGTTCTCCTGTATCCTTCCGAGACTCAAAGCCCGTCACATACGGCGTTTCGGTGATAGGTAGCAAATCTCCCAACTCAGTAGCATCAATCACGTACTTTGCCTCAACAGCGAAAGTCCCTCCACCATCGAGGTTTCGAAACTCGACAGATCTCACAACTTGTCCAACCATCTCACAAGAAGCAGCCTTGGCACGTTTTTTAACAGTGAGAAGCCCACTGCCGATGAACGGCATGAGCATGGCTTCGATGACAGCCACTGCGACTCTTGGCTCGTGACAAAGCTTGCTGACATGTCCCGCCCCAGGATTCAACTGGGCCCTCCGTCTGGCCTCTTCTGTCAAGGGATAATTATCGCGATAGTACTGTCTTATGCCATCACGAAGTGCTCGATAAGACCGTGTGATACCGAACTGCTCAACCCAGGTATGTTCATCAGGAGGCACAGCTTGACTTGTCAATTGGCCGCCTAGCCAGTCATATTCTTCGGTGAGAAAGACATGGCGGCCTCGACGGAGAGCTCCGAGTGCTGCTGCGACACCGCCCAAGCCACCGCCTGCGATAAGGATATCTGTTGAGAAATGTTTTGGTCGGGTTTCTAAATGAGCTGTCTGCCACGAGACGCTGCTTTTGACATGGCCATTGGGAGGTTCCGAGAGTTCGCCCATCTTAGGTGGCTGGTAAGTTGGCCAACAATCAACTCAATAAATGACGACCTGAGACCTGCAAAAGCAAATATCGAGCAAGCATGGGAACCGGCTTGTTTTAATTCGTCTCACAGAATCCTTCTCGCGCCGATCTCCCCAGATCTGCGTTTCATTTCCCCATACCCGAGACTCCCCGTGAGGGGTTGCTCAGCACGTGCATATCCCATTCTCATGACCAACACCGCCAAGACATTGCCCCCTCAACTCGTCGGGAAGTAATCTCACATGTCCCCGATCCTTACATCCTTACAATGTCGGAGGACAATGCACGCAAGCGACCGCGTCAACCCGCGTCTGATCCGCGATATCCCAGGAAGAGAAGTCTCAAGGCGTGTCATGTGTGCAGAGCGCGTAAGACAAAGTGCGACAACGTGCAGCCGACATGTGGATTCTGTGCGTCGTTGAATATATCGTGTTCGTATGATAATACTGAGAAAGACCATTCTACGTGAGTTTACCACTGCTTGCAAGACATATTCTGATGGATGAGGTAGATTTGACCCTGCGAGTCTTGAGATTCTGAGACAGTTGGGACAGATCATCACTTCGCAAGATGAATTGACGCAGACTGTGCGATCGATTGTTGCGTCACAGTCTCATGTCGGTCTTGGTGCTGCTCAGAATGTTCATGTCGGCGAGGGTTTGAACTGGGATGCGGATCTTCAGTCACAACAGCTGCCTTGCTATGACTGGTCTGGAGCACAATCTGACTCCAACTCGACAACCCCGGCAGCATCAGCCAGCGTCGCTGCAGTTCGATGGTTCGGCATCCTTACAAACGATGCATCAAACGAAGCTTTGCCAGACACTGATGCACCGATGGGTCTTGACGGTGAGCTACTCGACACATCACCAGATGGTCAAGCAGACAACGACATCACGCCATTGCAGAAAGCAACAAGGATTATCGATACTCAACCGCCGACCCGGGATGCAGTCAACAATCATGCAGCAAATAGTTCTGAAGAAAGCTTATGGCAGGCCTCGGAGAGCATATCACTCCTCGATCGAGAACAGACCTTGTTTCAGAACTTTCTGCACCGCATATGTTCATGGGTACGTCGATCACACTCTGCATGAACATGCATACTGATCCCTTATCAGCTTGACTTGTTCGACCCAGCTCGGACATTTTCTACCCGAGTTCCCCATCTAGCAGTCCGCAACGCAGGTCTTCTCAACGCCATCCTCGCATTATCATGCTATCACCAATCCCTTGACGAAACCATCCCTTCCAACCATCGCCCGTCTCAAAATACCGCTCTACAGTACTACTACCAAACATTACACTACGTTCAGAAAGCGATGCGTTATTCGACGTATCAGAATAGTCAGCAACTCATGGCTACGACGCTTATGGTCTCAACGTATGAGATGCTACGAGGGTCGCGCAAGGATTGGCAGCAACATCTCCAAGGAGTCTTTTGGATCTTGAGATCGCGCCAGATTGAGGTTGAGACATCGAGTCTTGAAAGTACGACGTGGTGGGCTTGGCTACGACAAGATATCTGGGTTGCTTTTCGAGAGAAGAGGAGAACATATAGCACATGGATGCCAAAGAAGGGATATGCGGATCTAGACAGTCATGAGTTAGCTTCTCGTGCGGTATGGATAATGGCGCAAGTAATCAACTTCTGCGCCGTTGATTCATCTGCTGAGGTAGAAGGGTTGACGGGGAGGATTGGCTGGGCCAAGGCGCTGAGGAAGATGTTGGATGAGTGGCGGTCTCATTTGACAGTTGAATTCTCAGCGTTGCCAACCATGGGAAATCGGGAGAGTGAAGTGTTTCAGCCACATTTGATACATCCTCAATGCTTCGGTAAGCAGCCTCAATTGTGAAGTCGGGTCAGGTGTTAATTGAGGCAGGACTCGCAGTGCAGCTTCATCATTGCTCCCGCATTCTCATTACAGCACATGAACCCCATTTAGACGGCATCCAAGGCCTTCTCAAGCGCCAGAAGGAGATCCAAGAGAACATTAAAATGGTCTGTGGCATTGGCATGACACTTACAGAGGATGCATCAAGCATGCTGTCCTCACAATGTCTCTTCATTGGTAGGTCCCCGATGCAATGGTTGGACTTGTAGTAACTGACAGCGTGTGCAGCTGGAATGTTCATGCAGAATCCCCGAGAACGAGACTGCGTAGTAGAAATGCTGGATACATGCCAGAAAAGATGTGGTTGGCCTACACCTTCATTAAGATCCGAACTGGAGCAGATTTGGGAGAATCCGGATTCGCTCTGGGATAGTCAGCATCAGTGATGCTGCGTTGTCGGGATACCAAACAGCGAGATTTGGTACGATAGTGGCGGTGTTGAATGTGATTTGTGATACCCCTAATGCACAATTAAGTGCATTTTGCAATGAGATTCTGTTGCCGAGATACTGAATTGAACGAATATACGAGAGAGGTTACATTATGCATGGTGACTTGTCATATTGCGACCGCAATAGGCAGCCTCCGTTTCAGCCCCCAACGCAAAAAGCTCCGAGATAATGCATACTCCAACCAATGACCTCAATAAACCAAGCAAACAGCGCACAATATTCCTCTATTCTGCAATATCTGCTTTCATATACATTAGTGACCCTTCCTCCCGAGACTCCCCGCCTCATCCGCCAAGCCCATCATCGAATCACGCGCCCGACACTCCCCGCAACAAGTTCTACCCCAGGACATGATCTACACCCCGCATTATGTTTGTTTGCCTTCCCGCGAAAGAGGATGTTGGACCTTTATTGTCTCCACTACTTAAAACCATGGTTGCTCTCGTAAGCTTAATTCCTATCGTCAATCCTTCTTTGATCTTTTATCCAAGAAGAAGTGAGTGAATATGACGATACATGGCATGTTTCGGCGCATTGTGCGCAATGATGCTATCCGTGTTGACCCGCCGGAGATTTACAACTGGCGTGTCATTGCTCTGACAGCTTCGGTAGGATGCCCGTGGCCATAATCCGGGGATAGTGGACTAACATTTATAGGCGTGTTTTGCTGGAGCGCTGTTTGGAGTTGATGCTGGTATCATTGGTGGCGTGCTGGCTATGCCAGACTTCAAACGGTTTGTTTCAAAGCTGCCTTGTAATGGGACCCCTACTGACGCAGGCTGCACAGGGAGTTTGGTCTTGACACTCGGCCGAAAGAAGACGCAGCTGATCTAGCAGGAAACCTCGTCACGACAATGCAAGCTGGTGCAATCGCTGGAGCTCTCCTGTCCAGTCCATTCGCTGATCGCAAGGGTCGAAAACCAGCGCTGCTTCTTGTTGCGGTGACGGGTTTCGTCGGTGGTATCATGCAAGCCTTCTCTTACGGTCACCTCTCAGTCTTTTACATTGGACGGTAAGTTCCATGATATCAACCCCTGTACCACAAGTAGATATTAATGGCTTCAGATTCGTCGAAGGCCTCGGTCTCGGCGCAGGAACAATGCTCGCGCCAACATACGTCTCTGAAAACTCCCCACGTGCCATCCGCGGTTTTCTCGTAGGCTTCTTCCAACTCCTCCTCGTCCTTGGCGGCATGACAGCATATTTCATCAACTACGGCTCCCTTCTGCATCTCCCCGGCAAAGCAACATGGATGGTCCCCCTAGGATGCCAATCCATCTGTCCAGCATTACTCTTCTTCAGCATGCTCTTCTGCCCTGAATCACCACGTTGGCTAGCTTCGCGAGATCAGTGGGAGAAGGCTGGAGCTGTATTGTCAGATGTGAGGAAATTGCCGGTGGACCATGCGTATATTCAGCAGGAACTGTTGGAGCTGAAGACGCAGATTGATCAGGAGAGAGAGATCATGCAGGATACGGGGTTTTGGGCGATTCAGAAGGAGTGCTGGACTTTGTCTTGGAATAGGAAGAGAGCGCTTTTGACGGTGGCTATTGTTACCCTTGGGCAGTGGACTGGCGTGAGTTGCTCCTACAGCTACTTGATCTGGACGAATGGTTGCTGACGAAGTGTAGACTGGTGCTATCAACTACTACGCACCTACAGTAAGTCGACTTTCAAGGCTCCCGAGGTTTGCACTAATGGGTGATAGATCTTCAGTGGATTGGGTCTTAGCAGTACAACAACAGCACTGTTCGCACAAGGAGTAAGAATCTTTACCGCTTCCTCCCTCGTCACTTACTGACACCAAATATCAAGATCTACGGCGTCGTCAAAGTCGTCACATGCTTGATCTTCATCTTCTTCCTCGCCGATTCCCTCGGCCGTCGCAAGTCATTCATGTTCGGCGGTGCAATCCAAGCGTTCTGCATGTTCTTTGTCGGCTTTGTATGGAATTCGTTCCACCTCTTGACTTCCGCTGACGTTGCTAGTATCTCCGCTTCGGCCCTGAGCCTGGAGAGGGGGATCATCCTCCTCCCGCGGGTATCGCTGCTCTGGCTATGATATACATCTTTGCTGCGGCTTTCAACATGAGTTGGGGCCCTGTTTGTGAGTTCCTCCGGCTCTGGTGCTCCGACCATTGTACTAATTCTCATAGCATGGATCTATGTCTCTGAAATTCCAACGAATCGACTCCGTGCATACAACGTTGCCCTCGCTTCATTTACTCACTGGGTGCATAACCTTGCAGTATCAAAGTCAACGCCAGTCATGCTTCTACACGATCCATGGAGAGCGTACTTCATCTTTGGGTCGTTCAACCTATTCATGGCGATTGCTGCATACTGGATTCCAGAGACCAAGGGCGTAAGTTCCTCCTCCCTGCATATACTCACCCAGATTCTGACTCGAGTGATTCACAGATCTCACTGGAACGTATGGATGAAGTTTTTGGTGTCGCGGACTTTTCCAATGTCGAGGATGTCGGCATCGCAGCACGTCGCGCAAAACGAATCGATGACGAAGACGTGGAAGACATCCAAGCCCCCGGCAAGTCCTAATTACATCTCTGAAAAGTAGCGAGAGAATAGAGTTTGAGGACTGGATTGTGATATAAACTCTGTTGGTTTCAGTAAAATGTTCAGCTTGCAACCCCTGCATCGTTCATTCGTAACAAAAAGCGCAACGAGATCCTATCATTTCCTTCTCCCTTGTAATATATACGCGAGACGAAATTTATGCGCTTCTCGTGTTCTGAAACATCTGTCTGTTGGTTGGCCCGAGCCGTTTTAGCCGATGTCTTTGATGAAGACGCGACGACATTTTGCCGTGTATCCGTGGGTCGATCTCAGGTCTTTTCTCCATATTTGGCCGAGATGCCGGATCAGCGGCAGAACTCACTAACGCATTCAATCAGGTTCGAGAAGTATAATCGTGCTCCAGTTTATACCAGGTTTTAGGTTCACTAAATGGATGATCCTTTGTGACGTGACTGCACCGTAGTCCTGTTGTCAGTTGTTGCGATGTGATATGACAGATCTGGACCAGCCCCTTCACATTTGATTGAACTGACGGTCAACGCCTGACTAGTTTGATAGCGACTATTGACTGCTATTTTCGTTAGGCGCAAACACATCATATCATTCTTTGGGCTATCTCCATTTGAAATTCTCGTATTGCATCAACTACCGCTTCGTTTACCCCTTATGCCTAAACCTGTTTCGGCAATTGACCGACACTAACAAAATCTGTCAATCAATAGTCTGACAAACATCAAACAACCGACACAGAATGTTCATGATTATCACAATAATAAAATTTGGTATCGAATTATCTCTGGTCAAAAGAACAAAGAGAAGCAGTATCTGTAGTCTAGTCCCCCTCCCCTAACGCCAACCCAAAAAATACACACCGCGCTATGCCGAAATACCCTGTCTATAATACTTGTATTCCACCGATGCCCCCTGACACATGTAATGATCTGCAATGAGATCTTTGGCCCGGACGTCCAGCCACCCAGCGGCTGCATCCTTGACGCCAAAGCCCAGCCATACCTCGTCGTCGAGATATCCGTGGTTCGACGGTGGGAACTCGGTCTGGTTTGTGTAGTACGACATGGAGCCCGTCCAGGAATAGCTGAGGTCCGATTCTCCGTGGTACGTGAGCTTCTTGCCGACGCTGATCATGCGGTACGGCGCTGCTGATTCGTACACTGCTATCCGGCGGTCATACCACGTAAACGAAGCGCCCGGGAAGTCTTGTCGGCGCTGCACGATGCCCATGAGAACGGTGTTTTGCTCATCGGGTTCGCATGCTCCGCGGTTGCACATTGTGACACTCAGCATAGGCGAGCTCTGGTGGACGTGGCTATCGTCGAGCATGACATCGTGGATACATGTCTTTCTCTTCTTGCCGTGCCAGGTCTTCCCCGGCTTTGCCGTTGGCGGGTATGGTTCTTCAACAGCCGATTCCTGGTCGTCAGCAGCGACGATGGGCTCAACGGGCTCCTCGGCGGATTTCCAACGGAATAATTGTCCCGGCTCAACCATCATCAAAAGCTCGGAGTCTGGACTAAAGGGGGATTGAACTAGCGCCCAGTTCTTCTCGCGCTGGTATCGAGGGTGATTTTCTTCGCCTGGTGCTGGTTCGCGAGCGAGGAGTGTTGGTTCGGCGAAGCGGATTGAGGGTAGGCGGGCTGCAAAGTTGGGACCGAGGGCTTGTTCCAGCTCAGGGAGGGCGGCGCGCACGTCAATGAGGAACTGGCCTTGGCACATTGTCTCATCGTTGACTTGGTGAGTGAAAATGAGAAGAGGCTCGCCGGCGCGAGTCCAGAATAGCTTCATGTCTTCTGGGCCGACGTACTTATCCATGTCGGGCTGTCTCTTGCAGTGATGTTCCGGTCCACCGAAGTCTTCCAGCAGCATTGTAGACCATTCACCGGTTCTGATGACCGGTCGGCCAAGGTAATTGGTGGTGAGGTTCGCAAAGGTGGCGACTTGACGAGCGATCTTGTACTTCTTGCCGTTGATTTCTTTTGCGACATGTGTCGTGCGCGCGATGACGAGAAAGTCATGAGTGGTATTAGCATCACGAGGCAGTTCGAGTATCGTTGGATTGAAAAGCTTGTGGCCAGTCTTTCTCGCATCGATCTTGTTATAAAAGCCCATGTTGTTCCGTAGACTGGTCAAGAGATGATAGTCGACATATGGTTTATCCTCAGCGTCGTCGCCACGGTCGAGGCGGAGATCGTAGTAGTCATCTTGAGTATTCGATTGATCCTTCTTCTTATCGTCATCGTCTTTGTGTTGGGGTCGTCGATGGAAAGGCTCCTTTGGTGATGTCTTCTGTGGGGGCTTGGAGCGGTTGGATTCTTCAGGTGGGGGTTGCTCCTCATAAAAGAAAGGCCGTTCTTGGACTGGTGTGAGTGAGAGACCGTCTGATATTTTGATGTGAAATATTGTGGTGAGAATAATGCAGAAGGTCAAAATGGCCACGAACGTTAGCACGCCGCGCAGCAAGTGGTTGTGAGACCGCATGGTGATATCATGAAGCCGTAGTGCAGTGCAGTGCAGTGCTGTGATGTTGAGATGAAGGAGAAAGTTAAGCGGCCAAAGCTTGAATGATATACGAGAGGGACTGTCGGACTGGGTCATACGAACCCACATCGTATTCCGTTTCGTCATAACACCCACCAAACCAAGGTCAAGGTTATAGTGGAGGTCAAGGTTCTGGGTCAAGGTTGTTTAGACGCCGCGTGGTCAAAGACTCAAGCTTTCGCCAAGCACTGTCAGTTCTGCCCTCTCCCTGTATCCCTGTATCCCTTGTAGTGAGTGCCCTGCAGGCCTAAATGCCCTGTACCATCCGATCTAACCGGGTCTCCGCAGTTCTCGGCCCTGCTACTGGATCTGCCGTAAAAAAGTGAAACCCCTCCTCCTTAGCCTCCCTATCTCGCACTCTGTTTAATCTGAAACATGATTCATACCGTAAAACAACTGCGACACCATTAATTATCCTTGCGTTCATCAGTGGCGGTTGGTAAAACGGCAACTAGCCGCTGGAATGCAAGCCCAGCTTCACTGTGCAGTGCTCAAAATAGAAGCGCGTCCAGTGGAATAACGCCATTGCAACGTGCCAGAAACATTCCCAGACGCCACAAAAAAGGTTTGGCACGCAGCTGAGCATGGCCTCTATCGAATTCCAGCTCCACTCAGCGAGCGAGTCAAGCCGCGCAAGCTCTTTATTGACATCACTTTCTTTTCGGCACGGCGATCCGCGGGGACCCCCATGCAATCAATTATAAACTGCCGACTTGCCGTGGGAAACTCGGAATTCTTGTCATACCTACTGCTGCTGTAAGCCTGTAAGGAGTAGGATAAGCCCCGTTTGCTTTGATTGCGTGGAACAAGATGTCGCACAATACAGCTGGTGAGACGTATCCTTGAAACCAGGCAGAGGTGATAGATTGGACGGGGGCGGAGTTTCTGTGAGTAATGTGATATCGAAGCGATGCAATGCGCCTATTTTTCTTGGCGACACACGATTTGTGACATGGACGTGAACGATGGATCGGACAAAACATTTGCGCCTGTATCCTGCTGGCTTGCGCCGTATTGGAGATGTACAATATGTGGAAATAACACGCCGTACATTCTGCTGGCTCAATGACGCGCATCCAATGCTTCGATTTTTATCTCAGTCATTGGCAAACGCCTCCAATCTCACGAATTGATGACTTAAAATAGCTGCAACGTTGGCAACGTCGTTGGTTCCGTCACTTTCAAATACGGACTTGATCGTGCCACTTGAGCGCTAGCCACCGTTGACTATTGACGATGGCTTCGGCTAATACCCAATACAGAATGACAGCCGCTTCTTGAAGACCCTTATCTCTGAAGAATCATACTCAGCCTTCGATGATGCAGCTTCAACATCCAACATTCTGCAACGTTGCTCTTGAGATCTGACAGACCGGGTATCTCCTCTTGCAGCACCTGTCAACGTCGCAACCGGACATTTCGAACACGATAAAGTCAGCGCTAGTATCTTTCAAGCCGCATCGGCTATCCCGTCCGTTGCGGCTGCAAGCTATCTGAAGGTTTTGCTTAGGGTCTTGGCAAAAAAGAACGAGACTGGGGCCAGGGTGAGCTTTATTTTTATTTTTATTTTTATTTTTATTTTTATTTTTATTCCACTTAGCATTTGTGACTTGCAGTCTCATAAGGCAGGATACGAGAAAGCACGGATTGTTTCCGTGGTGTTCTGATTAAACTGTCAGCAGTTCGTATACGAGCATCACGAGTTCAAAACGTGCCATTCAACGACAAGGTACCCAATCTGGGGAAGGACTCGCTTGCAGCACCCGGACAAAAGGATTCAACTGAATTGTAACTGATCCATGATCAGATCATCCCATCAGCTCATGACATTTGATAGTGAGGATGAAGGGTAAAAAGATGACTTGGGAAAAAGGAAGCGGATAATGGTGGATTTAAACCACCTATCTTGGACGAACAGGGAATCGAACCCTGGACCACTCCCAGAAGGACGTCTCTTAAGAGAAAACATGCTAAGGGAGTATTATACCACTAAACCATTCGCCCGCAACGACTTATGATTGGATGAGAGGAGCTGGACAATTTCAGAACATGGAGATTGTTTATGCGCTGCGCGCCGTTTTTCACAGTGATTCCATGTCATTTGGCTTCCATAAGCAAGCGCAACGAGAAGAATTTAATTCAATGTCTCTTATATAATCTTCTTCACAATTTGCCAACATTTCCCGAGATCCCTTGGGAGGACAGGGCGCTAGAGTACAAAGTTCCTGACAAGTCCAGGGTAAGCTCGCCAGATCAGTTTGGTCTGTCCAGTCGATATATCATTTTGGCAGTATTGAAATACGCCTCATACTCAATATCATCCTCCGTATCGTCCAAATCATAATGATAATGACCTCCAGCATTTTTCCCGTCTGCAGCGTAGCAATGCGTATGCTCAATCCGTAAGCCCATCTTTCCTCCAGGATCAGCTGAATGCAACACCGATAAACAAAGCATTGGTGCGTCAAAGTTGTGGAAGGTCAACCAATTATCCACATCTTTACGATGGTCAAATGGCAAATCTTTCTCGGCTGGGAAGTCAGGCATGATATGGTATTTTGCCTTGCCGTTCTTGACCAAGAAGAGTCCACCGAGACTGACGGTCTGCGAATCGCTGTATGCTTGATGGAGACCTTTTCGGATACACTCTGCAAAACTTCTCTCAGAGCCTGTTCTCTTCCGAGCTGTAATCTTGATCACTGGTCCCGGATTGCCTGAGGAGCCGAATAAGTTGATCATCAAGGCGCAGTCCAAAGAAGGACTCTTCTCGACATGGACAGCGCTTGTCTCCTTGTCGATCTTTGCATAACGACTCTCATTCTTGACACTCTCAAAGCTGCCTTGCCAGCCAATATTTGGCGCAAGCTCACAGTTCTGCCCAACGACAGGATGCGGGCCAGCTCCAGCACCGAGTAATCCCCCCTTCGCGGGATCCATATCCATAGCCTCCGCAAGCTCAGCCATGGACCAAACATAATCCATCTTGGGGCGCGGGAATAAATTCGGTTGACCTCCTACATCTGCTATCTTCTCATCCCCTGATAACCCCTGAGTAGCTAGATGATAGGGCGCTTGCCGAAGATCCGGGCAGGGCACGACACTCACTGTGGAGTGCTCATAATTGGCTGCCAAGGGGGCTTGAAGTTTAGCCGCCAATTCCTCCAAAGTTGGCGGAGATAAAGGATACTTTTCGATGCGCATGGTTAACCTTGGGGCTTGTGTTGATCTGCATAAAGATGAAATGATAACGCCGCTTCGGAAATGGCAACATCACAGCCTCATAGAACCAAAGCGGGGTCCGCGGAGCATAAACTCAAAATCGGTTCCAGGTAAAAAGACAAACTCAAAGTAATTGAAGTATTACGCGTCCATAACTTTATTATTCCACTGAATGTCACCAATGACGCACGTGGGATGGATGGATAGAAGATTAGAGGTGCTGAAGCATAATCTGCAAAAATGAAAGCCTCGCTAACGCTCGCAATCGAATATAGGAACAGCCCGATGCGGGGGTCGAACCCGCAACCTTGAGATCGCGTACTCGTAAGAGTCTCACGCTCTACCGATTGAGCTAACCGGGCGTGGCTCTTGATGATGTCTGTTGGATCTCTAAAATGAAGACTATGCAGCCAAACTCCACTCCCACTGACATTTACAGATCAGACCAGCTTCACGAGATACATTGCAGCTAAACCATATGGGTCAAAGGTAATCTCGTTGTTTTCTTCAAGTATTTTATCATTTATTGGCGAATAGCTAGCGTATGATACTTAAATCTGGTTGGTGCTAGTCGCCCAAACGGCCTCAGCCTCATCATCCTCACCCTTGTACAAGACAACATTTCCATCATCCTGTACAACGAGATAGACCTCATCACCCTGGCCACAAGTGTCAGAAGCCCAAACAGCTTCGTCGTCATGGGTACTGTGTAGCCCGTCAGCTCATGGGATATGCCTTCACGGGTCGTATACTTACTACAAGACAAAGTTGCCATCTTCTTGAAGATGGATGCCCTTGATGTCGTCGCGCTGGTCTTCTGTGTTCTGCCACACAAATTCACCTTCCCAGTAGATGGCGATCTTGCCGTCTTCTTGCATTCTGAATTCGTTACTGCCGCTGTCGCTGGTGAGGCTGTCACCTGGGTACAGCCAGTTGTCGTTGTCGAGTCTGCCCATTTTGAAGGTTGTTGAGAGTAGAAGAATTGGTAGGGAGAGAGAGAAGAAGCGTGTAGTGTGATGATGTGAGTTGTTTTGGATGATTGAAGAAGAGAACGGCGTCTTTATATACAACTCATCCCTCATCAACCCCGCACTCTCCTTCTCTTTCATTCTCTGAGGCTGTGTTCCAGTCTGGGACATGCATATGTGCCAAGCTTCAAAGTCGGAGGTTGAAGTTATCTTCACGAGAGGCCTCACAAGCCTCAACATCATACAATGCGGAGGAGTCGGCTATCTGATCACTCCCGCCCGCATTTTACCGCCTTGGCCTCCCACATATTATAGGGTGAATCCTAGCCAAGAACGGAAACGGCATCTTTTCTCCCAGCGGTTATGCACGTCCCAGTCTGGGCGAATTCAACAAGAGGCTTGGGTTACGAGATGATATCCCTTATTGCGCCACGTCGCCTGCATATTTCAGATCAGCGCCCTTCTTGGGATTTACTGGTAGCTGGAGTGTCTTAGCGCTGACACGTGAGTGGACCGGGATACTCGGCTTGCGCGTACGAAATGTCCAATGCACAGGGTTTTCTAAAATACTAATTAGTAAATTAGTATTTTTAGTATATTAAAATTTTCTTAGTATTAGTATACTAATACTAAATTTTTTTTAGTATTAGTATACTATTAGTATTTTTTTTTTAATATTAGTATACTATTAATATTTTTTTTTTAGTATTTATACTAATTAGTATTTTTTTTTAATATTTACTAATACTAAAAATCTTTAGTATTAGTATACTAATACTAAAAAAAATTTAGTATTAGTATACTAATATTAAAGTCTTTTTTCTTTAGTATTAATATACTAATATTAAGAAAATTTTAGTATTAGTATATTAATACTAAAGATTTTTTAATATATTAAAAATACTAATTTACTAATTTATATTTTAAATAAGCTATATATATTATAAAACAAAAGAATTTAAATATTATTTAAATCTTTTTTTACTTTTTTATAATACTATTAACTTTACTATTAATTAAATAATTTATAATATATTATAAGAAACTTTACTTTTTTATTTAAGCTTTATAAGCCTATTAAAGGCTAGTGCTTTTTAAATTAAGTAAAAAGTATATCTTATTTTTTTTTAAATTTTAATAATTTTTATAATAGTTATTTTATTATTATTAGGTCTAGCCCTCTTTAGGAAATTTAATACCTGCTTTTTAAAATATTTATATAAACCTTAGGATTTTTTATTTTAGGAACTCCTTTTTAATTAAAGACTTATTAGCTTTTTAATTATATAATATATATTATTAAATTCGGAAAAATTTACTTTATTTAATAGACCTACTTTTATCCTATAAATCATACCCTATACCTTATTATTTAGTAGTTATAACCTTTTATTTACTTAATACCTTTTCTTTTACCTTATTAGTTATTATAATATATCTTACTATTTATAGTAAATTTATTAGCTATTTTATTTAAGCCTTAATAGCTTTTATAAATATATAGCTTTAATATTATATTTAAAAGTAAATCTTTAAATAGTTTAATTATAGCTTTAAAGTTTTAAATATAATATATAAAATTAAACCCAAGTGTTCATTAGCTATATTTACCCTTAATTTATGTTCCTTATACTGCTCTACATTGCCTTACGACCTGATCTAATCTATTACTAACTTACCAAGCCAGCTTTAGCCCGCTAACATTTATAGTTTTTCCCCTAATACCAAAACCTTCATTTTATAATTTACCTTTTTACCCCTCTTTTCCCTTTCACTTCCTTTCCTTTACCTTACGATAGCCCTTAATTCCCGCGATACAACATTTACACTATCAATTCGACTACTTTAACCGCGCATTTTAACTCCATAAACTACACCCAGTATTAGCCATTGCCGCCGCCTAATCTAATAGCTATAATAAAGGCCTATTACTCTATTAATAGGTCCTGATCCTGCCTTAAGCAATTAGCTAGGTCTTCTAAGGCCCTCAATTCATTTATAATAGTTAGTATAATAGATGCATTTTATATATCTAGGAGCCTTACAGTACAATTAAAGATTGCAAGATTAACTTACTATATTAGCATTAATTTATTAATATGCGGCAGGTTTTTGCTTATAATATTTAGATATTAAAAGAAGGTATATAAATTAGGGATATTATTAATATTAAAATCGTTAATATTAGTTAGATTACTGTTTATATAGGCATTAACTGCTATAACAGGATAGTTATAGCTATTAATACTAATTACGCAGCGTAGCATCTTTAGATAGTCTTTGTAGTTTCTGGCTTATTTAGAATTAGGCCTTTAAGGTTAGAGCCTTAGTGTTAATTGCCTTAACCGGGTGATAATAGAGAAGGCCTTTAGCCTGCCAAGGCTAGGGAAAATATCTTTTTATACTTATAGATTAAGGCCACTTATTCAGTTAGATTATAAGGTTAAAGGCAGCGCTATATAACCTTAAGACTTGCTTTTAAAGTTATTGTATTTTTTGGCATTATATATAATGCCTTATATGTAATATGCTAAAAAATAAGTATTATATTATATTATTCTCATTATAAGACCTTATTAGCTATACCTTATGTATTGCTGCAGAGACATTTTATCTTTTTAATATAAAATTAAAATAATATTAAATATTATATATTAAATATTAAAAAACTATAATATAACTAAATTAAATTAAATTAAAAATATTAATTTTCCTTTTCTTTTTTTCTTATTACTATATTTTCTTCTTCTAAAGATATAATATTATTTTCTTCTTCTTTTTCCTATTTATATTCCTCTTCTATTTCAGTAATAGATTTATTTTAGCTTTTTAATAATATAAGCTTTTTTACTAAATTAAGATTAAGTCTATTTCTATTTTTAGTAATAATATTATTACTAATAAAAAAAGTAAACTCTATAGAAGCTAAAGTAATAAGAATAGCTAAATATCTTCTAGCTAAAATAGCTAATATAAGAAATTTATAACTATATCTTTCCTAGTAGCTTAAAGGACTTTCCTATATAATAATATTATTATTTTAATTTATTAAAAATATAAAATATCTTAAAATAAAAATTTACTTACTTCTCTTATAGATACTCTTTCTATAAGATATATAGAATATTCTTTAGAGGTTTTTATAGCTTTATTATATAAATCACTCTTAAAATCTAAGTTATTATTAGAAATAGGAAAGCTATTTAATTTTTCTAAGTTAGTAGAAAAGTTTACTTCAGTCTAAATACTAAAAAAAATTAGAAAAAAATTATATTATATAAATATTAAATAAAATACTTACTAAGAATATTTTACTTTAAATAAATTTAAAATATCTTTATAAATAGCCTTATAGTAATATAAAAGGCCACTTTCTTTAAAGTATATTAATTTAAACCTAAGGTCTAAAATAATACTAAAAAAATAAGACTTATATTCTTTTAAATCTCCTTTTTTAAGCTTTTTAGGAAAATATTTTTCTAGCTTTTTAATACTATAATTAGTAGCATTATATAAAGATAAATAAAAAGTATTCTATTTTAAATAATATTAGTAAATACTTTTTAATAAAAGAAAATTAATATATTACTTATTATAGCTATATTTTTAAACTGGCTTAAGGTATTATACTTAATTTTAACTTTTTCTAGCTTATTAAATATTTTATAAATAAATAATAAACTTAAGTTTAAAGTAATATATACCTAGCCTTATAATTTAATAGAAGGAGTTAAAAAAATAGAAAAAAGATCCTTTAATTTAATAATTAAAGGGAAATCTCTTTCTATACTTATTAAATTTTTTAATTCTTTATTTTTAGTATTTTTTAATAGAAATAAAATAGCTTCTTTTAAATCTATTAAGGAATTAAGTATATAATAAGTAAAATTCTAATAAGTTAAGTTATCTATAAATAAGTATTAGTAATTATAAATATATATATATATATATATATATATATATACTTTACCTAAAAATAGATTTTTTTTATTATATTTTAAAAGATTATTATCTTTAGCTTTTTTAATACCTTTTAAAAGAAGGGCTTTAGGCTCTTAGGAGTATTTTATAATAGTAATAAAATGCCTAATTTATAAAATTAAAGCTATAAAGTTAGTATTTTTTAAAAAGAATATATAATAATATAGTTTTTTAAACTTATAGCTATTAGAAAAAGAAGGGATTTTTAAAATAAAAGAATTATTATCTATATTTATTATATTTTTATTAATAAATATAGTTAAATCTTCTTTTATTTTTTTATTTAATAAAAACTCTTTTAATATATCTTATACTATAATATTTATAATATATATAATATAGCAGATATCTCCTTTAAAAGTATTATTTATAATATTTAAATAATATTTAGAAAAATACTTTATAAAAGTATTATTATTACTAGTATTATTTCTAGTAATACTATAAAAAAAGTTAATTATATATATATTTAAATATATCCGGGTGACGATGGAGAAGGCCTTCGGCCTGCCAAGGCCGGGGAAAACATCTTTTTATACTTGTGGATTGAGGCCACTTGTTCAGTTGGATCATAAGGTTAAAGGCAGCGCCGTATAACCTTAAGACTTGCTTTTAAAGTTATTGTGTTTTTTAGCGTTATATATAACGCCTTATATGTAATATGCTGAAAAATAAGCATTATATTGTGTTATTCTTATTATAAGACCTTATTAGCTATACCTTGCGTATTGCTGCAGAGACATTTTATCTTTTAATATTTAAATATATAAAAGAAATTATTTACCTAATAATAGATCCTAATTCTAAAGTATTATAAGAATTTAAAATATTATTAAATTCTTTAAATATATTAGATCTAGAGTGTTTTTCAGTTAGCTTTTTAAAGCCTATATAGTAAATAAATTAGTATTTTTTTAATAAAAATAATAATAAAGTATTACTTATTAAATAATATTTTAACTTAAAAGTTTTAGAAATAAATATTAAAATAATCCCTAAATAAGGGTCTTAATTACTAGTAGTTTATAAGTTAAAGGTTAAAGAAAAAGACCCTAAAGAATTAATATTCTCTAGAATTTCTTTTTCTAATATAGCCTTTTGCTTATTAAAGAAAATAGTTAAATTATCTCTAATATTAGACTTAGTAATTTTAGGGCTATTATTATTAAAATATTAATATAATATATATAAATAATATAAAAAAAAGCTTACTTATTATAATATTTTAATAAATTATTAAAAGATTTAGAATAAATAGTATTAAAGGAAATATTATTATTTATTAAAAATAATAATATCTTTTTAAAAGCTATATCTTTTAAAAAAGTAATAACTTTAGTATATTTAGATTTAGATAAATCTAAAGCTTCAGGATCTATAATATCCCTTTCTATATTTTATTAATTATTTCTTTAAATATTAAAATAAATATTAAAAAATACTTACTTCTTTTTAAATTAGGGTTTTTTTTACTTTTAGTATTATAAGCTATTTTAGGGTAATTACTTATATAATGCTTTATAAAGTTAGAAGACTAAAAACCTTCTATTTTTTCCTTTTTAATATAAGTATATCTATAAATAAATTAATATAAATATTATTAAATAATAAAAAAAAAGTATTAATAAATTATAAAATAATATAAATTATAAAATAAATAATAAGTAACTTATAAAGTATATTTAACTAATAAGAATTCTTTTTCTTTTTCCTTTTTAGGTAATATTTCTTTAGTAAATAACCCTTTATTAAAAATATAAATATTAGGGTTATATTTATCTCTTTTTTAAGGGGTAGGGTTATTTAAAAATATATAAGTTAATATTATATTATAATATAAAAATAAATAAATTAAATTATATTTATATTTACCTTTTAATTTAAGGATAAAAGAATTATCCCTAACTTCTATACTACTTTTAAGCTCTATAGTAAAGCTAGATTAAGTATTAAAGCTAGATTCTATTTTTATATATATATAACTTAGTAATAATATATATAAAAAGTTAAAAAAGCTAAAAAAAAGTTTAAAAATAATATAATAAAATTCTTTTAATTTTTTTTAAAAAAGTATAATTTTTAAAAGAGTTTTTTTTAAATAAAGCTTTTAAAAAAGGGTTTTTTAAAAGAGATTTTTAAAGAGGTTTTTTTTTAAAGAGATTTTTAAAGAGGTTTTTTTAAAAGAGATTTTTTAAAGAGGTTTTTTTAAAAGAGATTTTTAAAAAGATTTTTTTTTAAAGAGATTTTTAAAAAGAGATTTTTAAAAGAGTTTTTTTAAAGAATATTATTTTAAAAAAGCTTTATTAAAAGAGTTTTTTTTAATTTTAAGTTAATAAAAAAATAAATATAAATATATTTTTTTTAAAGATTTTTAAAAGTAACCTATATGTAATTAGTATTAAATTTTAAAATAAAAATACTTTTTTAAATCTTTAAAAAATAAATAACATAAAATGCATTTTAATATAAAAAATAATAATAATTCTAAAAAAAAAACGCTTAATAAAATCTATAAGTCTATAATTAATAGCCTTTTATAGAAAGAAAATCTCTTTTTTAAAGATAAATACCTATTAACTTATAAATTAAGGATATTATAAAGAGAAGGTAGAGGGCTTATAAAGCTTTAAATAGTAAATATAATATTACCTTACCTATTATCCCTAATAAAGGTAAGCTTTTTATAAAGAGAAGCTATAAGATTTTAAATATAATATTTTATAGCTATTATCCTTAACTTATAATACCCCTAATATATAAGCCTTCTAGGATTTTTTTTATTTCTTTAAAAAAGACCTAAAATAATTAATAATATATATATATAATAAAATAAAAATAAAAAGAAAATACTTAAAAGATATAAAAATATATACTTAATAAGTTTTTTTTATAATATATTTTTAAAATAAGAAAAATAAGATATTAAAAAAGCTAGTTAGTTATTTATTTTATTAGTTAGTTAGTTAGTTAGTTAGTTAATAATAGAAAAGGAAGTAGGTAAAAAAGGAATTCCTTTTCTCTTTTATAGATATTTTAAGTCTAGGAATAGGAATATAGGAATAGAAGTAGTACTAGTAAAATCAGTGAAATTCAGGTATTAAAATAATATATCTCTTGATCTCTTACTATTTCTTAATCTTAAAAAACTATACTTTAAAATTAAAGGAATAAATTTATAATCTTAAATAGATTATTATCCTGTTATACAGTATATACAGTGCTATTAATACTAATAGTTTTTGATAAATAAAATCGTTTTTTTGCTATTTAATGACCTACTTTTTAAAGTTTTTAGCTATATAGTTAAGGTAGTATTACACAGTATTAAGCAGATAGATAATTAAGCCGTCAGACAGTCTATACAGTGCTATTAGCACTATACTTATAAGTCTTACTAAGTAAAAAAATTACTATTTAATAGATATTTTTTTATAATTTTAGCTTTAATAGTTTTAAAGATATAGCTATTTTATAATTATTATAAATATATTTATATTTATAAATATATTAAATTTATATTATTAAAAAGTTATATATATTAATTTTATAACTTAAATATTACTATTTATTTTAAATAATAATATTAATTTTAAAGTTAATTAAATATTTTAAATTAAACTTTTATAATATATTTATTTTAATTATAAATAATTTTATTAAATAAAATATATAAATATAACTTTTTAATAATATAAATTTAAAAGTAAATACTTTACTTTTATTAAATTAAAAAGTATTATTAATTATAAAAAATTTAAAAATAATTATTTTATTAAATATTTATAAAGTATTTTAAATTTAAAGTATTTTATTTAATAAAATACTTTATTTAAATTATATTAAAAATAAAAATAAATAAAAATCTTTTAACTTTATTATATATAAGTATAATATTATTTATATATAATATTATAGTAATATTTATTAAATAATTATAATATATTTTTTTTATTTTAAATAAAAAAGCTTTTATTATATTTATTTATTTTTAGTATTTTTTTAGTATTTTTACTTAATATAAATACTATTAATATTTATATTAATTAGTATTTTTTTTTAGTATTTACTAAACTAAAAAAATTTTAGTATTAGTATACTAATATTAAAAAAATTTTAGTATTAATATACTAATACTAAAGTTTTTTTTTCTTTAGTATTAGTATATTAATACTAAATTTTTTTAGTATTAGTATACTAATACTAAATTTTTCTTAGTATTAATATACTAATACTAAATTTTTCTTAGTATTAGTATACTATTAGTATTTTTTTTTTAGTATTAGTATACTAAACTAAACTAATTGCAAACCCTGGCCAATGCATGGTTGGCTTGGCGCTTACATACATCAAGGAGCAAGTTGTTTTATGGCTCATGCACTATTTGACATGGTTTTTTATGATGATCTCCCTCCTCCTCATGTTTCAGATGATCTGATCTGCGAAGGTTATACTCATGCAGACCTCCTGAAGGACATACATGATGGCCATGTCTATCGATTCTGTAAATAAGAGCGATGCTTGCGTGAACGCGAAACGTATACCCTGAGGTACCAAAAGAATGGGCCCCTCTATACTAAGGCTTTGTTTGAAGAGTGGCTATGTAGTCCTTGGTCAAGTGGCTGATGAACAACTTGATCAGACAATGGCCCAAACGACCTGTGACACGGGAAGCCCAAAATATAGGGTCATATCTTTTGGATTGACAGTGGGGTATCTTGACTTGCGCCCTCAATATCTCTTGCAGTTTCTGACATGTGACACCTAGCTGGCACTCGCTATTCGAAGCCACTCATCTATCGCCGCAAGTGCCCTCCGAGGCACTACCTCATAGCTCTTCTCGTCATACGTCTCGTTCAGTGTCCGACGCAGTATCCTTGCCTTTCTCAACATGATCCTACTCGCACCGTAGGGGCTATTTGCTTCTACAAAGCTATTTACCTTTCCTTCAGCCTGACGCCTTCGTTCCCGGACATCCCCACTCTCTTCTCCCTCCACAAGGCAAAGCTGACAGCGACATGCAAAGTTCCATGTCTTGCGAATGTTTGCCCTTCTTGCCTCATAGTCACTCGAGTCCTCGTAGCTATGGGTGATCTCTTCACCACCTGCAATTCTTCCTATAGCGCGAAAGATGATGAGATCACCAACTAAATCCTTCTTTGTGTTGGGGATACACGAATGGTTGATGTACGATGCACGTATCCAAAGGCCAGTACTGGCATTGCTTACATCCTGATCTCCGGTTTGCTGACCCATGCCAAAGGCGTTGCGTTGGATAATATCGTGTACCTGAAACGTGTCAATCACGGGCGAGCCATCGACATCCTGCAACCTTTCACCAAGTCCACGGTAGTCTCCATGGAGACTGAGGACCTTCTCGACCTGAGATGGGTTGTTGAGAAGCCTTCTCACAACGGCCTTGTGCAAACCCGCCGGAAAGACCTTGATAGCAGCGTCTTCTCGAATATCACACGCCAGCGCCGTAAACGTTTCAGTCTCATGACTCCAGGCTGCACAAAATGCTTTCTCACACAGGATGATCTCGTTTGTTTCAATGTCTCTGGTTGCAAAAAGACCGCGACCAGCTCCAGGGCTGGTTTTGATCTCTGTTGGACCGTAATACGAGGCTGTGTCGGGTCTACCTCCCGTCTTGGGCAGATTGCTCACAATTTTCTTCATATTGTAGACACCCTCAGCCTCTTCTCGCATTCTTGCATCGACTCTTCGTAGATGTAACCTGGGCTGCTGGTCTTCTGGTAGGAGTCTCTCTTGCTGCTCGAAGTAGCGTCGAGCCTGGAAGAACTCGCCTTGAGAGTATGCCGCAATACCTGCGCGATTATATGCTTTGGCATCAAGAGACTTAAGCTCCTTAGTCTCACCACAAGTAAGAGAGTTCAAAGCATCCGATATTGCTTCATCGAATCTCTGAAGTTGAAGGTCGACATGGGCTCGGTTACGGTACAGGTCTTTCCGTACAGTCTCACAACCTCCTTCACTCTCCAAAAGCTTCAGACCCTCCGTATACCAAAAGTACGCGCCTGGATAGTTCTTCATCTTCAGAAGTGCGTCGTTTCCCTTCATCTTGTATTCGCTTGGAGATACACTGTCTGGTCTTTTAGAGTGACGTTCTTTGTCTCTCCAAGATTCTGGGCTCTCGGAGATTGCGGCAATTATTAGGTCTGATGGATGATCTATCCGGATTATGCATTCTCCATGGGTATTGAGAGTGTAGTATGGCTCTTTGATCACCAGCTCAGAAGCTATCTCCAAGGTATTGCTGCCATACTGCGATGTATGAAGAAAGACCTCCAGCCGCTCCACCTCGTCAGACAACTGGCTTTTGACGACAGTCCAGGAGGATGCCTGGAGTATGCAAACGGGTGAGATACGGCGCAAGGCAAGGAAGAAGCCCCGATGGTGCGTTTCCATCCTCAGGTCTTTGATGGTCATTGGCTGTAGATCCGCAACTTTGGCTGTACTGGGGGGATATTGCATGCCTACGCCGTAAGCTACCATTGTCTCTCGACTCTTTCTTGGAGCACCAAGCCCGAAGGCTGCAGAGGAAATCTCTTGCATCAGAGACGTAGAGATAGCCTGCTCGATTAAGAGTTTGGGATCTGTAGGTTCCCTCGAGTGGCTTGTCTGTTCTTCGCGCAGCCTTGCAAGATCTTTGATTGTGCGTTGGATACGCTCTGACTCTTCAGGAGACATGAAAATGGTGTTGTTTGCCATCTTAGTAAGGATGAGTTCTTGTACACCTAAACGTCTGATATAGAACTAAGGGGTGAGATTATATGCCGACCAGGATGGGCATGCTGAAAAAGATGAAGAATGGCCCTTTATTAGGGGATCAGAGGATCTAATCTTGTTTGCGATCAACCTCGAGGGATCGAGATAGCATAGTTACAACTATCGAGTGATTCATGCCGACAAGTTCTCTAAGGTAAGCACTAGATACCGATTTGTTTCCAAGTGCAACCCGTTCCATGTTACCTCGCGACACGAAAGGGGAAAATGTCCACTTTCGAAGGGTCGGGTTGGTCAATGAACTGCACCTTGTGGGCGAAGGACTTTCACCGTTCGATGCTGAACCAGTCAGAAACCTGGGAATCCGAAATATCCACTGAAATGGAATTTTGAATGAAAGGAATCTCGAACTGATCGTCGGTTTGATAAGTTCTTTGTTCCATGACTCTGAAGGATCGGGTCTGACTGTGCCGGCGGAAATGGACCAATGGCAAAGCCCCTTTTCCGAGCGCGCCAATGAACATCCAGTATGTTCAATGAAGCGAAACCTCTGTTTAATCCCTTGACTCTGGTCCTGAAATGGCAATTGGCTAGGGCAAGTTCTATCGTCTTCGTGGTGTATTTCTTCTATCCTAGTATTTTGTCCATACCTGGTTTCATCCTGATCATGGGAACTGTACTACTTCAAGCTTTCTCCAGAGTCTTGAATCGAATTTTAACGACTTCACCGATTGTGTTTGACGAGATATTGTGCCATTTGCTATTTATCATTGCCTCGCACTAAGAGAATCCTGTACATAAAGTAGAGTCGGATCATTAGAGAAGCCCCTAGAAGGATGTCGCTCAAATCCTGAACAGCAACGACTGTCTACTAGAGTCTTGACATCCTGTCAAGTGCCATTCAGTTCTCAGCAATCTGCCCAGTAGGGAGCATTATGGCACGATCGAGGGCATATGGTAATCCACGGTGACGCCCTCGAATCATCATCAAACATATTACTGCCTTTCCAAAAGTTCCAAACATGCCACAGAGTGAGGTGCTCACTGTTGGGTATCCAAGACTCAACCCAACATTACCGCTGACCAGAGGGTTAGCACTTATCTCCCACACTGATCCCGCCAAAGCAACACTTACTATGCAGAGGTAACTTCAAACAAGACCGAAAATACCGAGAAAGCCTGGGATGAATGTCAGATTATACCCTTGCTCTCACACTAGGAAGCACACTTACAGGCTCGTTGACATCTGCGATCCTTGTCGACTCAGAAATACAGATACAAAAAGTACCCAAGAAGATATACCAAAGGTCGAAGCCAAGCTGGTTCTTCATATGCGTCAAGAGATAAGTTTTGCTGTGCTTCTCGTCCAGAGACTTCTCTTCTTCCCAAAGACCAAGGGACTTTTCCTCATAAGCATTCGATGCACGAATACTGATCGCGATGGGAAAAACGGCGATGTACATCATTATCAGTAAGCTGAGCTGCACAGCGGGACTGACGTTTGCAAGATTGAAGCTGGCGGTACCAGTATGGCGCGCTGATGCAGCCTGGAAGATAGCGGCTGGGATGCGTTGAGAAAGCGGAAGGGAAGAAACTTCGGGATTGGAGAGGTCGAGAATTATTATGAGAAGGATATCGATGAAGTTGAGAGCAAAGATGATACCGAAGAGGATCCATGTCGGGCCGCTGGGGAAGAGCAACGTGTAGCATCGACGAGGATAAGTGAGCAAGAATGCGAGGGACTCTTGTGTAGGTGAGGTCCTTGGTACCAGCTTTGACATGATCCAGATGCTCAGGCGCAGAAAGACGGGATAGAGCGTGTTCCCAGCGAATGCGAGGAAGCTCATCAGGATCATGGGCCACTTGGCAGTGCGGAATGAGATCATGGAGTCCGGTGTGAGAGTAAAACCTAAGTTATCATACATTGTCTGAGCAGAGTAGATGCCCCTGTGTGAAGTCAATGTGGTCAGCTAATTTATACTGCACAGGTCTCTGGGTGCTTACCACCAAGTCTTATCCTGCGCACTTGCCTGCAAGATATCCGCGTAGTGCTTATCAGCAGTATGGATCCAGCCGACGAGACAAACCGCACCAAAGATATGAAGACCAAAGAAGTAAACTGTCGATAGTTTTAGCCATCATGCACCTCTTGCCGACTCGAAACGCAAGAACCTACCCACAACGATCTTCAGCAACAGCTTCAGACTTCTATACTCGATACCACCGAGAATCTCTCGATCATGGGATGTGAGGTTCTTGAACTGCGAGTTCCGTCCGAGGGTAGCTTGCCGTGAGAGGAATGGGACGTCGTTGATGGCAGGCTGTCGGTTTGAGTCTGAAGAGATGGGCCGTGGCTGAGGCGCGGTCTGTGATCCCAAAACCAGGAGGGAGGCTGCTACGCCCGCAGCCCGATCCATGGAGCGGGAAGCTGTGACTTTTAGACCGTCATCGCTGCTGAAGCGTCGGCGGCGACGCATGGAGAAGCTTCCGTCATTCTGATTTCTGCTGGGTACAGGTTTGATTGCATCGTCTATGGTCGATCAGTAAAAGAGCAGATACCTTACGGTAGAGTTCCTCACCATCATCACTATCTTCCGGATGCCGCGCCGCTCTGGGAGCAATTGGATACCCTTGGCCGATCTATCAGTACTCATCTCAGGCGTTTCGGAGTAGACTTACCGCGATCGCGAGCTCGCGGACCAGGGATGTAGAGGGCATCGTCATCCTTGTGCTGTTCGGTGGATGGATCGAAGGTGATGGTCATGGTACGGGCAACTCGCCTGTCTTCATTTGCAACTGTAGGATCCTCTTCGACGAGGTCATCTGTCGCTTTAGCCTTACCATTCGTCTCATCAGTGGCTTCAGCAGAGTTCTCAGTTGTATCAGCAAGGACTTTCGGTTCATTGTGAGTACTCTCAATGTCGACATCAGTTATGCCTGTGCTGTTGCCAAGCATTTGAGGAGCTGCAGGTTGCTATGATAAGCTTTGGGCAAACAATTGAATGGATTTGGAAAGTACTCACCAAGACGCTTTAGGTGCCTCTTGAACCAAAAGAGGCGCACGATGACTACCACAATATTTATGAAGCCCAGATTGGTCAAGATAGGGATGAAGTAAATGTAGAGCTGCTGATATGTCTTGAGATCCTTGACGTCGATACTGCCAAACAAGTCAGAAATCGTCACGAGGAGAATTCGTAACGCACGTGTTCAAGCCAGATTCCGTGGACGCACTGGCACCAAAGAACCAAGCATCGATGGCGGGCATGTTTCCGTAAGGGTACAGAATAGGGATAGCTATCAAGCCCATTAAGATGATGTACGCATCTAGCGGCAAATCAGAGATTAGCTATCACATGGTAGAGACTGCACGCGGAAGTGGGTAGCATCACAGTGTAGTGTGAGAAAGTTGATCGGAGGGCGCAGCATGTTGGGCGAGATGAGTGACGAAAGCCGCAGTCGTTGTATGGAATAAGGTTACGGTTGAAAAGGTGAGAAGGGACGGAAAAGCGCTCTAGACATTTTATACTGAGCAATTTGTTGCCCTGCCCCCTTCGGCATGCCTGAAACAGTCAGACTACTAGACAAAGAAGTCAAGTGCTGTGGGGTCACGCAAGATGTATTTATGATATGCTGGTGCAGCAAGTAGAAGCTTTTGGTAGGCATTCCCGGGCTGTTGGGATATGCTACACCTTTGCAGCCAAGATCACCACCAACGCAAGCGTATGGACGCAGAACAACGCACATCCACACTCATTAGCTCTTTGTTCACAATGAACACATATGGAACAAACACTCAAGTCAAAGGGAGGCCTCAAATTCAGATGACATGGTCTGCGGGCGTTGAGATCATAATGGAGGATCAAAAAGCTTGATTCTGTTTAGCACCAACCGGAGCTCAAGACCGCCCTCCCCGTCTTGGCCTTATTTCTCGGGGCGTCGGACTCTCCTCCGTCGACCGGTAGCCAATCGCTGGCTGGATGTGGTGGGACTAGTCGAGTCCCCAATGGCGATGGGATACTCTTTGGTCCAATCGAACGCGGCAAGTATTCTACAGAGTAGGCATTGTTTATTCGTTGTCTGTCATTTTACAGGCTGCTCCATCATTTAGCGACTCATTGGAGGTTTCAAAACAGACTCCATAAATCTCACGTTGGTGCATACCCTGTACCTCGATGTGAGTGAGACAGGGTTTGAGTAATGTGAGATTTTGTTGAACATGCTGCACTTCGTGACTGCATCACGGTGGACCTTTCTCATAAAATTTTACATCTTTTCGTCATTTAGGGAAAGAAGACAACCGTTTTCAATGTCAATAGAAGTCTTGATCATCACTGAGGTAAGGGGGCAGAGTAGAACAACAAGGCCAATGCAATGCAACATGAATTCTAGGAAACCACTATTCGTGCGTATGCTATAGACGTTGTCCAACTCTCATTTCATCTCATTTCATGCTCAAACACAAATGACCTCCCACAAATGATTCTTTTTATGACAGTTCGTAAAGAACGCCTCAAGAAGCCTCTGCCTTGCGACCGTAGACGTAGCGAACAGTCATGTAACCATGGACCTTTTTGTTTCTGAGAAACTTGCGCATCTCCATGAGGAAGACTTGATACTCGTCCTCAGGCCATTGAAGGATGGTCTTCCAGAGGAGGAGGGTGTAGCCTGGAGTTTCTCAGTATGGGAGAGAGAGGGGGGGAAGCTGGAGACGTACCTTCGAGATCGTTCTCGAGAGTCGCCTTGACGTAGTTACCGACCGAACGGAGTTCAGGGTCGCGGGCCCAACCACCAATAGGGAACTAAACCATCAGCCTTGCCTCACAATCTTTGGACTTTAACTCACCTTGTACTCAATACTCTTGATGTCGGTGAACCCAGCGGCCTGGATGCCCTTCTCCTGCAAATCACCCTCCTGCACGAAGAACGGGCTTCCAAGAGCAGCGCCACCTTCAGTGAAGAGCTTCGCCCAGAGCTTCAAGCAGTCAAGATCATCAGTGGTTCCGTCATCACTACGGATGTGGACGTCTGCTTCGGCGGATTGGATCCAGCCGTCGGGGGCACAGCAGCGGTAAGCTTCCTTGAAGAGGGACGCCCAGTCTTTGATGGCGCCGAAGAGATAGCGGATGTGGATGAAGTCAAAGGTGTTTGTGTCCCATGTCCAGCGGAGGGTGGCGTCGTCGATCTCGAACTTGACGTTGGGGGGAACCCAGCTGGGGATGGTGAGTGAGATGATTGGGCAGGGAAGGGGCATGGCGTA
Organism: Fusarium musae; assembly: GCF_019915245.1. Classification (NCBI taxonomy): domain Eukaryota; kingdom Fungi; phylum Ascomycota; class Sordariomycetes; order Hypocreales; family Nectriaceae; genus Fusarium; species Fusarium musae. Next base: position 1,572,367 of record NC_058397.1, read on the forward strand.
CCTGGGTTGAATGGGTGAGAGGTCAGAGCCGATGACTTCAGCCTCGGGGTATTCGTCTGCGAAATCACTAAATGGTGAGTCATCATCATGGTGGAGGGTTGAGATGCCTTACATCGCCCAGATACCTGTACCTGGTCAGCCAAGTCAACGAACGATATGCATGCAAGTCTCACCTGTTCCGGTTCCTACATCGAGTACTTTCTAATCGGTGTGAGCATGTCACAAGACCAATGATACATGCACTTACCTGCACGTTGTCCTTGATAGGGGCAAGGAAGAGCTTTCCACTGAGAAGCTGCGTCAAAGCGTGATGGCTAGCGAATGTCAGCAAGGTTCAGCCCCCGAGAAGGTGTCGCATACTTGATGTCAATGGACGCAGATTGCTGCTCATCGTTAGGAGTAAAGTACTCGGTAGGATGTCTATCACTGTGAAACGTCCGGCCCTGAATAGTGCGGTACTCAAGGATGCTGGAGGTGATGGAAGCAGTGGAGCTCGCCCTGCAGAACGGTCAGCAACGGTGAGGTAGTATCAGCAAGGGTCCCATACGCATCATCACCAACAGCCGAGTCGGTCTCACTCTCATCGCCATCCTAACAGGCATTAGTAACGGCCCGGAATACGCATATCTATACGAGAAATGCGTCAAACTCACCTGTGGATCAGCAGCGGGAACTAACTCAGGCTGCGGCGCTGGAGCTGACTCAACGGCCGACGCTAGATCGGACCGAGCCGCAGCAGGAGCAGCAGCAGGAGGAGAGGGGGGCTGTTCGGACATGCTGTATGTACTGCAGTGCGTGACCAACAGTATCTGCAAGGGCTGGAATATGACTCTGCTTGTGTCGTTCTGCGTGTGATGGTGGAATTTGACGTCGACCAACAGCGAAAAAGGGGATTGAGGGGAACTCTTGGGCACGCGAGGCGCGTTTGGTGATACGATAAAGAAACAGGTTTTGGTGGGGCTGGCATGCGGTTTAGAACGAATGCGGTTTGGGCTTGTTTGCTTCTGGGGAGCCAATGGAATTTATCGATGGGCAGTGCAGACGAGAAAAGAGGCTGTCAGCCGATGTTGAACACTCGGTAAAGGGAGTAACCGAAAGGAACAAGAGAGAAGACGATGTCGAGATCATTTGCGAAATCTGACAAAGTTCGAGATCGTATAGACTTTTAGAAACAACACAGATGGAAGAGGCATGCCCACCAATGCCATCGCTTATCTTTCAGACCAGCCAATCAGCAAGCAGCAGGCCACTCTATCCATGACCATACCAGACCAGACCAATACCAGGTCCCAAGTCGAATATATCAAAATCCATTGTTAGGCAATCAAAACAATCATTGACCCTCAGGTATCAAGGTCGTTGGTCACGTTATCATAAGTCTTGTTACTACAGTTGAATTGGGAGAATAGTTCTGCTTCTGCATGTATTGAAATCAGTCTACGGCCTTGACTTGGTCGGTGTCTATTCTTCTGAACCAAGTTACCGATCTGATTCCGATTTTGCCCTTTGTTGGCGTTTGTTTTCCCACTGTAGGTAAGGCGTTTGAGTGTCTCGGACGAGAGTTGCGTTCCCTTGACCCCAGCATGCGTTTGTCTGAAGCAGCTGGATATGGTAGTTCGAACCACTTCGAGTGGGAGCCGTAGTCTTCCCAGAGACATCCTCAAGTTGGCTCCTGGCCTGCCCGTTCAAATTGCCCCGGCTTGGACAATCTGCTCATAAAGAGCATCGCCGAGCGTCTCCTTCAGTGGCTGAAGCCACTTGCCCTCCCCGTTGTCCTCTATGGCCTGTTGCAGCTTGATGATTTCCAAAATCATCGTAAACACGATACCAGCGTTTCTCTGGGTCCTGAGGAAGTTTTCCAAATGCGCTAGGGCCTCGTGCAGCTTTCCAACTCCCATGTGCCTAGGGACAGCTTCACCGGTCTCGCCAGTTGCAATTCCGATGAGGGTCTTGTCCGCCTCGACAAGCGTCTTCCGAAAATTTTCAATGACTTGGTACGTTAATTCGTTAGCAGTGTCTTAGTTCATCTGATATTGCGACCAGTACTCACCAGGGTATTCAGTTGAATCGCGAAGACCAACAACCCGGGCCATGATGGGGGGTGCCTAACTCCCCACGTCAAGCTCAGGGCGGAGCATGATACTCATGTCCTCGTTCGCATCCCGCTGCAACTCCACAATTTCCTTAAGGTCGCCGACCACCTCTCGGTAGGCGTCGTTGACAGCATCGAGCACTTCGAATCCGTTTGGCTCGTCTTCGCTTCTGAGCGCTTCTAGGGCGGTGAGACACTCCTCCCACGCCTCGTGGGTGAAGTCACCCCTAGCCTTGATTTCTCTGATTATGCCCTCGAGATACGCGTGCGGTAGGGGGATGGCCGGGCGGTCCTCGATGTTCAGAGGCCGCTGAGGCTTATGCTCACGGCAAATGATTGAAAGAAACGTTCCAGAAAGGCCGTGGAGAAAGTCCATGTTCAGTGTTTCTTGAGGATACGGAGTGTCGAGGTAGCGGTATTTGAATATAGCGATCAAAAAGAAACAGAATAAAAAGTTAAGAGGGTGGATGAGATGTAGAAGTTGTGAAAAATAAGAACGGTAGGGTGCAGCACTAACCTTTAGTTACCAAATATGGTGGGAGCAGAGTGAATAGGGCTAAAAACCATACCCAAGTGTATATATAGATATTGATCATTGTGTAGTTAAATTTATTATTCATCTTTACGTAAATAATTACGATTTACTTTATTATATAGTCTTGTAGTGTCTGTTTAGCTTGGAGACTTGTCTTTGCTTTATATGAATCAATTAATGTAGTCCTGCTTGTCTATACTTGACTTGGTTGGCGGCTGTCGTGTGACTGAAAATGATGGCCTTGAAATTGGCTTTGATCTCAGCTCTCATATTCGTCCTGGATCGATTGCGACATTATTTGGCTTTTATTCCTTATGAGTCTGCCCTCGTCATTGTTGAGGCAAAGAGAGATAACTCCTCCGTGCACAGCCAGGAGCCAAGGCATCTTCTTTGTGTATAAAACTCCTCACCCCCTCAGAAAACAACAAAAGTACAGTAAAGCAGGCACTAATCCCATCCCAGACGATGGAGCAATCATCTCATCATCAGTACTAAGCAAGTATTCGCCCGCAGCAACAGCACTACAAGTTGAAACAAGAAACGATTAGCAAAATGAGCTGCGAAACAGGGTTTGAAGTCCTTACATCTTCTTCCAAGGGCCATCGGCAGCGCACCGACTGTTGTGTCGAGATGCGGTACCACCGATCAGGCAGCCCCAGCCTCCAAGACTTGCTCATATAGAGCATCCCCAAGGGAATCCTTCAGAGGCTGGAGCCACTTGCCCTGCCCCTGCTCCTCCACAAAGCGTTGTAGTTGGATGATCTCCAAGATCATCAAGAACACGACGGTTGTGTTGTTCTGCTCCAAAAAAAACTTCTCAAGCTGCGGGAGTGCTTGGGTAAGAAGCTTGTCGATGCCCGTGAATCGTTCGACGGGTTCACCACTTTCGCTGGTGGCATTTCCAGACAGTATCTCGCGGGTCTTAGCCAGCTCTGTGCAAAAGGTGTCGATCACTAAGTAGGTCAATTAGTTAGCAGAGGGTTCTATTGTCTTGTCTTTCCACCAGTATCCGTACTCACCTGGGAGATCATTAGGGTCGTCAACTCCGACGATCCGGCACATGACGGCTGGTGCCTAACCCAGCACGTCTGCTACCGGTCGAAGGAGAACACTAGGGTCTTCTTCCGCATCGCTTTGAAGGTGCGAGAAGTCCTTCAGATCCAGGATCACCTCGTTGTACGCGTCCTCTGCCGCGTCGAGGACAGCGAACACATTCACTTCGGCCTCCTGATCGTCGAGTTCCTCCAGCTTTAGCTGGCACGCTTCCCACGCCTTGTGGGTATATGCCCCCCTATTGCGGAGCACGCCGATCGTGTTCTCCAGATACGAAGAAGGAATCGCGATATTTGGTCGATTTTCAGCAATCAGAGGACGTTGCGGGTTGTAGTCTGCACACAACACTGAGTGTAAAATCACCCCGGGTAGGGAAGACATGCTGGTCTTTACTTTGAGATTAGAGAAGGAACGGTGAAAAGTTGAGAGGGGCCGACTTGCGTACCAAGTAGTGTTTGATTAGTATGAAGATGATTCCTTTGATTTTGACGGTAGTGATCTGAGAATGAAAGGAAGTGGTGAAGGTTGTAAAAAGACGAGAGAGGTGGGATTCAGCACTGAGCTTTTATCACTGAACATGGTGGGGCATGAACGGCCAGTTAAATGGGCCTAAATATCTGCCAGTGACATCAGTTCCTCCTGAATTGTAGCAGTGTGAAAGACGGGAGCAGCCCATGCACCTGTCAAGGTAAAGTGGGTATCTTGAACATTTATTTCACTTCATTTTTGTTCATTCTATAGCCGAAATGTTCAAGTAATGCATACAGAACAACCTCCATGACATGAGCCCCCAAGCTTTTGCTCTTGTTCATGGCCTTGTTCCCAGCCTGATGGGCAACTTCTTCCTCAAAAGCGCAAGTCCCGAGTCATGATGCCACCAAGAACCAGCCAAAACGCAACAACCCATAACCCGCAAATCGCTGCAACCCCGTACCAAAAGATTCTGGCACCAAGCGTAACATCTTTAAACATTCCAACCAAGAAGGACAACAGTACCAGGCATCCAAAGACAAAGAAGCCAATGTTGACCGCTAACAGAAACTTTCCTCTGAAACTCTCTCTATATGATTCGTTTCGAAGAAATTTACTGTCTAATTCTTTTACAACAGCCACAAGACTCAACAGGATCATGATAATGAGAACGATAGCCGCGAGAAGCACCACCACGCCGAAGAAGTCGTACAGAAGTGTCCCTAGATCTTTGAACCTCGTTTGCATGCTCAGAACACCGGCAGCGAGCGATAGAGGCAGAAAGATTGTAGCCAAGAGGGTAAGTTGTTGGACGCCCCTATTTTGATTGATGTTCCGTGCGAGTTCGAGGTATTTCAGATCGTGATCAAGTCGATCAGAGAAGTTCTGAAGTTGCTCCCTTGCCTCCCGACAGAGCCCTCGCAATTCCATGTCAATTGCCATGAACTTATTCGTATGAAGTGGTGTGTCAACGACTGGAGACATCGATCTCACAACATCAATCAGAGATTCCGTGGTGCATATTAATTTACGACCCATCTCTGCAAGGTCTTGATATTCGTACGACCGCTTGATGATTGTCTTCAAATTCCACTGCCGAAGCTCGGCCTTGCTGGGGTTTGTGGCTGCATCATCTGCATGGTCGATCTCGTCTGCTTCCAAGATGTTGAGGAAACTGATAAAGAGTTTCAGGCATGCGTGGTGGAACTGTAGAAGAAACGATTGCCTCCAGTTATCATTAGAACGAACGGTAATGTAAAAGGGATCCAGCAATTCGAGCTCTATCCTGATTTGGTTTGCGGAATTGAAGTCTGAGGAACCATCTTTTGGCCGTTCTCGAGCATATGTATTGCATGTGATGCGAGCTGACAGCGTTAAAAAAAGGTCTATACTCTATGCAGTTCCTCAAACACTTACCGCATTTCTTCGTGTCTTCTTCCGAAACCCTAATGAGTCTTGTGACTTTAACTGGCCATCCAGTCTCATACATGGTGATATGGTACGAAGCATTCGGAGAAGCTGGTTGCCATTGCTTTGAGAGTTGCATGAACCCCGGGACAACTGTGAATGTGTCCTTAGGACCATCAGATCCTTCTTCCATCACCGTTAGTCGTATCATATGGTTGCTGTGCAAGGGGAGATGATGTGCTAGCTCATCTTGGGTTACGGTTTCCACTTCGGGGTTGCAAAGATATTTCCAGCCCGATTCTCCTTCAAGTGCAATATCGCAAACCCCGTACAACCGAGTTCCGCTGGGACCAAGGCGAACACTGTTCTTCCATTTCCGCCTGTCAAGAAGTCCTTCTCTTCCTTTGACGGACTTGCGAAATAATAAAGTGTTTTTTATGAAATTAAGACACAGCCAGGCGGTGGCAGGGGCTGCTTGTATGTAGATGTCAACTATGATGCTGAGGTATTGTTGCAGTTGAGTAGGAGCCATGATGGGTGCCTGGAGGTAGTCTGTTTATCCCCTAGGAAATGTAATTAGACTTATCTAATACGCGTCAGATCTGATAGCTAGTGTTACAACCGTGCAACTTGCCACCATAAGAATTATACTTAGTTATCAAGCCGCTGGATATTGATGTCGTTCTCACATTAGGTAGAATACAATCATGAGGTGCGGGGTTTCTGGCATGGCTTGAGGCTGAAGGCTGCCAAGAACACGAACTAATCGCCATGCAGGACATACTGCAGTGATATGCAATACTTATTCGCTCAAAGGTGCTACAGCTGGTCGACGTGGTATTGAAACCGGAAATGGCTTAAGTTCTCTACCACGATCATCCCAAAGCACCAGTAGTTACTAACTGCCCTCACAGGAGAACACTTTCCAAGGTTCTTATTGGCAACTAAACACCCAATCCCGGAAATACCCTACTCTTCGGCTTTCTGTCCCATCCAAAAGTAGTACTTCTCGTAAGAATGGATGTTGACATTATTCAGATCCTTTCTCGCATCAGCCAGGAAGACCTCGATCTCTTCAGGCCCCAAGATCTTGCGAAGGGGCTTGGCCGCCATGGCGCCAAACATGTCGCTGACAGCGGTCTTGAGGTACAATCCAATAAGGCGAAGCTTCTTATCCTACTGAGAGTCAGCTTGTCCAGATCAACTGCTTGTGGTGTTCACCTTTGCCCATGTTCCGATGGGGACTTTGAGGACTTTGCAGGATACATTGGTGAAGCCAGCTTTCTCAAGCGGCTCACGCAAGTTCTCGCCCGCACGGAACTTCATACCAAAGCTGGCTACGGCTTGCTCAGCAATGTCGAAGAACTTGGCGAGAGGGGCGTCGGAAGCCAGGGAGCCGTCATCGCAGTTGGCGCGAGCATCGAGTTCTTGTATTTCGATCCAAGCACCAGGCTTCATGTGGCTGTTGCGTGTGAGATGAGATGCAGATGGAATGGGGAGTGAGCATACTCATGTGCTCGACGAAGAACCTTGACTTCGTCTTTTAGCCAGGGGCTGATGCAGCGCATATGCACAAAGTCAAAGTCGCCGCCGTGCATCCACTCGTCTTCGATGTCGTCGACGAGAAACTTGAGATTGGGGGGAACCCATGATGGTTGAATGGGACTAAGATCGACTCCTACCACAGATGCGCTGGGGAACTTATCGGCGACTTGGAAGGTGAGTCTTGTGGTCTTGCGAAAGAGCGGTCTGACCTACCATCGATGGCCCAGATACCAGTTCCGGTTGCGAGATCAATAATCTTCTGGGGGTTGCCCACGATGGGCGAGAAGAACAAGTTGCCACTTGAAATGCATGTCAGTGTCTTGATCGCCGCGTAATCCAATGAGTTGTTCGTACTTGGTGAGCTCCAACATCATGGCGTGCTTCATGTCATCGCGGTTCTGCTCCGCATCGTCATTAGGGATCGGATACCTGTCCATATCAGCTATCCATCGCAACATGCACCCCCAGGTTCCTCACGTTCCATGACGATATTGATGATACTATCCAAAATCAGCATGTTTCTCAGACTCCAAGCCATCCAACTCACCCGTCTTCCATTCTCAAAAGCATGCTGATAGATACTCGTGTTCAAACTCGTCGAACTAGACGATAAAGTCGCCGAGTCAAAGTCCGACGTCTCAAACTCATCCTCCTCATCTGCCCGCTCATGCGCGGCAATAGGCTCAATCGGTTCTTGGGTCGTAGTCACTGGTTCCGCCATGATTCAAATAATTGAAGTTTTAGCGTTGCTACCCGAATGTTCCGCGGCGGGAAGCGTAGTAGTGTTGAGAAATGGTGGACTAGGGTGATTTTCAAGCCCCGCATCCATCGCGCGAAGAAAATGGCGCAGGACCCTTGAACATGACGGAGACTCTTGTGCACAGTGGGACATTCAGGCTGATTAGGGAAAGTGACTGCATTTTTCATTTCGGAAGCTCATTATCTATCCTCTACTCTAGATATCAAACATAAGAAGCATTTCATGCATTGCAAAGAAAGAATCCAAATCATAATCATAATCAGGCATACTGGATAGTGAATTCCATGCTCTGTCCGGGAACGCATCTTGTTCCTGGCGCAACAGCCATCGCGACTGACCAAGTACCTGAAGCGCATCGCTGGAAGGCTGTTCCTGTCGTGATGCAGTTCCAGTAGCCCTCAGGCTTGCAAGCTGTGCCGGGAGTGATGACACCGGCGGCGGGTTTGGTCGGCGCAGGCTTGATCGGTGTAGTGGTGCTTGTTTTGCGGGTTGTTGACTTGAGGGTCGTCTTGGTCGCCTTCTTGGTGGTTGAAGGAACAGTGATGAAAACACCGCCTGGGCTGTGAAACATGTTAGCAAGATCAAGCAAAGACAGGGAAAAACTTACGCTGTGGACTTCACTGGTGCCTTTGTCGTAGTCGGCTTCTTTGTAGTAGTTGTCTTCGTCGGAGAAGGAGAACCAGAGCCGGAGGGAATATAGGGTGCTGGTAAAGCGGCACACTGGCCGACCGGCGGTCCAGTGTTGGTCGAAGTGAGGTCAACATTAGGTCCCGGCTGAGGAAACATGAGGTCAACCATCTCCGTAGTTTTGCATCCATTTCCGACGTTGGCGACAAACATAGCAGGCCGCTTCTTGAGTGCTGTCTTTGCTGTTCCACTTCCAGCCTTGACCGTGATAGCCGCGCAGTTCATGTACATCTCGCGGTTTCCAATCCTGTTAAACCAAGTCCAAGCGAAAATAGCCTCTCCGGCTGGTGTATCAGCCGGAAGAGTAAATTGAAAGTTCGAAGTCGGCGCCTTGGGACAGTTTCCAATCCACGACTGGATAACGACCCAAGTCTTGCCGCGATCAAAAGAGAGTGAGACCTGGCAGCTGCCGCCCCCGTGATCAGCACCGCCAGCGATGCTGATACTGTACGACTTTCCAGCCTGCCACGTAGCGGTCGGTGCACCAGCAGCGGTGCCGTAGAGAGAGTTGTATCCCTTGCAGGGAAAGTTGCTTCCGTCGGCGTTGAGGGGCGAGGTCATGCTGTAGTCGATGTCCTGTCCGGCGTTGGGGTTGTATTTACTCTTGAAGGGGGCAGGATATGTCATCTCCATGTGGGCTTGAGCTAGACCAGCTAGACCGAGCGCTGTAGCGAAGGCGTTGAAGAGCTTCATGATGAGAAAGAGAGTTTTGGTGTTTGAAGGGGGAGAGAAGGAAAGGGAAAAAGCCAAGAGGCTGTTGTTATGTATGTAGAAGAATGTGTGATGAGGAGGAATCGGTGGGAAAACTGTGAGGCTTTCGATTACTTTTATACATTTTTCAGGACGTGCAATATTGGTTTTGACGTGCCAAGGTTGAGAGGTCAGTCGAGAACTAGGGAGGATTGCGGGTTCGTGTTAGTGCAGCGGGCTAGAACGTGCTCCCTCCCTCCCAGGGATGTGAAGGGGAGACAAAACCAGCGTCAACACCAGCCGCAACCAATTTTCAGCGTGCATCACTGTAGTACAGTGAGTTTGTCAGTGAGATATCTCGTGGGAGTACAAGTTTCAGAATGGCTGGGAATTGGTCATATGCTGCGTGATTGAGACATGGTGACGGGTGAGTTTGCATCAGGGGGGGGGGGGGGGGGGGGGTGAAGGGATAAGACTTATTGATGCAGTGAGTTGCTCAGAATGGCTGGTAGTGAAGTTTTTGCAATTTGAAACTTGGAATTGGGTAATGGGTATCATCATGAGGCTCTGATGTTACGTAGTTGAAGTGATGTTTTGCTGGCGAACACATTGATCCAGATGGCTGGATGTGAGACATGCGCCAGTGACAATGGCCGCCAGGGCTGGGAATATGACGGGATGACCGCGAGACCTTCTACAGTGTTTCAGAACAGGAGAAAAACATTCACGTTCAATTGAGAGATCGATTGTAGGGTAGCGCATGTGCTGCGTGATCAAGGGCCTTTGGTGTCGAACAATTGAAACGATCGCAAAGCAGATTGTACGATGACCAGTCACTGTGTTCAATAGTTTTACGGAATACACTCACCGTTCAGTCATCAATAATGAACCATAGTAAAAACATCAATTGCCATGAATATCTTCAATGCTCTAAAAGCTTTCCACGAAAAGCAAAGCATTTAGACCAAAGCTGCCGTTAACCGTTACGCCGTCCCATAATCCGTTCCTGCATTCCCCCAGTGCCACGCGTTAGAGAAAAATGCAAGGTCCCGTCCCTGAAAATCGCATTCCTCAAATCCCGGTTTTGGAAAAAGATCGGAATTCTGCTGTGGCTGGTCGGTCGCGTAGCGTGCTTGACAGGAATGTGAGATGGTTTAAAGCGGGCGGGATCATCACTGGTTTTGGGGTTCGTCACGGCGAAGATTGGTCTGGACGGTTGGCATCTTTGGCGAGAGAAATGGCAAGAGACATGTGATTGAGTTCTTTTTATAGATTGTGTTTCGTTTCAGTGAGGTTCGGGGCACGCCGTCAAAAATTGTCTCGGGCGCGGCGCTTGGTGTAGCAACCCCAGAGAGCGCTAGACAAAACGCCAAGTTCACAAAGAAAGGCAATGAGCATTGCACCAATTTCTTATCGAATGACATCAAAAGCGATATAGATCTGTTGTTACAATTGCGGTTGCTACATTGTGCTCGGGTTTTGCGAAATGTCGACATATCAACGACGTCAATGACTTTGTAACTGGGGCATATCCCCGAAGAACAAATTTGTCAGCCGGAGTTGATGCATTAAAACGCTTCAATAAACCGTTACATCGCTCGATAAACAAGATGCGCGACCCTACTCCTGCCACTAAAACTTGATATCAAGTTCCATTGTGGATATTGATTTACGCTGGTGACGATTTTATCATCGATTCTTGGCGTCACTATGGTCTCCGCCCAAGATTCTCTAGAATGCGACCTACATACACAATGGTGATCGCATCAAGGTTATAACCATGTCGCGCAACCAAGAAGATTCGTCACCAAGTTTTTGTTCCTTTTGCTCTCTTGAATTACCCATGATTCAAAATGCAGCCCGATATTCCTTACCGACAAACCCATCTACAGGCTCCAGATGAGTGGAAGCTAGAACAAGGCCTCGAACCCGCTCGTCTCGGCATCCGAAACCAGAGCAGTATCCAGATCAACACAGAGCCTCATCGACTCAATCCAAGTGACCACGAAGAACTCAAGGGTACTGATATCTCTGAGGATCCGGATCTCGACGTTCAAGATGAGCGACCTGGTTGGAAAGGTTATGTCGAGTGGGAAGATTACCCTGAGAAGAAAGCCAAGGCTCACCAGCGCTTTTCGCGCTTCACGTTTCCCCCTCCACCTGAGTTCCAGTTGGAGCCTCTTCCGGCAACGAACCCCGTTCTCGAGGGTAAGAGATGGAAGTTGTGGCATAAAGCTATTGGTGGAGTTTTGGATCAGGTGCCGCAGATCAGTTGGGAGACTGTTCTCAAGGTAAGTCGCTCTCCAAGCGCTTGGGTTTTGAGGGATCACTAACAAGATTTCGTAGGAAAAACACCCGGAAATGCTTCATCTCCTCGAATTTCCTTACAACGGAGAAGCGCCCAAAAGCCTTCTGACCAAAGACTACATCATGCCAAACGAACTTCATTTCGTTCGTAATCACGGCGGCATTCCGGACATTGAAGCAAGCGCCTACGACATCCGTCTCGATGGGCTCGTCAACGACCCCAAGACACTCACCCTCGCAGACTTACAAAACGAATCCCTCTTTCCAAAAGTTAGCAAGCTCGTAACTATTCAGTGCAGCGGTACTCGTCGCTTGGAGCAAATCGTCGAGTATCCCGGTGAAGGCGACGAAATGATCAACGCCCCCTGGGCCGAAGGTGCTATAGGTACAGCGAAGTGGACAGGCGTCAGTCTCAAGAAAGTCATCAAGTACTGCGGCGGTCTCAAAGATGGTGCCAAGAATCTTGAACTCTACGGCGCGGATACGTATTTTAAAGGAGGACAGTGCATGAACTACGTCGTGTCTGTGCCGTGGTCAAAGGTCAAGGCGAACGAGATCATGTTGGCTTGGGAGATGAATGACAGGCCATTACCGAAGATTCATGGTTTTCCGTTACGGGCTGTTGTTCTTGGGTATATTGGGGCGAGGAGTTGTAAGTGGCTTTATCGGATCAAGGCAATTGAGAGACCGAGTCTTGCACCGGTACAGAGTAGGGAGTATCTATACTTTCAGCAACAGACTGGAAAGCATAACCAGCTTCCCACCAGTAGGTCTCACTTTCTCCAGTCCTCAAATCATACACTGACTGTTTTGTAGTGGGTATTCAGATCCAGGAGATGCCTGTCAGCAGCGCCATCATGTCGCCTTGAAACAAGGAAGTTGTCGTCCACGACGGTGAAATAGAAGTCAAAGGTAAGTCTCCAATCGCATAATACCAAGAAGTTACTTACTCTTCAAGGCTGGGCCTACTCAGGCGGAGGCCGCTGGCCCGAACGTGTAGAAATCTCCTCCGACGGCGGCTACGTATGGTACGCCGTCCCCATCGAGAACCTCTCCCCAAAGCACAAGTTCGCCTGGCGCACCTTCACCGGCAAAGTCCCCTGCGACCACGAAGGCTGGACCGAACTCGTTGTTCGCTGCTGGGACAACAGTCTGAACACGCAACCAATGGAAGTTCGACATAGCTGGAACTGGAGCTTGCATGTGACGAGTAGTTGTCACAGAGTCAAAATTTACAGTGTCAATGCGAAGAGAGAGGCTACGAGGAAGAGATTGAGGGAGTTTGATGAGCATGGGCAGGGGTTTACGCCTATTACTAGACCGACGGATTTTGTGCCCATGCGTTTGGAGGAGTATGAGAAGGAGGTTGCAATTGTTGAACCGAGGGATGTTGATGATTAGACCATGCGATTGATCTAGATTCTAGAATTCAAGACACTTGAAGTCCAGGCTTGGCTATGATATGCTAGTCGAGGAGCAGATAGCCCTTTCACATCCCGTTTACAACAATCAATCTTCATAAACTTAACTTCTTGACCCCAGCGATTTCGACTAGTCTCAGCTTTTGTATTGCTATCAGTGAGAAGCTAATGCTCTTCGATCCCTCCCTAGGCGTCATTAAGCAAGCAGGTAGCCTCTCCAGTGGAGGAAAGAAAACTTAGGACCTTTATCCTAAATAATCTAAAGACTTTGGTAAGTTAGCATAGGTTCAGGATACCTTTCACTGGTCTTAATTCAACTACCAATTTTAGAGTCTGGTTTCTTCTTGCTCCCCAAGACCTCTCCAGCATATACAAGCATGTTTTGGGACTTTCACAACAACAATCAAGAAGGCGCTCACTGTCTGATGCAACTGTTTGGACCTCGCGGTTTGCCACAGTCCCTCAGGAATATAAGTGGCTTTGGAAACCATACGTTCAAATTCGGTAAACCTGAAGATGGATCTTTCAAGTTCGTTAAGCTTCACTTCAAGCCTGACGATGGTATCAAGAATCTTTCACAAGAAGATGCCGTGCGTCTTGCAGGCGAAGAGCCTGATTATCATGTCAAGGATATGTACAATTCTATTGAAAGAGGTGACTAACCCCCATGGACGATGTATCTCCAGGTCATGGATCCCAAAGAGGCAGAGACTTACAAGTGGAACATCTTCGACATCACCAAGATCTGGCCTCACAAGGATTACCCACTTATCCCTGTCGGAAAGCTTGTGTTGAACAAGAACCCAGACAACCACTTCCATGATATCGAAAAAGCAGCCTTCTCGCCTTCGACGCTTATCCCGGGTATTGCTCCCGCGGCTGATATCATGCTGCATGCGAGAATGCTTTTGCAGAGTCCAAGCCTACTCCTCCGACGTCGAAGACGAAGACTGAGAGCAGCCTCGTAATTTGTGGAAGATCTTCAAGGAAAATGGGGAAGATGAAGTCTTTTTGAACAATCTGTCAGGTCACGTCAATAAGGCGCTTCCCGAAGTTCAGGAGGCAACAGTTCGTAAGTTACAAAGCTGATCACAAGTTCTTGGTGGAACTGAGCTAACGATGTGACAGGCATGTGGGCAAATGTTGATAAAGAGATTTCGAAGAGGCTGGAGGAGAAGTTGAAGAAGTTGACTGGGGATTTTGACCATTCCAAGGCACCGCCGAGTCAGACTGTGTTGGCGTCGAGGCGCAAGTGATGCGTCTTGGAGAAAGAAATATGCTCAACTGATACAATAATTGCCTTATTGAGGCTGTGGCATCGGTTATCCTTTCAAAAGGCGGGCCTCCTTTACGTAGACCGTGCTGATGCTCTTATCTCAAGTCGCACGAAGGGTCGTGTAACTCTGCATCACACGAAGCTGGACCTATTTCATGGAGAAGAAAAGCGTGTTCGGGGGCTCAATACCTTGCAACCGTTCTGTGTAACCCATACACCCTAAGAATAGATGCAATATCGTTTGCCAAAGATGGTTCCGCGCCCAGTCAGCAGCCTGTTCCTGCTGTGTTCCGTGAACTGCCATCATCACATTCCGTCACTCTCGTATCCACCTGCACGTCAGATCAAAAGGGCCGAACTTGTCTGTTGAGTCGGGTATACAGTCCGTACGAATCAGCCTGGCCTGGTATGCTGGAAGCCACGACGCGTACACTAGTTTGCCAAAATGCCATTTAAAATTTCTTCTAGACCTTGGTCGCTCTCATTCAGCAGCCGATGTCTATGTAGATCTTTCCTCTTCAGCTCGTCGACCAGGTCGAGTTTCGTTCAAAATGGAGAATGATGTCTCGAGTGCACCAGAATCCGACCAGAAAAAAGACCTCAGATCGGCACCAGCCTGGTCTCCATCCGAAGGCAGCTCCCATCAGCAGTCCCCGTTGCTCTACTCTGCGGCTCCTCCAGCCTGGCAGGGCACAACCACCAGCGAGACTAGTCTTCTGAACCCCGATCAAGAACCCGATAAAGCGATCCCAGCTATCGAATCTCACTGTCCCTCAACTTGGTCGAATATTCTCAGGAGCAGATGGCTAATGGTCGCATGTCTCGTCTTCGGCATCGCAGCAGCTGTTGGCCACGACACCCTCAACAAGTGCCTTTCGGGCAAAGAAGCAAAGAATCAAATCTGGTGGCTTCGGCTCGGGCAGTCTCTCGCTTTTATCTCAAAAGCCAACTCTGCTATTGCGGTCTCTCTGGCTTACCAACAAATTGCCTGGACGTCTGTCGCGCATCGGAGCTTCTCCGTGCATGCAGTTGACTCGCTCTTTGGTGCGGCACACAACGCCATTGAACTCCTCAACACTGAGGCTTGGAAGAAATCATGGTTTGCAATGCTTCTCGCTCTTTACATGTGGATATCGCCACTCGTGGTGATCCTCACCTCGGCGACTCTAAACGTCGACAGTCAAGTGGATAGGACATGCTATAATGTCCGGACCCTCAACTTCGACCACGAGGCGAAGAAGAAGTGGACGCACCTGAGAAAGGCAGAAGGCGATGAGATACTGCAAGGTGGCAGAATATCATGGTACAACGATACATTGCCAGATGAGGATGGTCCTGATGTCTTTGACTTTTGGATCAGCCCAAGTGCTTTCCTCGAAGAGATTGCATCCAGAGTTCTGACAGGGGGACAGGCACTGCAGCGAGACGAAGTTACTGATGAAATCTGTGGGGAAGGGTATGATTGCTCAACGGTGATCTACTTCACTGGCCCAGGTTACAAGTGTGAAAGACTCGCCAACGGCACCAACTCGATGGTCAAACAGTTTAACGGCATGGATGCCCCGTTCAACATGAGCAGGATGATTCCTGAGGGATGGAATACTTACAATTGTGTCGCCGACATTGGAGACTACTCTGAACTCCAGATCGAGCACGAGAAATATTTCAACAGACCTTTGCAGACCCTTCCATTCCCCAAGAATCTCGGCGCTTTCAGAACAGAGCCAATCATATGGCTAGGCTACGTCACCGTCGACGACGTCCTGGTCAGACACGCCGAAAACAGCAGCCAAAAAGGATGGGACACGGATTTTACACCCATCATTTCGGCTTGCGAGCACTGGGAGATCAATTACACAGTCAACCTGACATACACGCGGGGCTTCCAGTCGTACAACGTTACGAATCGGGAGTATCTGCACAAGGTCATCAATACGACATACGTGGATGACTCAGCTGACGACGGGACGTTGGACAAGATTGTCGCGGAACCACAAGAGAACTACGTATATCCTAAAGACTGGAAGGCTTATCAACGCATTGCAGCGTTTCACTCGCTGGGGCTGAAATTACGACAATTGCTGCACGGAGGCTTGTCGCTTCCCGATAAAGGGAAGAGTACCGAGATCATGACGTCGAAGTTGGTCGGACGGCATGAGTTTCTGCCTGTCCCTAATTTTGAGAACCAAATACAGAGGTTGTACGAGAATTTGATAATTTCGTTGTTATCGGATACACAGTTACTTATGGTGTCGTGGGCAGCGAATCCGGATGAACCATCTGGAACACGGCCTATGAGGAATGGGACAGAATATCCCTGCATCAGAAGAACAACAGCTGGGTTCTTCTTTTATCGGAGACATATTCTTGTCAGTGTGTATGCTGTTTCGTTTGTCATTGTAGCTATTGGCGTGGCGTACGGGATGAAAGCTATGAGGCAGGATGGAGTCGAAGAGTTGCGGGAGGTTACATTTTCGTCAATTGCAGTCGCAACTAAGAGCGTGAGCTTGAAGAATAATAGGAGAGATCATAAGATCAGAGCGTGGCTGGTTGAGGACGAGCATGAGGGTAGAGTGTATGAGTTCAGGAATGAGGAAGACACAGAACGTAAGAGGAGTGCTGGAGCCATGGGGAGTGTCTGATACTGGGTCTTCCTTCATCGACGTGCATCGAAGTGCATCGATTGAGATCGGGATCTAATAACTGACGGACGAAGGGATAAACCTCCACACTAAGGTGGACGTGGCAGCTAATTGCAATGAAACATGGTATATATCTATGGCGACTCTAATCTTTTAATAACTTATTAGCCCTGTGCTTAATCTCCTTGCTGAACCGAAAATTGATCGGACTCTCACTCCCAACAAACACAAACCCATCATACAGCGCACATCCCACTACCGACCCTATCAATGTCGCCGCCCAAGGCCCGTAGAACCACCATCCGCTGTGAAACACATTTGACTCTCGATATCCAACCGCATACGCAACAACTCTCGGTCCAAAATCAGAAGCAGGATTCAGTGCAGATCCAATATTATACCCGAGGGTGAACTTGAGGGTCGTTACCAAAAAGCCGAGCACCAGAGCATGCATGCCAGCGCCGGGTGGGTTGTTCTGATCATCACCTAGTGCAAAGACTGCGATCATCATGATGGCGCTACCGACGACTTGGTTGAAGAATGCGGATTGGAGGGAGACCCATTCTCGAGGTGTTGAGAAGAATGTTTTTGACATGCCGTCCATTTCGGGGTCGACGTAGTGGATTGAGTCAGCGTAGATACCGTACGCAAGAGCTCCGGCGACGATGCTGGCGATGAATTGGGCGAGGATGTAGATAAAACACTGCCGCCATGGAAAACCACGGAATAGGGAGAGAGATATGGAAATAGCGGGATTCATGTGTGCGCCTGAGACACCGCCGCCGAGGTAGATGCCAAACATCCATGCGAAGCCCCATGCCCAACAAGAAGTCTCGTAAGTTCCATAAGGCTGCGATTGCTTTGCCGAGAGGTTCACAGAGAGAGTACCAGTGAGACCGAGGAAGATGGCAACAGAAGTAGCAAGGAATTCGGCAAGTGGCTCAGGGTGCTTCGCTCGTATCCTCGCCCACCAATTCCTCATCTCATTCGGATCCGTTTCACCAGCTTCAACCTCCGGCTTCTCCTGCTGACCCAAAGGTTCGCTGTCAATTTTGTAGTCTGGCTGATTGTTACTCTGTTGATGAGAAGCAACTCTTGATGCAGGGTCGCGATGCGAAGGTGTTGCTGCGGGCGTTGCTTCACCGGGGACGTAGTCAAATACCGGCTGTCCTGCATCGTTGCGCTTTTCGTTATGTGCGACTCCAGATGCTGTTGTTCGACTCTGCTGGTTCTGCACGTCGCGTGATGCAATGCTGGTTTGAGTGTGCATTCGGTATGGTTGACCTGAAGTGGTGCGCGAGGCATAGCCGGCAGGTGTATCCTCAGAGTCCTCTTTGACGATGGCCATTTCTTCGTCAACTTTTCCATCTGGTCCGATCGGTTTCACCACCTTGCGACGAACGCGGTGGGGAAGAGGTTTTCCGAGACTGAAGATTGGCTTCTTGCCTGCCTCGCCGAACCAAGGGTTCTCTTCATAGTATCCCTCTTCGGCAGGGGCATACTCATGATATTGGGATGCATGGTGCTGTACTGTAGGCCGCGCTGTACTGTGCCCGCTGGACATTCTGGTAAAGCGCCTTGAGCTGATGGGTCGCTTGCTCATTCGCGACACGAAACTAGATGGTAACCCATGGAGCGCACGCCGTCTTGAGTGTGTCGACTTTGCACGATCAGGTTGTGCTTCTCGGTCCGAGATGGTGCTGGGGATTCTGCTTGCGACATTCCCAAGATGCACCTGTCCCGGCGTCGAAGGCGTCGCGGGTTTCGAAAAATAATCATGATTCTGTTCCTGATGCCCAGTCATGGTAAACGCTCAAACTCAGTAGATTCTTGCTCATTTCCACTGTAAAATCCGGGTTCAGAACTTTTATATGATTCAGGTACAGGTGTAGCAGCTGTTATAATAATGACGTTTGTCCTCCACTCTAACGTCAACCGGAGGTTTCTCTCCAAGTGTGGACTCTTGAGCCGCACGGTTTCGCCGCTAAAATCTCTTAATTGCGGGCCTGTCAACCGCTTAAATTGGGTCGCGATCTTGAGATCGAGAATGTTGCCCCTTTGAGGGTGTGATGTTCCTGGATCTTTCTCTTCTGGGAAGTGTAGTTGGCGGAATGAGGTGCTCAATGCTACGTATTCCTTGGAGGCAAAGATGAAAATTTGGTGTGTTCCTGGTCGGGATTCCTGAGATAAGGGTATATGTGGATCGTTGTATCGCCCTGTTGCGTGTCTGTGTTGGGTTTTCTCGAATATTCTTGTTTTCCATGCTTGGCTTCTCACCGCATGCTACAGCTATTCTTGGCGTCATACATCATACTAACCAACTACAATTTTTTGTTTGACAAGTTGACCTGGTCTCCATTCTTGCAAACAGATAGCTACATAAGCCAGTCCATAACAGGGTTATACAAAGACGACTGTTTTGCAACGTCGATTTAGCATGAAGGCGTCTCAAGCCGCAAAATGTGATAAGTCAGTAGTTGAGATATGGAGGCTTTGAATACGAGAATGATGTTCCCTGGGCAAAAAGACCCCTGAAGTGAAGACGCTTCAAAGAGGTTAGTCTTCGCGCTTCATCCAATCTCTCACTGGATTCGAATAATTGTCACTATAACTACTGGCTGTTCCTTTGGTTGAAATCTCTTGAAATATTTCAATCATTCCGTATGATTGAGCTTGGAACACTCAAGAATATCTGGAGTTACTTATGTCCTTCTTGTCTCGGACCATATTTCGGAGACAACAAATCGAGACTGGAAGCGATTCTTCCACTTTCAAAAGTCACAAGAGTCAAAGCAATGAAAAAATAACTGATTTCTCTGTGCTGATTAAGGTTTCAGCCATAAGTCTCGACTGCAAGAAAGGGGGATGGCCTGGCTTTGTCCTCTATTCTTGAAGCCCCCTAACTGTAACAGTGTTCTCCAGGAACAATCAAGAAAGCGAATTAAACAAGGTCTGTTCGTCATAAGGCCCAATTCAATGACAAGTAATTAGCAGTCGGCCTGTGTTACTGTATGGGGGCAGTTGAGAGTGTCCAAAACAAGTCTTCTCAACTCGCCGATGCATGTTCATCCTGGAGATTGTAAAATGATTGGTTGAGCCCGCAATCTGACCATATATGTGTTCACCTACTATTGAAGGTTGTTGAAGTGCTTTAAGTAATCGATGCTGGAACTTGTGTCAATTCTTTGTTCTCTTTCTTCCTTGCAGTTGAGACTTGTCGCTGGGAGCTTATTCCGGCATACAGAACTTAGCTTCCTTCTCGATCCTTTGTAGTCCGGATCTTCCGAATTTATTTCGGACTCTGGCTAGCTGAAATCTTAAGATATCTTTCAAGACAGAGTAATCTCGCCAGAACTGACGTCTAGTTAACATTGTCCCTGCGTTTGCCAGATCGTGTTTAGGCTTTCAATACTCTAGGTCACATACCAAATCCACGATACCGAGATGATCTGCTTGAATATATCATAGAAGAAAAAGATGAAAAACAAAAGAGTGCGTCATGCGGAAGAGCAAAAGGAAGGTCTCGGAGGGAGTCGAACCCTCGCTGGCGGAATCAGAATCCGCAGTCATAACCGTTAGACCACGAAACCTGTGTTCTAATTGGTGCAGGTTTCGAGTGCAAAGCCAATTCCTGACAGTTTCAAGCGCCCGACAGCGCGCGGCTCCACTGAACTCCTTAGTTACACTGCACGCAACAACTCGCTTGCAACCATCTCGTTCAAGCTGTTGAGATGCAGCTACCAACTCAAGTGCTTAATGGCATACTTTTAAAATCAGATTTTTTTTCCGCCTCACAATTAAACATGTTACGCCTGATTCTCGCGTGAAAGCTCATATAGCAATCGACCAGGAACGTCAGAGGTACAAGCTTTGTTTTGGTGACATCGGGTCGGTCACCAAACGGCGGGAGTTGGAGATGCGTGACAGCGCTGGGAATCTGTCACTCTCTAGCATATAACCTCGGACTACAGCTTAACTGTCACATACGACCATAGGTAGTGGAAAATACGGGATCCCGTCTGCTCTCCCATAGTCAAGCCACTAACCGGCGGATTAGTAGTTGGGTCGGTGACGACCAGCGAATCCCCGCTGTTGTATGTAAGTTTTTGCTAAACGTGAATCCGCCTTTATGTCGTATCGCGCGTGGTATACCCATCACAAAACGACATAACCAACCACCCTTTGTTTCTGGCGCCTAGCGATGGGAATACCAGGCCCGGTATAATATCAAGATGGTTTTAAGGTTTTTTTTTAGTATATGATGAAGTATTTGCTCTGGTCACTGCCTTGGGGAAGTGGCGGTTAGAACTAAGGTAAGGTGTTAGTTAAATCGCATTGCAGGTTGAGGTTGTGAGACTCGAGAGCAATCCAAGTTTCAATAGCCCTTGCCAATATGCATCCATTTAGCAGATAGTTCAAAACCTTATTATCACCTGTTTCATTAATTGTAATTTGTAGAATGTTAGGTGTAGCGGTTTATATTGTCTTGTGCAGCAGTATTGTGGTCTTGTATAGTTAGGCTCTTGGAAACGTTTGCAAATGCAAAGCCCAACGCCCCAGGAACTAGAAGTGCTCTCCAGTCCTGTTGTTGAGATTTCCTGCTGTAAGTTGCAATCCAGCATGTATTCAACTCCTCTCAGACTATTGCCGCCGTGATCCGACTACTCGGGGTCATCATCCAACAGCTCCTTCACCCTCTCCAACGCCTCCCTCTGAACGTCCTCAACCGACTGATCAACGCTAACAATCAAAACATCCTTCTCATCCTCCGTCGGCCTCTCCAGAACCTCAAACTGACTATGCACAAGCGCAGGTCCCGCAAAATGCCCCTTCCTCTCCGCAGCACGCTTCGTGAGCACTTCCTCCGGCGCATCAAGATGCAAGAAATGCACACGCAGATCACCGGCCTTATCAGATCCTTCACGTAGCATGTCGCGGTATTGGCGCTTGAGTGCTGAGCAGGTAACGACGAGGTGTTCTGTTCCTGGACCGATGGGATGGTGCGTGGCGTGTTCATGGAGAGCTTGCAGCCAGCCGTAGCGGTCTTGGTCAGTGAGCGGTTGGCCGTGGCTCATTTTCTCGATGTTGGTTCTTGGGTGGAACTGTGAGGGTGTTAGTGGGGTTGTAGAGAGATGAGGAGGGAAAGGGAACAGACATCATCGCCTTCGACGAATTTGAGATTGAGCTTCTCTGCTATGAATTTGGCGACTGATGTCTTGCCGGATGCTGTCGGGCCTGAGACGAAGAGGATCCATCGATGGTCTTTTGGTACAGGCTTTACTTCTGGTTTCTTTAGATCACTCATTTTGTAGATTTGTAGACGTTGAGGTGCTTTCAGGCGTCAAGCTGAAGGTTGCTGTTGCAATGGCACGTTGTTTGACCATCTGGAGACTATGACAAGTTTAGCGTTGAATTGACTTGACGTCATAGTGATCCCTGATTTTGCTAAAGACGTTGATTCATGACACGCGACATCCAATTTTCTCGCATTTCGATCAGTTTCTATGCCAATTCTCCCACGGCACGCAAACCGCCAACATGTTAGTTTCCGTGCATGATCGATTTCACAGCACAGGCTTAGGGTAGGACAACCGTTCTGGAATGATTTCGCCCTCTCCCTCGTTGATCGACATTGTCGTCACGGACCATCAATGGACCCGAAGCACGCATTTCCAATCTCCATAATTCTTTGTCCCTTTTCCCAATCTTTGGTACGGGGTCCGAGATACCCGAGAACAGCATCAATTCACGACCCTAAAAGCATCGCCATAAACCAAGGTCATAAGGCCCATCTCACCAATCTTGCAGCTGGAACGAGTTGTGTAGCGCTACAATATCGCGAAAAACCACTACAGTCGTTTCATGCTCGTTCTCACCGAAGCTGACATGCCCCAACCGCGCCGTGCAGCTGGTGAAGCAGCCACTCTGGCATGCCTCTGCAATCGGAAATAACCACTGATAGCACTGTTTCAGGTCAGATTCCACTTGTAGACGATTGATAACAACCGTCTGTATCCTTGTCCTTCATGGAGGAAAAAAGGAGCGTCGACATTTCTGGGTCACGGACATGAGTGGAGAAGAGAAATCGGCCCATTTTGTTAGCATATCTATCAACATGGACACAAAGCCTACCAACAAGAGTCTAGATCCCTGAATTCATTTATCTGATTACCAATGCTTCGAGACATTTTATTACTCCAAATAACAAGTGCTGGCCTTTGCGCTGTATACGAATGGACAAGATGGGTAATTGCCTTTTTGAGAGCGGCCAAGAGCTGGATCAGCCTTATAGTCTGGGCATGTAATTGGATGGGTAATTTCATGCTATAGCACGGTGTTTATCTCCGTTGACCCGTTCTGAACTTCTGATCCTTCGTGTTGCTCGGTGTTCAAAGCGTAGCATTCCAAGAGAAATGAGCTCTGCCGATCCCTCTCCAAGCAGAACTCACTCTCAGTCTCAACCACGAATGCAACCAACAGCCATGGGAACAGCAGAAACAGTCACTGCTGATCAATTCCACGTGTCTCTGCATCTCTAGGGTAGTGTCACGTCACGTCCGATCGTCACCAGACCGCGCCCTTGCATGAAGCGCGCCCTGCCACGACGACGGGCTTTTCCCGAACCAATGATAAAAGCAAAGTTGTTCTAGAAGACCAGCTAGCGCCGCTTGAGAAAATTTCTGGAAGGAAAAAAACTCGACATCTGTGGCTGCGGACCCGAGGTTGCAGGCTCGGTAAGCCCGACATGATGCGACGGAGAATACGGGACATTTATTTTTCTGCAGCAGACTTTTCTGTGTTGGGTAGGTCGTTTTTGTCTGGTGAGGCAATAAACCTGGGTTTAAGGGGCGATCATTTTAGTTCTGTTCTAATACAAGCTTAACCCGTGCTTGGTCTAGCCACATTTTTATTTTTTCCTCAGTTTCACGATTCAAGCTTCATGATCTAAGAGATGTAATGGACTCCGTAGTGATCTCAAGATCTTGACTGTCACGACGTGTCGCAATGGAGACCATCTCCATATTCCCCATGGGGCGCTGTTTATCATTGACAATCGCCAAGAAAACATGTGGTCAACGTTATTATGTATCAAGTGGTTTCTTTTACGTACAAACGCCGTTGGACTCCACTGGTAGGGGATGGGCAGAAACATGTGGTGATGATGGGTGTTCATAGCTTTTATGGGTTTGCCCAAGGATGGTCAGATAAACATGAACTGAGGTTTATTCACTGGGCAAGGAGGAGAGATAATGTTGTAATTCTTGTTGGTAGCGATACTGAGTACCATCCATGATGATGATGATCCCTCTTCTGCGGCCGTAAGAACTGGACTCTGCGAACGAGTCTCGGGCCGACCGCAGCCTCAAGTGGAGACGGCGTCAAGTGCCGAAATCTGCCTGCACAATCTCCCATGTCAGGCCGAGCCAAGCAAGCAGAAGTAGTAGCAGCAGCGGATCTGGCGTCAAAAACTTGGAGTAACCTGTGCCTTCTCCGCACCAAGCACTTGACTCTCTGACCCAAAAACTTGGGGAAGAATCACCTTACACTGTCATCATACCATGACCACGTTTCCTCCTCTGTCTGTTACGTACAGAAAACATCCCTTGCCACCCGGGGCCCCGAGATTTCACCCAAGGAACAAACAGTCCTTGTCTTCGGTTCAACAAGATTGTGAAAGGTGCTTGTTTAGTTGGAGTCGTGAATTGGAGCGAGAATAGCCGCGAGCTGAATTGGAGAAGCGGAACCGCTAACCTGACTCTGTCTAGTGCGCCTTGACAAAAGGGGAAAAGTGTGGACAAACTCTGCAGAAAAATTTGACGAGGGACGGTATTTCTCGGCTGAAAGAGAAGAAGTCAATGATTGACCCGTTCGAGATAAGCTACAAACTCGGCCCGCTCAGCACATTCTGCCCCCATGGGGCCCTCGTCCGTGAATCAAAGGACTCACTCCCCTATCTCTTACGTTATCCACTGGGATCCATAAACGGAGATGCGAGTCAGTTTGGGGTAGAGCAGATCAAATGTTCCAACGAAACTCTTTTACGTAGTTGGGTGGGAACAGGAATGCAATACCCCAGATGAGAATGGGGTATAGATATATAAGCGTGCCCCAGACTCGGGTTGCCTTTCTCTCTTTGTCTATCCATCTTTGTGTTCAAGCTTTGTGAAAGGGAAGAACTGCAATCATGAGCCATTACGATTCGGAGAATCAGGTCCCTGAGCCTACCAAGCATCACGGCGAAGAAGCCGGCGTCACCAACGATGCTGTCTTTGGAACAATCACCGAAGATGGTCCCAACTACCGAAACGTACGTCACCCAAGTAAACTCAACACCAGCAAACACAGCTAACGAGAGCAGGTTGGTTGGCTCGGAACCTCAGTTCTGATGATGAAGTCCCAAATCGGTCTCGGCGTCCTCTCAATCCCCGCCTCCTTCGACGCCCTCGGTCTCATCCCCGGCATCATCTGCATGCTGTGCATCGCCGCCATCACAACGTGGTCAGACTACATCGTCGGACGGTTCAAGCAGCGACATCCTGAGGTCTACGGCATCGATGACGCAGCTGGTCTTGTGTTTGGACGCTTTGGAAAGGAGTTTTACGGTATCTCGTACTCGCTTCTTACGATTTGCATTGCGGGTTCTGCTATGCTTGGTATTTCGATCGCTTTGAACAGTTTGAGTATGCATGGTACTTGCACTGCTGTCTTTGTGGCTGTTGCTTGTATTGTCGCGTTTGTTACGGCTTCGATTCGCACCCTTGATAAAGTCAGTTGGCTTGCTTGGGTTGGTCTCGTCACCCTCGTCACATCCAGTAAGTCTCATTATCAACTCGTACAGAAACACTTCTAACAAACTACAGTCTTTGTCGTCACCATCGCTGTTGGTGTTCAGGATCGCCCCGACCTTGCCCCCAAAGATGGTGTCTGGAAGTCCGACTACAAGCTCTTCAACACTCCTACCTTCGCTGAGGCCATGTCCGCCATCGCCGCTTTCATCTTCGCCTACTGCGGAACTCCCGTCTTCTTCCCCATCGCCGCTGAGATGCGAGAGCCCAAGCACTACAAGAAGGCTCTGATCCTTTGCCAGAGCGTCGTAACTGTTGTTTACATCGTTGTCGGCATTGTTGTCTACTACTACTGCGGTACCTACGTCGCTTCTCCCGCTCTCGGATCCGCTGGAAAGACCATCAAGAAGGTCAGCTACGGTCTGGCTCTTCCTGGTCTCATCGTCTCTGCTACACTCTACACTCACGTAAGTTCAATCATCTCACCGTATAATGAAAACGAGACTGACAACTCGAAGGTTCCCGCCAAGTACGCCTTCGTTCGCCTCCTCCGAGGCTCCAAGCACCTCACCGCCAACAGCTTCACCCACTGGGCTGTCTGGCTCAGCTGCACCTTCGGCATGGCCATCATTGCCTACGTCATCGCCTCCGGCATCCCCGTCTTCGGCGGTCTCGTCTCCCTCGTCGGCGCCCTTCTCGGAACACTGCAGTGCATGCAGCTCTTTGGCTGCCTCTGGCTCTACGACCACTGGGCTGAGGGCAAGGACAAGTCGCAGCGCACTACCAAGTGGACCATGATGGTCGGCTGGTGTATCTTTATTATTGTTCTTGGTACCTTCCTCATGATTGGTGGTACTTATGGTTCCATCAAGGGTATTATCGACTCCTATAGCGTGAGCGGCGGTTCTGCTGCTTGGTCTTGTGCCGATAACTCCAACTCTTCTTAGAGGGCACATGGAGGATAGATGTTTAGATGTAATCATAGATGATTTGTAGATGTTAAATGCAAGCGTTGATAGAGTTCAAACAATGACAAGCCGCATCTCGTGAACACATGAACAGTCCCCAAGCCACTCTCAACATTACTGAGAACCAGACACTACCCCTTTACGGGTTGGCCACTCACAGCTTCTCCTTCAATGAACTTACTCTCCACTCCCCCTTCAAATCTTTTTCAATCCTCTCAAACACCCCTGGTCCTTGTTTCCCCAAACCAGTCCCCACCGCCACGGCATAAGCTCCAACGCTCCTCATCCTTCGATAACCGTCCCCGTCACGGACTCCACCGACCCCGATGATCTTTATATGACTCAGTTCCGATACTTGGTCAAGCATCTTTCTCAACGTTGATACGTTACCCAGTGCAAGCGGGTGAAGCGGAGGACCGGCCATACCACCAACACCGGTACCGGGCAATTGGGGTTCTAGCTTGTCGTTTTCAAGAATGAGACAGGACCCTAGAGTGTTGGTGGCGGTGATGAAGCTGAGAGACGATGCAGTTGGAATCAAGGTCTCAATCAAGGTTGCGAACTGTCCATGGTGAGTGTACGGCGGCGTCTTGATTCCAACGGGCAAGGATGGGTTTTTCGGGAGTAGATCAAGATATTTCTTGAGAGCAGCACCCCCGTACGCAGGCGGTGGAGCGCCAGGGATGTTTGGACAGCTTAGGTTGACCTCCATGGCTAGAGGGAATGGAAGGACCTTCGACGCAGCCTCGATACGAACATAGCTCTCTTTGATATCCTCGGGTGAGCCTGTAACACTAACAATGAAAGTCTTTCGCAGTCCTGGAAGGCTACGAGCAATCTCTGATAAGAAGCCCAGATATCCATCGAGCGTGGTGGGACTGTAACCCAGGTTGTTCAAGCTTGCCATTGCATCTTCAGTATGGCCCTTCGGCGGAACTTGGTTGGAAGAAGTGCCTTGATCTGGGGACAAAGTTCCGGGATTGAAGAAGAGATATTGGTGCTGCTCATGTTGATGACTGAAGCCATTGATAAGCGATGTACGTGTCGTGATAGCGCCTGTTGAAGGGGATGAAGCGATAGCCAAGAGGTCGTTGATGTCGGTAGCCCATGGGGTTGCCGAGTTCAGTAAAGGCGGGCTAATCGTCAATTCGGGTGGCGTCATAGTTGGAACGGGAGCGATTGAGGCGTGAACTTGAAATTGAGGACGAAGATGAAGATGAGGGGCTGGAGATTGGGGTTCGTGATGATAAGAAGCGCATTATGTAATCACGAGACAGGCCTTTCTCAATATGGCACTTGGTGAGGTCGCAAACTCAGTTCGCCCATGTTTGCTGGACATTAAGTGAAAGCGACTTTTGAATTTGTAATTTTTACTAAAAACTTCACAACTCGTCGTTACCCTGAGCTTCCCACGCTCGCTGTGCCTTGAACTGCTCAGGAAACCACTTCGGCGTCTTTCCCTCAGTCATCATATCAACAAGCGCCTCAGCACTCCTATAAGCCCACGCCATTCCGTGCCCATTCATACAAACAATAGCCCATAGCCCATCTTCAGCTGGAACCTCGCCAACTAGAGGAAACCCATCCGGAGTCTCGCACACAATACCCGTCCAGTCCTGAATAACCTTCGTAGAACCACCCCAGTTCTCATATCCGTAGACAGTGCGCGCTGCGCCGTGGAGGACGTATGCAATCTGCTCGTTGATAGCTGTATCATCGGTGATGTACCGTTCGCGTGTGGGAGACATCTGGGTCGAGCCGCCAATTACAACACTGCCTGCGTTTTTGGCACCTGGGGGCTGAGCGGCGATGTAGACGTTGCCGCTGTGGAGATCAGGAACGCTGTTGCTTCGCCGGAAGACCTTGTTGTCGGTCGTGTTGGCGGAAGGTGTCACAGCGGAGACTTGGTTGCGGACAGGCATGGTGAAGTTGGTGCTTGCGATGCCGGGGTGAAGAGCAGGAGTGAAGCCATTGGTAGCGAGGACGACCTGTTTGCTCTTGACGGTTCCTCGGTTCGTCTTGACTTCCCATTTTGCTCCAGTCTTGGACTTTCTGCCGAGCTGGTTGAGACTCAGTGCCATGGTGTTTGTCTGTAGATTGAGGCCCTTCTCAAGACTGTACTCGAGCATCCCGCAGACGGTATGGTATGGGTTCTGAGTATGAGCTTTAAAGGTCACGGCCCCGACGATCTCAGGCCATCCCCAGTAATCGCGAGCATCCTGGCCCTTCCAGATTGTCCTCTTGTTCTTGGGAACGTCATTGGGTCGTCGCTTCTCTAGATCGTGCTGAAACTCAATTGACTCAACGGCTGTCTTGAATGAATCATCAGTCCAGTAGAGACTGGCGGTCTCAACGTCTGTGAAATCGCTCGAAACGTTATGTGAGCGGACAAAATCGCGCACATCGTTGACACAATCTTGCTCCATGTTGGCGATTCGAAGAGCATCGTCTTCGCCGTATGTCTCGACCCAAGCCTTCACACCATTGTAGTCACCAGGTTTGCAATGACCTCCGTTGCGACCAGTCGCGCCTGAAGCTGCAGTTCGCGCTTCAATCATCAGAATTGATAGGCTGGAGTCGCGATCCAACAGCTTGTGTGCTGTGGCGGCACCTGAGATACCGGAACCAATGATGACATAGTCAAAGGTCTCCTCTGTCGGCAGGTCTTTGGTGGTGCGGAGGTTGGCGATGCGGTGAGGAGGATCTTGCCAGTAAGACTTGGTCGCGTTCGGTAGAGGCAATCCAGGGATCTTGAGAGGGGACTCATCATGCGTGTCGCTTCGCAACGAGTGAGGATGCGCGACAGCGAGAGAATTGACGCCTGAAGCCAGAAGGACGCTGGCTGTTGCCACCTGAGACAATGAGGACCTCATGATCAATGATTGGCTTGACCGCAAAGAACCTTGGAGGAGGGAAAAGGTGAAGAAGAAGCCTCGCTGTCGATCTTTTATAACGAATCAGCGCGACGAGAAGGATCCGGACTTCAATTGTAGAGCCGCACGAGATTCGCGCAACAATCGTGGAGAAACATGACCGCCTGATAAGCGTCGGTTCCGTATACTCAATCAGGAAGGATATGATCAAGGTTCTCCGACTTTGAGTGGGATCGGCGCTTGTCGTGCGGGGTTCACATCCTGGTTGTTGCAACGTTAGTATCACGGTCACTATCTTATTTCCCTCACAGTGGTACGATTGGAAAATGATTCATGTACTTACCTTTTTGTTCAACTAGATATTGTTCTTAATAAACTCGAGACTACCAAGTACAAAGCGCCCAGTGTCCGCTATGGGGCTACAAGGAAACGCCGGAGTTAGCCTCTCCCCTAAATAATGAAACAACGCAAAGCGAAAACACTTACAAGCCCATAGAATCTGCAGCAGATGGATTGGCGGCTCCGAGTGCAGACTTGACCTCTTCGATAGGAACGAACCACTTATCCTGCTCCGTAATCTCCCACCATCGGCGGTTGTCACCACGCTCAATGATTAGTCGCCGCCAGATCTCGAGGGCCTCATCGCGAAACTTCTTTCCCGGTGCACTCTGCAACTCGGGTATTTTGACGTCAGCCGTGTACTTCATCCATTCAACTCGAGGATCAAACCGGTCATTGATGATGAATTGGTGGCGTCGTGGGCCAAACTCCTCATTCAGCTTCTCACATTCCTTTTTGTAAGAGTCGGAAGCGAGGCATGACACAGCGCTGTAGAGTCGGAACAAACCTTCATCCTCGCTCTCCTCACCATGTTGAAGACGGCCAGTGAATGGCAACATCGCTTGGATATTGGTGACCGCCTCGGCGAGATTGTTCAGGGCCTCCCTTTCAACCTCATCGGTACAATAGTCGTTCGAAAGCAAAT
The DNA here is from genome assembly GCF_019915245.1 of Fusarium musae. Classification (NCBI taxonomy): domain Eukaryota; kingdom Fungi; phylum Ascomycota; class Sordariomycetes; order Hypocreales; family Nectriaceae; genus Fusarium; species Fusarium musae. The sequence continues at coordinate 1,602,865 of NC_058397.1, forward strand.
AAGCTTTGATCTTGTAGACTTCAGCAATACCTTCGGGGTAGTCAAGTCCCTTGAGTCTCTCACCATAGCCAGTGAAAGGACCAATCTTTCGGCCGTAGAACTGGGTGTGAATACCGGCGACGATCCACTCCATGTTTGACACAGCGCGGTGTGTTCCTCGAGGCAGATCAGAACCGAAACGTCTCCAGAGCTTGCTCCTAGCGGTCAAAGGCCCTTCCTTAGCTGGGCGGTACATGAGAAAGTTCTCAAGGAGAGAGCTAGGGCAGTAGGATTGCATTGCAAGCTCGACTGCGTTGTCGGGTCCTGTTTCTGGATGACCTTGGGCCCCAAAGCGATCTTGATAAAGATCAATCACACAACCATTCTTGCACAGCATCCCAATAATGTCACAGATGCCATCTCGGAATTCGTCGGAAAACAGTGAATCTGCGGTCCATTTGATCCATTCGACCAAGTGGTCGATAGGAGGTCGTGGAGACGGGTCAGAAGCTGAAGAAGCCCTGACAGCGTGAAGTGTCTGATGTAAAAACAACTTCAAGATATTCAGACCATCTTTGGTATCCCCTTCTGATTTATGTCGCCCTGCAAAGCCGACAAGGACTGAATCTTCGCCGCGGTTTGGGTCTCGACTCTGCGTAGAAATCCACTGGAAAGAAGGCTGGAAACCAAACTTGAAGTAACCTTTAAGCGTGAAAGGAAACTGCCCTTTGAGAAGAACGCTTTTCAAGATCTCGGACTCATTGCGCGGTTTTGGAAGGAACAATGGACGAGTGCCCATGACTTCGTTCATGATCTCGTCCATATCAGCTCCATCGAAAGAGGCCTTATTCAAAAATAAAATAAGAAGATGCTCTGGAAGGAATAGAAGAGGAGACTTTCCGTTCATCTCGAAGGTGTGTGACATGACAGTTGATTTCGAAGAGAGGATGTTTCGGCAATTCTTGTGTGTGTTTGTGTTTGTGTTTGTTTGCGTGGGTCGTGGTAAGTTGATGGATGTAGGTGGTTCGGAAAGATCCGTGAGAGGGTCGTAACGGCATTATATAGTTTGATAAGAGGTTTGGGTCGAGAAAGCTCGCTTGATAACTCGATCGTGTTCCGAAATCTGTTTGGATGATCGCTAGAGTCATATTCAGTGGATTTGGCTGAACAAAGAGACTGTTCAGGAATAGCGAGACTCACGTGGCCAATTGCAGCGAACACTGGAACCAGGCTCTGTCCAACTCTTGGTGCAAACAGGCTGTTAAGTTTTCAAAAACGGCATTATGTTGAACGTCGTGCGACGTAAGGCATTCCATTGGTCGTTGCTGAGATCAGTAGGCAAGTCACGAGAAACTGACCCCAAGACTCACCTTGAACTTTTTCGGTTAGTCGAAAACTCATAAGATGAATCTCATGTCCAGAATAGGCTTTGATGAGAGAACGTGAGAGCCACCTGCCACTGGTTGCTAAAATGCTGAGACAATGATTGACCTGGGGGCTTGTGAGGCTCTCCCACCTCGAACATCTGAGTTTGTCATTCGCCAGGCAGTATCTTGCTCAAGCTATCTGTCAACTGAATGAAGGAAGAAAGGGGCAGGTCGATGACGTTGTCTTGTGACATGGCTGTTGCGAAGTCCATGGGGGTGATTCTCCAAGCTAGACCATTGGCTGATGCATAGAGCGTCGGAGTGTAGAATAGCGCTTAGCCGCGGTCCAGTGCGCGAAGTCGAAGGTCGGTCCAAGAGGGTTATGTCGGTCGTTGAGAGTGATTGCTGTCGGTCGTAGACGGTCGACATCGTAGGCAATGGTGACAAGGCAAGATGATGGAGTTGGGGCGTTAGCTTGCTTAAGGTGCTGAGACAAGGCAACCGCCCACCTAAAGCCATATCACGTGTTGGGCTCTTCTCATCCAAGATCATGTCCCCCTTCCCCTGCGTTGTTGCTTGCGTCATCGCCCTCCGCATCTATAGGCTAGTGCATATGAGACTTTACCTCGTCTTCTCCATCTCATCCGCTCAATCATCGTCAACATCCATCAAGCGTGCTCACTGATCCAAACGCATCGTCTGTTCCCTCCCCGAGCCATCACTTGAGCGCCAAAAGCCAAGCATGTATCCAGGCATTTAGTTCTCCCCCCTGATCTTCTCGTTTGCCCTTCCCCTCAAGAGACAGCACACCTGCCGCGACATCGTTGTACATCTCTGTACCGTTCCGATGTCAGCCCAATCGAAACACAGCGACTCTTCTGAAGCTGGATCGAGATTCGAGCGCTATGTTGTACCGTCCATTGCGAATGCCATTTCCTACTCCTGCCAAGATACCAAATTTCCATCAGCAAGCCGAACAAAGATAAGTGAAGGGGTGAGAAGCCTTCGAGTTCAAAGAGCTTTGACGGAGTTCAACGTCCAACAGGTTACGTGCTCACCAACTAGAGGATCCATTTACGAGGAAAGAATAAGAGAGGAAGAACAGGTCAACACCAATCGAGAGAGACATCTACCCCCAGATATCTGAGGTCTACAAAAAACCCCTTCCAGGATATGACACAAAGCGCTCAATTCCTCACGATTCTCCTCGGCGATGCTTGTGTTGAGGCAAGCTCAGCACAAACCTGAGGGTCCGAGCTACATGATATGCGCTGTCCATCCTCGTCTGGAAAGGCCGCCAGGTCAAGACTGGAGGAAAATTGTCAAAGAACAAGGGCACCTTCATGCGAGCTTCCTCCAATCGTTGGGACAGTCTGCGAGGTTAAACACGCCAGAAAGAATCCCAAAAGCCTATTATCAAAGTCATTAGCTTTATATTTAAAACCTTTATAACTTATTTAGTGAAGCTTTATGTAACTAAAAACCTAATCCTAATTATAACTAAATCTCTAATAAATAAGCTTTTCTACCTAATATTACCTAACTATTTAACTTTTTCTTCTTATAACTCTTTAACTAATATAATTACTACTTATTACTTAACTTATTATTAAAAATAATAATAATTTATCTTTTCCTATAAGTCTATTATATTATATACTTAGATTTAGTTTATTATTACTAATTAAATTATATTATTTTTATTATTTTATAATATTACTTTTTATTTATAAGTAATATTTTTTTAATAATTATATAAATTAATATTATAAATATATATATTAAAAGTAAAGTAAATAAGATTTATAAAGACTTTATTTTTAATATAGCTTTTTAAAATATTATTATAAAGACTTTTATAACTATTATTATTATTAAGCTTTTAATATTTTTTATAATATAACTTTATAATATTATATAATATAAAATATATTAAAAAATATAAAAATAATATAAGCTATTTATTAATTATTTATTATATAATTATAATAAAAGTTATTTTAAAAGTATTATTTTAAATTAATAAACTTACTTTTAATAAGTGACTTATTTTATATATATTTTATATACTTTAATTTAATTATTTTTATAAATAAGTAATAATTACTTATTTATATACTTTTAAAGTTAGTTATTAAATTATCTAGCTTTTTAACTAAAAGTAAGACTTTAAGTAATTATAAGGGTAATAAGTATATTACCTATATATATTTATTAATATCTTTTACTTTTATAGCCTAGGGGCTAAAGCCTCTTTTAAAACCTGAACCTTACTGCAGTTAAAGTTATTAGTGTTAGAAGAGTTTCGTCAAAATTTACAAGTCACGGCCAGTTCGACCCATGGGTGCAACTGAGCCACACTTTGGCTCAAATGTGGGATGGCTACCCGCCATGGCTTATCATTTCCGTCCGGAGCTTTCCATTTCCAGCTCTTCGCTTGGATACAAAAGATATCCATAGTCGGGCAAAAAGGAGCATCCCAAAATCCTTCATTGTCGCGCATGCGGAGCCTCGCAGGGGGTAGGGACAGATTGCCATAGGGGTAGTTACGCCAGTATCTTGCTACAGCCTCCCGCGATTCAGAGCAGGCTGTCCATAGCGCGTGTACCAAGAAGCCATATTTGTCATTTCCTTCGGCAACATCACCCATGGACCCGTGATATGCCAAGAGCGTATTGCTCTCAGCACTATGCTCGACGTCAATGTAATGCATCCTAGCTTTGTGACGATCGTAGAAGATGTAGGAAAGACATGCTGCGTCCCAGATTTGCATCCGAAGCTCAAGGGGCAGTCTCGGGAATGGATGAAAGGAACAGGCCATGTTGGTGAGGTGTTGAAACTCTGGAGAGTTGGTAGTTTCGCCTCATACGATAATGATTGGCTTGACAAGAGATGATTCGCGACCTTAGTAAAGTCTACAGAAGATTCGCCAAGAAGAGGAGTGAAACATAAGTGAAAAGATCCCCTTTATAGTTCATGGAAAACCTTGGACTTTTGTGAAAAGCATGGCCCGTGACCCAATTCCGAGAGTTTAAAACAGCCTTTTACTCATTTATAGCGAAATGGTGATGCGTTGAGTATTACAGGTAAAATGAGTTTTATGGTACAACTTGACAAACCTCCGCGCCGCGGATTGCTTGCGGCTCTTGAAACTTTAAATCTAGCAAAACGGATCTCCTATCTCAAAGCCACAGGCAACACCCTCTCTACATCTAATAGGGCTAAGGAGTTTGATCTGCCGTGTTACTTACCAGTCTGGCGGGCAGGCTCTCGCCTAGCAACGACTGTTTGTTCTGCCCGACAAGTCAGACCGGAAGAAAAACAGCCATCCGCTCCATTCTGTTCTCTCAAATTGACAGTGGTTCCCAACATTCATGTCAAGTATGCAGTTTGTTAGTTCTACTAAACCTTATGTTCAGTCACTCGGAGACCGAAGAGACCCGCCGCTGATGATGCAGCAAAACAACAACACTTCTCCGGCTGATAGTAAGGCGGAGTACCTCGTTCCCGCTTGGAACACTATCCATCACAGTCCATTAGTAACAACGTTCACGATACCCTCCATCTACCATCATCGCAGTCGTATTCATCCCTGTTCATCACATGCATCACCGTCACATTGGTCAATTACCATCCCGCCTTACGTAGCATCCTCCACCGATAAACTAAAACTCAAAAACCCGATTCCTCAGCTTTGTCAAAACCGGATATACACAATCTCACATTTCCGACGCTAATCGCGATAATCTCCCATCTCGGATCTGGAATCTGGATTAATAATGGTAAAAATGCTGTAGTGGAGTTCTGACAGCTCTGACAGCGCGTTATTGGCTCGGAAGTACGGACCTTCGGATGTACACAATCTTTCGGGCTTGCTCGCCGCTTTTTATATACCGTGCTCGTCATCCCTTGATAACGATGTTCTGGACAGTTCAGACTCTGAGCATTATCCAAAATGGTAATGGAAACAGAGAAAGGTGAGTTACTGCGTTGCTTGGGATTGGGATGGAGGCTAATTTGTGCAGAACAAGGCTTCATGCCTGATCCCGAGAGGGACGCGCCGTCGGATAACAACACGCTCACAGGACCCGACGAGGAAGCCATCTCAAGAACAAAGTCCAACGTCTCAATAGCCGAGACGTTCTCGCTCCCACGTGAGATCCTCTTCGTGGCCATCATCTGCATGGCGCAGTTCATGACGCAAGCCGCGCTGGGAAACTGCCTCAACATCATCCACATAATCGGTGATTCATTCAACCTCACTAATCCCGCGGAACTAAGCTGGCTCATCGCCGGGTTCTCCCTCACCGTCGGAACCTTCATCCTCTTCTCCGGCCGTCTCGGCGACATCTTTGGCTACAAGCGCCTCTTCCTCATTGGTTTTGTCTGGTTCGCTGTTTGGTCTATGATCTGCGGACTAGCAAATTACTCTAACCATGTTCTCTTTATCTTTGCCCGCGTGTTTCAGGGCATTGGACCTGCGCTTGTGATGCCGAATGGTTTGGCTATCTTGGGCGCTTCGTACAAGCCTGGTGGGCGAAAGGCTGTGGCGTTTGCGCTGTTTGGCGCTTGTGCACCCGGTGGTTGTGTTTTTGGGGCGTTGTTTGCTGGACTTTTTGTTCATGGGGATCCGGCGTGGTGGCCTTGGACTTACTACTCTTTCGCGCTTGGGCTGGCGTTCATTGCGCTGCTGGCGTACTTTATCATCCCTGATCCTCCTCACAAGCTTTCGTCCGCCGATATGAGCTGGGGAGACATCCTTGGTCAACTCGATCTTCTCGGTGCGTTCACTGGTATCACTGCCCTGGTCCTCTTCAACTTTGCCTGGAACCAAGCCCCCATCGACGGCTGGGACAAGCCTTGGGTATTCGTCCTTCTCATCGTTGGAGTGCTCCTTGTTCCTGTCTTTTTCTACATCGAATTGCGCGTGGCATCGCATCCCTTCATTCCCTTTGATGCTCTGACTAGCGACGTCGCCTACATTCTGGGCTGCATCGTCTGCGGCTGGGCTACTTTTGGTATCTGGGTGTACTACACTTGGCAATTCTTCCAGATGCTTCGTGGAGCATCACCTCTTCTTACGAGTGCTTGGATGAGCCCGGTTGCTATTTCTGGAGCTTCCGCCTCACTGATCACTGCATGGCTTCTTCATGTGTCGCATCCTGCATTGGTCATGCTCCTCGCCCTCACATCATTCACAACCGGTACAATTTTGATGATGACTGCGCCTGTGGAGCAGTCTTACTGGTACCAGTCTTTCTTTGGCCTTGTTATCATGACCTTCGGTATGGACATGTCGTTCCCCGCCGCGACTCTGATCCTCTCCAATTCTGTGAAGCGAGAGCATCAAGGCATCGCAGCAAGCTTGGTCAGCACGATCGTGAACTACAGTATCAGTCTAGGTCTTGGATTTGCTGCTACGGTGGAGGTCAATGTTACAAATGGAGGAGAGTCAAAGCACGAGCTGTTGATAGGTTACCGGTCTGCTTTTTACATGGCTGTTGGCTTCGCCGGGCTGGGCCTCGGTATCAGCATTATCTACTTCCTCAAAACAAAGTGGTATCAGAGGAAAGGGAAGCAATGAATAGGGAAATTATGGAATGGCGGTCTTGTAGACGCATCCATGTTTGCGGAGGAAAATTGATAGATTATGACTTTGTAGACATGGCCTAGAGCCTCACGATAGAATTCATTTCACGTCAAGAACATTTATTGAATGAACCATTACTCGCGGTGCCACATTGTCGACGGGTATGTCCCATCTTGTTGTGCACAGAGTCTGGCTGTTCATGCTGCGTCGTGGTTCAGACTCGGGTGGCGGCAACCATTGGCCCCAGTGCCATGTGCCCCTGCAATAGCATCGCGTTCTATCTCGTTCACCTCAATTACAAATGTCCGCGGGAATAGTGCCTTGCTTGCTCGGGGTAACATACGATGGGTAGTTCTCCCGCATGCGAGTTTGACTTCCCGCTTACCCTGCAATGCTACCCCTAACCCCTGCTGAATGGTGTCGTCATAGGGCTGATGGCCTCCCGAATGCGAAGCGGAGCTCGAAATGCGAGCCAATCATAACACTCTCGATCGCCAGCCGTTGATGGCTGTGGAATCAATCGGCGCCAGGACAAGATCCCCTGAACGTACGTGTCGTTTTGCGAGTGCGATAATCGAGTGCGTAATACAATCATTCCTCCGAGTTCTCTTATCCTTTTTCTCTGTATTGTCATTGCGTAGGGTGGGTAAGATGCATCGCTCATGTTCGCATCGCCAGTGTTATCGTGCAGAAGTAGTGGGTTAGGCAATCACCAAACTGGCAGAGTAGATGGACTGGCTTTTCACGGAGCATCAGAGTAATTGTACAATTTGTAAATAAATATCTAATTTTATGACCATTGTGGAGACGAAATGGCTTCTGAGGCTGATTCAATCCCGTTTGCATCGCATCTTATCGCACTCGATCTTGGTTGATCCCAAAGTCAAGCTTTCATCAGTGACACACTAATCAACCCCCTTTTGGGAACCCACTCGCATGGATCCGAGTGCGAAGACACCGGCACTAGCGCCTGTTCACTAACCAAGACTGCAGCCTCAAAACAATGCGAGATGCGAGACTGATCAGTGGCACAATAATATATATATGTGTCTTCACTCGCTTCGAGAACTTCTTCTCCATCACTACTCGGGCACTCACTCAACTAGCATTTATTAAACACAGACACTCTCATCCTTCAGCGACAAAACCAACCCCTTACTTGCCAATCCAACAACCAAAACATGCCTACTCAGCGCTTCAGAGCAATCATCGTCGGAGGCGGTCCAGTTGGCCTCACAGCCGCTCATGCCCTATCCCGCGCCAACATTGACTTCATTCTTCTTGAACGTCGATCAAGTGCAGTCATTGACGCTGGCTCCAATCTCGTCCTCAACCCCATGGGTCTTCGCGCTCTTGATCAGCTCGGTCTCGCTGCTCCTCTTGAGCAAGTCAGCTCTCCTCTTGGTCTGATCAACCGCCAAGATCACCAGGGCCGCGATATTGGAGACGCGTACTGGTTCATCCTGTTTAACAAACTGTGAGTTTCATCCTCTCTCCTGAGATACTTCGACTAACGAGCCCAGGCTTGGAACCTTCCCTCGTGTAGTCAGCCGCCACGACCTCACCAAGGTGCTGTACGATTCTTTCACTCCTCTCCAGAAAAGTCAGATCCTCACCGACAAGAGGGTCGTCGACATCATACCCAGCGAAACTGGCGTCCAAGTCTCATGCGACGATGGAACATCCTATGAGGGATCCATCGTCATCGGAGCAGACGGCGCTCACAGTTTCGTCCGCAACAAGATGCGCTCTCTCGCTCAAGACGCAGGATCAGATGATGTCAACGACGAGAAGCCCTTCCTGACCACATTCCGAGCGCTCTGGCTGCGCATGCCTACCAAGTTCGCGGGCATCGAGCCTGGCACTACTTGTGAGACTCACGGTCCTGGTGCGGCTACACAGCTCTTTGCCGGCGAGGATTCTTCTGTCATGGGTCTTTATGAGAAGTTGGATGCGCCTACTCGTGATCGGGTCCGGTACACTGAGCGGGATCAAGTCGATCTTGTTGAGCGCTGGGGACACATTCCTCTTGCGCCCGGCGGCAAACTCACCCTCAAGGACGCCTTCAACGCTCGCACTCAGTCCGGCCTCGTGAGTCTCGAAGAAGGTGTCGTCAACCACTGGAGCTGGGGCGGTCGTGTCGTGCTCGCAGGTGACTCAGCTCACAAGTTTACCCCCAGCACAGGCGCAGGCTGCAACAACGGTCTCATCGACGTGGTCGCCCTGGTCAACCAACTCTACGCTCTTCGCCAAAAGTCCCCCGCCCCAACTCACGCTCAACTTGCCACAGCTTTCCAGTCGTACCAAGCCTCACGTATGGATCCCGTTGTTGAAGCTTGCCGTGGCTCTGGTCAGGCGACTTCCAACGCCACTTGGCAGACTGGCGTGTTCAAGTTCATCGACAAGCACATCATTGGCATCACAGCCATTCAGAACATGCTGTTTGGACTGGGTGCACCCAAGATGGCGCAGTCGCCTAAGTTGACTTTCATCAAGGGGCCGGAGAGACATGTTGGCAAAATTGCTTGGGCGGAGCCGCAGGAGAACAAGGTTTACTGATAGACTTTGGATTCGGAATGCTTTCTTTGCCTTGTACTTGTAACTGATTTTAAATGATTTAGCGAAGCGTACTAGACGGTAGACTTAATGATTAATGTCACATTTTCAACGGAATGAAATGGCAATTGTGTGTGAACAGTATGACATCTTGAAATGCCCAGTGTGAGGAACCAGAAGTTCAGGTCTAACCCGGTCAGCGACGTTGAACCAAAATGTAAAGCAGTCCAATGGCGGCATTACAGACTCGTCATCTGCGCTTTTCAACCGTGTCTGGATGCTGCTTGTCAGGCGTGTCCGTACGCCGTCGAATCTTGTCGAATGCTAACGTGAGATGGAATTTTACATTGACTGAAAGATTGAAAATTAGTCAAATGTGCAAACGTTACGGCTAAAAAATGCCAACGGCTGGGGACGACGCCTCCAATAACGTCGTTGCGCTCGGCAGATCGATAATCTGACTCAGTTAAGACAGTAACTGATCCAGTACTATTGCCACCGTAAAGTGACGTGATCTGTTAGTGTTACAGCACGCTTGACAGCCCCGCAAACGTCATCGGCACAACCGAGCTTACAAATTTCATAACGATGACAAATAAATGACAGCGGGATACCAACAAATAAAAGACGGACTTTTTACACAAAATTCCGAATTGTACTACCTATAATTGGATATAAGAAACAGCCGTAGTTCAATTAGATTACCCCATCTTCAACTTGAACCTGCATGTCACGACTTCTCAGGACGAGACCCATTCTCAAACAGCTCCTCAACCCCGCTCAGCTCAGACCTTTCCACTTCACAACCACCAAAATGACAACCGGACTCTTCAACTACATCGATCCGACATCGAGTATCGACGACAACGGAAACAGAGTCAAGCCCTGGGCTAAAGTCGACGTTGACCAGACTTCTTTTGAGCGCAGCCAGCACAAGCGCGACGTCGTGGACATTCGCAACGCCGCTAGCATTACCGCCTTCGGCGTAGATCTTTCTGGCTTCGATGTCTTCAAGTCTCCCGCCAAAGAAACAGAGTTCACTGACGATGCGGCTGTGAGGAACGGTTACTACGGCGAAGTTGAAGCGCTTCTCAAAGAGAGGATTCCTGAGATCAAGAAAGTTGTTATCTTTGATCATACTATTCGCAGGAGGGAGAAGTCGAGTCCCAGACAGCCGGTGCAACAAGTCCATGTCGATCAAACCCCCGGCGCTGCTGAAGCCCGCGTGAGACGACACACCGATCCTTCAGAGACAGAAGAGCTTCTCAAGGGCCGATACCAGATCATCAACGTCTGGCGACCAATCGGCCATCCGGCAACAGACTTCCCCCTTGCAGTAGTCGACTATCGCACCACAAAGCCAGAAGACATGATCAAAGTTGATCTTCTGTACCCCAAGCGCGAAGACAATGACGACGATGACCGTGGAAAGGAAGTCCTCCCTGATGCATCGACACTTCGTTCAACGGAGGGTTATCAGATCAAGGGCGAGACGTACTCTGTTGCGCCGAATGATGGGCACAAGTTTTACTACGCCAAGGATATGACGCCTGAGGAGGTCATGTTGATCAAGTGCTTTGATTCAAAGAGTGAGGTTCATGAGGGTGGTCAGCATGGGTTGGCTGGATATACGCCTCACACTGCGTTTGTTGACCCTGCTACGCCGGCGGATGCGAAGGGACGGCAGAGCATTGAGGTTAGATGCTTGGTGTTTTACTAGATACAGCGGATGGTTGGGATGGTGGCTCAGGCATAATACGTAGCTTTGTTTATTAATGAATATCATGAAGTCTGTGACAAAATTGTCGATTCATGTCAATTACATTATTAATGGCATTCAGTTTGGTGACGGGTGAAATATGAATAGCATCTCTTGCTTCGTGAAGATCTGACTTTCTTTCTTATCCGACAAGGATAAGTACAAACAGAGCCCATGAATTCCAGACCTCACTCCTCGCTTTTGTTTTACATTTCCTGCCTCAATCACACTTCCCTAGCAGGTTCCTGAGTGTCTCTCCCGTGTAGAGGTGTTCCGTTTAGTCGTGATTTGGGAGTAAAACCATCGAAATGGCCAAAGTTCCAAAAACGTGCCCCTGCTCTCCTCAGCTTCACTGGCTTCTAAAATCTAGAAGTATCTTTGCCCTCCTCACCGTCTTCACTTTCATGCTCAGTCTGACCGTTGTTACTGTTTTCCAATTCGCCCAGTAAATCAACTCGATCCTCGATTTGATATCGAGCAGGTTCCTCTTCTTGTCGAACGAGAACTTTGACATACTTGGTCAAATCCAAGCCCAGGCCGTGGTTACACATCATGCATATTTCGTCGTCGGTGCAGTTGCAAAAAGCAACGGTCCAAAGGTTCCAGACAAGCCACAGAATTCCTAGCATGGCCGAAGCCTCTGCCGGCTCAACCGGGAAGTCGTCCAAGTAATGATTTTGAACTTCCACGTACGCATCATCGCAATCATGAAAGACCGCTTCTTTGTTCACACACCAAACTGGCCCCGAACGAGCAGCCTTGTTGAGCAGATAGATACACGGGGCATTGCCCTTGCTCCAGTTGCAGGTTTGAGCCCAGTTCGCAAACACGCCTCGAGGTGACTTTTCCTTGATGAGTTCGGCCCAGCTGCCGGGGAAACAATCGAACCAGGTGGTATCAAACTCCAAGGCAAGGTTGAAGGAGTGTCGGAGAACGATTGTCTTGCCACCTGGACATAGAACCTTCAGGCGAGCATCCTTGAGAACGAGTGGTAACAGGTGTTTCCCGGGGTCTTGGATGCAAAATAGATCTCGGGTGGGCATAACCATAAATGGCTCTTCATGCCCTTGATTGGATGGAAAAAGACAGGTAGGAAGAAAGAGCTCAGGCTCAAGAACTGAATCTTCATCACCTGGTCGCTTCTCAGACAGTTCCTCGTCGTCTTCAGAGGTCAATTCCTCAGAATACAGCTGCGAAGGGTACGGTTGACAAGCCTTACCGAGGCACTCATCCAATTCGAGGGGGTCGAGGCCGCTGTTCTGAGTATTGCACCAAAGCTTCAGTCGAAAGTGCGAGGAAATGACCTCCCTTGACTCTTGGCACGCCTTCCATAGACCAGCATCCCACATGTGGGCGGATCTGTTTGCGCGTCCTACAACCCGCTGCCCATTGCGCGAGGTTGGGAAGTCGGGATGAAGTGCCTTCATCTCCATTGGACCAATCCAAGAGCGCAAGTCATCCCCAATGCTTGCTAGATCGATGTAGTGTAGGCCATGTTGACTGTTGGTGTGAGGGAAACACGCCGCCTTCCAAATCTTCAATCGAAGCTCAGTTGGGAGGTTCGGAAATAGGTGGAAAACCGCCAGAGAAACTTCGTTGGCCGAAAGGGCTGGCATCTCCTCTATTTGCTTGAGCCCACCGCCATGATCGGGATGTTCGACGACCATGGGTTGCGTCATGATAGCTGTGTTCCGTTAGACTTATAACATGAATGTCATAATTGTTCGGTATACTTCTTACCAGTGTACTTGATGAGTCTTGACAGAAAGATTCAGAGAAGATGGCAAAATGGAAATGTGTTGGATGGAGAATGTCGAAAGTCAGAAGTTGGAATTGAGGAGTGATTGAGGGCTAAGAGGAGAAGAGGAGGGCCTCGGGAGTGAAAGCCTTTACTCGATGAACAGTACCGCGTGATGTATATTCTCTGGCAGTGGTAGGGCTTGTGGTAACAGTGGCAGCGGTCAGTGCTTTCTGAGCAACGAGGTGACTCATATGGGGAACAATAGGTAGGCAGTGCTAGTGTTTGAGTTCCACATGACAGTCAGTGAATAAGTAGGGAGAAGATGGATAGCTTATTGTGTCAAAACACACGAGATGGGCCGATATGAGTAAAACAAGGGTTTCTGGATGATTCATGCCTCACATTGTCCCGATGAGATGTTCAGAAAATTACGAAACCTGAGCAAAGCTCAATGAACTGACTTAAACTGTCATGAACATTGACTGGATATTCCGTCTTCAGTTCAAAACGCTATGTCAATCTGCCAACATTACATCCCTAAAAGTATGACTTAAGGAGAAAGCATTTGATATCTTGAGTTGAGTAGTGGCCGACTCTGTTGGCGGTACTGGGAAGAGTCAATGGCTCTCCACACACACTGCCCATGAAGCTACAATACTAAGTCCTTGAGGTGAATTGAACCTATCAACAGTTCTGGTGTTGGATTGGATTATATCCCCTCAGGCAAACAACCCTTGTGTCACTGCTACACTCACTGGTCTGCCACTGCCAAATGTAAACAGACAACAGTCCCATTCTCTTAATTTTAACACAAAGACCCATATCATATCCTTTTCTTTTCTTCATCCGTTCCTCCTCACCCTTCAATATTCAATTTCCTTCTACACTCCCTGCATCACAGTATTTCACAAGCCTTCATCACAACCTTCCAAGACCTTCACCCTGAGCTTTCATCACAAGTCACAAGATGCCTTCAACCTTTCACTGGTTCCCACGCCTCCCAATTGAGGTTCAGCTCCAGATATTGAAGTGATCATGCATTCTTTCTAATACCCCCGGCTATGATTCTGACGAGCAGGCTGGGTTGCACTACATCAACGTCGACACGGTCAAGTTCGGGGGCAAAGATCGACTTGCTCTACGAGCCCTCGATCATAACCAAGGTCCTGACGGCGATGGAAAATCCCCTTACAACAATCGCTCAGCCTACATATGGGATGGTGGTCTCTACGGGGCTTGCAAACTGTCTCGCGAGGTCATTACAGAAAAGATATATTCCATGTGGCTTCGGCTTCCCGAATACCGTCAGGGCTATCTCGGCCGTCCGGCCATTCTCACCAGTCGAAACGCCGGTGAAAGACAAGGCTACATGGTTTTCCCTTAGCGAGACATATTCTGCATCAGAACAGCAGACTAGAAGTCCTTGCCTCAGCACTTCGAGGACTGCAAGACCAGCCTCCCATTCTTTGATCCCCTCTCCTCTTCAATGGTTCCGGTGTCCACACTCGCTATTGAGTTTGATTCTAGCTGGATCGTCGACCTTCAAACTCAAAGCCGAGAACTCAGCTCGCAGTTTGGTGGCCACTTGGATGGAGGGCGTAGCCTCCGGATGGGTCAAAACACCCAGGCTCTGTCTGATAGATAAGGGCACACTTTTGGTTCGAAAGACTCGCGGCTACTATCCTATTCATCATGATTGCGACTGGAAATACAATTATATGAGTCACGAGTGGTGCAACGATGCCATCTATGCATTTATTGAAGCTCTGGATAAATTCCTTCCCTTCAAGAAGTATTGTCATCTATACGAACAGAACAATCCTGACAGTTGGGACGACGAGTTCAACATGTGATGTGATTTCGAAATCTCCCAGGAAATCAATGTGCTCGCCCGTTTCGAGTACGCAATTCGTAAGGAGATTAGTTGGACAGCCATCTGCAACGACCTCTCCGAAGAGAACAAAGAGGGCTCTGAAACAGCTATCACATCTTCTGGAAGGGCTTACGACCTGGAGTATGATAACGATGTTGGATACTGCGTTGGGAGTTTTGGTGGTCGCCGCGAATGGACCTATCCTGGAAGCAACGAACGTTGCAATGATAAGGACGTGGACCGAGTAGAGTATATCAAGCTCTTGGACTTGGATTTTGAGAAAGTGGAAACGGAAGTACTTGATGAGTAGACAACGCGTTTAACTTGACAGTCGATAGATCAAGTATGAAAGCAAAGCGGAATGCTGAGCTGTCTAGTCAATAGAGGCACCCCGACTCCCCAGCCAGTCTGCTCACAACAATCCAAACCAGTCCCTCGGGGGGCAAATAAATCTAGGACTTCAAATAAGAATACTGGTTGGTATGAATTGAGTAAGCACCCCCCTAAGCTTAGGGCAATTTACCTAAATATTATTATCCTTTAGGGTCAAGACTACACTCAGCAAAAGGTAGCCTAAACTTAGCAGAGGTGTCCTAGACTTATACTAATTTACACAAGTCTTTCAAGATCTTGGGTTTTGCCTCTACTACTCTGTCAAATGCTAATGGCTACCCTGTATCGTAATGGGGCACTCCAGCCCCGCATTTTATGGTTCTGCCGTTCCAGACCGTTTTTGCCACTCCAATTGGTCCCTTCCCGTCGTCAATTCCCCCACGTAAATTTCCATCCCCACCAACTCTTTGTTATCCATTATCGAACCATCATGGCCAAGACAAAGTCCAAGAAACGCAAACAAGCGCAGGCTCAAGCTCAATCCGACAATCCTCGAAAGATCGCAAAGACCACTTCACCTTCAATCCCGACGCCTCCTCCCGATGGCACGACCACGCACTTCGAGCCTAAGAACCTCCATACCGTTGTATCCGAAGAAGAGCTCGAGATCACCATCGACACACTCAATTCTCTCGCCCAGTACCCCGGCTTGATCAAGTCAAAGCTGTGCAAGGACCTGAGAGTTGCTGTTTACGACTTCAGACAAGCTTGCACGACGGGCGTCAACAATGCGGCCGGCGCGAATCTCACAGCGCAGGTCACTGCTGCTCTTGCCGATCGGAAATACACCGAAGCTCGAATCCTTCTCGCTGAGATGAAGATTCGTGGTGAACAGCCGAAGCTTGGTGCTCTGTGTCGATGGGTTCGAGATCTTGATGTCATCAGTGGCCTGTCGACGATTCCCGATCAGCAAGGCCTTGTAAAGCGCTCTGAGAGGGAAGAGACACTCATCAAGGTCATTGATGCGGTGCTTCGAGTCTGTGGCCACGAGGATCGAAACCCCAACGCCATCATCCAGCCTTCATCAATTGCCCTCCAAGAGATCTGGGATCTTCGCCCTGACGGCCCAACCGAGCAAGTCTACGCCTCGGTCCTCGATGGAAGTCTCGTAGCTTCGGCTCCCGAGTCCCTCAAGAAGAACATTCGCATCATCGAGACAACACCCGGCGCTGAGCGTAAACCGCCGAACCATCACGATGCCATACTTTACGCTTCAACACCTGAGGCTGTTCCTCTGTCGACAACACCCCCGCCTACAACGCATCGACCGCATCCTGTCGTCCAGGGTCTCAGTGTCGCCACCAATGTTCTATACCCCGAAGAGTGCAAGGCTATCATTGCGGCGGGTGAATACGTCAACTTTGTGCCCGATGCGCCGCTTCGAGAAGACGGGGACATCAGTATTCTGGCGCACAACTTTTACTGGGTTGTTGACAAGACGTTCCACGACACGCTATGGTCGCGCATTCAACCATTTGTGCCGGTGTCAATGAATGGGCGTCTAGCTCGTGGAATCAACCGCCGCTTCCGAGTGTATCGATAGTAGGTTCTCGAACCCCTTGATGTCAATTCTATCGCTAATGTGTCGCAGTGTCCCAGGAGCAGAGTACCGAGCACACATCGATGGCGCGTGGCCCCCGAGCGGCATCACGAAGGACGACAAATACGTCTACGACGACTCGCCGGCCGAAAAGAAGCAGAGCTCGCTCTTTACCTTCTTGATCTACCTTAACCAAGATTTCGAGGGTGGCGAAACTACATACTTCCTCCCGGCTGCACGGGAAGGAATACTGAATGCATACCCAGTTCGTCCAGTCATGGGCGGCGCGGCTATTTTCCCTCATGGCGAGATCAACGCGACATTGCATGAAGGTACTGGCGTGCGAAAGGGAGCCAAATACGTCATCCGAACCGAGATTGAGTACGATGTCGAACCGACGGAAGAAGTCAAGATCTGAAAGGAGCTGAAGATCTCGGGTACAAACAAATTGGATACATGAACGGCTGGACCGGGGAAAAGTATTGTTACGCTATTTACGTCTAATGAACATCATTCATCTACTCTGTTGCTGTAGTCTCACCCTCAGCTGGCTTGCGTCCCCAAACAATACGTTGCAGGTAGTAAGCGTGCGCCGGCTTCTTGGACTTCAACTCCCTCCTCAGCTGGGTACAGTACAGATGGACCTGTTCCTGCGTCCACCCCTCAAGAAGCGTAGCCATGAACGAGATGTGCCCCTCTACATCGGATAGAATGCTCATTGTCGTGAACCTTCCAATCTCCTTGAGGTGCTCATCCTGCGGCCAGTCGCCAACAGGAACCTTGATCGTCTTGGACTGGATGTCCACGAAGCCAGCGGCCTTGAGACCCTTCTCCTGCAGATTATCTGGTAGTGGGGTAAACACGCGACCGAGCTTCTTACCGCCTTCGTGGAAGAACTTGCCCCATTCTGCAATTGCACTACCAGATTTGAGACTGTCATCGTCACTGCAGCCCATGGGGTCACCTTCGTGGGATTCGATCCAGCCGCCGGGCTTGGTTACTTGGTATGCGCGCTCGTACAAGGCATACCAGTCGGGTACGCTTCCGTAGAGGAAACGGAGATGGATGAAGTCTGCGGAGTTGGGAGGGAATGTCCAGTCGAGGGTGAAGTCTTCGATCTCGAACTTGACGTTTGGGGGAACCCAGCTAGAGGTTGTTAGATCGTGTGGAGGGAGTTGGAGCTGGGGACTTACGTTGGCTGGATGGGGGAAATGTCTGTGCCGATGACCTCTGCCTCGGGGAACTCATCGCCAAAGTCCATGGCCCAAATGCCAGTGCCGGTTCCAATGTCGAGCACTTTGCTTGGCTCTTTGACGGGCGCCAGGAAGAGCTTGCCGTCCATGATCAACGTGGAGGTATGGTGGATGATGTCCAAGGCCTCAGAGGCCTGGTTGTCGTTCGATGCCCAGTACTGAGCATCGCCTCGCTCAGCGTGGTACGTCCGCCCGTTGATGGTTCGGTACTCGAGAATGCTGGAGTTGATACTCGCGGTAGAACTAGCAGCGTCGTCGCCTATCGCAGAGTCCCCATCTGAATTATCCGTAGCTTCAGTGTTCTGATTGAGTCAATTACCAAGTCCTCATCCGTGTAGTGTTTATGTATCATACCTCCCAGTGCGTTGGGGCAAGCATGTCCTGTGAGACGACATTCTCACCCTGCGTAACTTCTGGTGCAGCGCTCATATTGTATTTATTGACAAGAACAGAGTTGAAGAGGGGGAAGAGAAAAATTGAAGCTGTTCACCCCTCTTTGCTTGGCTTGGCCCCAGCTTGCATCGCATGGAGCGTGCTACGGTATCATCAGTTTATGGTTTCAAGGGTTCTGGGCGCTAGGGACCGGGGAGAAGCGGATGCGGTCCACTTGGTGGAGGGTTTTGAGCGGGAATGGGAATTGGCCCGCGGGAGGTTTCATGAGAAAGTCTTGGGGGAGGATCATGACCTGATTTTGTTAGTCACTAAAATGCACAACTTGGCATTGACTTGACATTCACATAAATGTTATTCAACAGTGCAATCAACAACAGAATTCTCAGTTCTCCAATAAGAAGCCAACGTCAATTCGGAAATATAAACATAAACCAGTATCTACTCACCAGACTCTATCCCCATGAAAGTGTACGCCTCGTCCCCAGCTAACGCCCCAGCAGCCCTAAAGTACTGAGGTCAATCTGAACCCGAAAGCACATCTTCTTTCCTAGCCTCACTCCATCGTCGACCGTGGTGAATAATGGACTGATCAACGACAAGCTCCGGAACAACATGACCATAACGGTCAAACCATTCATCGCCTCCCACGTACCTCCAAGCAACGACAAACCCATACTGAGAAGTAACAACTTTATTAAAGTCAATGTCCAACTTCTCGAGACGAGGTTCGATTTCAGGCACCTCCTTTTTAAAGGCATCGCCCCCAAACTCATGATCTTCTCGCAGCTGTTCGCGAGTCATGGTGAGTACCTCCAGGTTAGGAACGTCGCCCCAAGAACCAGACTTCTTAGCAGAGGGGTCCACTGGATGGGGGAACCACCAGTCTCCTGAACGGGCCAGGAGAAGACAGCTCATCCCTGGCGGACACGGCATCTTCATTGATACACAATCGCCGTATTCCTCCACGATACCCGATGCCACTTTGTCTGTGACTGGTAACTTGAGATATCTCTGATACGCATCGAGTTGTTGCTTTGCCCAGCGACTGCTGGGATCATCAAAGTTGGCCGCCAGATCTCTGAACCTCTGCTTAAGCACATCGTTAGGGATGAACTCTCCAGGTCGATGTAGTTCGGAACGAGGTAGCTCGCTGACACCTTCTTCCTTGATAAGCTCCTCCTGCTTGACAGACTGTTCTTCCTCGATACCTGGCTCTTTCTTGATAGACTGAAGGTCAGCCGTAGGATCATCTTGAGCACGAGCCCTCAGCTCATCGACAATGAGGTCCTTAAATGCCTGTCCCAGACTCATGAAGAAGTCATACGCATCAAATGGAACGAAGCACAGTTCAGTGAAAGGAATATCAAATTTGAGATCCGCCATCATCTCCCTGCGCTTTTCTCTCGTCATCTTAGGCTTTCGATTCTCTGTTCGTTCATCAATCTTTTTGAGCTCCTCGTCAACACAAAACTTTATCAAAACCTCGATTTCGCTAACTCGCCAGTAGAACTGGAATTCGTCAAGTCGATCCCTGCTTTCTACAATACAATCATAGGACAAGCTTTTTAGGTCTTCCGTGATGGCACCGCAATGAATGCCAAGCTGTTCTGCCGTAAGATTGTCCAAGTTGTTCGCAATATCGATAAGGCGAAGTCTGAGGCTTTGTAGACGACCTCGCATCGATCGTTGCTTGACTTCTTTCCAGTCTGGATACATAATGATGATTAGTAATAGACCTGGTTATAATATTTGTCGGAGAAAGGGACGAGAAGCTTGATGTTGCGGTTGAAATGTCGATAGTGCGGTAAAACGACATGGACGACATCAGTACGCGCCAGTATCGTATTTAAAGGTCCGAGACTACTGAGTCGGCCGAGCTGTTGTTCGAGAGTTCACCTCTATCGTCTTTGTGCCTATTCAGAATTATTTAAATTGAACGATCACTTACAACAAAGATTGTGTCCTGGTGCTGGAACTCTGTCTGAACAACAGGATGATTCTATACCACAGCATGAACAATACAGAAACAACCGCCTTTGTGTTCGAACATGATGATAGCCTCAGTAACCTAAAAGAAAATGGTCAGGATATTGAAGAAACCAGCAGAACAACATCTCTGAAGAAACCTTGCTGTTCGGCGACAGGGTCAAAAGCAAGTTGACTTTGTGCAGAACTTCCCATTTTGCCCAATACGACACGAGGAGATAACTATCCCATTAAACAAGAGGTTGGTATCACTTTCAGTGATGGGGTATCATACAAAATGTTTTAATTGAGAACACAGACTAAGGGGAGGGCATACAAAGAGCTGCGTTGTGATTTGATATGTCGGAGTCAGACAGAGAAGTATGTCTTCCTGTTCCAGGTCTCGCCTGAGCTCATCTATCTAAAGAGGTTGAGACTGAATGTTTACCGCTGGATAAAAAGCGTAGTTGCTGAAACAGACCATGATCGAATCGCTATTACTGATAGTTGACTAAACCCAGATGGCCTCAAGAATACGTAGGCTTGGCGAGTGTGTCTGCCACAACCGGCCAAAATCCCATCTCGTTGGCAACCAAAATTCCCACCTGAACCGCAAACGCTGCATAGATTGTTTTCCTCCTTAGTCATACAAAACCTCCCTAGTCCAATGGTCGAAGCACTAATTGTCCTACTGATGAGTGAGCCAGATGTAACACAGATATATCATGATAGACTCACTATTTTTATGAGGACACAATGCCGCTTAGACCGAAGTAACTGCTCTGGGTATATGTCCAGGTGACCCAATAAGGGAATTTCCTTAGGCTGCGGAGGAAAAGTACTGCGCGCCGACCAGGGCCTCGGCAGCTCGACCACCGAAGGTTTCATATGGCTCAAAGGCCACCTTGGCCACCGTGATGGCGGGGAACTCGAAATCATCCATAGGACGGGAAGGAATCTTGAGACACTCCAAGAATTGGGAAGGGAAATCTGCCTTGTAGACATAGGCATTCTCTTGTTCGTCCTTGTGAGTAACGAGAAGACGGACCTGGAAGTCATTGTGTTAGTGAGAGCGCTATCAATGGACGAGGAGTTGTCAACTTACGAGGTAAAGCCGTGCCTGACCTGTTGTATCGGATCTCTCCTGGGCTTGTGCCAGGCTCAACATCACACAGACCAGATACGGATCTCGGGTCCAGTCCTGAGGGGTGACTTTGGCAAGTCTTCGTTCGTAGATCTGCTCCATAGGCAGGTTCATCGTACCCGGGGGGCCAGCCCGGGCAGTGAACCGCGCCTTACGGTCCTCGTCAACATTGTAGGAATAATATCCGACAATTGGCTCGGGATATGGTACGTCAATGTGCCCAGAGATCCGAAAAGCACTGCAGTGAGGTACATGCACGAGTCGATCACAGTAGTGAAAGGCGGCGGCCACGCTATCAAAGGTTAGTCAAAGTGAGGGTGTCGAAGTACACGTAACATACAGGACAAACTCTAAAACACCTGTTCCTCTAAACAGTGATCGGACGTAGTGCGATTTCATGTTTTCGACGGGTGTTGTCGCTAACCGGGTAGCGTAATATGTAAGCCTCCCATCTTGTTGGGCGTGATGGCCTTGGGTGCCGCTGGCTTCTTCGACCTCGATAAATTCGCAACCCACCAACTCGAGATGATGGAAGGTCCAGTGTAGAGGCGAAGCTTGGAATCCCCGGTTCTCTACAGTCAATTGATGAAGTGACTTCGAAGAGTCTGACATGACGATGTTTCAGTTTTAAGAGTAATAGTGAGAAAGATTTATGAGCCGAGAGCTGGGTGCAGAAGATGAGACGTGACGAAGACTGGAAGTGAAAGATGGGAGTGAAGGAGAGTGTAGGGAAGGAGAAGAAAAGGGGGCAGGCGGAGGCTAGGAGGCTGTTGAGGTCGTAAGAGTTCTGCCAGTGTTAACTTGGGCACGCGTAGACTGGCACTGGCAGTACGGTGGCAGTATAAGTGATCAGTTACCACTGCACCAAGACCAGGCGGGTCCTGCATGAGACAACAATTGCCCCAAGACTGAGCCGTTTGCTCAATGACTCTGAAGAGTCGCTTGGAGCTTGGCAACTGGCTCGGTGAATGAGAACAGCCCGGGCATGTTCCTTTGTGCCAGTGGAGCAGATGGTCAGCGCTGTTACCTTGTGGTTCTTCATCTTATGTCAACCTTTGCTCCTCAACGAACAAGAGTGTTATCACTTCTATCGTTCTTGCAAATTGGAAAGGATACGAATCCGAAAATACTTCTGTCCCATTAAACTTTTATGCTTTATGGGAAGGGCTGGTAAGCCAGTAAGAAGAGGTAATGTCAACAAACTTTCATTTGTGAAACTTTATCTGCGAGTATTTTATCTCAGGCCTCTTGAGTCACGCCGCAGAAAATTACTTTATCATTTCCGATACATCACAAATATGCCCCTCCCCAACTGCAGGTTGCACTGTACATCTTAACTGATCCTTCTCTTCTTGCAACAGCCACGCCCATCGTAATCATCCAGACGAACATCATGGACCAACTCGGCAAGCGCAAGGCTTCTGGCATCTCCGAGGATGAAGTATCAACCAAGAGGTAACCTTTAAAAACTCTTGACCCAAAAACTAAGCTGACAGCGCTGTAGTATTGCGAAATCCAACACGTTCACGTTCGTTGTTGGCCCCGACGAGACCGAGTTTACTATTCATTCCGCACTTGTCGCAAAACAGTCACCCGTCTTGAACGTCCTGGTCAACGGACCCTTCAAAGAGGCACTGGAACAACGCGTCGAATGGATCGATCTCGAGGAGACCGTCTTCCTGAGCTTCTGGGAGTTTGCGTACAGCGGTGACTACACCAACCCCATCCGAGAAGATGACGAACAGGAGGAGGCAGATCCTGTTGATGAAGGGCTGAGCAACTGGAGCAAGTCTTGGGCACACTACGTCCGCCATTACCCACCATTCTCAGGCCCTAACAGTCGCAATGCACCCGGACTCAACGGCATGTGGCAAGACTTTGTCGACAAGTACACCCCCATCTCTCGACCATCTGATGTAGGCAACATTGGTGAAGGCACGCTGCTACACCATGCCCAGGTTTGCATATTCGCTGATCGATACTGTGTCGACGCGTTAATGGAAGTTTCCTTGGGTAAGCTATTCATCGCTCTCGAGGCGATCATACCTTGGGGCAATTCCTGGGACTCCATCATGGAGCTACTGATCCTGGCTTCTGGCAATTTTGTGCCATTCAAACTTCGGGAGATTGTCGCAGAGTACATTCTGAGCCAGGCCGAGCTGTTCAAGAACCAGGAGGTGTTTCAGGACTTTATGAGCAATCACGATGGTCCGATGCAGGGACTGTTGAGTCAGATCTTTGAACCCGAGGATGATCTTTGAACCAGAGCATGATCTTTGAACCAGAGCATGATGAGCAATTTCTCCCTGCTAGCACATGTGATAAATCGGCCAAATACGATAGATCGGTGGACTGGTAAACCAACCATCATTGAGGGGTCCATGTGTATTGCTCGTTGGTGGCTGGGAGGCCTACCAGCCTTGGTGACGCAAATATGACAACGGAAGGCACTGAAAAGTGGTAATCATTGGAGGAATTGAAATTGGAGTATTCTTATACTAGAAGAGGCTTGCATATTCATCAAACCCCTCTTTCACTTGCGCACTGAGGACGGAATGGGGTATATAAACCACCTTCTTGGCCGCACCTGTGACAGTCCCCCCTCGTATCCTGTCTTTATTGTCCACACAAGTGTCGTTGTTTCAATGTGAATATGATTCCTCTCGAAGACAGACTCCGTATGCAGAAGTACGATGCTACTCATGTCTCCTGTAATGCATGACTTGCTAACTCCGTGCAGAGCGCGCGAAAGCGGCGAGTTCACTGACTTCGCCTTCGTTTGCCAAGGACAAACAATTAATGTTCATAAGATCATCATCTGTGGCCAGTCAGCCGTATTTCAGAGAGCATGCACTGGGAACTTCAAGGTACCGCTCGCGCTAATAAGACCCAGGAAGCCTCTTCCGGGACATATGACTTGAACGACCATCCTCTTGATGTCGTAAACAGAATGGTCGAATACCACTACACTGGGGCTTATACGATTCCAGAGGACGTTGACTTGTTCACTCATGCCTCCATGTTTACGTTAGCTGACAAGTATGGTATTGGCGGGCTGCAAGCGCTCGGGAGCAAGAAATACTTGGAATGCTTGGAAAAGAACTGCAACTATCATGACTTTGCCAAATCCATCTCCCAAGTTTACGAACTCCCCAAGGAGACCTCCAAGACCCTTCGGGTCGGAGCTTTGATCATGGCTAGAGAAAACCTGGGCACGGCGCTGACCGCAACCGAACTAGGAGAGGTCATTGACGAATTCCTTTACGACTGCCCAGAGTTTGCAAGAGATCTTCTCAGCCTCTCCTTACGATTCCCATTAATGGGGACCTGCAGGAACTCGGCTTGCGGATCGAGAAGTGCGGTTCCGATTGGGGTTCTACAGTGTAGATGCCAGAAATGTGGCAAGGGGGGCGCCAGCGCAGGACTTGGTCTCTACTCTTGGAGTCAGATTTTGGGATATGAGTTCGGTGACGCTGAGGGCGATGTTAAATTGGGAAAAGATGTTGGTTTTGGGAAGTGGTTTGTATAAGAAGAAAATAGTCCGAAGTCTCTATGGGCACGGTTGTTGTAAGAGACCAACTTCAACAATATATGAGATGATCCTCTTTCCCGATGGCGGATCCGATGAGCTGGTCACTTTTAATCACATTGAAAGCTTATGCCCTTAACCATAAGTCATCAACTGGAAGTTTGAAGGGTGCCTGTTCGAAGTTTGAGAAAGAGTTCCCTCAATTTACACTTTCTAAATTTTTGGTCAAAGTTTGACGGAATCATCTTACTGGGAATGGGGATCCAATCATCCTGCCAATGAATGCTTAAACTATCGCACAGAATCAAATATCGTATTCTCATTCATCACCCGTGTTCGCAGCCTAAAGCTTAACCTCTAAGGCAGCAGTCAACTACGTAGCATATAATTAGCCTTCCTAAGAAAGAGTCAGAGTTAAGGAAGTCTAACAAGAAATAAACCTATTCATCATTCCTATAAATACCCTTCACTGCTTTTCCTGCCCAAGCAGAAAGGCTCAACATCCTCATGCACCAAGCCCACCATCAACCGATCATGGATATTGAGGAACGGAAGCTCATGCAGAGGTCAGTTGTTTACAAATTCAGTCCAAGCTCACCTAACATCTCACAGGGCCCAAAAGGCCAGTCAGTTCACTGACTTCGCTTTTCTCTGCAAAGGCACAGAGATTCCCGTGCACAAAGTAATCATCTGTGCACAGTCCAAAGTTTTCAATGCCGTTTGCACGAGTGGTTTCAAGGTAAGGGGGGAAAAGACAAGCTTCAGTGACAATACACTGATCCTTCTGCAGGAAGCCATATCTGGAGTCTATGACTTAAGCGAGTACCCTCTGGAGTTGGTTGAGATGATGGTCGAATACTTCTACGTCGGGTACTACGAAGATCCTAGTGCAGATATGTCCAAGGTGTCCCTTTCGACGCATCTGTCGATGCTGGTCTTGGCCGACAATTACGACATCCGAGGCCTTGAACGGCAGGCTAAGTTTTGTTTCATCCGCCGACTGAATGAGAAGAATATTGAGCTGAAAGAATTTCTCGATTCGCTTCCGGTTCTGTATGAAATGCCAATATCGGTCTTTGGGGACGTTATCAAGCCAGCCATCTCCTACACGAGGGAGACGCTGCTGACTTGCACATGTAGGAAAGCAAGCATGGGAATTATTGACCAGATATCTGATGCTAGTCAAGACTTCCTGAAGGAGGTGATGTTGTCTATCATGAGTACCCCGGTAGCATCAAGATGTGGCGATTGCAGCAAGTCAAGTCCTCCATATAAGTACACTTTGCACTTACGGGATGGGATTACTTATTTTAAGGATCAACAAGGTATTGAAAATGCTATCCGGGGCATTGGGGCCTGATTGCTAGCAGTTGGTAGTATAAACCAACATGACCATAGTCACCTGGCTAATTATAAGATGGTTGACATTTCAAATCTATAGAATTTATACTCAAATCCTTTGCATTAAAAAGCTGTTATCCATTAGCTGTATTCGATTTCCCTTATTTTTGGCAAGTTCTTGAGAGCCGTAAGATGAATAATGCAGAGACCTAACTCGAGCTCCTGAATGCTTGAAATAGCCAACTAAAGGCCAAGAAAGGGCTTCATCTTGTTGCGTATTAAGACAAAGATGTTGCTTCTTGCAAATAACCGGTAGCATTAGTCTATAGCTGGCTGGTGGTCCAGCTGAAGAGGAGAACTGACAGCTGCAGGTACTGAATAACGCAGAAGCCTCAAACGGTGTCTTTGACTGATAAGCTCCCATTCATACGCCATCTTATAATATAGCTGGGGGGGGCATGTGACTTTGAAACACGGGTCTGCTGCTCTACCAGGACAAATTGTAGATTCAAGTTGAAACAAAGCCTCGGAACCTAAAACAATGCGAGGATTCAGGCGTCACCACCCAAATGCTAAAGGCTAAAAAGTGAGGGTTATGCTTTCCGTAGTAGAATATACTTTCAAACGAAACTGTGCAATATACAGAGTATGAAGTAACGGACGAGTCACCACTCGCCATATTGAATGAACTTTAATGAAACAAAACTCTCCGTTCTTCTAAGTTGTCTCGACCGCGAATTAGAGTGGTCTTAAATGCTACAGGGGCAGACATGTCAAAATTGGTCAAAGAGAAAGTCAGAAGCAAAAGTTTGATTGACTACATGGTCCTGGAGCATGTTGAATTCCGAAGTTTATACTTCGCCAGCATGATGTTATTTGCAAAGTCTGTTCTACGAATCCAGATATAAAGATCACTGTCCCATGCATTTACTTATGAAGTAAAACTCAGCACGTTGTGTAATCCCACATCATATCCAGAACTCACCCTAACTTATTGAAAATGAGTAGAGACCTTCGAATGGGCCTCTTGCAGTATGAATACCCTTGATCCCCATGTATCAGCACAACTTACCAATTATTATCTACAGAGCAAGAGATAACCATGAGTTCACGGACTTTGCCTTCGTCTGCGGAGATACTCGATTCCAAGTCCACAAGGTCATCGTCTGCAGTCAATCAAAGGTCTTCCATGCAGCATGCACCGGGCCCTTCAAGGTTAGACTGTCTTTAATACTGATGAACGCGGCTAACATTACACAGGAATCTACTACCAACGAGATTGATCTCTCAGAGTTCTCTGTGGATCATGTGGAATGGCTGATAGATTTCCTTTACACGGGAGCATACCTAATCCCAGAGGATTCAAATCTCGATGACCACATTTACATGTTCGCGATGGGTGACATGTACAAGATTGAACCACTTGCTGAATATGCAGCATGGAAATTCCGTTGTGAACTCTCTGACCTTCTGATGTTGGAAGAAGTTCTTCCTTTGATACCCCTTGTCTACAACTCAACCCCAGACCATCGACAGGAGCTGCGGGAAGAGTTAGTGAAGTTCCTGAGGTCCCCGGGTCCTGGAATAAAGGAGGACATGGAGACAAGGGGATGGTATGACGAGATGGCTGCAGAGTGTCCCGAGTTCATCAAGGACCTTCTTTTCAGTTACTTGGAATGCTCTGATCGTGATCGGAGTTTTTTGAGTCACTGGAAGAATTTGACGGGAACGCAAGCAAGGGCAGATATCTGAGGAGGAGGATGTTTACTTGTTTGTAAGCTTGGCATGGCATCTATAGATATAATACTTAAAAATGAAGTTGGGATTCAAAACAAGTTGGCTCAAAAAGACAACATTAGGACCGAGCGTGGATCGAACACGCGACCTAGGGATCTGCAATCCCTCGCTCGTACCACTGAGCTATCGATCCTTTCACGGCGAGTTGTGAGTGCTCGTTGGATGAGGGTAGCGGGAGAAAATGAGACACTATGTTCGGAACACCATGAATATTCAGTCAGATCAGGTAACGATCACTTGAACATGGAGCTTGATCGAATAGTTGAAGCGATTCGTAAACTCTCTCTATTTGGCAACTTGCCATTGCAAAACACGGGCCATCTCTGACCCGTCTTATCAGAACACGCGATAAGCGACGTAGGCTTCAAATGATTGACGCGCTGCCCTGATCTTCAGATTCATCGGAAAACTACAAAAATGTGCATTGAGCTTCCTTATCAAGACTAGAGCTGATCCCCGACGGATTGAGATGCCGTGGAAGCGGGGTCAAAGATAAGTTGAGACAGGACCTTTTGCAAGACCTTTTGCGACCTACCCTGGTAAGCTTGTTGTCGTCATTTCCGCGAGGATTACTAACCATTCTCGGCTGGAGTTTCACCGTCTGACAATTCATAACCGTCTTCAATCCCGACTCAAATTCTTCATCGAGAAGTATTACAACAATGGGCTTTTTAAAAACGGTATTGCTCCTAGCGGGAGCTTCACTTGGGGCTTTTGCCTCGCAGATACCGCTCAAGGACACAGACTCACCGCAAGCCTCCACGTTTCAAGTTCACCAAAGCTCGCTATTCCCAGAGCATACGATCCGCATCAGAGAACAGGTTGACGACTCCATATGCGACGCCCGCGTGAAGCAGTACACAGGCTGGCTCGATGTCGGCAACCAGCATCTTTTCTTCTGGTACTTTGAGAGCAAGAATGCACCCAAAACAGACCCTCTTGTGCTTTGGTTGACGGGAGGTCCCGGCGGTTCTTCAATGCTGGGATTGCTTCAAGAGCTTGGACCGTGTCTGATCAACGAGCATGGTAATGGGACGGTTCATAACCCTTATGGGTGGAATGAGAATGCGAACTATATCTTTGTCGACCAGCCTGCAAGCGTTGGCTTCTCGTACCTGGATGACGGAGAGCCGATTCCGTCAAATTCTTTCGTCGCTGCTGAGAGTATGCACAAGTTCTTACAACTTTTTGTGAGCCAAGTATTCCCGGATCTTGCCGACAGGCCCTTCCATATCTCGGGAGAGAGTTACGGAGTAGGTGATCCGGCATACCCTGTCTTGCGACGTGACTGATTCTCTAGGGCCACTATATCCCCGTGCTGGGAGCGACTATTGTTGCACAGAACAGCCTCTACCCTAAGCGACCTCAAGTCAATCTCGAGTCAGTTCTCATCGGCAACGGCTACGTCTCTCCCCTGGACACACACTTCGGATACTGGGAAACACTTTGCACCACGAACCCAGGTGTTGACAAGCCTGTTTTCAACAGCACACGCTGTGACATTATGGCCGCGAACCTTCCGCGATGTCTTGGCCTCGCACGGGTATGTTATGAGCATCCCGATCATGCTATCTGTGGCGCTGCAGGCAAAGTCTGCTGGGACGGTGTCATCAGTTGGTATGATGGAGAATCCGGTACAGGGGGCAACAGGAACAGATTCGACATTACCAGGCCCTGCGAATCTGGAGATGATCTGTGCTACAAGCAAGCAGGCCTCATTGAGAAGTATCTTAACACCCAGAAAGTTTTCGATGCCTTAGGCGTACCCAGTGCAGTGACGAACTACTCCATTTACGCGATGGATGTAGAAGTTGCTTTTAGTCTGGGATACGACCAAGAAATCAGCACCCAGTCACAGATTCTATACTTGCTCGATCACGATATCGACGTGCTAATGTACCAAGGAAATCTCGATCTTGCATGCAACACCGCTGGTAACTTGAGATGGAGCAATAGTATGCCCTGGAAAGGACAGCCGGAATATGTTGCGCAACGGCAGAGGTCCTGGGGAGCCGATGGTGATGAGTTTGGATGGTATAAGGAGGTCAAGATCAAGATGGGCGAGAGCGATAAGAAAACTACATTCGCTTTCGTTACTGTTGATGGGGCTGGCCATATGGTAAGTGCCCCGATGCCAATGAGGTCCCTGATGCTGACAAGACATGACAGGTACCTCAGGACAAGCCGAAAGAGGGTCTGGAATTGGTGAACAGGTGGTTGAAGAAGAGAACTTTCAACAAATGAATCAATCTTGACTCGAAATTGGGAATTTCGGATTTGAAGTTGAGTAATGACAGTAGTTGAGTACTCGGGCTTGCAGGACCTTCGTAAAATACAGAGTAAAGACGCCTGACGTTGGAATGAGCCTTTGGAGATAACACTAGGTATGGGTGCCAAGGTTTCCCCAAGAACATTTGTATCAAGCATCCAAGGACGCGTCCCGTTACTTTCCATTGTTTTCCGCGGTTATGAAAGCGACATGTGGGTTGAAAGGAACTCTTCCCACCATTTGTCTCTGAGTGCTCGAGATGGGAACGAACAGTGTACTAATGCAGCATGAGCCCTTCCCTACTCATCGTGCCATGTCTTTTTGTACTGTGTGCAGTCTTAATCTATGACCGGCCTGAAGTTTATCTCGTGGCTTATACTTACTTTTCAACTTGTGAATGCTTGTTTGGAAGAGAAGTCCGTCAAAACTCTCATGAACCGAAGTTCCAAACCGTAGATAGTCGCACAAATTCTTTCCTAGTTCCGACGGAGGCCATTATATGCTAAGAAAGCGTGATACAAAGTCGATGCTGACGTGATGCTGAGACCAATTCTATGATATCCTTTGAAGACGAGAAGCAAGACTACGCTTACAGTAAGACGGCAGAAGCCAGCCTTTTCGGGAAAATACCCATTGGATGGAGACTTACCTACTCAAGGTTTCCAACACATTGCTGACTGGATAATGCCGATGCTTGGCACGTCCCTCATTCAGCTTGAGTCAAGGTAATTTCTGCCTGTATCAAGAGACAATTACAAACAGCGCCTCGTCAGCTTTCTCAGCATCATCGATGTTCAGCTCCAGAAAATTGACTAATCTGGATTACGCAATAATCTCACGTTCTGAGCCAACTGCAGATGTACGGAGTAAGCAATGCTACATTACATCGAGCTCAAGTTGGGGGCATGTGACACTGAGGCTCAGACCTGGATGGACCAAAAATCTGTCAATCATGCATATTGATGGTGACATTTGTGCTGATCCCTTATGACGGGGATTTTAATCCGATAGCTGAGTTAAGATTCACTTTTCACCAATTTATTACTCAAAGGCGGGATAAAGTGTATAATGCATCCTTCGCTTACAAGCTCAAGAGCTGCCGCGGCATCTGGTCAAAGCCAGTCAAGATCTAATCCGACGGTTGATTGATAGTGTAAAAATAGGTTAGTTCCGGATCATATTCTCAAAACCATCAGGTGCGCGACGCAAAGTCTCGTATCGATAGCACCATGTCTCGGTTCCCTACACCCTCATCCGCCTCCGCCATTCTCGAATCCCAAGACCTCTTGTACTCCCCCAAACTATCCAGACGGAGCATTATCATTTTCTGGTTACTCATGTCAGACTCGAATCGGGCTGTGCAATTGGTTATTTTTAAGCTTAGCTAAAGCAATGGGCCGAAGCCATCGGGCGGGCTTGGCTTATTCTTGGCTTGGGTTCGAGTATCCGTCATAGAACGGTTCGGCTTAGTGAGATTCCAGAGCCTGCCGCAAAGCTGAACTTTGGGGCTTGAAGCTTGCGCTTTTGCGACCAAACATATTACGCAACAATGGGTGCAACTCTCACAATCAGATCAGCAAAGGATACGAGAAGGATCGAGTCCTTCCATCCTCCATCCCCCAAGCCAAGATCAGACTTTGACAGCGCAGACCTCTTGAGGAAGGGCAAAGGCGGTGGCACAGCTGACCTCTACGTCTTTCTCAGCCGCCTCAGAGCCTGGTTTCTCGGGTATGACAGTTATGACTTGCGGGGTACAAACTGGTCTTGGGGGCTGACCCCTCTACGGCCTCTCAGTCCTGACACTTTGGGGATAGCTTCGAATTACGCAGCAGCTAGCGCTGATCTTGACCTGGCGTGATCTAGGCATGATCCAGGCGTGATCCAGGCGCAGCAGCTCCCGATTTATCGTGAGCTCGGGGCACCCGAAAATAGTAACTTTTTGCTGATTGAGGTAGAGCATGACATAAACTCTTGTCGGCCATCGAGGTCCAGCTCAGCCTTACCAGAGACTAAGTTTGAGTGTTGGAGTGAGGTATCCCGCTATGGCGCCAGCCACCACCATCGGCTGGAGGTGAGCCCACGATCTGGGCGATGCTGCCAAAGTTTGGATTCAGTAGTACGCGATTGTGTATATAAACAACGTTTGATTACCTCCGTTCTATTAATTCCATCATTCTCATCATCACCATCTCTTCTACAACAATCACAACAAGCTTCGCTACAACACCGTCGCTTCCACTATTACTACTGCTTCAATCGCTTCTGCTACAATTTTCTTAACAACCCTTCTTTACATATTAACTTTCATCTCTCAACATGCGCTACTCATACACACTTCTCGCCTTTGCCGCTACGGCTCTGGCCCTTCCTACTGCAAAGCCCGCCGATGACGGTTCATGGACGCCTGGTATGTTTCCCTGATCCCATCATCCAGTCTCGTTCTAACAGCATCAGGCAAATACGAGGGCGGTGATACTGGCAAGGATGACGGCAAGTGGGCTCCTGGTAAGTCTTAACAGTCTCGAGCGGCTCGCCATACTAAACATTACCAGGCAAGTATGAGGGCCCCGGCACCGGCTTTGACGATGGCCAATACCACCCTGGCAAGGACGGCAAGAAGGCCAAGCGCTACGATGACGGTAGCTGGCATGAGGGTAAATACGAGGGAAAGCCAGGAACCAAGTACGACGACGGCAAGTGGTATCCCGGCAAGTACCCCGGCGGCAAGGAGAAGCGCAACGACGACGGATCCTGGCACGAGGGGAAGTATGAAGGTGGCAAGACTGGCTACGATGACGGTAAATGGTACCCTGGAAAGTACCCCGGCGGAAAGGCCAAGCGCAACGACGATGGTAGCTGGCATCCCGGCAAGTATGAGGGAAAGCCAGGAACCAAGTATGATGACGGAAAGTGGTATCCCGGAAAGTACCCCGGTGGCAAGGCGAAGCGTGAGGATGATGGAAGCTGGCACGAGGGCAAATACGAGGGCGGCGACACTGGCCTTGACGATGGCAAGTGGGAAGAGGGTAAGTCACACATCTTCAAGTCATCAGAACTTCGAGGCTAACAAGTCCAAGGCAAATATGAAGGCCCCGGCACTGGCTTCGATGATGGCCAGTACCACCCTGACCACAAGGCCAAGCGCAATGACGATGGCAGCTGGCACGAGGGAAAATATGAGGGCGGCAAGACTGGCTATGATGATGGAAAGTGGTACCCTGGAAAGTACCCCGGCAAGGAGTAAAAGTGTTCTTAAACATTTAGATGGTTTTTGGAGTTTGGGACTGGGCTGGGCATTTGCATATTTCTGGCATCAGACATTCTTTCTTCTTCTTCTAAAAGGCTTCAACTTGCCTGAGTTACATATTATTCTCATAGGACACTCCTTTTAATTATTTATACAATTTGGACTTTATCGAATTGTCTTTTTGCTCTGTTGCATGCCATGATACCTGCATCCCGATTTAACAAGAGGAGTCGAAGATCGGGCCTGAGCCTCAGCAGCTGCAACCTCCCTTCACTGCGCAAGCAAGTTTCCGGGGCTCAGTTATGCTTGTATACAGCTTTCTCGTTATTTTTGTTAGTCTTGGAAGATGCTGCACAATCCTTAGTAACCCTGGAGTACGGTCTTATTGGTGAAGGATCTGCATGACAGGGATCCGTTGATCCAGCGTCCAACTATGAGCCCCTCACTTACTCTGCTTACCAACATCTTGACCAACAACAATGGCAGAACTCATGATACTCGAACAGATACCATCACAGCAAGCCCACTACCAAGTCGACGACAATGTAACTAGTCATCATGGACACGAAAGCATTGTAGAGGACCATGCTGCGGAGCCAAGTGAACGACTGGCCGCAGAGTACCCAACAGGCATCAAACTCTGGCTGACCATCCTTTCCGTGGTATCCATTCTCGTCCTCGCCAGCATAGACATGAACATAGTCGCCACAGCCGTACCAGCCATCACCGATCACTTCCACACAGTAGCCCACGTCGGCTGGTACTCATCCGCCTTCAGACTCAGCGTCTGCGCCTTCCAATTCATCTTCGGCAAAGCATACAAGCTCTTCTCCGTCAAACGCATCTTTCTCCTGTCCAACTTCATATCTATGGTTGGATCTCTGCTTTCAGGCGCTGCTGTCTCGTCAACAATGCTTGTTGTTGGGAGGGCTGTTGCTGGGCTGGGATCTGCAGGGCTATTCGCGGGCTCATTCATCATCATCGTTCAATCAACTCCTCTGCGTCGACGGCCCGTTTTTCTTGGCTTTCTGGGCGCTGCTGAAGGTCTCGCTACCATCGCAGCGCCATTGCTTGGTGGTGCACTTCAGACACTCAGCTGGCGATGGTGTTTCTACATCAGCGCGCCCATTGGTGCCCTTACTCTTCTTCTTACCATGTTTTGCCTTTCGGAGGATCAGAAGTCGGGTGGAGCTACTGAATTGTCTTTTAAGCAGAAGTTTGCTCAGCTTGACCTCGTTAGCAACATGCTGTTCCTCCCCGCCCTCACAAGCCTTTTTCTTGCGCTCTCATGGGCAGGTACTGTGTACCCATGGAGTAGCGGCCAGGTGATTGGACCTCTAGTTACGTTCTCTGTACTCCTTGGAGTGTTTATCTTCAACCAAATCCGCCGAGGCGACGCCGCTGCACTTCCGCCTCGCATCATGCAGCAACGCTGTGTCGTAGCCGGTTTCATCTTCATATTCTGCGTCAACAGTACAGGTGTAGTGCTGGAGTACTATTTGCCCACCTACTATCAGCTTGTCCGTGGCTACACGCCCGTCAACAGCGGTTATATGATGTTACCCATCATCATCGCGGCAACAGTCGGTTCACTCATCCACGGAGCAGGGACAAGCGCATTCGGTTACTACACGCCTTTCATGCTCTTCGCTTCCATCATCATGCCAATCGCTGCTGGCCTTATCACCACGTTCAACATTGATACCAGTTTCGAAAAGCTTATTACTTACTCGGCGCTTTCTGGCCTGGCATATGGTATTGGCTTCATCGGTCCTCAAACGGCCGTACAGACAGTTCTCCCAGCTGAAGACGTCCCCCTCGGTCTATCCATCATGTTGTTTGCTCAATCTTTCGGTCCCGCTATATCTGTTCCCATTGCCCAGGTACTCTTCACAAACCGACTTTCTGATAACCTTAATGGTGTCGTACCGGGTCTAAATGGAACGCATATCAGCAACAGCGGCCTTACCGAGATCGTTAGCAATGTGCCGGAGTCTGCCACAAGAGAGGTCCTAGTTGCAATCGATAAAAGCCTCGGGCAGACATGGTATCTCGTAGCTGGGCTGGCTTCAATTGCGATAGTTGGAAGCTTGATGACGGAATGGAGATCGGTAAAAGAGAAACGCGAATGAGAAGACACCGAAAGCCGTGATTTGAGACAACTGGCATTGTGAAAGGTTAATGGGAGCGGGAAACCTGTAGAATGGTGAGCTGGCAACCACCGCATGTACTGCTTTCTGTGGTATGGCCTTGGTTACAAGATAGGAAAATAGAAAATTGATTGGAAATTCCTTTACTACCGTCTCCTAATTCCAGAAGGGTATCTTGGCCACCTCAATCCGCATGTGAAGCGATGATGTCGGCCAGCTTTTCGGTCTGGCTCAACTGCACCATATGTCCAGCACCAACCCTCACGATCTCGCTACCTGCCAGACCCACGAACTGTTCCTGGATATCAGCAGGTAACAGTTTATCCCCCTCGCAGATGATGTAGACACTTGGTACTTCTCTCCATCCGCAATATTGAAGTGCGGTCGCCCAACCTCTGTCAGCCTGATTTTGAAGACCCGGAAGCCACTTGTTCGCCTCTTCGTCCGAGAAGTCGCTATATAGCAAGTTTCTGGGGTCTTTGCATGAATGCGTGCCATTTGACTCCTAAAGGCTGCTTAGAAACGTTGGCATGCGTAAGAAACGGAGGGTCTTACATGATGGTCAAAGAACGGCATTGGTCCTTGTTCAAAACCCTCAGGTGCCACACCAGCTGCAATGAAAACGAGTTTCTTGACTCCTCCAGCTTTTCCAGTATCTTGCCTTGCTTTGAAAGTAAGACCCTTGAGGGCACCGCTCCCAATGAAGCCACCTGCGGAGAGCATGACTGCAACGACGCCTTCCTCACCTGCTTCCTCAACGACTGGAGCAAGGTCCTTGGCGATGTTCGCAATATCATCATCCATGTTTGGGTTCCCTGGAGGAGTCTTGCCAGTGCTTGAGATAGTCGTGATAACCGTCTTGAAGCCTCGTTCGTTGAGGCTTCCGGTGAGAGGTTGGAAGACCGTGGGGCCTTCATAGAACCCAGGAACGATGAAGATTGTAGGAGCCATTAGACAATCTCAACTTGATCTCTGTTGAGAATTATTGTCTCAAGATCTTCCCGATCGTCTCCTTTTATAGCTATGGGTCTTGTCTTTCTGACATAAGCGCCAATTTGTTAGTCTGCGACCCAATGACATGAGTGGCGTTCGTGCATCTTCAGATTAGTACACTAGAGTCACCAAGTTGCAAAGAGAGTATATTTCTTGGAGCGACAGATAATGATCGATCCGTCACAGATGTAGGCTCTTAGTCGGCCTTGCTGCATCTGAATTGTCGTCACTCAGGAGGAAGCAGACTTTACACACGGACAGTTGGTTCCATCGCTTTCCGAAACCGTGACTTCAGGTTGGCCCCCAACTAAACGACATAATCGGTACTCGGCACCGTCAAAATTGTACTCAAGAGTGGCAATTGTCAGCTGAACTACAAGAGATGCCATTCGCCTGCCATCGGATGTCCCCAATGCAGCTTCGACTTGGCTTTGAAGTCACCGAACATCCCTCAAACTCACAAGCAATGGCGCGTCCAATAACGACTGATGCGTTGTGTCTTCAATCTGCAGCATCATGCATGGTCCACGCTGACTCCACGACGGACCCCGTCCTCGAGAATGAGGCCTATCAATGAGGAAGAGGGGTTTGCCAAGACCAGTTTCGACGATAGGGCCAAGCATGACGCCGTCAAGACTGATAGCGCCCAGGATTCGGTCGTCGCTGAATAATGCCGGCAACCCAGTGTCTCCCCCAAGTGAGTGACCAAAGACGAAGATGCCTTCTGTTTCAAATAATCCGGTATGCTCTCTTGCTGTGGCTTTGTCTTTGACGTGATCGATGGTGGCCTATGACTCGAGAACGCAGTATCAGTGCACCGATAACCCCATGGGGTCGAATGTGTCAGTGTCGCGGAGAGGGGTGTTTTTCCGTATTGACGCTACAAAACCATGGTAGTCTTGGACCCGCGTGTTTGAAGATAAGGAGGGATCAAAGGGAAAGAAAAGTGGACTAAGTAGGGAGGACAATGACAGGGAAAGGAGGGAGGTCGAGACCAAATTGTCGATCTGTGAACAAGTAGCATCAAGGTTGGACAGTACAGCTTCTCTGAACACGAGAGCTTAGACAAGGACATTCGATACACTCAGTTCTTGTGCTGATGTTCGCCCTGCATCGTCGTTCCGGTGTTTGTGTTCATGATTTCCGCCTTCTTTGATCTCTGCGCTACCCGTAGAACCATATAGAGTCCAGTACCGCTGTTGATACTCAGCGAGCCTCCCACTTGACCTGCAAGTGAGCAGTGCTGGGCAATTGGCCGGTTGGCATTTTGTGCGAGCTACCGGACCCCCACACACGCTTCGTCCTCGTTCCATCCGTGTCAAAAACAAAGCTAGCAAAGAGTCCCCTAAGCTTAGGCTAAGGTTACCTAAGTATCCTCATCGCTTAGGGTGAAGATCCTAAGTTTTCTTTCCTCCCCACAACCTTTCCCTCCACTCTCCTCCTTTCTCCCGTCGGCACCAAAACAGAAAAGATGTCAGAGATTCTTCTTTTTAGCTCGCGTTCTTCTCGTTCGTCTCTTTCTGGTAGGCCAAGGCGCCTGCATTCCCGAATCAGAACGCGGGCTGCATTCAACTCTCTACCTCATTACGGACCAGACCGACATCCTCGTGCGCTCATTTACCCTGTTGTCTTAAATCAAGGTAAGTCGGGAAGTGAGGCACCAAGCCGACCGTCCTTTCCTTGATGTATCAAACTGCTTGTACTGACGACGATGGCAAGATCTCAAGAGAACGACTTTCTCTCCAAGATCATCACCACCAGAACCAACGTAACAATGGCCAACGAGCCCGGTGACTCTGCTGCGCGTAAATTGAACGGCAGATCTCCAGTTGCCCATGCACTCTATTGCATCTTCAACAACGTTCATCAATGTTCTAGTCTACCCTCTAAGCCTGAGATTGATGAACCCTACTTCGCGACAGTTCCACTGGAACCCCGTCTCTTCGAGGACTTCCGCCCGCTACTGGACCAGGTCTTCCAGCACTACGATTACAGCGTCAACGACGGCATCGTAACCACTAGAGTGGGACCCAAGAACCACGATCACTATGCTACCGAATTCGGCGTCTTGATCCGCAAGCTGATCGGTAGCTCTCTGGGCAGGGAACCCTACAATGTCAGAGTCCAGCACTACCAAGACCGACAGACGAATATTCGTGAGTATGGTATGGCTTCGCCGAAGTTGGGTCGCATGAGGATTCGATTGCGTGACCCTCGCGCCAAGAAGCCGGGCCTTGTCTTCCTTGTCGGATATTCTCAAATCGAGGATGCCCTTGAGAAGGTCGCCAAAGACTACATCGTCGAGACCAAAGGCGTTGTCACTACAGTAGTCTGCTTCGATATCAAGGGTCACCAGCGCCCTTCATCCACGTCCCTTTGGCTCACGAGACAGAATCCCGAATCGGAGACTGTTGAAGTAGTTTGCGCCATGGAACCAGCGGTAGGTTTCCCCGGCGCTTAGTACGTGCAGGCCAAAGGCTAACTCACCCACCCTTGACAGTTGTTTCAAGATGCTGACGGTGACCATGTCTTCAATGACAAGTTTCTCAAACTCCGACTCTCCGACATCCTGATGGAGACGGATTCGGACGAATGCCCGCTCCCATGGCTTCCCTTCCATCAGCTCAGCTTCTATCTCCAAATGGCTAAGGCTTAGCCCGAAGGAGGCTCAGGATAGACCTTTCTTCAGCACGCTTCCATGTAGTATCATACAAGGGGTAGTTATGTCACGCAGGGGCTCTTGTTCACCTTTGGATGACACTTTATCG
This sequence comes from Fusarium musae, assembly GCF_019915245.1. Lineage (NCBI taxonomy): Eukaryota > Fungi > Ascomycota > Sordariomycetes > Hypocreales > Nectriaceae > Fusarium > Fusarium musae. The sequence continues at coordinate 1,642,512 of NC_058397.1, forward strand.
CTTGTAAGGGGGTGACAAAGAATCGGGTTAGATGTGTGGAGCGGATACTATAGATTAGTTCACACAGCTAATAAGACACCGTTCAAAGGGTAAGCCCCTGTCTTTTCTAGATTGCTTTTTCGTGGCCCTTGTGGCTGACCAGCTTCGCCTCAGGTTCAGAAGCTAGCAGATATCCCTGTTAGTTTAGACAACGCCCTTTTCTCCCCTGCTACACTGTTCGGTCGCTTAGTGTTGTGACCAGCTGGAGGAGAGAAAACTCAGGACTATAACTCAAGTGATAAAGATAATTAGGCAAATTTAGCCTAAACTTACCGCATTCTCCACTAGGTTCGTTCGATATCCTATAGTAAGGTCTGGAGTTTTCTTGCTCCCTGGGGCCAGGTCCTTTGAGCCCAAACCTAGGGTGAGGCTGTTTCTTTGTTCACTCAATGGCCAGGCGTTGAGCCAAGCAGAAGGCTGTGTGGCGAGGCGGGAGTTCTAAGAATCGCCATTAGCGGCAGAAATGCACTAGTGCGATGTCTCTCGGCTATGTCTCTGGTTCCCAGCCTGTCATTCAACAAGATAGGCTATTGGCGCAACTTGACCGCCAGGATTGACTGTACCTTCAGCTACATTCAACGCCACCATTTGCAAGTTCAGGGGTTTTTGAGACTAGCAAGGCCGAGATAAAGCACTGGGATCCTGAATAGCTTGTGAGGGAAATGGTGTAAAATGATTTGTCGCAATTCCCCTCCATTAGCTGAACGTCATCGGGGGATTAAGATCGGATCAGCGACCGCTGATGTTGTCAACTTTGGAAATTAGTATCTGGTTTCTCTTTCTCCATTTGATGTCGTGAACCCTTCTATGTCCTATCAATATCCAAGCTTGCTTCCCTTCGGTCTGCTTCACCCCTACAGTCACACATTGTTCCGTGCGCTGTAGCAGGTTTATCTTGGGCTACACATTACAAGGATGCCTCTGGTCATTCATGACCTCATGAGGCGTTCATTGAGGCACAATAGGATCTTTTGAGCTTGGCAACGCCCAGTCGGTCTGGCCCTGTCGGGCATTTATGACGTGTCTTTTCTTTCGCAGTTCCCGTGATTTCAGTCTCCATAATGCCAACACTTCTGTAAAGGCGTGTATCTGTGCTCCTAGCTTACTCTCTTCTCAATATCTGAGATATGAGTGACCAAAATGCGAGCTGTACTCTTCCGGCTAATAGAGACCAGTGCCCTTTTAATCACTTCCATCCCCATCCCTTCCCAGCAGCGAAAAGCGTGCCATTCTTTCCATTTGGCTTCCATCGAAGCTTCCATGGCCTACTAGGTCTCGTTTCCCAAGCACGTTCAACCCCACTACTTCGGTCAGATCTCTGGACCTTACTCGTCACTATGCCACCTCACTTCCGCAATCTCGACAGTGACAATGTTTCTGGTGGCCCCCAAGCCTCAGATGGCAGTTCTACCCTAACTTTCCCACAGAGAGTCACGGAAGAGTCCCCGTCGCCTCCTCCAATTCTCTCTGATCAGTCTCCAGCTCGCATCCGTGCCACTCCTCCAGCATCACCCCATGGACAGAATCTGGGCGATCGGCGGCGATCTTCTACTTTATTCGGAGGTCGTCTCGCGGCTCCTCGACGGAGATTAGGTGTTATCAACTCCCGACGCGACTCACAGCGGTCTGTTGATAGAACTCCAAACCGAGTAGTTCGTCCATGTCACCGCACGCGTACTATTCGTGACAATCGACGAACCGGAAGCTTCCTACATTACGTCTCTTCTGTTGAGGATCTCAGTCGAGCCATCTATGGCGTGCAACAGACTGACCAGCCGCAGCGTGGGGATAGGCAACCCCTTGCGAGTCATCCTTCGGAAATGCCTCCCAGAAGAACCCGCACCTTCCAGGTTCGGTCATGGAGAGATCCTCCCACACCAAGCCTCCTGTTCCCAATTCCCGAGCACCATGTACTCGGTCAATCGATTCATACACCGGGGCCTCAGCCATCTCATCCATCAACCAACAGGCTGACAACCCCGCCTGCTGAAGCCGTGCGGGAGCTTTCTCGCCTGAGCATCGATTCTCAGGGGAGTACGGATAGCGACAGCACTGAGCATGACACTCAGCCTCCTGTCCGTCCGAGCCGCCTCCGGTATCCAGGACACGTACTCCTTTGCGACTGCTCAGTGTGTGATAGGTTAAATGAGCCTTGTAGCCCTTGATTCGGTTAGACCGTTTGAATGTGGCGGTATTGGATATGGGTTGCTGAAGTGGGTCTACATTGGACGTTTTGAGGCTATAAGTGTTACTGCGCAGTGGCTGTGGTAGTCATTAGAGTATAGACTTTTCTTTTTGTATTTATTGATGTCGGTACTGAAAGCTTTGCATTTGTATTCGCCTTTCGCAAGAAGTAGCTTCTTCTTGTATCAAAAGCCTTGGGCTGATATAACAGAACTATTGTTGATAGGATTGGTTAATGTAAGACAATAGTTCGGAGCTGTACAATTGAATATGTATAAGTAGATTATTGATGATAATTTTTCATCAATAGCATGTATCTTGATGCCTGATATACTGGCCTGTCTTCATTGTAGACTCACTGCCAAACATGCCTTGGTCCGCTTAAACGACATTCACATCTCCTAGGAAGGCTAATAAATGCATGCATGTAAAACACTATTCGTGTACTGAACTATCATTTTAAAGTTTCACTACAACTCAAACAGCGCAAAAACGGTGTCAGTTCCAAACATATGTTTTGACAGCCGTCTCAAGGCTCGAAGTATTGTCGTCTTTGGTGTTGATCCTGATGCTCAGGGAACATGGTAGCATAGAACTCAGTCCATCCACCCATTCTGACCCGTAGGAGATTATACTTTTCCGGATCTTTCACCGCCTCTTCATAGGTCTTCACGTTTGCACAAGTGAGCGTGATCAAGTTTCCACCAACTGTACCCTGTGCGTATTTCTTGACAAACTTTTTCAAGTCTTCAAGCGGAAAGGCTTCATCAATGTTCATGTCCACAGGTGACGCGTTCGAAAGCCCGTACGTCACAGCGTCGGATTTGTAACTCTCCATGGCTTGGTATATGTTTCTGAAGGCAGGATTGGGAGGTAGGTCTTGTGCAGCTGGGACAGGGGAAAGATCTGATGCAATGGGCGTGCCGTTACGGCGACCATCAGCTGAGGCACCACAAGGCGCACCGTCACCGACATAGCCTTCAAAAGTACCGATGCCAGGAGTGATGACGAACTTTATGTCTTGGCCGGGGTGGTTCTTAGCGATCTCTTGCTTTTGCTGATCCAGAGCTGGAGAGTTGAACTTGGTGACACAAAGTCTCACAAGATTCTCAATGAGCCAGTCTCCAAGGCGGTTCACCTCCTTGTCACCGCTCCCCCACTTTGGCAGTGCGAGTGCCATAGCTCTCAGCTGTTGATATCGCACGCCATACTGGGCCGCACTAGCAGCGCCAAGGTGACGATCCTGGAAAGGCTCAATCATGTTGAAACCCCAGTCATTGATGAGACAGTCGACAAGTTCAGGAAGCGTAGTCATTGCAGTGTCTTCGTCATACACCAGCTTCTGTATAGCAAACAGCGAATCAATGGTATTGGAGACTCCAATACATAGTGGTGCCATGATGTGAAAGCTTGCACCGCCATCGGTCAGGTCGATGCCCTTCTCAACACATCCATCAATCAAGACAGACAGGAGAGGGCTCGGGCATATGTCAGCGAGATTCCCGTAGTTCTCCAACATTACATTATAGCACTGAATAACAAGCCATTCCAGTTGCTCCAGGAAGATGTCTTGGAGCTGCTTGAATGTCTTGATCTTGTGAGCCGGCAGCGATCGAAAGGTTTGCTTCAGCCCACGAAGACTCTCGGGCCCAGCAGCACCATAGGTCGCTCCTTGGTTAATGGTTTGCTCCAGAGCAAGCATTGGCTGGACATTGTTGAAGGTGAACTCTGATGCTCCCGCGAACATGGGTTCGTAGCAGCCATCAGCAGCATAATTCCTTGACCAAGCTGTGTTCACAAGGTCGGGATCCGAATCTCTCAAGCCCTTGCAGAGTTTGTCGTCATTATAGAGAATTGGCTGTGCACCTCCAGCAAGGATTGCCTTGGCAGCCTCATCAAGATACTCTTCTGGCATGTCCTTGTACACGCGGAGTGACAGAGTTGGAGCGTTGACGGGTATACGCCGCGAAGCCTTGAGACACAACATGGTGACCTCATTGGCGCCGCCTTCTGGGGTATCTCCGTCTGTCGCCTTGTAGCCACCGACAGTAACTTGCTGAACCCATTGATTGATGCCACCTCCCTGGGGAAAATTACCGCCCACGCCACAAACGGCTGTGGTTCCATATGACACGTAGTCGTAGATAAAGGCGCGATTGACGAAGGCGTTCTCTCCGATCTTTAGCCAGAGACAGTCCACAATCTCTTGGGCACGATCCAAAGAAATACTGTCCTTCTCCAGGAATGGCCAGAGGATCTGGTCCAGACGACCCAGAGCAGTCAATTCGCCGACGAGATGCAGGCAACAGTGCATCGAAAAGATTAGCTGCACTGCATCTTGGAAGTCTCTTGGTGGATGATCGACGAGATGTGCCAATCGCTTGGAGACATCTTCCATGTTGGCCTTGTCATCTTCATTCGAGGCGTGAGAAGCTGCATTTTGTGCCAAGATTGTCCAGTTGCGCAAGTAGCCTTGCACTCCTTTGATAGACAAGAGAGCAGAACGGAAGAAAGATTTCTCCTTGGCTTGGCTGGCATTGTCAGCTTTGACTTGCAGCTCGCTGTGGAGTCCACCCAAGCCCTTTTGAACGAGACGCTCATAGTCTGGAACTACATGACCCATGGCAGACCACTCATTGAGTGAGCCCTTAAGCCAAGCACCAATAGTCTCCTCCTTCGACAGGTATGGGATAACCTCTTTTCCGCGGCCCAGAGTAAAATCCGGAATAACGCCAACGATGAGCTCTTTGGGATCAATGCGAAGCAAGCCGTTGAAGCGAGCTGTTTTGGACTCTGGGTCCGAGAGTGACAGTGTGAGTGTTTTCAGATTTGCGAGACCCTTACGAACTGGGACAGGCTCTTTCATGACTTTGTCCTTTTCTTCCTTGGTGTCATAGAAGTGGGTAAGCTCAGGAAGTCTCGGGAAGTTCTGTTTATCCATCCAGCCATCGCGCCAATGAGAGAATGTCCTTCCAAGCAAGCTCAGGAGCCGATCGTTCGGAGGATCACCGCCAATGTAGCGACCTTGAGACATCTGATGAAGGTAGTCCTGAGAGTTGTAAAATAGATAGCCATTGGGGCTTCTGACGTCCCAGTGCGAATCTTCCATTACATCGTTGAGGCTCGTCACAGCAGGGACGCCCAGTTCCTTGGCAGCAGGGACATACCAGTACCCACCGCTATGAGCCTTGACAACATCCATCAATCTATCAAGGGGATTCTCTGGCTCGTGGCCCAATAGATGTTTGAGAATGTGCTCGAAGCGGGGTTGTTCGTTGCAAAACGCAACAAACATGAGTCCCTTCTCGCGGCCGGCGTGACCTCCACTGTTACCAAACGACAGTGCTTGACGCAGAATCTTTCGCTGGTCTTGGTTCTTGTCTCTTATATGAGCCCGATGAATGTGCGAGTGAGTCGCATGCTGAGGCAGGGAAGCGCCATCTGGATTGCGACCAACCATCTCATCCTCAGTATCTCCACTTTGAGTGGCAATGCGAGGCCAGTCAAAGGTGAACTTCTGAGTAAAGGCAAAGCTAGCACCACGATATTCTTCCGGGCTGCTGATGAGAACGTCTTCAGCCAAGCTGACGGGATCATTGGGGTTGGTGATGCCATCAACGTAACGTCCGCCGCCAACTCGGATATCCTTTCGTTTGCCGGCCACGACCTTGTCAATGGTCATGGAGATGGCTTCAAGGGGTTTCTCAACTTTGCTCACAATCTTGGCCGCCAGGTCCTTGGATGTGGCCTTGATATAGAGGACAACATCGCCGCCGGTATTGCGGAACTTGATCTTGCGGTCAAGAATCTCTGTGTGAATGGGTATATCGCGTCCACTCCACGAGCCCCAAAGCTTGGGACAAAAGGCAGCTACAAGGCCGCACTTGGTGTAATTGTTTGCAATATCTTGTGCAAGGCTTTGCAAAATGCCGAGAATTGCCTTTTTGGTCTCTTCGTCGTGGCTTTTGAGACGAATAGTCAGGACTTGGCCAAAAGAGGCTGGCAGAGGCAAGCCACGCTGGGCGCCAAATAGGATGTCGTTAATACCCATGACTTGGTAATGTAGTATTTTTTACAGATAACAAGAAGTAACCATAGATGTAAGGATATTTTGTGCTGATTATCGCCTGCTGCTCTTCTCCTTATGAATCTACACAGCTTGGACAGCTCAATGATCCAATACTACGATACTAACTAACGTAGCATGGGATATCATGCAGGTTGCTCTTCCGGGTTGTTCAGCTAGCCACAGGGTATATGATATCCACTGATGTGCTTTAATCTATACAAAAAGGTCAATAGTTCGCTGACAACTAGCTCATGTGCTATTGGTCACCCCATAGCTTGCCATGCATGGCGTGAGGGGAAATTCTGCTGTGCATACCCATTTTGCACTCAGTTGCTTTTCTATCGTGAAGGATTTCCCAGAGAACAGGCAATTGAAGGTTTTAAGAGAGATTATAAGCAGACAACAATCACGGTTGGGACATCGATTATGCGAAAGAAAAAGAATATGGCTTTCCAGGTGCAATATTCACAAACGGCTCGTATCCTCAATGCAGCACATAAGCCGAGCTGAAACAATAATCGTCATCATGAGGAAGGGATCCCGCAAATGGTGGCCACTGACATGTATGTCTCACAACCGAGGCCAGGCGGTGTGACAAGAAGCATCCTGCAGACTTGTCCCAGACTTATTCTACAATGCGAACATGAATCCGAATGGCATGCTTAGAAGGTTTCAGAGGGACATGTACCGAGCATCCCAAGGAATACACGGCATGATGTTGTGGCTTGAGACTATTGAATGCAGATGCGAGGTATGCCGCGGAAAGCCAGTCTTCCGGTTTGTAAAGCTGGGATCCTCAATGACTTGTCCATACCGGGGCCCGTAAAAGTAAATAGATCGCCGGCCAGCATGACAACGCAAAATGCCAGGCCATCAGCAAGCTACTTGATGCTCTGCCGGATCTCTGCTGCATTTCGTCTAAAGTCGGAACGGACCATCCCTTGTGGCAGTCGACAAAATCTTTGTCTATCCGACCGCTGCCATATCTCGCGTACGACCAGTGCCTTTTAAAGCTGCAAAAGTTGCCGTCAGAATCTGTCGTGGTAGAATTGCCAGATTGGTCTTCGTCCGGTACTGTTCAGGGCTCAATTACTGCCAGCTGAAAGGCTGACCGACTTTGGACACATTCTTACTCGTTGTCTTGTCGCTTTCAATGTCGCATTTACCTGCAGCACCAAAGTGAATGTCCATGCGGACAGGAGGCCTGACCGTCATTTTCACAGTTCTTCCGTTGAGCCAACCATCATCAAATCATAGAAGCTAGCTTGTACTTCAGGCCTCAGCATATTTATATACCACGCTTACACTCAACAGTCCACCATTTTCTAGTCCATGCTGAAGTTGGTCAGCACCAAATTCCTCACAGCTCCTTGCACATGGATTGTCTCTTATCTTATTCCTGAGTTACGGGGTTTGTAGAAGTGATGCTCCATCGAACATCTGTGGCCCAACATGTAATCAGGGACTTGGACAGAATGCGGCTCATGTACTTGATGTCGAGTGTCCACCTTCGAAAGTATACAGATAAGCTATTAATGTCACTTCGGGACATTGCAAACGTTATTGATGTATGAGGCGATAACAGTGACTGGCATGCTAAGGTACCAAGAGATTTATCTTGCGAGAAATGACTTCCATTGGACTCGGATGACCTGTAGGGTCGCAGTGAGGACTGCGCAGACTCCAGTGAAAAGCCTCAGCCCGTACGTAGATGGGCCCCTTTTTCCCTTCTGGCACTTTGTGACTTACAGCAACTTCATTCAAGAGACCATCTTATTGAGCTCGAACGCCTGTAAAAAGGATCTGGCTCAGGGGGCACTCTGCTGCGGCAGATAAAGTTTGTTTCACAAAGTGAAGTTGTTGTCGGAGAATTGCACAACAACCGACATGACCAATGGTGGCAAGTCGCCCCAGATCAAACTTTTGCATGAAATCATGCATTCACGACAATGCAATCATAAACTTCCTTCTACAGATCATTTGTTAGGTCGATTAATGGTAAAGTTTGTGTCCAAAAAGCTTGCTGGCGCCCCTGGCCCGAACCACGCAAGATGCAAGTCGAACAAAAACACCCAAAATCTAAGTCCCATCCAAGCAATCTTTTGAGCAAGTCAGAACAGGAGGAATTTGCAGGAATTGCGACACTTGAATCCCCGTCTATCATAATAATCGTCGTGTCGAATCCCAGCAGTTTACCAGTTCGACCATCCAGGACAGAGTGACAGCAGGAACAGGAGGTACCTGTCACATGCTTCCGCGCCAGCCCCACTAACTCGCGCCCACCAAACCTTGCTGCGAAATTGTTAAGGACAATTGGACACGATTTTGCAGCAGCGCAACAGACTTTGCGACGTAGCGCGCCCAAAAATGAGTTTCAGTTGTTGGTTGTAAGTATGAAAAGGGAGACAGGCCCAGCCTGTCTCAATTGCAGTCTCAGACCATTGGTTCTCATTAACAACCTGCAGGACGCAAGGATTTTTCGTCAGATATGACTCTCGATTGATTTTGTCATCACTGACTGCTGTTGGTAAGTGCTTCAGCATTTGCAACTTAAGTACCCTTCTCATTTCATGTTCTTGGGCAGGTGGGGGAATGGTGTTGTCGTTCCTTCCCTTCTTGTTGTCGCTCTGCCCGTGGCGGAGTTGACGCTCCGGGTTATCACGTGCGTTCTTTTTTTTTTTTTTTATGGCGAGACTACCAGCCACTGCACCGCCTTCAGGAACGCCACGCCTTGAGCATGCAGTCGGTTTGTCGGTTCGACGATTCGTGACTCGTGGTCTTATTGGGATTGTTCTCTTTGTTTTGCGATCCTTTAACCCTTGCCCTTGATGAGCAATAAGAGTGCACGGAAGAAATGAGCTAATGGAAATCAGGAAACGATGCAGTTGAACTTGCATTTGACGAGAGGCTCGAACTCGGGGGGACACATCTCCTGATCCAAAGATGATGTCAATAAAAAGTGACTCTGGATTGAAAGTGAACAATGATGATACTGCAATACCTATGCGACTCTCAATGGCTCAGGTCTTGAGAAATGCAAGGGTTTCAGTCTGAGTTCCGACACCCGGACAGAGCTGTAAAGTTTGCGACGTGTCACGACTCACAACATGAAGAGCACAGTCATTGCCCTTATCTGTAGATACAACAGCATGTTTTGGCCAAAAGCCAAAGCTTATCCCGCCCTGTCTCCCAAGTATAAAAAGGGCATCGCCGCCCATGACAGACTTGAAATATTTGTTTTCACATACCAGCCCACAGCTCAGCTCTGTTTGGATTAATTCGCTCTGACTTTCATTCTTTATCAAAGGCCTTACCAGCCTAACTGGGTAGCTTTCCTTCGACTACCTAAATCCCATTGGGACTGTTGGCGGCTGGGGGATTGACCCTGAAAAGGGCACTTATACGGGTTCATGCCAAACCACACATGAACCCCTTTGATCCTTCGACGTTACGAGCGATGATGTTGCTGCCGTACCCGCATCACCCCCAGTGACCTGAGGTCTGGGCGATGCGAACGGTTCAGCCTGAGCTCAGATTTATCTTTTTCGGAACTGGGGGCGCTGGCGAACTTCAACGTTTGTCATACGGATTCTCGAAGCCTGAATGTGTAGTGTCTGTTCTTTTTAACGATGATGATGCTGTCGCGCCAAGGTTAATTACTCGACACCCAGTGTGTTGAGGAGATTAGCGCTTCAGTCTGAGTTCAATACAAGATACTTCTATAAGACTTTACTTGTCACTACGATGGAACAGAACACCAAGTGGTGCTTCAAATATCCTCCAAAGTTGGAGTTGGACTTTATCAGAGTGTCTTTCCTGCGAGTATAATACGCACCTGGGACTCGATCTTTCATGGTCTCTGCGTCTACAAATTCTCTTCAATCACTTAGTACGCAAAGCCACTATTTTATCCCGTTTAGCATGCAATTGCAGTAGGTAGAATAGATAGATCTCTACCAACATGGCGTGTAATCGAGCCCTAGCGCGTCCCTATCACTAGCCGGCATTGTATGGCGTAGGTCTTTTGAGAACCAATCCGGTTCTAGACTTCAAAATGCAGCAGAGTCCGATTGACACAGAAACATTACATTATAGACCAGTATCATCATGAAAGCCATTCAAATCAAGAATTTCAACGCACCCTATACCGTCTCCGATGTTGACAAGCCAAAGCCCAAACCCCATCAGCTACTCATCCAGATCAAGGCGGGCGGGTTCTGTCACACTGATTGCATGGCCCTTGAAAATGACTTTGGCTCAAAACTACCGTTCATTGGGTCACATGAACCAGCTAGTGTCATGGCGGAAGTCGGATCTGAAGCTCGAGGGTTTGCGGAGGGTGATCGAGTAGGATATCTCAACTTTGACAGCTGCTGCGGTAGGTGATTCTCTCATGCGTCGGAAATGTACTTATATGGTCAGTCAACTGTCCTGACTATGAAGCTGGGAGGCCCATATACTGCGATAATCCACTTATGAAAGGCATCACGACGGATGGGGCATGGGCGGAATACATGGCAGCGTGAGTACTTCTGTTCACATCATGCCTGCATATCATTCACCGCGTTTACGATTCTCAGCGACAGTCGATTTACTGTGAAACCCCCAGAATAAGTTGAATTTCCCAGTGCAGCCTGTATGATGTGTGCCGGCATCACCGTGTATGGAGGTATCAAGAAAGCTCAAGTTCCATCTGGTAGCTCGATTAGTATTGTGGACATTGGTGGTCTTGGCCATATCGGGACGCAGGTTGCCAAAGCAATGGTATATTGGAAGCCTTCCAGCAGTGATTGTTTGAGACTGACATGAGTACATGTAGGGATATCAAGTGGCTGCGATTGATGTGAAGCAAGATGCCCTAGACCTTGTCGCATCTTACCATCTGAAACCCGACATCTGCATTCTATCCACCGATCCAGCTGAAACTTCCCTGGAGAAGATCGCCAATGTTATAAACGGCGACTGCCCTGGCCTCGACGCCACAATAGACGCAACTGATGCTCCGGCTGCTTTTGATCTCACAGCCAAGTTGACGCGTAAGCACGGAACTATGGTTCTTCTGGGTCAGCCTGAGAAGGACATTACTTTATCTTATCGGAACGTCATCTTTCGTGATATTAAGCTAATCGGCTCTCTTATTGCGGATACCAATGAAACTGAGGAGCTCTTGGAACTAGTCGTGAAGCATAATATCCAGGTCAAGATCAAGGAATGGAAGCTTGAAGATGCTGAGAAGATGAGACAAGACTATTTGGCTGGTAGGAACAGCGGTAAGAATGTCATAGTATTCTAGCCAATCTTGTAAGATTTTTTGGTCATCTCCAAAGCTTCTGGGTAGAGTTTGACACTGTGAAACAGCCATCTTGACCTCGTCACATGTGTTCGCAGCCTAAAGTCAAACCTTGAGCCAGCAATCAGCAACACAACCCTTATCCCAACAATTCCAACTCTTCTTCAATCCGATCGCGAGGTGCCATTCAATCGAATCATCAGCCGCTAAATGTCAAAGCGCAAACGTTGAACAAACTAAGCTTCAACAGATCTCCCATCATGCCAGATAAGCTCATGATCCAAGATGCGACCCCTAAAAATCAACCCATTGGCTCCGAACACGAACACGTCGATCATTTCATACGCGCATCCCAATTAAACAACCAATCTTTTTCGTATTCACTCGTTTTTTTTTTTTTTCTCTTTACGCAAATTAGGTCGGAACCCCGCGGGCGGCGTGATGGTTCCATACGTGAGTCGATGATCACCTTATTTCACGGCCACAAAACCTTCAGACAAATTTATGGTTTAAATGACCTATTTTTCCATTTTATTTCCGAAGCCATTTAAAACTCCATCCCGCCCAAATTCCCCCTCTTCTTCGGCATCAATTAGGAAAAGTCGCTATGGCAGCAAAACTACGCTCAAAACGATGTCAGGAACAAACCTCCGTAAAGCAACGGCTTATCGATAACCAACTCGGTAACCCCATCCCACTCGGCGATTCGTTTCCACAATACTGACTTTCCTAGGCATATGCCTCGGTATTCTAACCCCTCTGCTCATTGCGCAATGCAACAGTTTTACACGTCCCCTCACCGCCAAGCTCACGTCGCTCTCGTACCGAGACGTGTTCACAGGGGAGTACGGCGTCGGGTTCGATGATAATTACCTCGTGGCCGTTCTGATCGTGGTGTTGACGGGTCTGCGGGATGCTACGATGCGCTTCGTTCTGGACCCAGTGGCGGCCGCCTGGGGACTGGGGAGGGCTAGATCCATGCGGCTCAAGGAACAGGCTTGGATGGTCGTTTACTATTCCACTTGCTGGTCCGTTGGCATGGTATGATTGACGTCCCCGCCAATTAGATGGGACTTATTAGCTAATGTCGGCAGTGCATCTATGCGTCTTCGTCGTATTGGTTGGATCTTCAGGCTATGTGGACGAATTGGCCGAATCGCGAAATATCCGGCCTCATGAAGATTTACATGCTGGCACAATTGGCTTTCTGGCTTCAACAGATGATTGTCATCAATATGGAGAAACGCCGCAAGGACCATTGGCAGATGCTCTCTCACCACGTCGTCACAATTGCTCTAGTGTTTTGCTCGTATCGATATGGCCTCACCCGCGTCGGCAACGTTGTCCTGATCCTCATGGACTTTAACGACTTAATTTTCTCGATCGCGAAGTGCCTAAAGTACATCAAGCTACAGTCTTTGTGCGATTTCATGTTCGGCGCATTCGTTGTCAGCTGGGTGCTGTGCCGCCATGTTGCGTTCCCGATGGTATGCTGGTCTGTTTATGCGCATAGTCTAGCCATCGCCGGGCCGAAATGCTTCGTTGGCTCAGGAAAGAACATCATTGGTCCTTCAGAGGTTCCGGCACACGGCTATTTCTATCTGTTTGAACCATTGATCTACACCAATGGGAGAGTATGCTACGACTACACTATCAAGACACTATTCGTGAGCGGACTTTTGTTTCTGGAGGCACTCATGCTTGTATGGTTCGGCATGATCGTCAAATTGGTCATTCGAGTTCTTCGTGGTGGAAATGCAGAAGATACGCGCAGCGATAATGAAGAAGAAGAGGAGGAGGAGGAGCAGGAACTGCCGATCAAGGTTGAGGTTGATGCCGAGAAACTCCAATTTCCGAAGATATATCCCTCCGGAGGGAGATGCACATCTTCCGTTTTTCAGTCACCGAGGGTAACGAGTATTTCCAAGGATAGAAAGGGCTGTTTGGATAGAATCGGGTGCGAACAGAGGATATCACGATAAGCGACATCTTGATTGGGATAGATCAGGAACTAAGAGAAGGATATACCCTGGAACTACGTTAGATGCGGGACATGACGTACATACTAGCTAATGTTTAATACTAATAATGATGGAAACTTTAATCAACGACATACGATGAATTGGCTATATTGCAATGATGTTAAGATGCTGCCGACGATGCCGAAGAGGAGAATAACTGTCGGACCGAAGATATGTCGACTTCTCAAATACCGCAACATCATGCCGAAATGCAACGATCGCTATCCCGCGACTATCCCCCAATTGAGAGTATTCGGAGCATGTCCCCTCACAGCATCTAAACTCTACGGTTTAGGGTAAGGCTCCAACGCGTCCGTCATACGAGTGCAACGCGTCCTGGCTCCATGTCAAGCTGTATACTTACCGCTACCCGTACTCAAACCGAAACCATCGTAAGACGAGCGGATCGCAGCAGAGACCATTGACGAAGAACTGTTAAACTTTGAAGACATTCAGAACGCTTCCAATGACCGGAAAAAGTTTAGCGCTCAGCGATTCCAAGGTCAACGCCAACAGGTGGCGAAGCGAGCGCTATAACCCCTGCCCTCGCGTGATGATGTTTCTCCCCCCGCACGATTTTCCTCTGCCCTGTCCTGTTCTGTTTAGCTTAGCTTACCTCGACTGCCTAATTTGCTCCGCATGATTCCAAATCAATTTTCTGGACCTGCACGATTACGGTATGTCCATTCACGGCACTGCTCAAAAGGATATCCATGGAAAGTTTACTGCTGCAACAGCAAAGATCCTATGAAATGGCAGGCAATAGTAATGCAGGTACCCAAATGCGCGCAAAGCTAATAATAGAGTTTCTGCTAAGGTCGGTTAAGAAATCGCACGAATTGACTCACCGTTTTGTGGCTGGGGTCGTGATTATGTGTCTATGCAGGGTCGCGGCTCTGTTGACAAAAAGTTGCATCCGCTGCAGCTGCGCCATGTCGATGCAGAAAGGAAGAGGAACTTGCGTCTTTGCAGCTTCTTCTTCGAGAGGGGAAAACCGTTGAATCCTACTGATAGAGCGTCGATAAAGGCCTGGGATCAGGGATGGGGCACGGCAGGGCGAAATTGCCACTGCGTAGCGAGGACCAATGGGCTCGCAAAGCGGGATGTGACATTCTAGATAGAGTTGCCGCTGCATGAAACCCCAAGAATTCATTGTGATATTGGATGGGATGGTTTCGAGGATCGATCACAAGAGAATTGCTACGCTGGGATCAGGCCATTTGACCTGCGGGATTTGTGAAGCCAAGATGTCGCCTGCAGAAGATTGCTATTATTAGCAAAAGATGTCTTGGGAGACGGGATGGGTATGCAGAATGTAATTGCTTTGTTGGTGATGACTTGTTGAGAATTGTATGGCCCAAAGGTTCGGGTACATGGATCGACCGGACCCAGAATGCGACCGCAGTTTGTGACTGCGTATGCTTATTTTTGTAGTCTGTTGTGATGATAAATGAGCCAAGCAACAAGCTGTACGAATCAAAACGCGAATAGGTTACTGCTGACGACTGAGCAATTGGCAGGGATGAGATTGAGCTTATTGTCAGCAAAGCCCGAGCCCTGCGGTCAGATAATTTGTAGACAAGATACACCAAAAAGTCATCTGCATTCGCAAAATACGGGGTTGTACAGCAGACGAGGCCAGATCAATTTGTCTCGGGTTACTACGTACTGCACTGTAATCGGGAACTTGGGAAGAGCCCGACGTGACACTGCACCCGAAGATTGCATGTTTGGTCCTCTGAGGGGTGAGGAGCTTTACTCCGGCCCGCGCTCACGGCATTGATCGTCTACCTAGCTAATCTGTTTGACAATATTCCGATTGGTTGCGGTACGGCAGGGTGAGCAAGAGTGGGTAGTCGGATCATATGTGGGATAGTCACAGCTTGGCAGGGCGATTAGAAGAATGGCTCTGCCCAATCTATCTCCAACAGAGACAGGCTTGATCAGTCAGCTTGTACTGAGAATTGTTAAGAAAACAACATGCATAAGGTCGATTCCTCAAGGGTAAATGATAAACTCTAAACCATGTGTTTCACTGGTGTTCTCCAAAAGTTTATATTAAGCTACCACCTTCTCAGTATGGCCCAAGTCTCACGTAAACCAATAGCAGTCCTGTGATTTACCATCCCTGTCGGCAGTTGGTGCGTGTGATTCAATTGGCATTGCCGCTTATCAGGGATCTTTTTCTTCTCTCGCCCTAGCACCCAGATTTTCTCCGTCTCCACATGAGCAATGAATCCACGGACGAGACATCTGATTCCAGTATCGTCACCGCCTATCACTATCTGGGAAACAAGCAGGAGGGGTCAGTGACGTTGGTGTGGATTGCACTGCTTAGAAGAGGCAAGAAAAGGCTGGGTTTATCCTTGTGATACCGCAGCCAGGCCAAGGTCTCTCTGATCCATGCACCAATGGCTAGACTAAGATGCACTGTAACTGAGCCTCGATTGCTAATCCGAGCGTCTGACCTGCTGCATAAGGTCCTATACCACTGACACTGCCGACTTGGCGCTGTCCCAGCCCCTGCAGATCGTCACTGTAACCTTCTTTTTCTTGCCTCTTCACTCTGGGTACAAAACTAAACATAAATCCGCCCGTTTTTCTAGTCTGTTCGTCTGTCAGTCTCACAACCTCACAGTCACAGCACATACTCCCCAGCCATGCACGTACAATCACTCCTGCTGGCTTCTGGCCTCGTGCCTCTGGCCGCTAGCCAGGGCTGCCCTTTTGCCAAGCGCGCCACGGACACTAACCTCGTCCCGCCGCGAGAAATCCCCGAGGACTTTGGCATCTGCCGCGTCGCTAGCAATCAGGCTGGTGGCGGTACTCGATCCAGGGACTTTTGGCCTTGTGCTCTGCGATTGGATGTCTTGAGGCAGTTTTCACCCCAGTATAACCCATTGGGTGCTGATTTCGACTACACCGAGGCTTTCAAGTCTCTGGACTGTGGGTTCCACTGATTCTGGGATTGACGACTGTTTACTGATTTATTTTGCAGTTGCTGCTCTGAAGAAGGACCTCAACGCGCTTCTCACGGATTCTCAAGATTGGTGGCCTGCTGACCATGGAAACTATGGTGGTCTCTTCATTCGTATGTCATGGCACAGCGCTGGTACATACCGCGCAATGGACGGCCGAGGTGGCGCCGGAATGGTGAGTAATGACCTCAGTATCCTATTCTCGAGTGTTTTGCTAACGGACACAGGGTCAACAAAGATTCGCACCTCTCGACAGCTGGCCCGACAACCAGAACTTGGACAAAGCCCGTCGTCTGCTCTGTACGTTACACAGCCGTCACACAAACCGCAAGATCTAACAAATCGTAGGGCCCATCAAGCAAAAGTATGGCAGCAAGATCTCATGGGCTGACTTGATCGTTCTCGCCGGCAACGTCGCCCTCGAGCACAGCGGCTTCGAGACCCTCGGTTTCGCCGGTGGTCGCGCTGACACCTGGGAGGCCGATGAGTCCATCTACTGGGGTGCCGAGTCCACCTTTGTCCCCAAGGGTAACGACGTTCGCTACAACGGTAGCACAGACATTTACGAGCGTGCCGACAAGCTCGAGAAGCCCCTTGGTGCAACGCACTTTGGTCTCATCTACGTCAACCCTGAGGGTCCTGATGGAAGCTCTGACCCCAAGGCTTCTGCTCTTGATATCCGTACTGCTTTCGGTCGTATGGGTATGGACGATGAGGAGACTGCTGCTCTCATTATTGGTGGTCACACCCTGGGCAAGACTCACGGTGCTGTTCCTGCTAAGAACATTGGCCCTGAGCCCATGGCTGCTGACCTTGGAGAGATGGGTCTTGGATGGCACAACAGCGTCAACGAGGGTAACGGTCCTGACCAGATGACCAGCGGTCTCGAGGTTATCTGGTCCACCACTCCCACCAAGTACGTCCCCTCTCTGCGCATCTGAGTCTCACCCGTACTAACAAATCATAGGTGGAGCAACCACTTCCTCAAGTCTCTTCTCGGCAACAACTGGACCCTCGTCGAGAGCCCCGCTGGCCACAAGCAATGGGAGGCTCTCAACGGCAAGCTTGAGTACCCCGACCCCTTCGTCAAGGGCAAGTTCCGCCGCCCCACCATGCTCACTAGCGATCTCGCCCTCATCAACGACCCCTCATACCTCAAGATCTGCAAGCGCTGGCACGACAACCCCAAGGAGCTGAACGCTGCTTTCGCTCGTGCATGGTACAAGCTCCTCCACCGTGATCTCGGCCCTGTTTCTCGCTACCTTGGTCCCGAGGTCGCTAAGGAGAAGTTCATCTGGCAGGATCCTCTCCCTGAGCGAAAGGGTGACATCATTGGCGAGGCTGAGATCTCTAGCCTCAAGTCCACTATCCTTTCTACTGATGGTCTTGATGTTTCTAAGCTTGTTTCTACTGCTTGGAACTCTGCTTCTACTTTCCGTGGAACTGACAAGCGTGGTGGTGCCAACGGTGCTCGTATTGCTCTTGAGCCTCAGGTCAACTGGGCCAGCAACAACCCCAAGCAGCTCAAGCAGGTTCTCTCTGCACTGAAGAAGATCCAGAAGGACTTTAACGCCAAATCCGGCTCCAAGAAGGTCTCTCTCGCTGATCTGATTGTCCTCGGTGGTGTTGCTGCTATCGAGAAGGCTGCCCAGGCTGCTGGCTTCAAGGACGTCGAGGTTCCTTTCACCCCTGGCCGTGTTGATGCTACCCAGAACCAGACCGATCTCGTTCAGTTCGGTTACCTTGAGCCCCTTGCTGATGGTTTCCGTAACTATGGACATGGTACGGCCCGTGCTCGCACTGAGGAGATCCTCGTTGACCGCGCTGCTCTTCTTACCCTTACTCCTCCCGAGATGACCGTCCTCGTCGGTGGTCTCCGTGCCTTGAACGCCAACTACGACGGTTCTTCCAACGGTATTCTCACTGAGAAGAAGGGCCAGCTGACCAACGACTTCTTCGTCAACCTTCTCTCTCCCGCCTACTCATGGGCCAAGAAGGATGACCGTGGTGAGCTCTGGACCGGCACTGACCGCTCCACCAAGTCCGTCAAGTGGACTGCTACCCGCGCTGATCTTGTCTTCGGATCTCACGCTGAGCTGCGTGCTATTTCTGAGGTCTACGGTAGCGCTGATGCGAAAGAGAAGTTTGTGAAGGATTTCATTTCTGCATGGACCAAGGTCATGAACCTGGACCGCTTTGATGTCAAGGCTGAGAAGTAGTGTTTTCTCAGTCAGCTTTGACACTTTTTCTCGATTTACATATTTCTTCATTATATAGTATATTCATTGAACTGTTCAAACTGCTCCAACGTGTAACATTGTAAACACCAGAACTCCCTATTTCCCGATGCGACCTTAATCTTGTACATATGCTTACTGGCACGTGACAATGTTATCTCATCCCAATCTCATCAGCAACCCCGCATCACTGGGTAATCTGCTGATTTCACTTCCAACACTACGGCATGCAGAATGGGGCAACTGCAGGACCTCCCGGATGAGATACTCGCTGATATCTTTATCCTGATTAGCGATTCAGATCGCCTCGCACTTTTCCAAGTCATATATGTCGATAAGAGACTTTATAGAATCGCCTCACCACTTCTCGTCCGCCATTGGCCGTTTTATCCCGAGATCGTACACAAACAAGCACCTGCTCACTTTGCGCTGCATCTCGTTCGAAACCCCCACCTCCAAAGCAATGTCAAATCAATCGTCTTCGATGAACTGATTCGTATCGAAGAAGATGACCCATTGGTTGGTGCTGACGGGCTTGATGAACTTGCCGTAGCAGCTCGTCAACGGTTTCCAGAGCTTGCCAAGGACCCTGGCTGGTGCGAAGGACTAGTCGGTGCAAAGATAGACCCGGTAGCAGCACTTCTCTTAGTTCTATGTACCAGAATCGAGAGCCTCGACGTTACGATTCCGTACTATCAAGAGTCAGGACTGCTGGTGTTAAACCTTGTGTCATTGGCTCTTCGGCATAATGGCCCCCAAGGGCCATTGGAGAACCTTAAACTCGCTGTGGTCAGATGGTACGACGAAGATGACCCCGGAAACATTCAATGTGCGGCACCCTTTTTCTATTTTCCGAATATCAAAACTCTTGCCCTCTCAGGGTTATCTGACGAGATACCGATCAAAAACATCTCCGATGAGAAGGACAGAAATGAATATACCCGGCTGGGCTTAGATCCTGATATCTACGAGACACGGTTTCCTGCTGGGACTTCGCCTGTTGAGGAGTTGTTCTTGGAGGCCGCTTGCCTCACGAACCAAGGACTACTCACTGTTGTTAGCACCTGCAAACGACTGAAGAAGCTCGTTTTCACTTGGAGAAACCCCTCTAGAATGAACGAGGATGGACATAACAGCCTCACTCTCACTCGACAAGCGTTGCTCCTCCATGCAGCATCTTTGGAGGAGCTCGCGTTCGATCTTATTACGCACAGCTTCAGGAAAAACCCGGCTTTATTAGAAAACGCGTCTCAGGCGCGTTTTGAATGCTTCAAAGAGTGCTTTAAACAAATGATCAAGCTGAAGCGCCTCACCGTGGATATTCATGTACTTAACTATCGTGATGTTTCACGAAACGAGGAAATGGTGGATTGCTTACCGAGATCACTTGAGCATCTTGGTCTCCAATGCAACCTCGCGAATTATCAGCTACAGCTTCTGCAGTATGTCGAAACACTGTGTTCGTTGCTGAAGGCTTGTGGCCCTGGTACCCGCCTTTGTGCGCTGAAAACTCTGGAGATATGGTTGTTTGTGTTTGGCTGCATAGATGAAGATGTATATGAACCAGTCAACGAGCTAGCGCGGGAAAAAGGCATCAAATTCACATTTACTCACGGATCTCATGAAGGGGGTAGTGCGTGGGAGAGAATGGGTTTGATGCCTAAGCCTTATCCCCCTCTTGCCGACCCTCCAACGGGGCCTCAGTGGCCATGATGGTGCTGACAAAATTTTATTGACGAAAGTTTGGATTCAGAGAGTTATATACATGAGTATATATATGAACATCCATCACAAGCATGATAAAAGACACTGACCCGAGTGCAGTTGCTCTCGGCTAAAACCCTGCAACTGAGCTTTCACCACGCACCCAATATCTAGCATGTTGCGGATTTACGAGACATTACTATCTTAAACTCATGTTTCAGCAAAGTATAACAGGTTGTGAGCATTTTCCGACCTGACTGGTGACGCTACATGGCAATCACCAGGATGTCAACATCCCTCATGGTATCCCTTGCAAAGAAAGATCTGTGTAACAGCTGGGCTTCCATCGAGCCTATTTGTTCTGTTTCTTAGACAGCTCATAAGAGACGTAGCCGGAAGGCGTTGGATTCAGATAGATCGGTGTAAAGGGCAACATCTACTCCTTATCCTTCATATGGAAATTCTCCTGCTCCAGAGCCTGCTCATCATCCGCTGCAAACTTGCTTCTATGCCTCAATCTTGATCCATACCTCAAGAATAAGAATGGCGTGAACGCAAACAAACTCGCCATCGCTGCCAAGATGCTCGTTGCAACATTGCTGCCCAGCCCCGTATACATCTGATGTGTGAAAAGCGGAAATACGGCAGCAGTCAGCGTACGGGTCAAGCTAATAGCACTGACAGCACTAGCAGCATATTCACCATAACTATCAGTAGCATATCCGAACAACACATAACTAAAATCATTGGCACTGAATCCGATCATCACCAGGCCAATCATGCTGACAGGCCAAGGAACGTCCGTTACCCGTGGTGGAATGGTCCAGGCGAAGAGCCACAAACCGATAGCAAGAGATGGTGCGGCGATTACGAACGACGTGATCTTGCTCTCTGGAAGGATTCTTCGGTGGGTTCTGCGGTATTTCTTGTATATATGTGCGTCGTAGATTCGGGGTAGGATGTTGATCACCTCGCCGATCGCAATGGCGAGGAATGCGAGACTGGAGCTGTTCTGCGAAAATTTAAAAGGCGGCGCGGTGTAGACGATGGTTAATGATTCCGTCAAGCCGTAGATGAGACCGAATGCAATGGCGCAAAGTACGGCGCAGAAGAAAACCAGAGGATCAGTGACAAGGAACTGCAAGGGTCGGAAGAGAGCATTCTGCGCAAAGGTGGCCAGTGTAAACTTTTCTCCCTCTTCATTGCTAGACTTGGCGTCTTCAATGCCGGTTTCTTCACGTATGTCTTTGAAAATCTTGTCGAGTAATTGGTTTGCGTTGGACTCCTTCGTGAAGATGCATGCAACAGCCGTGGCACCCATGACGATTGTAGAGATGTAGTATACCCAGCGCCTAATTCAATGTCAGACCAGAAAGCATCTCGATGACTTCTAGACTTACCAGCCTATACTTGAAGTGATGTATGCCGAGTAAATAGGACCCAGAGCCAGGCCCAGCATACCAAGGATGGTATACACATAGACGACCCAGATCCTATGCTCAGCATTGTACATGTCATCAAAGTTGCCAAAGGCGACGGTTGCGGGGATTGCCGCAGCCACGCCTTGGAAGAAACGGCCGAAATAAACGCCGATTATCGACGGCACCGCGGCCACTATCACTGATGATACGCAGAATAAGGTTGCTGCAAGAATATATATGGTTCGTCGTCCGAATACCTCTGAGATGGGTGAGCAGAAGATGCTACCTATGGTTTGACCTAGCAGGTATCTGTTCTAAAATTAGCAAAAGTATTAACACCCTGGCCAGACCAAGCTTACATGGTGACAAAGACGAAATAGGCCATCGTTCTGCTGACACCATACTCCTCTCGTGCTGCATCTGCAGTAGCCGTCTGGAACATTGTTAGCAGAGATATATCCGTAGGAGTGAGCAAACTAACCCCAGAGGAGCTGATTGCCGTCATGTACATCTCCAACCAGCATATCAGAGCGACGGTATATGCCTTCGTTCCAGATTTCCAATTCCGGGGGTGCTGGTCAGCATCTTCATCCCAGCAGATGCGTTTGTCATTGTCGACATGGACCCCTTTGCCTTGCACAGCATCTTCAATCGAGCACTTGTTTGCCATTGTGCTCTCCGGAGATATCTGCGTAGATGACTGAGAACTAGTCCTAAATTGATTAGTCTGGCACGGTGTCTGCGGCAAAAGAGTTGCTGTCAATAACCTCTGTGCTCTCAAAAGTCCTAAGCATGTATCTTGAGAAAGGTCGCAGGTAAGAAGACCAAAGGGATAGCCTAGATAGGGGGAACATCAGAACCATTACATCGGGTCCCCAGACGATCGATCTAGCGGGCCGCAGCCGGATTAGTGATCGATCGGCTATGTAGGCATCATCTCTGTCTACCCGTCCCTCAACGTCTACATCCAATCATGAACCGTGGATGACGTTGAAGACTTTTGATCCTTCAGAAATATCCCGATTGCTTAGCATCCTCCTTTTGAAGGCGGGTAGAAACAGACGAGGCCTTTTGCAGATTGACTTTCGCGCGTGTAAGTTGGAGCTCAACATTGAGAAGATCAATGACGCCGTCAAATATCAGCGTCACCACTTATCCCTTCCGAGACCCTTTGTGTAACCACAGAAACCTTGTAACAGGATGCATACCTAACATTTCTCTCATTTTTCGTTAAACTAACTTGTATTGAATAGGCTTAAAGCTACCACCATTAGACTTGCCAGCTGAACACGCAGTGATCGCAACAATAAGGTCCATCTCCGCGACAAAGTCGATGTGATCACCAGCCTTACTGATGGGCGGCTCCACCGTGAACTTGCCCGTCTTCCCGTCCACAGGCACATTCATAAAGCAGTTAAACGCGCAAGGAATGCGATCTGGCGCGATACCATGTTTGCCTAGCGCAAGGGAGAGGTTGCCGAAACAGCCGTGGTGCGGCTCCTTGTCGCCGTATATGATGCGGAACGTATCTTTTGAACACGGCGTAAGCAGAAAGTCGTGACGTCCGCAAGTGTCGTCGACGATTTTGAGCATGATGCTGCTGCGGTTTGAGTAAAGCAGGTGGTTGGTAGTTAGGTATATGGTGTCTGCGTAGTCAAATGTGCGTCCATTGGATATGACCTCGTCTGTGTCGTGTCGGCTAAATGCCACGAGGTCGGAGACTTGGCCGCCTTTTGGATCGATTACTGTTAGGCGTTGGCCCTTGTTGACGAAGAAAGAGGTTCCTGTGCGCGGCGCGAGTTCGATGATGCCATCGGGTAATTGTCTAGTATCCTCCATTCCGGCAGTTCGGCAGGGGCTGTGATCCGTCGAGTAAATATGAAGGTCAATTAAACGGTAAATATGTAGGTTATTCTGGACACGGGATGGTTGTTGTGCTACGAGATATTCCATGACTTTGTAGTGTTCAGCATCTCAAGAGTCGGCACATTACCGTAACATTTCGTAATATTCATCACGGATAGTTTTGCTCTACTGCAAGCCTCACATCACTAGACGTAAGAACTATGCCTAATTAACCCTTCATCTTATACAACGGCTCAACGACTTTCCCTTCATTCAGGAAAATCATTCACAGGATCTTGATGAATCAGCTGAGTCGCCTAATTCATAGCAGCTGATATGATATGCACACTAGCTGTGACGAATATTACGAGACCCTAGGTAATGGTGATCAGATGGTGACAGCAGCATTCCGTTGTCGATGATGCCACCATCAGGGCCATGACCTCAGCGGCTCATGCTTTCGATTCCGGGAGGATCCACCTTTCCCCGGACTCGATCTGTCATCCCTGTGCGCTAGCATCCAGCGCTGAACAATCTGGGGGCGCCCGTAGGAGACGCCTCCGCCACTTTACAAGAAAGACTACAGTGAAATAGCCTATAGCCTGATCAGATGGCAATCTGGAAGCTTATCTCGGATAATTTGTGAGTTGATAGATCTGGCAACTGATGCTTGCGATGGGCACTTTACCTCGAAGCGGCCTGCAGCCTGTGTAGCCCTCGGAGGAAAGGTTCCGGCCTGGATCTGTGTATGCATCATCGCTTGGTGCATACATCATGTTTATTTCATTAGTCCTACTCGTAACTACACAATGTCAGCAATAACCATGACGCTATCAGGGGTTTCGTGTCACGGATCTTTCCCTGAAGCCTGACAGTCCGATCGAAGACCAGCGCTGATCCTAGCATTTCAGTCAAATCACGTCAGTGATATCTGGCTTATACCCTGTCGTGTTGGTACGATGCATGCTTTCAGATTGCCACTGTGTTATTACATATAAGTTCAGCCTACTTCCACTTAAAATTGATGCTGAACTAATTTGTGAGCGTTGTCCTGAGATACCTCTATGACGTACTATTTTCACATATTCTCAATTTCTCCTCATCATGCAACTTGCGATCAATGCCATCATATTATTCATTGCCGTCACGATAGTGGCCAGAATAGTACAATCTCGAAAGGCCTCTATCAATCACTTCATAAAGAAGTTGAGACTTCTCACGAATGGCTCCAAGCTCAGGACATCCGCGCCGAAACAGGAAGAGGCTGCACTACACACCGATGGCGTTAATGAAACCCGATCATGTTCACTGGCGGAACTGTTGACGAGGTTCGCGACTTAACATTTACTTGTACATGCAAGACTGACCTGCCATTAGAAAAGAAGTTGAGACTCAGTTCGACAAGGATACTTGGCAAGGCCTTGCATACCAAGATTTCAAAGGCACAATATTGGCAAAAGGGAGTGGCATGAAGACCTTTCCTTGTGTATACGCCACTATGGGCTACCGGTCAGACGATCATCGCTACGTGTTCCTCGAGTCAGACAATCCATCCGAACCCCGTAATGTCCGCAAGGTAGCTTTAGCTTTAACCGAGTATCTGCGCATGTCAACATCTCTGGGCCCCAATACATCCCTCGTCATCATCGGCGCCCCCTCCGAGAAGCAGCGTACCGTGGAGGAGCATAACCGCACGTTCTGGGACATGCTTCGAGGCCTTCGTATCTGCGATCCAAGACCTTGGCCAGAGGACATCCCACAAGATACAGAAGATGCTAAGTGGACGTTTTGCTTCAATGGTGAGCCGGTCTTCCCTGTCATGTTAACGCCAGCACACCAGAAGCGGTGGAGCAGACATATGAGTGTGCCAGTGATCGCACTGCAGCCGAAGTGGGTTCTGGATAATCTGCTGGGAACTCCTGAGAAGCGAAAGGCTGCACAAAGCAAAGTTCGGAACCTGCTGCAGAAGTACGACACGATAGGTGTAAGCCCAGATTTGACTGCTTACGGTGCAGTTGGAACTAGTGAGGCCCGCCAGCTGTGCCTGCAGGACAAGAACGAATCGGTCCAATGCCCATATCGCAACTTTGATAGCTAAGATCATAGATTTATAGATCCTAATAGAGTTGATCTTATTTCATACCATAAAACGATTATCAAAAGGCTTCCATCATGAAATAGAACCATGACAAGCTGAAGGAGTAGCCCGGTGATGCTGTTCGTGCGTAGACATACCCTTGCAACCCGGTATGCGACTACGGTTAAAATGGCCAAGCATGCGAGTCGAAAAATCTAAAGGTTACACGGTCCTGGGCTGCAAATATTTGCATGTCGTTCAAGCTTCCCAGAGGTTCTTTGTCACTTTTGTAAGCAGACCTTGTAACACCCGCGGGTCTGACCTGAACAAGCGAATGTGTGCATGGGCATGATCATTGACAGTACATGCTGCCATGGGAAACACTCGGACTGGACAATGAAATTGAACACCAATTCTTGATCTTTGAGTGAACAAAGCTTATTCCCGCTAGTGACCGGAGCCGGCCTCGCGGGTCTGCGAGTGCGGCCGCCGGAATGTCAAGTTGCGACCCTGCACCCAGCAAAGTCACCGTCAACCTCAACATGACGTTTGCTTACTTGCAGACAAGAAGAATATGACTTGTAATCAGACGCGTGTGGATGTTCGTACTTGAGCTTTATTATGATCTGACCGGACTGTCCATTGCAGATATCCTAGCAACAAGGATGATGACGAAGCAAGAGTCCACCAATCAGCTCTGGTAATACGACATGTTGAGATGAACTGATCGAACAGGCCCCTGAAACACTCTAGGCAACTCTGTCCGAGAGCGAACGATGCGTAGCCTCGTAGGGTAAAGCGACACCGTCAGCCTCAATCCAAGGCGCCAGTTTATGCCGAAACGCGACTGGATTTTGTGCCCGCGGACGCCCGACGGATTGAATCAGCCCAATCACGACCGCGCTAGCGTCACCGTCACGAACAAGGGCCACGACGACCAACGGAACAGGACTAGCTGATTGGCTAAACAACCCTGTAACTTCACCATGAAGCCAACCGAGCGTGTCACCATCTGGCAGCGAGAGACTATTCTATTTTAATAAACTATTTATGAATCTGCTGTGTCCATGCTTCTGGAGCTTTATAGTTAAAGAGCTTAATTCGCTGATCCATAAAAACTTTAATCTTCTCCCATCTTCCGAGTGTTACATATGCACCATGTCGCCAAATATGATCGACCGCCTTCGTAGCAAGAAGAGCGCCAGGAGTCTGAATGACAAGGACAAGGTCCTGAGGAAACTCAGCCCTGTGTGAGTGCTACTCTGTCCCACAGTCTCAAAGGTAGACCTAACGTCTTGCAGTGAACACCTCCAAGCCGCTCATTATTCACTAGGAGCAATCATTGGCTGTGCTATATCATGTCGTTATCGAATTCCGGAAGCATTACTCACTTCGGGTGCTGCATCGCTCCAGAAACTCGTCGAAAATGCCTTCGCCCGTGCTATTCTCCAGCATCCGCTATTCACAGTTGGACGAATCAACGCGGACTCTAAGAAGCAACATTGGGTGCGCCTCGATCAGATTGACTTGAATAACCACATAGAATGGCGGACGGTCTCTGATTTAGAAGCGTACGAATCAGTTCTCCATGCCACCCTGGAATGGCAGGTTAATGAGCCCTATACGAATCTCGAGACCCAACCTGGTTGGAGAGTAACTATACTCAGACCAGTCGAGTCCAACTTTTTAGATATCGTCTTTGCTTGGGAACATACCGCTGCAGATGGAAAAAGCGGAAAGTTCTTCCAAGACAGTCTCTTCACTTGTCTCAACACACCAGACGACAGCGTGATTCTCAAAGACCGCGTCTTCGAGGTGCCGAACACCGAACTCACGCCTCCCTTGCATCACTTGATCAAGCTACCCGTCTCTCTTCATTTCATCGTGGGTGAATTCGGGAGGGATATTATCGCTTCGATGAAAGCGAAAGAACTCCCTCACATGGCGACATGGGCACCAATAGCGACAGAACCTTCGACAACGAGGATGGTGGTGACGAAAGTTGCGAAAAAGGCGCTAAAGCCTGTACTCGACGCGTGTCGCCAGCACGGCACGACCTTTACGGGGCTCATGCACGCGCTCATTGCAGTTTCAATGGCGACGAGACTGGCGGAGATCAAGGCTTCTGCGTTCTTATGCGGTACGCCTGTCTGTCTACGACAGTTTCAGAAGCCGGGCCATCCGAGCATCGACATGAACAAGACGGCGATCAACAGCGTGGCATACTGGCCATTTACATTCGATGAGGAGCTCGTAGCCAACGTTCGAGAACAAATCAACGAAGCCCAGACCAAGCCAAACATGAGTGCAAACCTAGAAGCGACGGTCTGGTCATGTGCGAAGGCGATACGAGAAGGCATATCCGCCAAGCTGGACTTGGGCACTAAGAACGATCACGTCGGACTAGCCAAGTTTGTAAAAGACTGGCAATCGTTCGTCAAGGACCATGGCAAAACGCGATCGTATTCATGGGAGATCAGCAATATTGGCGTTATACATGGAAAAGCTGAGGGTGATAAGTGGGCTATCGAGAGTGCGACATTCACGCAGACTGCACCGACGTTTGGGTCGGCCTTGACGTTCAGTGTCATCTCAACTCAGGGCGGGGATTTGGTGGTAACGAATACGTGGCAGGTTGGGGTTGTTGAGGAGGATTTTGCTGTTGGTGTGAGCTCTGATGTGGAGGGTTGGTTGAATGAGTTGGGGAGGACTGGGAGTATCAACTTTGGAGCAGTCGGGGTGGCGAGCTAGGTGAAGGAGTTGGCCAAGGCTTTCGGTGAAACCGGTTGTGTTGATCGAGGATACCACTGTAGCGAAAGACTTTTTTTTAGATATATACCTCTTGCTTCTTTTGACCGTTATCCAACATGATGACTGACCAGCGACCAAGTCATCAGAGATATGCTAGCTAAGCGAACGGCTCCCCCTCCCCAGGCTCATCAATACCAAGCGAAATCTTCCCAACAGTGGTACTACTCTCCACCCTCCTATGCGCCTCCTTTAACCCTTCAAGCGTCAACCTAAGACGCGTCCTAGCTGTAGAGAACAGTGTACCGTTCTCCATCAGGTGTGAGATAGTTCCCAGCATCTCATGGTAATCTTCAACGCCTGCGTCATGATATGCAGCAGAACCCACCCAATCCCATGAGAATGTCAGCGACTTGGACATGAATTCTGTTCCGTAGAGGCTCACGTCTGCTTGGACGACGGTGCAGACTTTGCCGAATGGGGCGCAGATTTTGGCGATGGATTGGGTGTATTGCTCGGTTCGGGCGACAATGTAGACGTATCTGTGTCTGTTAGCGAGTGATATGCTTGAGTGGAAGGTGGTGCTTCCTTGATGGGGACATTGAGCCTTAAATCGTCAGTCTGCTTGGCAAGGTCTTCTCGATGGTTTATGACATGCGTAGCGCCCATCCTCTTGCAAGACTCGATCGTCTCAGGTCGTGATGCCGTAGCCACAACGACCGGAAGCTTAAGCACTCTCCTCGCAAGCTGAATAGCAGCACTTCCTACACCACCACCTCCATTTATCTTAGGAAATAATGTCAGTTCAACACCGTTATGTCGAAAGCTGTCCCGAGCTTACGATCAAGATACCAGTCTGCTCCTCAGGCTTGACCTCCATCCTTCGATACAGCGACTGATATGCTGTCATGAAAGTCAAGCCGAAGCTCGCAGTATCAACGAAATCAAGGTTTCTTGGCTTTTTGGCGTAGGCTAGTTCGCTTATGAGTTGATACTCTGCATAGCTCCCCTGATCAGTCGATGGGCCTACCCAAGAGACTTCATCGCCGACTTTGAAGAGTTGGCAGTCAGGCCCGGTTTTCTCTACTACCCCGGATCCGTCGAATCCGATGATATGAAAGTCCCTTGGGACGTGGTTATAGTAGTCTATCAATTTGTCAGTCTTACTCTGATGGTCCGAGGTGGTGGAATTACCGGGCGCATCGTCATAGGTTCCTGATCGAACCTTGTGATCAATCGGGTTGACAGAACAGGCCTTGACCCTGAACAGCATAAGTACCTCTGAATCTAAATGGTACTGGAACTATGGAACAAACTTGACGACGACCTGCCGGCCCGTGGGATCCGAAGGCTTCGGGACGTCTCGCGATTCGAGGTTATCGATCGGGCCGTACTTGGAGACTCCGATAGCTTTCATAGTAGCCATGATGCAGTTCAAATAGACAGAAATGGTCGGCAATTGAGAATCCGCGACTTTAAATACATTGGCTGAAGTCCTGGTACATTCAGAGGGTGAAAGCTACGTTAGAGTAGTGAGAAGTATTTGTATCCTTAACCGTCATGACATAAGTTAGAGTGGAGCTGAACGCATCATAATGCGGGTATACCTGCACGATCCTGTCATCATTAAATCATGAGAGATCATAACTTGGATTACAAACAATTTACATGTGTTGATTATTACATCTAAACTAATATCCGAGAAATGATACATCGAAAACCAAGCTCAACCATATTAGAGCTTTCGCCTCCTAATCCGAGCCGCGACCTTTCCCTTGGGCGGGATAGTTCCAAACGGAAAGTAATCCATGTTCGGCCTGACCTTACTCGCCGCTTCGGGGTCAACAAGTTCAATGTCAAACGCACGTAGAGCAACAGCTACGGCAGCCATGAGTTCCTGTTTGGCGAAGAATCGACCAGGACACATTTTTGTTCCACCACCGTAAGGATACCAATATCCCAGCGTTCCATCAATAGTAGGCCGTGCTTTACGGTCCTCCTCTGAGGTTTGCTTTGTAGGCTTTTCGGCGGCAGCGGTTGGACGAACGGGGCCGCTGGTTGGATCATTCTCGTAGATGAGGAACCGCTCTGCCCAGAACGATTCGACAGGATGCTCTTCAATTCCACCAGGTTGTACATGTCCAGTGTTCCAAAAGTCGGGATCGTGGCCGCCAGCCCATGATGAGGAGAGCATGCCGACGCCCTGCTTCAGCTGCCACTTGCCGAATTTGAGATTGGGGATGATAGAAGTTCGACCAACGGGTGAAGCAACGCGAAGACGTAATGTCTCGAGATAGATAGAATTGATCAAGGGGCCGGAGCAGAGCTTTTCGATATCGAAGGATAGAGACTTGTCGATGAATGAGGGCTGCATCTCGGACATTACTCTGTCCTTCAGGTCCTTGTCGAGGAGGATATCAAGGAGGATCCACATGCCGGCGGGAATGGCATTAGCATTGACCCTGCAATTAATTAGTGAAGCCCATATGTGAGAGGACAATCCGGGGTTGGTGTTGTTAGTGATTGACTTACGCCCACATTAGCCCCAGGTCAAGAGCAGCGCCACCTCGCGGGGTCAACCCAACGCTCTGGAACATCTTTTGTCTAGCGCTCATCAATTTCGTTCCAAACTCTGGTGTCCAATCCATCTTGATAACGCCGTCTTCATCAGTAAAGTCAAATAGCTTGTTTCCATGTTCATGGTACTTCAGCACGCTCTCGACGCACTTGTCTCTGGCTGCATAACTTCCCGGAACAAGCCACCTGGGCATGCGCTTGAATAGGCTGGGCAGACGATAGTCAAACAACCAGAAGTCTTCAAGGAAGCTTGGTGAGATTTCGAGAAATTTGTCGCCGCACAGAGCAGTTACTGCAGCGCGGAAGAGATTGTTCTTAAGCCACTCGTAAAGATCATCGACCTCAGTCCACTCATTCTCACTCAACCTGGTGTCTTTCTCAATAATATCAGAGTAAACCTCGACAAACTTTGCAGTCATCGAATTCAATGGCCCTCCTGTCAAAAGAGCATGCAAATCACGATGCTGAACAAAGTCAAACCTCTTCAGCGGGTCAACATGTCCAAACTGAGAATCGTCATCAACATAAATCGGCATATCACACTCGGGCAAGCCAAACGCATCTCGAACAGTCATGACACCAAGAGATTTGGTGGTCAAATGTCGCGACGCCTTGAAGAGCTCGATGATAGGCTGGCCATGAGGAATAAAGTACATGTCCTCTGCGCCGACAAAGATACGTAGCGGGACATTTCCGAATTTGGATCTTGGCGGCCGATCAGTGCATGGCCAAGCCTTGGCGGTCCGGGGGAGACTTACAGAATAGACGATAAGAAGCCCTCAGTGTAAAAAGCGAAGCCAATTGTGTTTCCTACATAAGGAATCCAGTACGGAACCCTCGGGGGCTCTCGTGCGCTTTGGCCATGCTGATATCCCTTGTTGCCGAAGGAGGTGAGGATGTATGTCACGATGAAGGGGAGAATGGCGAGGCTGACAAGTTTGAGGTAGGCTGTTGTCTCAGTCGCGGAGGCGGGATTGGCTGCGGTGGTCTTGGCATTCATTGTGAAACGGCGAGAGGCGTTGAGTGGGTTGAGATTGGATGCTGACATTGGTTGATGCATGCATTTTGACCGCCATCAAAAACCAAAGATGTGATTGGTGAAGTGGGAGATTTGATGTAACTTACCGTGGAGGGTTAGCGCGTACGGTAAGTTACCTGGGATGCGATGCTTGATGCGAAGTTGGATACCCTAAAGCATATGAGCTGTGAATGAAATCATGTCTTTATCACGGCGGTACATGACTTGACCTGTCAATCTGGGGTAATAAACGATAGGATTTATTTTCGTTAGTTATGGAAGATAACACAAAGGCATGTGTAATGATTATCGCACAAGCATGATGGGGAAAACTCTGGACCCCAATCATCATCCTAAATGGTAACCAACGTATCAACCGCCAGAAGTTAGCAAAAACTCCCGCATTGATGTGTTGAGCCCTCTTGACCGGCCAAGGAATCATCGTCTAGGTTTTCCTCTTACCAGCTTTATGCTGTAGCGATTAGTCAGTCATTATGGTATAATGTCTAAGTTGTGAGCTAAATGTGTTATATGCAGCTGAGGCTTGTGAGTGAGAGCTTATCCCAGTAGAACCCTCTTGACATCGCTTAAATCCCGATTATTCCCAGTAGACCTATCAACGGCATGATTCCAGAAGCAATCCTTCCCGCCGACAAGCTTGGCATGTGTCTTCTAGTCCCCTCAGGGAGTATCCGTAGCCATGACTAATTCCGCAAACTCAATACCTAATAACCTCCCATTTCCGTTTTACAAGTATGCAACCTTCCATCTCGTCCCATTCCACAACGCACTTTTGTCCTCCACATCGCGTGATCCATCCAACAAAAAGTCCATCAACACCAACAAACATCCCCATGATCCCCTCACAGATAAGATAGTGAATGCCGTTATCCGTGCGTGACCCCACAGCGTGCCCCTGAGTAACTTCCCATATCGGACTAATCGCATCTTGATCTGCATACGGGATACGGAAAATGCCCCCAATCGAGAAGTTCGGCGCCAGGAACCCCGGAGGCCTTTTGTCCAACACCGAGTCCTTTTGTGAATCGACATCTCCATTTCTTTGCCGTGTTATCCAGAGGCGCTTGAACTTGATAAGTGATAAGAAACAGAATATGTAGATAAATGAGCCAAATTCACAGACATCACAAGTTCTGTCTGTCATCCAGTCTCTGGTCTTGTCAAGTCGTTCTTTTGTTCTGCTAGGTGCTCTACGTCACCATGCATATCTCCTCCCAAAACCTGGTCCTCGCCTTATCGGCGCTCCCTTCAGCATTTGGCAAATCCTTCTCTCACCATGCCGAAGCTCCTCAAGGCTGGCAGGTCCAGAAAACCGCCAAAGTCGCTTCTTCCAACACGCAGCACGTCTTCAGTCTTGCACTAACCCTGCAAAACGTCGACCAGCTTGAATCAAAGCTTCTTGACCTCTCCAGCCCCGACAGCGCCAACTACGGCAACTGGCTGTCCCACGATGAGCTCACAGACACTTTCTCCCCCTCCGAGGAGGCTGTGGCTAGTGTGACCAAGTGGCTCAAGTCAAAGGGCATCAAGCACTACAAGGTCAACGGTGCTTTCATCGACTTTGCTGCTGATGTTGAGAAGGCGAATACGCTTCTTGGAGGTGATTATCAGTACTACACCAAGGATGGTCAGACAAAGCTGAGAACGCTGTCTTACTCTATCCCTGATGATGTCGCTGGTCACGTTCAGTACGTTGATCCTAGCACAAACTTCGGTGGCACCGTTGCGTTCAACCCCGTGCCTCACCCATCGCGCACTCTCAAAGAGCGCAAGGTGTCTCCCTCCAAGAGCACCGTTGATGCTTCTTGCCAAACAAGCATTACACCCTCTTGCCTCAAGCAGATGTACAACATCGGCGACTACACTCCCGATGCCAAGTCTGGAAGTGAGATTGGTTTCAGCAGCTTTCTCGGCCAGGCCGCTATCTACTCTGACGTCTTCAAGTTTGAGGAGCTGTTTGGCATTCCTAAGCAGAACTACACCACTGTTCTTATCAACAACGGCACTGATGATCAGAACACTGCACATGGAAACTATGGGGAGGCTAACCTTGATGCTGAGAACATTGTTGGAATTGCTCATCCTCTCCCTTTCAAGCAGTACATCACTGGAGGTTCACCGTGAGTTCCATTAGTTCTATGTCAGGATTAGAGTTACTAACGTACGCAGACCTTTCGTTCCCAACATCGATCAGCCTACCGAGAAGGATAACCAGAACGAGCCTTATGTGCCTTTCTTCCGTTACCTCTTGGGCCAGAAGCATCTTCCTGCCGTCATCTCCACTTCCTACGGTGATGAAGAAGACGTAAGCTCCATCATTTCGTTTGGTATAAGCGCCATCTAACTCTGAACAGAGCGTCCCTCGTGAGTATGCTGAGCTCACCTGCAACATGATCGGTCTCCTTGGCCTCCGAGGTATCAGCGTCATCTTCTCCTCTGGTGACATTGGCGTCGGTTCCGGCTGCCTTGCTCCCGACTACAAGACCGTCGAGTTCAACGCCATCTTCCCCGCCACATGCCCCTACCTCACCTCCGTCGGTGGTACCGTTGATGTCACCCCCGAGATCGCCTGGGAGGGATCGTCCGGTGGTTTCAGCAAGTACTTCCCCCGCCCCAGCTACCAGGACAAGGCCATCAAGAAGTACATGAAGACTGTTTCCAAGGAGACCAAGAAGTACTATGGTCCTTACACCAACTGGGAGGGCCGAGGTTTCCCTGATGTCGCAGGACACAGTGTTGCCCCCGACTACGAGGTTATCTACAACGGTAAGCAGGCTCCAAGTGGAGGTACCAGCGCTGCTGCTCCTGTTTGGGCTGCTATCGTTGGTCTGCTGAACGATGCTCGCTTCAAGGCTGGTAAGAAGAGCTTGGGCTGGTTGAACCCTCTTATCTACAAGCATGGACCCAAGGTTTTGACTGACATCACCGGGGGCTATGCTATTGGTTGTGATGGTAACAACACTCAGACTGGAAAGCCTGAGCCTGCTGGATCTGGTCTTGTTCCTGGTGCTCGATGGAACGCCACAGCTGGATGGGATCCTACCACTGGATACGGAACTCCCAACTTCCAGAAGTTGAAGGACTTGGTTCTCAGCTTGTAAGATATATAAACAACCTAGATTATGGACCTGATGAGTAATTTATTTGCACTCATACCCAAATAATCGGCCCCTTTCTGTCACTTTTCCGTGAGTCAAGGAGAATATTAACCCCGCGCTCTTCTGCCACATCCTTGATTTCTTGCAATGTTCTTTTTCTCGGATCGTCCCAAATTGCTTTAGAGCAATCCAATATCTGAAGATTTTTCAATCGCCCTTGTGGTCCCGTTTCCTTAACGAGATTAAGAACAAAGTCCAAGAAGGGTGCGATCTCATGGTCGGAGAGAAGTCGCGCGCTAGACCACAAGTTGATATCCAAGAGCCTGAGACGCTGGAGAGATTCTGGTAACCGCACAGGACGTAACTCTAGAGACCCTAAACGCTGCCAGTGGTAGTGACCAGATAGTTGAGGCATAGGGACCCTGAGGGCTTTGAGATTGGTAAGTTGACGGTAGCAATATTCAAAATCGATGGGCTTAAAACCGCCTGCCCCATCATCAACAGCATCCCCACCCACTCAACATCACTGTTATCAACACACAGATCCAACTCCTCAAGAGATGCTGCTTGACGAACCAGGCTCTTAGCTAGTGTCGTCCAATTGCGCTTGTTATCCTCATCAAGGTCGAATGGGAAGTGAAGGTGGAAATATCTCAACTTGCTACAAGAACCGAGAAGATCTGAGAGTCCATCACTTACCAAGGTCGTCTCTTTAATAGTGATAGACTCAATAGACGAGGTCCCCTTCGGAAACGGCATGCAATATTTGTCCTTGATATAGTTCTGAACGCCGTCCTCAAGATCGTTGTACTCTTGATCACCAAGTCGGTACGTGTTGAGGTTCTTGAGATTGGGAAGATAGAGAAACGGCGTCAGATACTTGAGCCCAATAATACTTTCGACACTCTCGTGTCGAAACTCCAGTTCTTGAAGCTTGGCCAGTGGTAGCGGTGCACTAGGTTTGAGGTCCCTACTGTCAAAACGAAGGGCTAGTTGTTTTGCAAAGCGCAGAATAAGAGGACCCTCATCATATCCTGGCGTTGGATCAAAATCTGGAATCGTAACGCTGAGGCTTGTCAGATTAGTCGCCCAAGCCAGGACGAGAACAGCAATGGCGTCATCACTATCCTCAAGGATCCGAGCACATAGATATGTTGACTCAGCGAGTGTCGGGACCACTTCTTCAGCTGCCCATGCAAGCATCTGGAGGTTCTCAATCTCGTGTTTCGTGTGGACGCGAGCCGCATCGCGATCACCACTACCTTGGAAATATGAAAACGATAGAGTCTTGACTTGCAGACGATATTCAGGATGGCGCAAGAGTTCGAGCGCTAGACTTGAGATTGGTGGACATGGCGCTTCGCCGTCGTAGTAGCCATAGTCTCCTTCATCGTTCCAGTGCCGAACGCGAAGAGGACTCGCGAGCTGGTTGAAATGCTTGTTGACGAGAGTGACGTTGAAGATGCCGTAGTGACTGATGTCAGAGAGATATGTGAAGATAGTCGTGAGGATCTCGTTAGGGAGATCTTGGAGGCGAGTCATGGCGATCTTTATCCATGAGACTGATAGTGGACGACAGATACTATTTCGCGCTTATGGAGATGTAAGACGTGAATTAGGCAACAATATCACGTGCTCGACCTCGACGCTGTTATGTTTGTTTGGACATAATTGACTGCAGCTCCTTAGAAACAATATATCAGATACTGTAATATGGTCGTTTAACTTGTTCAACCCATACCCTTGTTTGACATCAAGATAAGTACATCACATTGAGTTTCAGTGATTTAGCGGAGCTTGTTCGGAGCCTAAGGACAACTTTCATCGCTTACCCACCGAGTTATTGGATGAGTTATAAGGTTTTGGGGCGTATTTCTGTATGTATTAATAAGAAAGACTTGATTGTTGGAGTGGTTAAATTTCTAACACGTCGCACTCACTGTAATCGTGGACCAGACTTGGTTAGAAACCATCCTAGAACACAAGAGCTATGCCATATAATCTGGACTGCCAACAACTACTTGGAGCAGCTGTAGAATTCGATATTGTGTGATAGCTTGGGGTCAGTTCAATTAACTCTGTAGCTGGTAACAGTATGGCAAGGAAAGGGAACTTCCTTCTAACGGTGTAAGTCTACATGGAAAAACCCTTCGCGGACCCACGGTCTGGCTTTGTTGGCTCGCCAAGCCTTTGCATGGCTCAGCTGGGAAGCCGGGAGTCAAAACCGGTAGTTTTAATCAGCGCCAATCTGGCGCCGGCTTTGCTCAGCTCTAAAATGCTCCGGCGGAGCGACAAGTGTCCTCGCACTCCGGTGGCAGTTCTCCCGAGCCTCCGTGCCAGTCCTCATCAAAGCTTAATTTATCCAAATTGCGTAATAGGCAGTCATTTCAAGCATATGATAGCCATGAAGCTATGTTAGTCATGCTCCTAAAGACCCAGTCAGATCATGATATGTCTCGCAAGCTAAACCCAATTTCGACATCTCTATCAAAACGGAGTTTATCTCTATGGACGATTTAACACTTGCGGGTCCCTGCATATCAGTCTCTGTTAGTAAATACCTCAAAACTTTTATAAAACAAGTCAAGATCAAGGTAGATCTTAATTTGTCGTTATCGGCGAATACCCACGTGGCTCCAGAGATAGAAAACCCAACGGACTTTAGCCAGCCTTGCAGCTCCGTCTTCACGTGTCAGTGACACTTGCGTCATGAGGCTAAAAAAAGTGGCATGTCATTATAAAATTTTTAATATGGAAATGTTGGGAAATCAGTCGCTGGGAAGCAGCGGTGCAATTTTTCGCCCGTGTCTTATGACCCTTTTACGTATTCTACGTCAGCCTATTTTGCCTCTGTGAAATCCATAAAGAGGCGTGATGGCATCACTACCTTGACTGGCCTTGCTGAAGGTCAACTATGCTTTGTTACTTCTCTTATCAGCCCTATTAATAAACATGGAATCGGATGGCGATCTCAAAACCGCTATTTCTCAGCCACAGAAGCCACCCAGATTCCGGAATCTCGGTCTAGCTCTGCGCGCATTAACACTTTGTGTTACGATCTCGGGCATCGTCGTTGCAGCTATCGCTTCATCGAGGAACGCTGAGGCTATTGGAATACTAGGTCCTGCAGTAAGTCTGCTACAACTCTTGATCGAGCTATCGGCTAACCAAATAAGTTCATCGCCGCTCTCTGCTGGTCATTGATAGAACTCGTCTGCTCGGTGACCAAGACCCTTCCGACCATCCGCCCATCGTTCAGCCTCGTCATACATTGCCTCATCACCCTTGGATCGATTGCTTGCCTTGCTTGCTTCGGATGGTATCGAGATTGGTGGCCTGGCGGTAGTGCTCTTGATGACGATACTGAAGGCTCAGAGCCTCTCTTCCTTGCCGCACTGGTCCTTGCCTGTGTGTCGACGTAAGTTCCATCTGTCTCATGTCACAAGTGCCTCTTCTAACGTTCATGTCCACACTTAGAGTCTCTGAAATCAGCCTCTGTATCATTGGCTTTATCGAGTGACTTGCTCAGGATGTCCCCCACGTACGAGACGGACGAACGATGATGTAATGATAAATGTTGGAGCTTGGATGTAATGGATTACTGACGAATCGGCATCAATGGAGTATGGTTGATATCCTTCAAGGGTTTTGTCAAGATACCAAGAATAAACGCCTGGGGCCCTGGAATGTTGGAAAATTGTATTTATTTCCTTGATATATTTATTTAGATTTTCAACACTGGACTCATCCTTGAATTTTTTTCTTTGTCTACGACATCAACCTTTTTCTATGCGCTTCCGTCTTGTCTCACGGATATCTCGGATGAACTTCCTCCAACGCGCCTGGTCGACTACATCTAGTGCTTATTTCATGCTTATGATCACTGCGCACGCCGCTGTATCTTAGGTGAGATTATATGGAACCGGTAAATATGTGAGCAATATTTGAAGTGACGTAACACAAGCACTAAACAAGTCGAGCCACTATAAGAGACCTTTGCGTGTCAAACAAGGAACCATTCACTGTCAACATTTTGTTACCCAAGCCGGCGGTAGCAGCCTGCCAGTATCCATGGAAATGAAGAAGCAACACATCGTCATTGCAGGCGGAGGCCTAGGAGGTCTCACAGCAGCGTGCAGATTGGCACGTGACGGCCATAAAGTCGACCTTTTCGAGAGATCACAATCGCTGTTTACCGCGAGCGGAGCCATCTTTGTCAGATCAAATGGCGTCAGATGTTTCTACCGATGGCAGATGGGCGAAGCCTTTGAAGCTGTGACTGCCCCGATCAAAGAGCACGAGACTCGGAATGGCAACACGAATGAACTGTTGCATACTCTCGATCCTGGGATTTACTCTGAGTTTCCGGAATGGTCCACTGATCGCCAGGCCTTGCAGACCGTTTTGTACGATGAGGCTTGTAAGGCCGGAGCCAAAGTGCACTTTGGAAACGAGATCGTCACGGTCGAGGAAGATGATCATGCTGCGTGTGCAACTAGCAAGGATGGCACCAGAGTCACGGCGGATTTAATCTTGGCAGCCGATGGGATATCCTCTCGTCTGAGGTCTCAGGTTCTCTTTCACGTTGACCCATCCCGTCTCACCGTGATCCGAGCACCTTCGACACACTACCCGACTGAAATACCTGCTGAGATGCTCGTCAATGACGACAGAACAAAATTCCTCTATCAGCAGCCCGAGTCTGAGAACGGAATCATGTGGGCTGGCCACGGTGGTTATGCTATCGGCAAGTACAATCACCATCGAGGCCTGTTCAACATTATGTTCTCGATTCAGCACGGTGATGCAGATAGCGAAGCCAGCGAGAAAAAGCTTTTTGACGCGACTGATGACAGCGAAATTGTCAGGAGTTTCTTCTCCTCGTTCAATCCTACGGTCGTTGCTTTGGCAAATATGGTACAGAGCTGTTCCCGTTGGCGCCTAGCGAGACTGGAGCCCCTAAGTACGTGGTCGAGTCCGAAGCGGAGGCTGGTACTTCTAGGAGACTCTGCACACGCGATGCTTCCGAACCTGGCAGAAGGGTTCAGCTCTATAGTGGAAGATATAGATGCATTGTCTATACTGTTCTCGGAGAGCAGCTGGAACGTGCCGACAACGATCGAGACCTGGGAGAAGATTCGCATTCCTAGGGTTACAAGGCTTCAGAATGGCTCAACGTGGAATTATAAGCTGTACAACTCTGGCAAACCCCCGGGGTCCGAGTTGACGGACGAGCAAAGAGCCTTACCTATGGGTGGAGGCGACGGCAACGCGCCATTCAACACTTTGCCTTTTGATAAATGGATGTTTGACTATGACATGGCTCAAGAGGTAAGCTATATCGACCTATCATACGTGGTAGCAAACTTAATACCGGCTAGGTCCGACTTGCAATGAAAGCCTAGATACATCTTCCCCCCACCACAATTGCAGACGCGCAACATTAACGACGTTAGCAAGAGCTTGGAGACTATAACTGTAGGATATACAATATATCAATTTGTATATTTTGTGTCCACAGGAAGGAAAGTGTGGATGCAACCTATTAGCTCGGGCTAGAAGACACAGACTTGGGTACTTACCCTCAACTCAAGAAAGACAAGGCATCAATTGCAGGGATATAAATGCATAGATTGACTGTATTCAGCCTTAAATAGAGAAAAATACTGAGGACCCAACCAGAAAAGCACACCGCTGCAAGTAAGGGAGTAGAGTTTGCCAAGTGCGGGAAGTCGTCTACAAAGAGGTACATTTAAGTAACAAAGAGCCTCAAGGTCTAAAAGAAAAGTTAATCTCTCACTGTCTGCAAGATCTATACAACTAAAGCTCTTGCAGTCAGCATACATTGTAAAGCATTAAATATGAAGGGCCATCTACGAAGGACAGCCTGTCGGCAAGCACAATTAGCCCACGAGGACCGCGTGTCAGATGAGTAGAGCTTCACTACAAACCATGACACCCAAAAGCCTGATGTAATGTTATTGGCTTGCGTGAGTTGGTTCGATGGGCTAAAGACAGTGAGTGTTGCCGCGATCATCCGAACAGTCAATGTAATTAATGCAACTGCCGTACCTTGACAGCATCGAAGCAAGTCTGAAAGACGGTGATTGAAGCAATTAATGTATTACTTGTGTCATATTTACAAGAGCATTACTTTAGTCTAAGAAATTCAGTGGCTAATATTTTGATCTCGAGAGCGGATGTTATGGAACATCTGAATTCGTTGGTGATATACTTGTTTGCGATATCTTAGCCGTACAACACCTGATTAGCAGATGCTCAACTATGCAATTCCGCCTCATCTCACGAGTACATCCGACCTTGGAGTTTGGACAACGGACATGCAAGCCTTCAACCACATCCACAAGGGCCCTGGCGAGCCGTGTTCTTTTTGCCTGAATCCTCCTTCTATCGAGGGGACAGCACTGGTATGTCCTGTGATGCCTTTGTATGCACTCCAGGCAAAATAGATGTCCGCAGGGTGTGATGACCGGAGTTACAAAAACGCCGATACATATCGGGCAGACCAGCCGATCCTCAATGTCGCTCGTGTATTCAAGGCAGCCAAAGTCTACAAGATTGTTTACATCTTGCTCTGTTATACGGTGGCGCTTTGCCTCACGAGAAACAAGACATTCCACAGGCCATTCGACATCAGCTGGTTGAGCTGGACGTGTCAGCTACAGGGCACCGGTGTGATGTTTCTTTTATATTTATCCTTACAAATTGGCACCCAGTGGCTCGTTGTGTTTTCGTCAGCACTGAATAAGTCGTGAATCAAAAGGTTGGTGCTGCGCCGAGGCCCTTGCTGTCGGTAACCTGGCATGTCTGCCCACCTCCTGGGAACGCCTAAATGAGGGGAGCATAAATCTTCATTTGCAAAAATGCCATGTGGTATGATAGGTATGTCAGAAATTGGGGGGAGGGAAATGGGAAAATTGAGTTTGATCTTATCGACGGATTGAGGGATCGGCAGGGTCACATGTGCCATGTTGGAAAGTCAGGGTAATTTATGTGGGCATCTGTCACCGGATCGACCCGGGGCTACATCATTATGAGCGCTGCATTGCGAAGTACATCCATCTGCTATCTGTCATCTGTCTTGGGTAAGACGCTTGTTTTATTTCCT
Source organism: Fusarium musae (assembly GCF_019915245.1). Taxonomy (NCBI): domain Eukaryota; kingdom Fungi; phylum Ascomycota; class Sordariomycetes; order Hypocreales; family Nectriaceae; genus Fusarium; species Fusarium musae. Next base: position 1,684,968 of record NC_058397.1, read on the forward strand.
GCAAAGCTGCCTACTTTCAAGTTTTCCATGACCAGTGTAAAGCACGCACGGCACGGTATAGGAGTAGATTACAGGAAGTTATTGTTCCAAAGCAGCACGTTTTCAGCTCGACTATTAATACGTCAGATTTTAACTGCTATGCTCCGTAAAAATCACTGCAATCCTCGGGTTCTTTATCCTGTAGTGTGTGTTAGAGTGCGCACTACGATTGTCGCTTAATTCCAGCAAGCGACGGAAAAGCTTAGCGATTTTTGAACCCTGAGAAGCTGACGGCCCAATGGGCGGAATTAACAGAAATGGAGAAATTGCATGAATAACCCGCCCAAGCTAACTATTGGCTGGGCTGGGTCTGATTAACACCAGGACTTACCGTTACAGTACGGCGCCAAGCCGAACATGTCCCACCGAGGCCAGGGACTTTGACCTGTAATATCCGTCGTCCACCTACGAGACGGGCGTAACTCAGCTCAGTAACGGAACTACGCATCTCTGCTCAGTGGACAATGAACTTTTTTACCATGTATTTTGCCTACATACGGATGGATTTTCGAACCGTACAAACCCTATCACCTGAAATCTAATCCCATGGCCCCGGAGACAATGTCGCCCTGGCAAGCACAAGCTACTCCCCTGTATTGTTGACAACAGAAATCCCTGACGGGCTACTAAGTCGTTCCTGGTGCTTTGTTCCCCTCCTACATACATACCTAGATACCTACTCTACCAATGACTACCAGTTGGTCCAAGCTATCGCGCCAACCATAAGAAGCCGGAGGCGGTGGCACCCCCCTCCCACGACAGCAACCAGCCACTGTGGAGTGCAATACCCAATAGATACATTCGCATGTACGGAAAAAGTACACCTTTTCTACTGAGACGAAGGGGCACACACGCAGTCTATCCGTTCCCACGGAGGTGACATCATACAGGACGAGTTAGGTTTGCGGAGGCACGGAGACTGGACCCTGCCGATACCTCGATAATCGTCAAATTAGATAAACACTGCTCGATTCCCTGCTCATCAAGATCGCCACACAATCCACACAATGGACTACTCACCCACATCAACGACTATCCCATGTCCCTTTCCATCGAGTGAGCCGACAGATGCGACTATTCGATGTACAAGTCCTCTTTGCCAGCAGCGACGTGCATCCCGCACACGAACCAAATCCTCATCTAACTCTCCCACAACAAGATCAAAACATGAGCGTTCACGCTTAAAGGTAAAGAACATTCACCAAACCTATATACCAATACTGACAATGTCAGTGCAACGGCCAATCATCGGAATGTGTTGGCCATCCACTCGGTAATGTCTCTGTATTCCAGACATCAGCCATAGCCTCGGCCTTGACGAGCGAGACCGAGTCCCCCAAATGCCACACCAACGCGCCATGCCATCTGCATGGAGACCAGGGATTATCGCATAGCATGCTACACACAGACAAGGCTATAAACAAGTCAGAAAGTCGGGGAGTCTCGCATAAGAGGCCCAGACGCCAAAGCCATCCGCCAAAACCCCAACACCACCAACGGCAGGACCTACGGCTTTGGGAGGTGAATTCTTCTCAGCTTGTCAACAACAAGTCATGCACGTCCTGCCAGACTGAAGAGACACCGCGATGGCGCACGGGACCAACAGGGCCGAGAACGCTGTGCAATTTTTGCGGTCTAATATATGCGAAGCGACAACAGAAATACCACAATGCACCTTCTAGTCAGTGCTTTAGCTCAGAATAAGCTTCCGGTTAATGATGAGCTCCCGGCACCTACACACGATTGGAAGCCTGTGCGGTTTTGTTTATGATATGACTAGGGAGCAAAAGGCAAGGGGGAAGAAAAAGGAATTCCAAGCCACTTTACATTTATGATTCATGAATTAAGAGACCGAAATGTAATAAACATGTAAGATAAAACACAAAATACTAATACTATGCCTGTGAAATGATTACGTGGCATGTCTCGAATTTATTAGGCACGATAAGGTCAAAACATCGAAATCAGCAAATACATATGCATACTTGAACAAAACGGAACACGGCGTCCACACATATTCAAGGGTCTAGGGGTCCGAGGGTCTACGCAGCTCAGGGTCTGAACAAATTGCACTAGACAAGGATATGTAGTCTCTGTCAACCAACCAGACAGGCGTAACAAACGGAGACGCCCCGGAGCCATGGCGGAACTTCAGGGGGCCCCATCCCCCTCCTACGAATCTATGAGTTGAGAATGACGAGATGGCTTTTTCTTACGGCTTACCTACCTTGTATTAGCCTGAGAGTGAGAAAAAACAGGATTCTGTTCCTTGGGCAATAGCAAGGTAGCGCTGCGTGCGGAACAGGTCATATTTTCGGTCTGTGGGTGGTGAAGTGTCTGTTTTTGGATGGCCCAACTTTTCCAGCTGAAACAAGAACCTCGGCGTTGAATACGGGCTTGTAATGGCATGGCCTGTGCGGGGAATACCTTGAGCAAGGCAGCAAGGTCAATTCGATGTTGAGGGAGGATTTCCACGATCGTCGGATGGCATTTCCATCGGTTGACCATGGGCATGATCGGTGAAACGAGCGGGAGCACCATGAAGCTCGCGGGGACACAATGTTCTAGACCGTCAAAGACCTTGGGATCCAGAACTTTGTTCATCCTTTCTGGTATGGTGCATCTCTATCACTGGCCAATAATCTCTCGCTATGCCCCTCTTAGCTTCGTGTCAAAGTGGCGACGCTGCCCAACGTTTGACAGGCTTCGAGTCTTATCGTTAATTCTTTTCCCCTTGGTTTCCCCATCTTTTACCTTGGCCCAAGTTTGATGATTCCTATCGTCGAACGAAAGAATATGCCTGAGGATAGGCGCGAGAATGAGACCTCACGGTACGTTTTCGTCAGAGAAATCATACGCTGTAATCTGGGATTCTCTACTCACCATGGCTCCATAGATACGATGAGTTGCTGCGCGCAACGTGTAGGCCCCTCAGTGAGATCAGCGCAGCCGGGCCCGAAAAGTCGCCGGATTCCGTCCTCACTAGTCTCGCCCAGCTGGCAGCTTGTCAGACCAACACTGAGCGCTCATTTGTATCTCTATTCGACGAGAAGAGGCAGTACATAGTCGCTGAAGCAACACCTTCCACTTCGCTACTGAACAGCTCATCATTGCACACCAGCGACGATGATCTCTTGCTATGCGGGACCTATATCCCACGTGCCGAAGGGGCCTGTCACTATGCTCTGCGTGCTACAGAGGAGGCACTGGATGCTTCCTCCTCGCAGGAGCTGCCGGTGATTGTCGTTCAAGACTTAGCCGCAGACCCAAGGTTTGCAGCCAGTCCCAATTGTCGCCCAGGCAGCTTCGCCAGGTTCTACGCCTCTGTGCCAATACGGTCTCCTCGTGGTATCAACATCGGTGTCTTGTGTGTCATGAAATCTACGCCTGGCGGCGACTGGGAAGATAGACACTCGAATGTCATGCGGGGATTGTCGCAGACAGTCATGGATCACCTTGAAGGTAACCGAATAAAGCATTCGTTAAAGCGCAGCACGGCGATGAGCCTCGGGCTCCAGAGATTCACTGAGAGGGGTTTGAACTCACCAATGCAAAGAACGCATGTCGGCCCAGAACTTCATGCCAGCGAAACCCCAGCACCACAGGATGATAAAAACATCTCCTCTACGCAGTCTGCTCCCTTAGAGAACTCCTCTAGATACCAACGCGAGGATCGCCCTTCCTCGAATTCATTTCTCATCGCCGCCACCATCATCAAAGAAGCTCTCCCTGCTGATAATTGCGCGTTTTTCAGCGGAGACTCTCGAGACCTCCATTTAGTCCACTCACCAGAAACAGAAACTCAGTACGACTTCTCCCTCGATGCATCTTGCCTAAGTCCAGGCGCCTACAGCGCTGCGAGCATCTATGATACCCCCACTGCCACCAAATTCCAACCTTCTTGCCAGTTGCTTGGATCCTCCCACTCCCCTGGCTCCAATGACACCAAGGACACTAACAACATTTCACAAGTATTTCTATCTCACATGCTTCAACAATACCCTGAAGGCTGCATATTCGACTTTGACACACAAGGCTCATTCACCCATGACATGAATCGCTTTGCCTCAGCATCGGGAGAACAACCATTGCCATCGAGCATCTTTTCGAGAAACGAACAACACAGCTACGAACAACAAGAACTACAAAGGGCTTTCAACGGAGCCCGATATGTTGCATTCATACCTATCTGGGATCCTCTGAAGGGACTGGTTTCCATTGGCGGCTTTGCGTGGTCAAAAGCGCCACGCTGTGAGTCCTACAGAGACAGCGAACTCCCCTTCTTCAGGGCCCTCGGAATACTGGCAGCATCCGAAGCCTTCCAGATAGAGACCCTGGCTGCCGACAAGGCCAAGTCAGACGTTTTGGGTTCGATATCTCACGAATTACGCTCCCCACTTCACGGGATCACACTTGGCCTTGAACTGCTGAACGAATCTGGCTTAGGTGCAGCGCAGCAGAACATAGCCCACTTGATCGGCACATGTTGCCGTACCCTCCTTGACACGACAGAGCATCTGCTTGATTTCACAAAAGTCAATCAGTTGGTGGGGTCAGATACGATAAAGGACTGCCGTTCGGAGAGTTCCACGATCAGCACTGCGCCTTTGAATCGGGAACAGATCATGAATAAAGCTGTTCGCCTGGACCAGATCGCTGAAGATGTAGTAGAGAGCGTTTATGCTGGCCACAGTTATCAGCACGCATCGATAGCTCACATCTTCAATTCTTCCAATAGCCGAACGAGTGCCGATGTCAGTGCCATTCGACGGATGGACTCCATAGAAGCCGCAGAGGCAAAGGCCTTTAATCAGAGGAACCGATCAAAAGATGGTGTCGTGTCCGTCTTTTTACTCTACGATCCAACGCTCTCCTGGAGCTTCCAAACGACGGCCGGTGCGATCCGCCGAATTATCATGAACCTTTTTGGAAACTCACTCAAGTACACATCTCAGGGCTTCATCAAGGTCACAATGGCTCAGTCGCAACCAGAAGATGCAATGGGAGGAGAACGTGTGATTGAACTGGTGGTTGAAGATACAGGTCGGGGAATCAGCGAGGACTTTCTCCGCAATAACATCTTCAAACCGTTCTCTCAAGAGGATCAATTATCCAGTGGAACGGGGTTAGGGCTCAGTTTCGTTCAGAGGATGACGTACCAGCTTGGCGGCACAATATCCATCAGCAGCCAAGTCGACGTTGGCACCAAAGTCACAGTGTCGATACCCATGCTGCAAGGCACAAGCTCTCCAGCATCCGAATTTGCGGTCTACACACAGAGCCCATGCCACGGTCTACGCGCCAGATTGACCGACCTGCCTCCGAGTCCCGGGGCTGCTCTTCAGCATGAGTCTATGGCTTGTCAAGCTTTGATGAATGAGCTGTGCTTTGAACATCTTGGCATGGTATCGGACGCGTCACCGGAGGTGGAGCGGCTAGCTCCAGATATCGTTGTCGTGCAGGACACCTCAACGAGAAACATTTCAGAATTAGCGCAGTCATGGCCCGACGCACCGGTGCTGGTGGTTTGCAACAACGCACTTGTCGTTCAAAGATACGAGTCGGCACACGTATCAACCGGACACTCCAGATTATGTGACTATATTGCGCAGCCGTGAGTAATGTCTGTTTACATGATACTCATCTTTGCTAACCCATTTTAAGCCTCACTCCGAACAAGCTAGGAAGGGCAATCTCAAGTGCCATCACCCTCTGGGCCGAGATGGAAGACAGTCCACGCAGCACAGGAACAATACCACTACCCACACCCGCAGACACCGTATCATGCAGCCAACCACCGACCCCCGCCATAGAGAGTCCACTGGGCGGCCTCGTCCCAGCCCAAGACTACTTCCAGACCCCGCAGTTCCTCTTAGTAGAGGACAACCCCATAAACCTCAAGATGCTTACTCATTGCATGAGAAAGCTTCAAAAGCCGTACCGCACGGCAGTAAACGGGCAGGAAGCGGTGAATGCGTACAAAGAGACGCCGGGGCAGTTCAAGTGTGTACTCATGGATATATCGATGCCGGTGATGGACGGTCTAGAGGCTACGCGTCAGATACGAGCGTTTGAGCGATATAGCGGAATAGCTGCATCCAAGATCTTGGCTATCACGGGGCTTGGCTCTGAGAGTACGCGGGAGGAAGCAACCAGAAGTGGTGTCGATGTTTTTATTACGAAACCCATCAAGTTGCGTGAGCTGGCAGTAATTGTTAATAGTTGAGGAGGAGGATTACTCTACAGGTGACGTTTTCTAGGGGTCCCTAAACTAACCCGAGTGGACAGGAGCAAGGCCAATAGATCACTATCCGTTGATTCCAGTGCCTTGCAAGGGCTCGGTACCGGACACGTAGGGCTCATATGGGTGATCGCAGGTATCTTAGTGAGATACTAATGCCTACACTTTGTAATGAAACCTTGGTCGTGCTATAGATCTAGCTTGTCTTTCCACGGAGCCTCGCAGATATCTTCTATATCTGATTGCAGAGGTTATTTAAGAGCTATAGTTAATGAATAGAAATAAATAAATAGATTAACTATAATACGTTATAGAGTTTAATTTAAGTAGGCAATCTTTTTACACTCTACAGCCTAGAACGAAATTGACAGCCTTTGATGCGAACGCTCTTAGAATTCGGGATTATAGGAAGCAAGTGGGGGACAAGAAGAGAAAGGTACCGTAAGTCAGGGGCAGAGTTTACCAGGTGAAAGACGCCTTGCTATTCCCAACAGTGTAGTTATGAGTCACATAAGGATTCATAACCTGTAATGCAAGTCCATTCAATTCGCGAGTCAACGTGTCTGCGACGAACTCTCAAGAGTCAGCTTGATCACTGAAACATGGACCTGCAAGCCCCTTTACTAGGTACCATCCTCCGTTGAGAATATTTCACTCTGAATTATGAATACCACCGATCCTGTGATTCGGGAAATTGTAAGCCTGCTTTGATTTGATCTCAAGCTATGCTGATTGATGCCCTGGGAAACAGCGCATCAGTCGCTGGAAACCACGACAAGTCATCATTGGTATTCAATAAAGTCAGCAGTTGTACAGTACTTAATACTTGCAAGAACTCTAACTTGACTCGTGATTAATCAGGGGAAACGAACCGTGATGTATAAATACCGCTCCCAAAACTAAGACAGCATGTTTACGTACACGAGATCTAGCGACAACCAAGTATCAAGCGTCAAACATCAATAGGAACGACTACCAATAAGCCAGAACTATGTGTAAGATCAAGGATCTTACTTATATCTGCGGCTGCAGCGCCCCAAGGACTGAGCAGAAAGTGGAACAATGTGGACAAAACAATGGTGATCCTCTGAAATGCCCTATGCGATATCCTTGTCTGGAAATCATAGCAAGTGATTGTGCGGCTTGTACACAGAAGAAAAAGGAGGCAGAGAAGAAGACGGCGAAGAAGTCTTAGCTTTCCATAAGCAAGGCCTAACGGCGATAATGCCTCAGTTTACTGTTTAGCTCCTTTAATTAGTGTATTGATAGTACAAGCACCGCGAAGAATGAAGTGTGATATGTTGAGATAGCGGGCAACGTAATAGCAGTTGTGACTGATGAGAATTACAAGGAAAATAATTGCTACTTGGCTCATAGTATTTACATGGCGGAGAAGATTATCGCGAATTGTCATCTACAGCCCGTGAGCATAATTGAATGGTAAGCGGACCTTGATTACGGTATCTACGGGGATACTGATACTGACTAATCGAATCCTCTTATTCACATCGTATGTAACCTTACGATACTGCTAGAGAATATTCATACCAGCAGATGCAATCATACGACCGAGAGAGCCAGAAGACAGGTGAGTAGGCAAGGTCAAGCATACAGGATAATGCCAAAGCTCTCAACAACAGCCAAGAGAAATAACGTTGGTGTACCTATGGATGGAGGCTTCGAAGTTACAGCGAAGTTTCCTTTACCTCTGACCCAGAGTCATGAGGCCAAACCAACCAGGTTGTGAATCTCCGTGCTGATGTCCCAATGTTGCCTCTTCGATAGATGCTCTAGGAGATGCACCGTCTGTGCATGGCACCCCTGATGTCAAGACACAGGATGTCGATCGTCCGCACAAGATTCATAAAGGGGAATATCGCTACTGTTTGGCGAGATGATCCGGGGCATGTCTGTAAAGGACATTCGGTGAGACAGGATACCGAGTACTGCAGAATCACTGGAGACAGGGCGAAGTTGTAACATGTTGCTATGGTTCTCTGCAAGTGTAAGATTTATTTGACTCCTAGGTGAGATACAGGGGACTATCTGTCCGTGCTCTTGAGTCCTAACGGAAGTGCATTCTGTCACATACGACCATACCTGCAGTAGAATACGGGATCCCGTCCGCTCTCCCATAGTCAAGCCTGCAAGGGGCGGATTAGTAGTTGGGTCGGTGACGACCAGCGAATCCCCGCTGTTGTATGTTTTTTGCACTCTCTGTGAATTCATCTCCATTTATTTTGCCTGATCTGTTGGCTGTAGAAGATGTGTTGTGGCTGGCTGACGATCTCGGCTGCTGGGTTGGTTGCGGGGCCGAGTAAGGGTGGACAAATCGTGTGGAAAGTGTGGCTGGGACTTATTTTTAAAACCGTCGAAAGGACTGCAAAATCCGAGATGGAAAAATGTGGCCTTCTCTGTGACAGTTTTGCTATGAGGTTGCACTAGTGAGGCTAAGTAAACGGCCACAGATGAAGGACCCCCACTCACAACCTGAATGGAACGTTTCACTGTGTCGTCGACAGCCCTTTGATTGTTCTTAGTCTACACTTGAGGTACTCCCCATGCGAAGTCACTGTAGCTCTTCAATGAATGCAGAGTTGGTCCGATCAATTGAAGTTGGCAAACTTTGATGCTAGCTACAGGAAGCGCCGGACATGTCATATTCTAGTTGTCTTTCTTGTCCAAGCCCAACGTCCACCGCCAAGTCACCACCAGCTCAAGAGAAATACATGTCATCCTCGCTGTTCTATCTTCCCTTCTTGCAGTGTCCGGCCTTGCATCCCTCGCAGTGACGTTCCTCGTGAGGCGCCGTGGACTTCTCATAGTACTGGGGCTTTTCAACCTCAACTCCATTCCACTTCCTGATGCGGTAAGAGACTCTGTCGACATAGGTCTCTTCGTTGAGATTCGGCTTGCTTAAGTGGTTGCATTTGAGGCAGCGCTGGTGGTACACGCGGACATTATAGCGGTTGCGGGAGTACGCGCGGATCGTGATGGCCACGACCATGCTCTTCCAGCCGGGGGAGGAGCATTTGTTGTTGTGGCATATGAACCGCCCGATGATGTTGGTGTCGTAGGTACGGATGGTGCCAAGATCCTCGTCCTTTTCGAAGAAGGTGTAGTCGAGCTGATCTTCTTCAAGTTTCTTGGCGACTGGGTCGTGGAGATCAGGGAACATGGACCATGAGCGCGGCAGCTTCTTTGCTCTCTTGCCCGGCATGGTGAATCAGTCGCTGGCTGTTTCTAGGCTGTAAGTTTGTTAGCACTCATATCGCTTGGAAGATAGAGCTAGATCGCGCGACTTTCCTGGTGCTGGTTGTCGTATGAAATCGCCAGTGAGATTGATATGAGAAGGGAAGGAATGGAATCTTGGGAGGAGGAAGAGAGTAGAGAGCAGAGAGAAGAGATGGAAAGAGAGGGGGAAAGGAGGGGTACAGCAGCTTGCATGAGTGACAAAAGAGTAAAACTTCATGCACTACCACGCAGCTGCTTGCCAGTGTCAACACCAATTGCGGTCTCTTACTACTGGCAAACGGCCTTAGGTTCAAAAAACGAAGCGCCGCGTACTACTGATTATCGGCCGTCTAAGCGACAAAGTGCTGCCTTGAAAGGCTCTCCAATTGAATTATCATCAACTCAAGTGGTGCTCTAGTAGATACTGTTTGTCTCTAGCTACGATTGGCAAAGGATGTTTTGGGAACGGCTTCTATTAGACAGTGTTTGTTTCAAACTAGCAGCGCCTATTGGTGGTTCAAGTTATCACGGTCGGCCTCCTGCGTCGACCATGCCCCCAACGACCGCATGACACGACTTTGAGCAGCGCAGGCAGTATTTGGTTACCGATCGTCATTCGCTGCCGTTCTCGCCTCGTATCCCCCTTGCTTCGTGTGTAGGATGATCAAATGCGTGTGGCTTATCCCCGTCCGGTTGAGGAACAGGAGCATTCGGGTCAAACAACCGTAGGAGATCTAGAACCCTTGCCGGGGATCAATGGCTTTTAAATTTACTCAGACACGCTTGAATCCTGTTGTTTAAGGATCCCGGCGGTCGGCATCACCCGCAATCTCGGGGGGTATCAGGGCCTGAAGTGCCATTTTGACTATCGATCGTGCTGAATGACCGCCCTGGAAAGAGTTATCCGTAAATATTGTCTCTCAAAAGAATTCACAATATAAACTCGATGAGCTTAGCCACTTGTCCTATGGACATAGAAACGATTGGTATCACAATCTCGAACAAAGATGGAAGGCATGAGGGTCAAGTCAGTTTTTGGCTCGACACCATCGTACAAGTGACCGAAGTGGGTTAGCTTTCAAGAGTAGTGCTTACTTGTTAGTCCCCGCTGACGCCTGCTCAGCCCTGCAACGGATTCATAAAACACAGAGCTCCGCCCACGACAAACAACACTCCGTTCCTACAAAGCCCAACATCAATAGCGAAAGAATTCAACATGGGCGCCACGGTCTCTCAGCTCTGGGCTCCACCCCCAATCACAGTTGGCTTAATCGGTCTTCGCTCAGCAGGAAAAACAACCATCGTGCATAAGTTAAGCGGAAACTCAGATCCGGTGAAGCCATCCATTGAGAGTGAAGTCTCCTTCTGCCGGCAATTGAAGTCACAACACTAACATCAATAGCTATCGAAATCACACCCGTGTTCCAGGGAAACCAACAGTTTAAGCTCTTCGACTACGCTGGAAACCGTAACTGGAGACCTTGCTGGAGAAGTTTCATGTCCAGACTACAAGCCGTTGTGTTTGCCATCGACAGCACGGACAAGGATGCGCTGCCCGAAGTCAAAATGGAATTGGCTGGGTTGTTGAAGGAGGATATGCTCGAGCAACAACCATTTTTGGTCCTCGCGAACAAGCAGGACGATCCGGTGAGGGAAGCATCTTGACAGGTGTCATCTTGGGCACTGACATGAGACAGAAAGCCATGAGCGTCGCGGAATTGATTGAATATCTCGATGTACAACATTATCTTCACAAACCGTCGAAATGTGTCAGTCCAGCCTCACATCGCACTTCCAAGCTGATGCTAACACGTGATTTACAGCGCGTTCAGTCTACGAGCGCCTTGACCGGGGAAGGGTTGGTCGCGGGCCTGGAATGGGTGCGAGGCGCCTTAAGAGAGCATCGCAACTGATAAATCTCACAAAGATAGTATTATTGAGGTGTTTCCAGTCTCATCGTTCAGAGAACCACGATACTTGATAACGCGTTCTGGATGCGCGACCGTGTTCGCATGATGAGCTCCGGAACCACATTTCTCCGAGCATTTGTCAGCCAGTTTCGAAGATCATCCCACCAAATGCCGCTGATGCCGACAAGCCTCATCAACCCAAAAGCTTGTTCCCAGTGTTATCATTGATCGCCATTGACGTCGCAAAAATGGCCGAGCACCCTTCATTCACTCTCGCAGGTCTCCGTAAGTCACCTCACCAACCCCCACTGTGACCTGGATCCCAATTGATCACCTTTCATTTGCAGTGGCCGCTGGCGGTACAGCTGGCTACATCCGAACTCGCTCAACGCCTTCTCTCGTCGCTGGCGTCGGTCTCGGTGTCTCATACGCCTACGCTGGTACGTTCTCCCCTCACCCCACCTCATCTCACGACTCACAAGACGCAGGCTATCTCCTCAAGAACAACAAGGACTACGGATCTGAGCTTGCTCTCGCCAACAGTGTCCTCCTTACCGGCTCTGCTGTACCTAGAATCATCAAGACTGGTGGTCGAGCTCCTGTGCCGCTTCTTCTTGGTGCCGTGGGTGGACTTGCGACGTATTACTATCAAAAGAAGTTCCGCGAGTTTCGCTACGGTGTATAGGAGCGCTGAGAGTTGGTGGATCAATGGAGGAATGGCAAAAGAGAAATGTCTTGCTGCAAAATACTGTACGATATAGATAATCTGTCCCGTGGAGTTATGTCGTTATGTAATATCCAAGAAACGATGGATACTTGGCACAGAACAGGATTCATGATACTCGCTGCGAATGTTGAGCAATGTGCCTCCGATACACTCCGTAAGCTCTGGAATGAGCAAGGACCTGTGCGATATGGGTATTACATCTTCATCCTTTAGGTAAAGCTTGACCTGATCATGCTCCTCAAGGGCGTGCGTTCAGATGCCCGCGCCAGCCAAAAATAGCTCACTGATTCCCAGAGCTCACACTAACCCAAACAAGTAGTTATAAGTCTTGGCATTTCACCTCAGCTTAGTAACTCGGTCAATCTCATTCTCTCCGACAGTTCGACCTTCACGCTTTCCATCTCATGAATCACAAGATCAATGCAAGGAATCAAAAATGTCGCGAGACTTTCAATTTGTCACCGTCCCTAACCCAGCTGAGCCTGTCTCCAAGCATGTCCGGAGCTTAACCCACTCCCATGCGGTTCGGCAGAGACATGCCAAGGAGAGAAGACTAAGAATGCAGAAACATCGGGAGGACATGGCTAGAAATGCGGAGAGTACTTCATTGAACAAGGTTCTTGGGTATAGCTGTGATCCGTTTGCCGCGCTTCCGAAACAGCTCTTGTCTCATGAGACCTTTCTTCTTGATCACTGTATGTTCATCCCTTTGTTCATGCTCATCCGCTAACAACAACCGAAGATATCCGCGTCGTCGTTCCAAATAAGGTCAAGACATGTCGTCTTTTCGATCAGATGAACGACCATGTAGGACATGTAATGCGTGATTGGGTTGGTCTCGCCATAACAGACAGCGATCTTCTGTGTTCCATCATTCTCCTCGGCGCATGTCGCCACATCGTTAGCAACAATCCCAACTCTGGTTTGATGCAGGCCGCGCTACAGTACAAGTACAACGGTCTTAAGGCATTACGCCATGCTGTTAGTGGCGCCTCACCGACTCTTAGTGCGGTGACCATTGCAAAAGCCTGTGCTATGGCTTTAGACGAGGTAAGCTCTGTGAGTCTGTGCTATATGACGAGATCTGTTCTAATATTTGACCAGGTAAGCTATGGTGAAGCTGTTGTTGCGAGGCAGCATATTCAGGGTGTGTTTGCGATGATAGAAGCGGCGGGGGGCTCGCAGTGTCTTGATGGGACGGGACTGCTGAAGCGCATGTATCTTAGATTCCTTGAGATGCGGGAAAGTCCAGGGCTACAGTTACCAAAGGGTATTGCTTACTCCAGCCACTGCTGGTAAACGAAATAGAACCTGTTATTCAATTTCTTGTGTAAGCGTATGTCTATTATACATATCATCACAAGATGTAGCCTTCTCCGCGATTCGTAGTTGTTGTTAGTGTCCACTTTGCCAAGCATTAGGACTTCCTTTTCAAGTAGAGAGTGCCGAATCTCAGAATATGACCGCAACACATATCCGTTCGGGCCATTTACAAGATAATTCCTGTTCTTTTGGCTTCGATGAGATGATTTACTTCATTAAGAAGCATCTGTTGGTTTGTAAGCTCGAGAGATGAGCCATGGCATCCGGCGGCTGTTATGTCCCTCGTCGACTCTTAGAAAGCTATATATCTGCACATCGATCCGCGACTTGACCTCATCCGTCTCAGACTTACAACTCACATAGCCTTCTCACCTTTAATACGCCAGTATTACACAATGTCTTCACCTCCAACAGCCATCCCCACCGGATCGTGGGTCCTCGTCACCGGCGCCACAGGCTTTGTCGCCAGCCACGTTACCCGTCAGCTTCTCCAGCGCGGCTACAAAGTCCGAGGCACAGTCCGTGACCAAACCAAAGCCCAATGGCTCATTGACGATCATTTCAAGTCTTATGCCCACAGTGGCTCTTACGAGCTCGTCACGGTTCCTGATCTATCTGCCACCGGAGCTTTTGACGAGGCCGTAAAAGGCGTCTCGGCCGTTGCTCACATCGCAAGTGTCCTGGACTTTGATCCCAACCCCAACAATGTCGTTCCCCAGACCGTCGCAGGAGTAACCTCTGTCCTCGAAAGTGCATCCAAAGAGTCATCTGTTACCCGCTTCGTATTCACTAGCTCCATCGTCGCGGCAGTCTTCCCGACAGCTGACCAAGATGGTGTCGTCGACCGCAATTCATGGAACGAGTTTGCTGTCAACGAGGCCTGGGCTCCACCGCCTTACGAACCCTCGCGCGCAATGCTCGTCTATGCCGCAAGCAAGGTCGCTGCAGAACAAGCGCTATGGAAATACGTCGACGAGAACAAGCCTCACTTTGTGACAAATGTTGTCAGCCCTTCAGGTATCCTGGGCGAGCCGCTGCACGAGAGACATGCCTCTTCATACGGCAACTGGATTTATTCTCTCTTCATCGAGAAGAGGGAGATGATTGATACGTTCCAAACTGGTAGGTCGCATGATCAACCAACTGCCTCCCAGAATGCTAACATTCAGCTACTTAGCATTCTTTGTTGACATCCAAGACGTTGCCCTCATCCACGCCGCTGCCATTCTTGATCCCGAAGTCAAGGATGCGCGTCTCCAGACGTGGGGTCATAAAGCTCACTGGAATGATTTCTTGCCCATTCTGCGACAGCTTCGACCGCAGAGGAAGTTCATCGATGACTATCCTGAGACGTTCTATCTCAAGCTCTCGACCGATCAGTCTGAGTCTGTTGCTCTATTGAAGAAATGGGCTGGTCAGGAAGACTGGAAGCCACTTAGACAGATTATTACTGAGGCCATCAACAACCCCTACTGGAAGGCTGAGTAGAAACCTACCGGATGCGGCGGGACTTCTGGGCCGTAAACAATTTGTGGAATGCACTCTTCGAATAGACATTATATCGGAGTCAAGACATCATGGAAATTTCTGAACAGGCTTGGTATCCACCAAAGTTAGACGCCGCTTTTCAATGATCACCTAATGATTTGGAGCAACTTGAGCTGTGATGCGCTTTCTACAGAATACACAATAATGGAGCTTTTTTAAATCCGAATCAGAACAGACCTATCGTTATATCATAGTATTATAACATAGTTTCTAGCACATTACAAAGTAGTAAGCGCAGGCACGAGGTCTACAGGCTGTGTAAATAAACTTACCATCAAGTACCGGGTAGGCTAGCAGGGCGACAGAATAAATTAGTCAGTGACGCTAATATATTGACAGTAGCAATTGTCAAAAATGCAGGCATCAGATATCACACTAACATATCTAACTGCATATTATCTCCATCAAGCTCTCATCAACGCCTAAGATTACCAGCCCATTGCGTCATCAATGATACGGTGCCATTGAGGTCAATTAAACTCTACGGAGAGATCTACCGATTACTCTAGAACCTTGTACTGCAAGATGAAAGTTTCCGAAGCTCTGGGCCAGGCCTTGATGACGGTCATCACATCAATTGCATTGCACATGTTCTTTCTGCCACTTTGCACATCGGGCAGTTCAATCGTTGGATTGAAACCCCGCATTTGACGACCAAGCTAGTGATGCCAACGCACAAACGCAGCGCACGCACGCGTAACGGGCGACGCCAGTACTGGCAAGTAAGCCGAAGAACTTTGTTAATGGTGTATACCACTCCAAGGTTCTGATTCTCAGCCTTGGCTCACCAGCGGACGTCAGTCTGCCGTGTCCCTCAACAGTGGCTTCCTCCATCTCCATCTCCATCACCATGTCGATATTCCAAGCAAAACACCACCCAGCAACAGCCAAGCACACATCCCCCCACTGAAACATCACAAGGCTCATCTCCCATCCAACGTCATCCCCGGAAACAATAATAAACCCTTCTCTCCGTCGGACTCAGTACCAACCCTTGCTCTCAACCCCGCAACTCCAACGGCAAACCGGACCAACCTTGCGGACTTCGACTCCTCTAATTGGTCACGTCGGACAAGCTAATTCGTCCCGCCACCAAACACTCATCGTCATGACTGCCAAACTAGGTTGTGAACTATCGAAATGGCATCTTCCAAGCCTTTTTTCCTGAACCATGTTTAGTTTCTGAGGGGTACGGTTGGCGGAAGCCTCGGCTCGGCGTCATACGTAATGTGATATAAAATTGAGTTAACTTATAAAAAGACACTTCTCCGCCATTACTTGCAGGCTTGGACTGTTGTCAATTACATCATACTTCACAATGGCTCTTCATCGTGTCCTCACGCTTTTGCTAGGCCTCACTGCTGCCGCTCAAGGCCATATTTACAAACGAGCTGTCTCGTCTGAACCGCTTCCGCCCAGTGAAGATCCATGGTATACCGCCCCAGAAGGCTATGAGAATAAAGAGCCCGGCACTGTTCTTCGTCTACGCCCTGCGCCCGGAAATTTGACCCGCATCACGGGAAACAGCTCCGCGACGTACAATATTCTATACCGCACTACAGACAGCCAGTACAAGCCGACATGGGCCGTCACGACGCTCTTCGTGCCTAAGCTCGGGGCCAACAGCTCTGCTGCGAAGCTGTTCAACCAGAGCGCTTTGCTCTCGTACCAAGTTCCCTACGATTCAGCAGATGTGGATGCTAGTCCAAGTTACGCAGTGTACTCCGCAGCTGGTGTCAGCAGTCTAGAGCTTTTCAACGCTGCTCTAGGTCTTGGCGTTTTTCTCAGCGTTCCCGACTACGAAGGTCCTCTTGCGTCGTTCACGGCGGGTGTCATCTCCGGACATGCGACTCTTGATTCAATCCGCGCTGTTCTCTCTCTCGGTCTTGGTCTTGACACAACGAACCCTCGCGTTGCGCTTTGGGGATACTCTGGCGGCGCGTTGGCTAGTGAATGGGCTTCTGAGCTTGCTGTGCAGTATGCGCCTGATCTTGAAGACACAGTCGTTGGTGCTGCGCTTGGCGGCTTGACACCGAATGTAACCGCTGTCCTGGATGCTATTTCTGGCAAAGACGCTGCTGGTCTTGCGCCAAGCTCCATCCTCGGTTTGACAAGCCAATACCCTGACGTACAAAAGTACGTTCTCTCTCAATTAAAGACATCCGGAGAAAACAACAAGACTGCCTTCCTAGCTGCCGAGAACTACACCCTCGCTGAAGCAGGCCGCGCATATGCAGGAGTCGATATCTTCGACTTTTTCAAGGACGGCGAAAAATTGTTCCGCGATCCTCGCGTTCAGCGCATTATCAACCGCGATGGAATCATGGGCTACCACGGCGTTCCCCAATGGCCCATCTTTGCGTACCAGGGTGTCCACGATGAGATCAGTCCGATTGCCAACACCGATAAGCTCATTGAGCGATACTGTGGCATCGGTGCTAATATCTTGTATCAACGAAATACTGTTGGCACGCATTCGCAGAACTTTGCGCTTAATGCTGCAACGGCTATTCAGTGGTTAGCTACTGTTCTGACGGGGCAGTATGATAAGACGTACAAGACGGAGGGATGTACTATCCAGAATGTTACGAGGAACAATACTGCTCTTCCGTTGAGGAAGAGAGGCATGCCTATGAGGGTTTATGATTTGTGGTGATGGGCTACGATAAGTTATGATGTTTGGACCTGGTACTAATATGACGGAGTTCTGGGATGAGATCGATTGGGTGCCCTATATAACATCGTGTAATATTCAATTAGTACATATTAATGCTACTTCAATTTTGGGACTCATCACACTACCTACGAGAACTGGCAACAGGCTGCGACAATCTGAAGCATCACGGGCACCCTTACCAATTATAAAACACTACAGCAACGGCAAGGACCGCAACGAGATATGGCCCAAGAACCCCCATAGAAACCCTCATAAGCTTCGCCATAAGCCGCTCCATGTCCTCGCTATGAGTCTTCCGATCATTAACTCTTGGAAACTCAACATCCGGAATATCCTTTCCCAGGAATTCACAAAGCGGTTCCCAACCATCCCCAAGCGAATACTCTAACCGTCTCTCCTTTGGCACAGCTTCCCGAACCTTGCTATAAAATTCCTCATACGTCCTGCTTGCAATATCGGGCGTAATGGCCTCCACTGAGTACTCATTCACAGAGAAAAAGCCAGCAAGAATCTTTCTCATGGCATGTAAAGCCCGAAAACGCAAAACATACCACGTCAAGAACTTCTGAAGCCAAGTTGCCTCGAATACAGAGACCAGTATCTCAGAGTGAAACGAAGGCCACCAATCTTCAAACTTTCTCTGGACAATGACAACCTTTGCATCAGGATACGCCTTGATAAGCTCCAACGTGAAAGTCGACGCTATATCAGTGGCGACATCATAACCACCCCATAAATTCTGCCAATCTTCTCTAACGAACGGTGGGCGAGGACCGTTATGAGTATAATCTGGAAGATAGCTGAGGTGCGGAAAGGTAGCTTCTGCTGCTTGCTCGAGTTTCGTCCATGGTTCATGCCATTCGTTATGTAGAGCATGGTGAGCTTTGTAGCCGAGGATCCGATATGCTGCAGCCATGGAAGCAGTTCCTGTACGGTAAAGACCTGCGTGGATAATCTTTATGCCGTCCTTTGGTGGGTTGGTTTTGGTCATGAGGGACGCCATTCCGTCGTGGTAGGAGGAGTAAAGCTGAAGCTGAGAGATGCACAGGGCTGAAGTAGCGATGGTGGTCAGTGAGTGAAGATTATAGCGTAGCGTAGCGTCAAGTCAAGAGTGTAGTTTCCATGCAGTCGGGTGTAGTATGCAACTTCGAAAATCTCCCTTCCGTCCGAGTCCACTGCCGTCAGAAATTTCAGCTACGGATTACAATCCTCATGCAAATGACTACGTGTTCTTTGCCGTTGTGTACCGTTTCTCAATGTCGCCCCGCAACGTGTAACGTACCGGGTTCCCATACGAACAAGGTTATCGGCATATCACATTAGGTTTCAACATCATTTCCCATCTCGTTGCCGCAGAAGTAGAACCCCTTATTTACTCTCATTTTAGGAAAAGGTTTTAGAGAAAGAGTGATCTGAGATCTAGAGCATAGTATCGAGTAGGTTGATAATAGTTAGCTTGGCCTGTCTATGATATGTTGCAGGGATGTAAAAGGCCTCGGTAGTACGAGCTGAAGAGGGGTTGATCACACGATATCTGCATTCTAGAAATAAACCGCATAAAAAAGCCCCAAGAAATATCCATTAGATAGTCTCCTATAAACTGGTCCACGAAACCATGGGTTGAATGGTGATCAGTAAGTTGCTATCACGGTCTTGGACCTGTCGGTAGATGAGAGAGGATCTCAACTTGACGGGTAACAACATACAACTGCACCATTTCCATGAATAATTTAAGTATTAGCTGGCAATCAAAAACGTATAACTGGAGGAATATTCGCTCTTGAACGTGAAACAATAGGATCTCAACTTCTTAAGGCACAGGGCTCGATATGCGTGAGCTGCCGACTGGGCTTGGTTGCCAGTGGGATATAAGGCTATACAGACGTTGCATACCTAATGTTTGAAGATGTATTTGTGATTATAAATATAGGAGATCGTTGAATGATGTCTTCAGGCTGATTTCAGGACGCAATATTGAACCTGGTCGACTTCTAGGGCTGCTAGTGGCGTGAATCCAACATCAATTTTAATCCGTTATATCCGCTTTATTCTATCCTACAGTTTCACTCTCTTAATGCAATGCACACATCAAAAGTTCATTATTACAAGTTTTCGATTCGCTGCAGCATTCCCAAAATCCCACGTTCATGGTTCTCCACGCTACCCCAAGCGGGTAAGCCAAGCCGTTATCACAAACGCTACCATTGGCCCGCCTGAGATCACGACAGAGGCTACTAACATGGCGACATATCAACTCCCCGTCTCAACGAGCAAACCCTTCACCAAAATGGTGATGTCATGGGAGTGATAGAGTGTCGGCAGTGGTTCATTCTACGC
This sequence comes from Fusarium musae, assembly GCF_019915245.1. NCBI lineage: Eukaryota > Fungi > Ascomycota > Sordariomycetes > Hypocreales > Nectriaceae > Fusarium > Fusarium musae. The sequence goes on from NC_058397.1 coordinate 1,705,004, forward strand.
GTCAACGTCATGTTTGGGTCGTTTGGGGAAAATGCTCCGGTCGATGCATCTAGATTGTGCATCCATCACTGTACTCTAATCTCTCTGCGCATCGCTCTTAATTGTAGAAAGAGTAAGAATTGATGCAGATCTGTCTGCGGTACTTTCGATGATGTGGTCTCCCCAGTGGTTACAGAAGTACTAATATTAGCGTTGCATCGAAATGACATGTTGAAATGGATGAAACCTCGCGAAGATCTGAACAAGGGACGTATGGTGCAATATTACTAGACCGAGACATCACTCTGACCCCGCAAGCATATTTATTCAACATGTTCCATCCGGGCTTTTAAGTTCCTGAAACTCTGTACCATAAAATCTCTAGACGCAGTTCTACACGATGGCCGCTGATCTGAAGAACGATTCCCCGCCCGACCTCAGCGATGAGGCCGGCACCATCGACTCTAGCTCACCAATAAACGAGAAGGCACTCCTCCGCAAGCTTGACTTGAAGCTTCTACCAGCGGTCGGGATCTTGTATCTGCTGTCATTCCTGGACCGCAGCAATGGTACGGAGGAGCGCATCAGAACGGCGTGATGTCAAGCTGACATAAAGGAACAGTCGGCAATGCTCGTATTGAAGGAATGATTGATGATCTCCATATGTGTAAGATAAATAAGCGGATCTGTGGATACTGAATTCTGACATTTAATAGCGGGTAATGAGTATCTCACTGGTCTGACGCTGTACTTTATCGGTTATGTTCTCTTTGAGGTTTGTCGCCCATCACTGCCTCCAAGTATGTATCTGACAGATCCAGATTCCCTGCAACATCATACTCAAGCGAACTACGCCTCGACTATGGCTGCCAACACTAACTGTGGCCTGGGGTATCGTCGCGACTCTGCTTGGTATTGTGCAGAACAAGACTGGCTTCTTCATTGCTCGATTCTTCCTGGGTGTAACTGAGAGCGGATTGTTTCCTGGTGGGTTTACTCGTGAGGGCTGCTGTTTAGAGTGATCGTATTGATGATGGTTAGGTGTCGTGTACTACTTCTCAATGTGGTATAAGCGACGTGAGCGGCAATATCGTATCTCGCTCTTCTTCAGTGCTGCATCCCTAGCTGGAGCATTTGGTGGTATCTTGGCATATGTAAGTCAATCTGCTTCACTCAGACGGCTGTACTAACAGGAACAGGGGATCGGTAAGATGGCAGGTGTCGTCTGGGATAACGGTTGGCGATGGATCTTTATCTTGGTAAGCCACGCCGTTAACGTTCCCCAGGCTAAGCTGACGAGAAGCAGGAAGGTATCGCTACAGTAGTAGTCGCAGTCGCGGCATACTGGTTCATCGAGAACTACCCCGATACCTCAAAATTTCTCTCCAAATCGGAGCGGTCATTTATTCATGAGCGCCTGCATGCAGACAGTGACGCGATTCGCGAAGAGAAGTTTAGTTGGGCTGCTGTTCGCGAGGCATTTAGCGACCCAAATTGCTGGCTCTACGGTCTGGGCTTTCACACCATGAGTCTGCCGCTGTACACCCTTTCGCTTTTTTTGGTAAGTCAACCTGCTTTTGAGTTAGAATCCCTGCTAATGGTATCAGCCCACCATTATTAAGGACCTCGGATACAAAGCCGCAGTCGCACAGCTCTTGACAATCCCGCCTTATGCCGTCGCATTCGTCACAACTCTAGGTGCTGCCATTGCCTCCGAGAAACTCGCCAAACGCGCTGTCTTTATCGCTGGCTCAGCTGGTATCGCAGCAATTGGCTACATCATCCTTCTCGCCAACACTAACCCCACCGCAAGACCAGGAGTATCATACGTCGGAACGTTCTTCGCAGCAGCTGGAATCTACCCCGCCACTGCCCTTGTCCTGAGTTGGCCCGCCATCAACGTATCTGGTCAGACGAAGCGAGCTATTGCGAATGCTATGCAGATTAGTATTGGAAACCTTGGTGCAGTTATGGGAACGCAGCTGTATCGATCTGGTGATGGGCCGCGATTTGTGGTTGGACATTCTATGGCTTTGGGATACCTCGTTGCTAATATTGTGGTTGTGACTATACTTGGCTGGAGGTTGAAGAAGCAGAATGATGCTCGGGCGGCAGTAAGTGATGAGATCAAGCACGTTGGAGAGGTGGAGGACTGGAGAGGAGACTCTGATCCTCGATGGAGGTTTGAGTATTAGATCTAGTAGATAGGCAGGATATTAAGCTTAGGATATGGCGGCGGGAGGCTTGAGTAATGATAACCAGACAAAGGAGTACACAGGTCGACAGTACCAATGCCAACACCTATCTATTAGCCAGCTAGCGAAATCCTCTGTCCACCAAGAAACTTGTTCCTACAGACTCGACGTGGCCTTCGCTCGTAGATTAGCCCCAACCTTCCACAACAGCAACGGCGCAGCCAACTCAAGCGCCAACTCTGCAAATGCCATAGCACTGTTTCCCCATCCATATCCAAGAGCAGCATACATCTTTGGTGTAAACAGCGGGAAAAGGAAAGCAGCCAAACTGCGAGGAAACTGCTCCGCCGCGATAGCACTTGAAGTATGATCCGGATAAGCATCGATCAGGTACGCTTGTAACGGCATGCCAGAGATCTGCATGCCAAAACAGGTGATGAACATGGCTACATCAACCCATGCCCAGTGAACTCTGAACTCAGCGCACCAACCATAGACGATGAATCCAATTGGGGCGATGAATGCACCCATTGCCATTAGTGGTACTCTGTTTTCTGGTAAATGCTGCCCGTTGCGACGTTCGGTTCTGCGAAACCAGTAGTCCATCAATGGCGCACCGAGTTGTGATGCTGCTAGTTCACCTAATGCACACGAGATGTAGTGAAGACCGCTTATCTCAACAGATTGTCCATACTGCTGTGTCCAAATGTCTGCGAAGCTTGAGAGGACGATGTACAGAAGACCATAACCGACAGCGGAGATTACGGCTGCGACTTGGATGATGGGATGGAATGCTAGAAGACGAAGGGGACGGGTCATGGCTTGAGTGAGGACCTTTCTCAAAGTGTGCCCCTCTTGTGTTCGTTCTTCATAGGTGTAATATGGCTGACCTGTCTCTTTGCGTAATTTCTTAGCCCGCTTCTTAAGAATTGCAGGGGCGTATGTCTCGCGGAACGTAGTGAACGAGATAGTAGCCATTGCGACTTGGAACATGGACGTAGACCAAAACATCCATCGCCATGAAACTCGATCGGTCATGAATCCGCCAATGACGGGGCCTTTTGTAAGAGTTAAGTAACGTGATGCTCAAGGGGGTAAGTCTTGGACTTACCGGTTGCGGCGCCGATGAGAGGAATGACAGAGTACCATCCAAGAGACTTGCCACGCTGGTCAGGACGCCAGATATCACCAAGGACTCCGCCGCCCAGGGCATAAACAGCACTTGCGCCGAAGCCAGCGAGGAAGCGAGTGCCGATGAGCATCTCTTTCGAGTTCGCAAAGCCGCACGCAAGATTCCAAACGAGGAACCAGATATTAGATACGTGAAGAATAGTCCTGCGTCCATAGACCTCAGACAAGGGTCCAATGACAAGAGGACCAAAGGCAGTTGCTAAAAGGTAAATACTCAGTGCCATGACAGATTGAGTAGCTGTCATATTGAGGTCTTTGGCGATGACGGAGAGCGCGGGTGCCATTACTGTTGAGACGAGGATGCGGTTGAAGCCGGTTATGGAGAGAACGTTTGTGACGGCCCATTTTCGCTTTTCGGGCCAGTTTTTGGGGTTTTCGCTGTCAAGTTCATTGAAAGCGACGAGGTATGGATCTGCTCGGGTACTGTTAAGTACACCAAGCTCAGTGTCGAGAACGGGTTCTTTCACGTCGGTAGTCATATTGTATCAAGGAAAATAGCACAAATAGCATACTCAATTGAAGACGTATTGCCAAGGCGAAGGTATTTATACCCCGCATCACGCCCAAAGTTCACGGTCGGAGATCAATTGCCCCTACAATTGTAGTCCTTACGGAGGTAGCGGAGCTATCGGTCATGATGCCTGGTTATCAGATCCTACTTATCAGATCGGCAAATTAGCGGCCTTACGCCCATCACCAAGCGAACCAATGTGATAGAAAGTGGCTTGCTCAAACCTTGCAAATGTTGGGACCGAATGACTCAACGTGAGAAGGATTTGGGGCCAAGGACAAAAGGACCCGATTGATCCGAGACATGACAGTAATGCTGCTGGAATTGGCAGGTCAAAAGTCTCACGGTTTTGTACCGTCAGAGTTCACTGAATCCTTTCGGTGCTTGCATCATACTGGCTCATGCGATAACATTGTCTCATTCAATTTGTATTTACTTATCATGCGTTGCTCAATTTCCCTTCCTTCACTCTGAAGGCGAGATCGCAAACTCCATAGGCTTCGACATCGCAGACTTCATAAACGGACTCCTCGCCCTAATCTCCTTACCCCAAATAAACACCCCGATAGGTGCCGCCGCCAGCACCAACGATATGAAGCCCAACAGCGAACTAGCCCAGTGGAAGCCCAAATTCGTATACATACTACTCGAAGCAAGCGGCAAAAACGCAACGCCCAAGTTCTCGCCCAGCACTGTAGCTCCAATAGCACTTCCGGCATAATTGCTATAAGCATCGATAAGATAATTCGCGATACTAACAACAACAGCCTCGGTGCCAAGGCCAACGAGCATAAGTCCAATAGCAGGTCCGATCCAGTGCACTGAGGAATAGCTTGTCCAGGCGTAGACGAACATTCCGCCTGTGACGCCGATGAAACCTCCGATTACGGCGGCGTAGAGTCGAGCTTCGGGGATGGGAGTGCCGGGTGCTTCCTTGTTGCGTGATGCGGAGGCGTAATACCAGTTGTTTGTCAGGACACATAGACCAAAGCCGAGGATCTCTCCGATCACAATGGCGGCTTGAACGTAGCCTGCTTCAATGGCGTTCCATCCGTACAGAGCAGTGAAGACTTGCTCAACAGATTGAGTGAAAACGTAGATGACACCCAAACTGAAGGCAGTCCAAATAGTGGAGATAAAGACGACCGACTCGGTGCAGAGCATGTATAGTGGTCGCTGAATGCTCGTCCAGATATCGTGAAGAATGGACTTCGACTCAAGTTCCTTCTGGCTGTACGCATTCTTCCCTTGCTTTCTCAACTTCTTCGCCCTCGCGGTCAAGATCGCTGAGCCTCGCGTCTCAGGCATAGCCAGAATGAAGATTGGGAAGAAGACGCCCGTCCAGATAAGTTCGATGTAGCCAATCCATCGCCAAGGCAGAAACTGAAAGATAGCAGCGCCAATTACGGGTCCAAGACTGCTGGCGTTTAGGTAGATCATGATGTACAACCCAGTCGGGATTGTTCGAGCTCTGTCGGTTGCGAAGACATTTCCGATGATGCCAGCTACTGCGTTGGCAAGGATAGTGCAGCATCCACCGCTGAAGAAACGAGTGATGATCAAAGTCGCGTAGTTAGGCGCTACTCCAACGGGAATGAGAAAGCAGAGGAAGACAGTGTATACCACAAGAAAGACAAGTCTCATCCCAAAGTCTTCCATGATGGGAAGCAGAACAAGTGAAAATAGTGCACCACCGAGACCCCATGATGCCACGGGCCAATATGAATGAGGGAAATTCTCATCGCTGACATTAAAGTCCTCGCCAATTGCTTCATGAGCTGTCGTAATTATTGTCCCGTTCATCATAGAGATGAACGTCGCGAAGAGTCCAAGACCGACGGCGAACCATTTCTTCTTGCGGGACCAGTTGTACGGGTTTTCAGGATCATCTGGGCCGTTCCACTGAACAATTATCGGTTGCTCTATCTCAATCAGCACGTCGCCTCTCACCATTCTTCCCAATTATAACATACCTGACGACTCATTGCTCCGAGCAACCTCAGACCTCTCCGTTTGAGCAAACATATCGCTTCGCCAAGTGGTTCAAACTCCTTGGCAAGATCTCTTGGCTTAGAATATTTGCAGATTTAGAAATGCCAAGTGAACAGCCAAGAGACGGAGATCCTCTGGGGAACGCTTCTTATGACTTCATGTTTTGGTTCTCCACCGAAAATTCTTCCTAATTCCGGACCCATAGAATCGATCTTGTTACCTCATATTAATTCGACGGAGCCAATGAAGGCATCTCGGCTACGATGACGGAGTGGCTGCGCTAACCTGGAAAGCGGCAAAGTTTGGAAGCTAGAGACATCGTTGTGAATTGCCATTGTAGGCAATCCTCCACGAAGCTTGGTAATCTTAGACAATCTATCCTGAGTATGAGTCTGAGATTGATTCGTATCTGGTAAGGAATGAGTTTTTTTCATTGTATGATTGCTGTTTTCTCTCTTTGGAGATGACATCACGTTCATTTATCAGTGCTAAATTTCATGCAAGTCCCCTGACTTGGCAATACTACTCTGCATCGTTGACTTTGATGGTATGCAACCGTCAGGTTCCTTCGACATATCTCATATACTTGGTCGAAATGTTTCACAGAGTGACTTGATGCTGGTGCATGCCTGGTGTTTTGGTCATCATCATGCCGACTATTTCCCGATGACCTGAAATACCTCAGCTGTCAGCTGAATCCAACCCCGCTTCTGAGGTCAACCTGATACAAAGCTGTCGTTATCACTTACCAAGCTAGAAACTCGAGCCTGAAGTACAGCCAAATAAAGTTTGGTGGCTTTGAGAACAATCCAATTTGCTCCAAGGCCAATCATGTGGCTTATCAACACAACGACAATCGCTCTAGAGGTCAAGAACGTATCATCAACTCCCTATGCCATTCTGTCGCATACCTGGGGTGATGATGAAGTCACATTCGAAGACATGACGACGGGCCAGGAAAAAGGAAAGAAAGGCTATGTCAAGATCATACATACTTGCAGACTAGCCAAAGAGAGAGGGATTGCATACGCATGGGTCGACACTTGCTGTGTTGACAAGAGGAGCAGCGCCGAGCTGGCTGAAGCGATCAACTCCATGTTCAACTGGTACAAGCTCTCAGAAGTTTGCTTTTCTCACCTCGAAGATTTAGAAATTCATCGCGGGCCGCAGGACGACCAGATTCCTGGCTTGTCGTCTTGTCGATGGTTCACCAGAGGGTGGACACTACAGGAACTGATTGCTTCACGAAATCTTGAGTTTTACGATAGTGCCTGGAATTACCGGGGAACCAAAGCAGGGCTGCGAGGCAGAATCTCGGGCATCACTGGTATCGATATTGCAGTTCTAGAAGACAACGCTATTCTGGAGACCATACCAGTTGCGAAGCGCATGTCATGGGCGGCGGACCGAGAGACCACAAGAGTTGAGGATCTAGCATACTGCCTTCTCGGGATCTTCGGTGTCAACATGCCAATGCTCTACGGAGAAGGGACCAAGGCCTTTGGCAGACTTCAAGAAGAAATCATAAAAGAAACAACCGACCTCTCCATCTTTGCATGGAAAGCCAATTTATCCATAGGGAGACCCCTACGGGAAGTTCGACCACAAGAATTTCGCGGTATCCTCGCTTCATCACCCTCCGAGTTCGTACACTGCAAAAACTTCCGCCGCACTTCAACAATGAGATACGGGTACGAATATAGCATGACGAACAAGGGCCTTAGACTGGAGACGTTCCTTGGCGAGAGCGCGAACAGGGAATACGTCCTCAACCTCGCATGCGAAATACCGGGCTACGGGAAACGAAAGGTTGGAGTTTATCTCACAAAGACGGCTGATGGCTTTGTCCGTAGCCGACCGCATGAACTCTTCGAAACACATGATTCTCTGTTATGGGCCGGTCCACGTCACAAGATATTTATTCGGAAGCAAGTCACGCCCTTTGGTTCCACCGACTTGGTAAGGCGTCGCGAAATGAATATAGCGTCGCAGTTCAATATTTGCCCTGGATTCAAGCTCGTCTCCTTTGCAGCAAAGCCAGCGGATCTATGGGATACTCTACGTCAGGAGTTCGTCACGGACAGCAGCGAACAGTTCACTGGCTTTCTCAACTTTCAGCTGGCCGATAATGCCAAGACCTTTATGTATCGGATCTATGTAGTATGCGGCTTGGAAATGAATCCGTGGTCTGGGGATCTGCAACCATGGATGAGTATCTACAACTCCACGGATAAAGAATATCTAGATATAATGCGGTGCGTCGATGGATACTACAGTTCGTACGGAGAGGAATACTACCTACATGAACTGCGCGACTACGTCCTCAGTGGGGGGGATGTTCGACCACAGGAAATCAGCCTTCCTTCGAGTGATGCCGCACATCGCCTTCATATATCTCTTGGGACTCTTCAGCGATCTTCCGATAATTCACATACTATCACGGTTAATGTTTCAAATATTGGATGACCTACAGACTTGTCGCACTTTTCCATTGCCCAGGTATCTCAGATCGAGTCTTGGTGGATTTGAGTTGATTCTAACGACGAAGCGCAAATGGCAGTCCCACTGGAAAGACTTGAGTGATTACTGATAAGTGTCTTACTTCGATAGCCCCAGTTGAGCATTGAATGGAGCTCACCTAATATTCAATGCTGCAAGAATGACCGAAGGATCTGGCATAGCCCTTGAATCAGCCCAGTGAGACGTACAAGTCAGGGATGGGGAAATGAGGCGCTGTTACGATTGGCCCTCTGACAAAATCCCAGTGAAGGCGGAGAGACGTAGCCAACATAACTCAGCCATGTGGTTCCGTATCTGCAAGGTTGTCTGAATCCTTTCGGCATTTGGGGGCCATAATTTTCCCAGAACGGCAACGGCCTTGCGATCCCTGCGGTGATGACAGTTTTCGTTGGTTGTTGCTAGGCAGAAAAGCTTGAAATGAGAAGTAATGATGTTTATTGGCCCTACCGTTGATGAGATGGACGCAAGTAAGCCTGCGGTAGGAAATAGGTCTGATGCAGTCAGACGGAACTAATTGGGGTGACGGATGGGCTGACCCGTTCTGATTTCTCTCCTTGGTCAATTCTTTTATCCTCGCCAACTCTTGTCCTGAAGATCTCTTGACATTCTTTTATCCTCGAATAAAGAAACCTCGTATACGACGACCGCCATGCCGAGCGCACGAACGAACTTGGGCCCTTTCACAACAGAGTGGAAGTACCCTGATCGATGTACCGTGCCAGTCACCGATTGCTCGACATGCACTAAGGCCTGGCAAGGCCAGACGTGCGGGAATAATCAGGACAACACTGTAAGTGGATATTTCCTTGACTCGTCGAACTCAATCTGACAGAACCCTGTAGCAAGGCGTGCTCGACGATACAGACTGTTGGCCACCGCGACAATCGTCCTTCGCCGCCGAAAATGCTGTGAATGGCTGGGGCTTCTACTCTCCCGCTTTCGAATGCCCTCAAGGCTACGAAACAGCATGCACCGCGACGGGTCCTCAGACGGGAAACTTCAATTTTCAGTTCTCGATACAAGATGACGAGAGGGTGATAGGATGTTGTCCATCGTAAGAATGCCTCGTGACTGCTCTTGGCTCGGTGACTGACCGTAGTAGTGGATATACATGCGCGCAACCAGGCGGTCCACAAACATGCACAACAATCGCTTCCAGGGGACCATTGCAAGTCGCATCATGCTCGAAGCAAAAGACAGTTCTCAACTGGCTCACCCTTCCAGCGACAGTGACAGATGAAACCAGTACAGTGTCTCTAGATGGGATCACAATCTTCGCGCCAATGATCCAGCTCAACTATCGCGACAAAGATCTGTCCTTGTCATCTGGGCCAACAAGATCTACAAAAACAGTGTCCGCTCCAGCAGAAACTGGTACAGATGAATCATTCTCATACTCATCTTCCAGTGGCGGACTATCGACGGGCGCCAAAGCTGGTATTGGGGCTAGCGTTGGAGTAGCTGGGATGCTGATTATTGGAGCGGCGTTTTATCTTTGGAGAAGAAGAAAGAGGGCTGCACCGCCGGCTGCTGAGCTGGAGACGAAGGAGGATACGAAGAATGCGGGATCGGTTTTGACTTACGGATCGTCGCCGCCACAGTATCCTCCTGTTGAGCTGGATGCGACGACATCGAGACATGAGATGTAAGTGATGTGTATTTGGACATGAGACAGACAGTGACCAAGATGGGATGTGCTTTCGATATATAAGCGAAGGGGGATGATCCATTTAATACTATTATGACAGGCTACCATTTTGATATCAGAGATGAGTTCGCCAGTGTCCCATGAACCCCTTATGTGCAGGTTGCAAGTCCGGCTCCAATAAGAGTGCATTGGTTTCCATTGCCAGTGCATCGTGCGCTCTATAAGAAAACGATATCAGGAAAGGTCGTTGGGTGGGGGTAAAAATACATACTGAAGTGCAAGAAGCAAAGTCGGCTGTACCCCAGTAGCATCGACCAGCATCGCCGGCACCCGGGGCAGGAGGCCAGCAATTCTATCAACATTAGACATATTTCACCTCTCAGAACATAATCACTTACCGCAGCCAGAGCCGCTGGAAGGAAGAAGAGAAGGATCAGCTTCATTGCGAAGGTTGTATTTAATAAATTGAAGTAATTAGAGGCTATAAGATGAAGTCTGAAATAAAGATTTTGTGACTGGAATACTCTTTTATATTTATCAAAAGTAGTATCTCAAATGGGGCTAATAGTGTCATTAAACTTAAATCTATATTTTGACTAGTAATTTATCGGCAAATACATACAAATAGATAACGAAAGGCGTTCAGAAAGCTTAAATCACCCATAAACAACGTCATCAACACGAAGTGCTTCATATTGGAGTATCCACTTTAGTCCCTTGTAAGTCATGAGTTCAAGCGCTGTAGTGGATGTTAAGCTTTCGAGTTTCTATCATTTCTGTCTGTAGTGCTTATTATTGGCCAAGCTCGTAGGCGCACGGGGAACATCAAGTGGGTGATGTGGATCACGCAGCAAGATACTCTGTACTCCGTAGTCATGGCATAATCCCGGTTTTATTAGGGACAGTCAATAAGGTTTGTTCCTGGCATGGGGTACGACATCACACCGACTCTCCATGTGGATAGGAACAGTATTTAGCCGGGTAGCATTGCCGAAGACGCTTCAGACCGCCTCGAAAATACCTCGTGGCTTTTGTTCTGGAAGTGTTTACTACGCTCAAACTATCGTCATGGTATTCAGCTACATGACTGATATGATATGATTAAGCTTGAGCAAGCTATAGGGGAGTTTTTTTTTTTTTTTACCTACTCCCTCGCGATTATATGAACAAGCTGAGATTTTGCCATGTGACTCCTATCGCACTATTTAAGGTTTTAATGGCCATGAAGCTAATGTTTCATCTATACGATCTCCAACTGCATGTCTTCATGGGTTCCGTATCCCCGGCTCTTCATTGACAAAACACGCGATATTTCGGTTTGTGTTAATACCCGAACACCCGATTGGCTAGTTATGTGCGGTCCTATGGCCTCCATTGGTAGAGATTATGATATAATAATCATGGAAGATATGAGGAAGAGTATAATAACCATTAAGAGACTCCATTCATCTCATCTTACAAAGCAAACAAATGTGCATTGGGTTCTGAAGTCATGACAAATGTCTATAACATTTCTGACCTCTCTACACAGGTATGCCACATCTTCAGTATGAAACCAGAGCTATGCATAGGAATACCAATCAATAGGACTATATTTAGCCGTCTAGATGTAAAGAGAGATTCTTTGCCTGGTATCATGTGCCAGCATAAACGCACCATCCTCGATCCATATGTAATAGCTTCTGAGTCTGTCTCGCTTTCTTCCACCGAAGACCCCTGTATGCAATGGCCCAACACCAATAAGTACTACGACGTCAGGGTCCCTCCATCAACCCAAAATATCTATTGCCCCTGTTCTATGTCTCTGATGTCACTTGTGTTCATTCCCATATAGGTTGTTGCAAATGAAAGTGGGAGGAAGACAACGGTCACAAGAGTGAAGACATATATAGCGATACTTTGGTCTTCGGCTTTAATCTTTATTTAAATAAAGCATCCTGAGGTTGTGCAGTTAGTATCACGTCCAGTATCTGACATTGGAAAAGTATCTGCGACTTTAATCGCTCTGCGGCATCTTGTAGCCTTTCGATATCGTGGGCCAGCTTTCTATGCCTCAGCTGGGACTTTCGCTATAGTGAAATGAATACCTGAGTTTGCAGGTCACGCCCGGGATCATCCTTTCTGGTGCCCAAGGATGCATGGGCCTCTTTCGTTTCGGGCGTTTTCCCTTTATCCGCTTTGACGGATATGGAACTGACCATCGCCTGTGCGAGACTCTGTGAAACTTGTGAATCAACCTATCTCTACTATGTGAGATCTCTTTGAGGATCTATAGTTCGTCTGATATTGTGGAGATTTGGTATACTTGCGGTTGAGAGGATGAGTCACGAGCAACCCATTCCTTGAACACATAGGTATAATGACCTATAACCACTAAAGATTGGTGTTAATGCGTGATTAGACTTACAAGACGAGATGTCTTTACAGAAAACGAATCTATGACACCTTGCGAAGTGACCGATAACCTAGTAGGTGTTGACATTGTACACATTTGGAGCAGACAAGCTAGTGATAGGTTGTCCTGGTGAAGCGAATGGCGATTGACCATAACATTCTTAGAACATTTATAACCTGTCCAGGGGGCTCTACTTAGCCCTACGTGATTCCTTCAACCTCAATCCTGTGTGCCATATGCTCAACTGCAGTAAGGTTCGGGTTTTAAAAGAGGCTTCAGCCCCCAGGCCACAAAGGTAAAGGACACCAATTCCATATGCCCAACAAGAGCAGACAAATTTGGCAGTGGCTCACCGTTGTAGAGTCTGGCAAAAATGGTAAGGCTCTCCTCAATGTGGCCTTCTGATAATAATCTCCATCAGTGGGCCGTAAACAAGTGAACTCGATTCTCGAGGCTCACCTCAGTTGATCGATGAAACACATTAAAGAATGGAGTGAGTCTCCTGATGTCTGTGTAATCGACTCCTGATACGTTGTATTTGATTTCGAGAAGTGTCTGAAGGTGCATGCTAGCGCGAAGAGAGGCAGAAACACTATGAGCAATGTTTCTCACAGATGTTGGTATCCACAAGAGTCTTGGGTTTGGTTTCGAATTGCCTAATCTTACGAATTGTGTAAGCGGAGAGTTTGTGAGCTTTTGGAAACATCCTAACAAAGCGTCTCCCAAGGTTGCTGTGATTTGAGCACTATACTCTGTGCCCGAACTCAGTATTGGCCAGATATTATTTGCTGGCAGCCATGGGGCCGTGGTGAGTTTCTCTGTACCCAGCTGTTAATTTATGGCCCGATAAAAGATCCCGGCGTGCTAAACACCACATCTCTCGGATACATGGAGCACGCGTACCATCGAGTATCGAGGCGTAGTAAGGGTAAGGCCTCTCAAAAGTGTTCTCAAGGGTCCCGAACAGATAATGATACTGTAGTAGAGGGTTGGCGGGTGGCAAAGTCTTTGCGAATATGCATAATCATGGCTCGTCACAGTGGATGGTCGGGATCGAGACGAAAGCTGGAAGGTCAGATTTGACTTACTAAAAATCAGGTATCCCTAGTTATCCCCAACCTGATCGTCACCGTAGAATGATACAAACGCGGGTCGAAAGGTCGGGTCATTTGAGGTCTTTATCTCCTGCCGCCGTTGGATGCTTTGTAGTCTAGAGAGTATCTTGTTCCGCTCACCAGAGCTGTAGTCTAGAAGAAGGTCGTGGAGAAGATTCTAATCACAGTTAATTATGCGTTCGACTTTGACGAGAGTCTTGCTTTCAGTTAAGTGACTGAAAGTTAAGTGGCTAGTTCATAAATGGCTACGAATTCGATGCAACTTATTAGTACTTGTTTCATGGAAGACAAGAAGTGATGGTCAAACATCCATCTGCAGGCATACTTTGCTGAGTTCTCAGTACGTAGTCGTGTTCTCCAGGTACTGCTCGAAACCCAACTGCTAGCCAGGTTAACCGGCTCTCAAGCTTCGCCTTCTCAACGCTATCGAGATCCATGGTTTAAGTTTTAGTGTCAGAACCCTTGTATGAGTCCTCGTGTAGAACATGGCCAGCCTCCTCAGGACTCATTATGCGCTATGGTTCAGTGATATAGCTGAAAGTCGATAAATGCAACTTCTCGGCTCTTGCACCCCCTGACTGGGAATAGCTTCAATCTAGAGATGCAATAGTAGATGGATCAATGACTTCAATTTGGGAACTGAGGGGTGGGGACATGATCAGACAAGGTAGTATGACAGACCCGTACATATATGCAGGTATTGGCACCATAAGCACATTGGGTGCGATGATAATGAGGCCCTCTACTAATACCTGAGCGAAAGCAGGGTAAAAATTATTACCGCAAGATCTGATGCTTGGAAGACAAGATTTTCAGCCTGACTGATCTGTCGTCAGACATCAACGTCACCTCAGAAGCCCACAATTAAATGTCTATGAAAGTAGACATGGCTACAAGCAAGGTCAAAAAAGAAAACAGCCATAGTGCTGCATGAAATAGATCGGTAAATAGTAAGTACCATCTTATATTACTATAGTAACAATGGAGAAGAGAAGTGCTCTAGTCATACAACTTGGGGCCTGAGGCTCCCAAAGTCACATAGAACAGCTTTGTCTGTCCAGTAATGATCATCCTTCCCTTACCAGCAAACTGGAAGTTAGCAGCAACAGTGCCGGTATAGATCTTGCCGATGAGCTTGCCAGAGGGGTTCCAGACATGGACACCATCGCCGCAACCGGCATAAACACGGCCCTTGGAATCGGTATGAACACCTGGAGGGGTCAGCACATGACATTGTAGCAGGGCTGGGAGACGTACCATCGGGGATGAAAGATGCGACGTAAGCAAAGGTCTTGCGGTTCTGGAGTGTACCGTCCTGGTTCACGTCGAAAGAGTAAACGGAGGCGGGTGAAGAGAGGTTGCGGCCGTAGAAACCGAGAGCGATACCAGTGTCGGTGACATAGACCTTCTTGCCATCGGGACCGAAGCCAATACCTGATCAATATTAGTTGCGTGTAATCTACCATTTGATGAAGACATACCGTTGGGGAGGGTAAAGTCATCAGCGACAACAGTGACGGCGCCGGTGTCAAAGTTGTAACGATAGACTTGGTTTCGCAGACCAGGAACAGGGCGGAAGTCTTGGAGATATCCGTAGAGGGTGTCGGTGAAGTACAAGTCACCGTTCCTGGGGTTGATGCCAACATCATTGAGGGAGTTGAACTGGCGACCGAAGTAGTTGTTGAGGAGGGCTTGTTACAGTCAGGTTTGAACATCGTGTTGTGAGCGTGTATGCGACTTACTGGTGGTGTTGTAAGGAGGGAGAGGGTTCATCAGGTACAGGGCGGAGGGAACATCGTCACCTTGGCCCTCACCAGCGAAGATGATGTTGCCCTTGTAGTAAGTACCACCTGAGGCAGAGAGTTAATCGCTATTCAATACGTATCGCCAGCTCAACATACCATTGGGGTTGATGACCTGAGGGTTTGAGTCGACGACTGTGACCTTGACCTCGTCCTTCTTGCCCTTGCGGACCTCGTCGGCCTCCTTGAGGGAAATCTTCTGAATGATGGAAGACTTGTTCAATCCAGTGCCAGCAGCAGGAGCGCCTGCATTCTGGACAAAGAAGACCTCTTCGGTAGGAGGATACCAGACAACAGCCTCGTGGAAAATTGGGTCGGTATCCGATGTCGCGATGAGGGTCAGAGAGGGGTCTTTTCCAATGACGTCGTAAAACTCTTCATCGTAGACATGGAAAGGCTTCTCGACCAAAGACTCCTCAGTTACACCAGGCCAAGTAAACACCTACTCATAATCATTAGCGACAATCAGCACGAGGCTGCAGTGACATACCAGAGAGTCATTGGCCACTGCAGGAGGCGGCACATCCTTCAAGACATTGAACGACTTCTGGTCGATAATCTGAGCCGTAGAAGGAAGCTTAGCAGCCACGGCGCCCAAAACGGGCACGAGAACCCCCGCAGCAAGGACAGAAATGGTGGAAGGCATGACAAATGAATGCTTGGTGTGACAGGTAATGGATGGAGCTGCGTGAGACACTTTTAATATGCGCAATGAACCAGTCACCGCGAACTCATCATCTCCGCCTGAAATGACAGCGACGAGGCATTAACGAGGGTTGTCTCGGCGTTGCACTCCAAGAACGTGCAAGATCTGCAGCGTTAAGCTTAACCTAGCGTGGGTCGCCGTCTTACGCGGGTCAATCAGCGCTTCGGCACTGGGGATCGAGGTAGTAGAATGTGGGGAAATTAGCATGTTTAGAGTTTGGGAGGGAAGAGAGAGGAAAGCAAACGAGATGTTGGTCCGTCGAGCAGGGGACGAATAACTTACGATTGAGTGAGTTCTAGACTGACTCGGGGATCTGGGCACGTCTCCCGGACAGGGCTGATCGGGAGAATGTAAGGGAAGTGCCCTGGAAGAATTGGTAGAAACCCTGCTTACAGGGGCCTTGAAATCAGCGTCAAGCTGAACCAACGACCAACATCAACGTAACCTCCTGTAACCTGCAGCCACGCCACAACTGCATAATGTGGTTCCAGTTCCTTGGCAGCGGCACTTTTCTCAACAATTAAGGATTGTTGTTATTAATCGCCGACCGAAACTGCCGCTGAATAACGGACACGAGTGTATGGGAAAGCGTCGCGATTGGAGGTTTTTTCGACACCAGCTGAGATTGTGGCTTGCGCTTGGAAAGGTCCCTGCTGTGAATATTACGACTTGCTTAATTGAGTAGGTGTGAAATTCTGGGGTGACGTACTTGGGCGGCATATGGCGAAGGAACTTTCCGAAGTGATGCTGCGCGAATTGACGATCTTTTCACTTTGAAGAACCAAAGATGTCAGATCTCAGGATTTCATCTCATCTTTACCATTGTATTGGTAACGATACCCTTGAGATTTTCCTCTTCTTTATCCACACGAAGTAGAAAGACGACGATCACGTCGTATCAGCACACGTAACCCTTTTACAGCTGAGGCAGGGATGTAGCCAACATGCAGAAAAATAGAGTTTGAGTTTGATTAGCCAAAACTGCCAAACCTTGAACTTGATCAGAGCAAAAGATCCAGTCACCAAATGAGCTTAGCATGGAACTGATCAGTTGCGTGATATGGAAGGAGGAAACTTGATGGTGAGACCGCCACTGCAGTGAGACAAGAAGGGCATTGAGAAAAGATGGTGTTGAGCCTTTTACTTAAGACCTTTGTAGCCAACAAAGTGCTGTTGGTACTGTCATTTTTAAAACCCAGTTACCGCTGGAGCAGCGCATCGCTTCCACTCATTTTATCCCCCGTCTGCAGATCGATCTTCCATCCCAGTCCCATCACCGCACCGAAATGACATGGCCGACAACACCAAAAACGGCGCCGTGGCAATCGTGATCTGCGTCTTTATCAGCATTGCTTTCTACAATGTCCTCGAGCTCAACGCCTACATCTTTGGCAGCTTCAAGAAGCGCAGCGGACTTTACTTCTGGAGTTTAGTCATTGCGACTTGGGGTATTGCCTTCAATGGAACGGGATACCTCATCCTGCACCTGTCGCTGTCGGCGCAGACGTATCTTTACTCGACGCTTATACTTATTGGGTGGTGTACTATGATCACGGGACAGTCTGTTGTTTTGTACTCGAGGCTGCATATTGTTATGCATAACCAGAAGAGGTTGAGGATGGTTTTGTATATGATCATC
Organism: Fusarium musae; assembly: GCF_019915245.1. NCBI lineage: Eukaryota > Fungi > Ascomycota > Sordariomycetes > Hypocreales > Nectriaceae > Fusarium > Fusarium musae. The sequence continues at coordinate 1,722,697 of NC_058397.1, forward strand.
TTCAATGCAATCTGGTTACATCTCCCTGTAATCATCCTTGTTTATGGTGTTGGATCGCCGAACCCGGAGCCTTTCCAAAAGCCATACGAGGTCTTTGAGAAGATCCAGCTTAGCGTTTTCTTTGTTCAAGAACTCATCATCTCGGGTCTCTACGTCTGGGAGACAAGCAAGCGTCTCAGACTAGAGAAGAGCGTTGGCAACACAAAGACACGCATGGTATTGAATCACCTCCTAGTCGTCAACGTCCTCGTCATCCTCCTCGACGTCTCCATCCTCGCCCTCGAATTCGCGAACCTGTTCGACATCCAGACCGCCTGGAAGCCACTCGTATACAGCGTCAAGCTCAAGCTCGAGTTTAGCATTCTCAATCGTCTCGTCGAACTTACTCGCGGAAGAAACGAGAGCTCTTATGGTCGCAGTCACAATGCTACTCATCACGACGATGTTGGATTGGAGACGTTGAATCGCGACCGGCGGAAGCATACTGGACCTCAGGGAACAATTACTGGGGAGTATGAGGTTCGGGTCGGTAAGGGTGAAGAGAGTCATCGTATATTCGGCAATGAGTCGAGTCTGGTCAAGACAACCGAGATATCAGTCCGTAGCGAGAGGTATCCGGGTCATGGTGATCATGATCGGGGTAGTTTGGAGGGAGAAGGATCTAGTGATCTGCAGCATGTACCGAGAGGGAGTGCATCGTCGGCGTCTTCTGAAGTACAATTTGCCAAGTACGGCAACTGAGATACCATAATAATATAGCGTCTGTCATCTGTAGTACCATTGTCGAAGGATGAAGTCATTGCGATGGCGTGATTTCCAATGGGATGTGACAGGCTTTTTCGACAAATTACATTGTCGCGGCAACCCGACTACTGCTTTTGAGGACTTGTACATTTCTCCTTGATTCTCAAGCATGCCATAAAGGCTGATATCAGCCATTAGGTAGCTCAAGCGAGGGCAATAGCGTCAATAAAGTCCGGACTTATCGGGTAAGCCAAATGGCTCACATCATCCAGCCAATTACAGATCCCCTAACTCCAAAATCGACTCCTTGAAATCCGGTAGTACTCTATTGCACGGCAATAGTGTGCAGTTTCAATCGTGGCTCTGGCTGACGATGACGCTGGAGCTTCTCCGAACATACCCTGAACCCGCCAATATTCATAGTCGAGAGGTGGAGCCCGATGACCAAGCCAAGACTAACACTGGCACCATGATTGACCGGAGGATAGTTGAGGGTCAAGAATTATATAACGTCGAAAGAAGGATGTATGCAGACTCTCTGCAAAACAGACTCGTCTCGTCTTCAAGAGTTTACTAAACATTCATCGCAAGCCTCCAGCCATGTCTCGTTACGCTGAAGCCCTTATCAACACCCGGGGTCCTGGTGACGCAAGACCTACAGCACTCCAGATCGTAAAAGATGAAGGCATTCTCAACAAACTTACCGACAAAATCGTCCTCATCACAGGCGGTAATCAAGGTATTGGCCTCGAGACTGCCCGGGCCCTCCACGCAACCGGAGCAACGGTCTACATCACTGCAAGATCTCCAGGGAAGATCAAGCAGGGCATCCAAGATATAGTCTCACGGCCAGAAGCACAGTCGGAGGCACCTGTTCACGGGATTGAACTGAGGCTTGACTCGTTCAAATCCGTACGAGCCGCTGCCAAAGACTTCCTTTCGAAGGTTGATAAGCTCAACATTCTCATACTCAATGCGGGAGTCATGGCTACTCCTGAGGGTAAGACAGGAGATGGTTTCGAGACCCAGTTTGGCACAAACCATCTTGGACACTTTCTTCTATTCCAACTTCTCAAGCCAGCGCTTCTGGCCGCTACCACGCCTTCTTTCCACTCTCGTGTTATCTCGCTTGCATCAAAGGGTCACCGCGCTGGTGGTATACGCTGGGATGACTACAACTTCGGGAAGGAGGCTTATAATCCCTGGCTCGCATATGCTCAATCTAAAACAGCCAACATCTACTTCGCAGCCGAGCTTGAACGGCGCTATGCAGATCAAGGCATTCATGGCTTGTCAGTGCATCCCGGGTATATACTTACCAACTTGGGTAAGTATGTTGACCTGAGCACGATTGACTTGGATGGTCCTATCAAGAATGCTTTGAGGAACAAAGCTCAAGGTGCTGCTACGACTGTTTATGCAGCAGTTAGTAAGGACTGGGAGGGTCGTGGTGGGAAGTATCTGGCTGATTTTGTGGAAGAGAGGCTGGTGAGGCCGGGGGTCGAGCCAACATCGCCTGAATTGGGACATGCTGCATGGATTTATGATGAGGAAGCCGAACGAAAGCTCTGGGTCATGTCGGAGAAGCTTGTTGGATTGGATACTTCCCAGGAGTAATAAACAGAGCATATAACAAGCAATCCACTCATTGGAGGAGAGTGGTCGAGTTTTATCATGCCTCTCTAGGAAAGTTGGAAGACATCGATATCCATCTGTAGTGGTAGACGGTAGTAATGAGTGCTGGGTGATAGCACCTCGAGCAAGCGAGGCAATGGTCTTGATGATTCCCCCTCATTTTGAGCTACCTACCGCCATTCTCTAGAGGAAGTCCAATTAAATTGGTAGGATAGGAACCCAAATATTCTTAGCAGTCGCTGTATCCCCTCTCACGTGCTGGGCCAAATAACTAAACCTCGGCACGACACTCGGGAAGGTGTTCACGAGGAACAGTTTACGCCTCAATTGGGCATCAAACCAACCATCCTTGGTATTATGGAACAGATTTTGGGATGAATTTGGTAGCAACTGCCAAAATAGATGTGGAGAAGGGTTACTTTCCCCTCCTGCATGTAGCAATATTTGGCTCTGTTAAGTGATACCTACTTGATGCGGCTAGCCTAGATCCGAGCAATAGATCACGACCAAATGGAAAACGTCTTTGATAAAATGAGATTCATGCTCCCATAGTCATTGTCTGAATCGTTTCTGGTACAGGGCAGGCTTCTCTTATGCTTTATTGTCTTGCGCCCAAATCTGTCAGATACTGGTCTAGTGCATATATCCAGGCGATCCAACCACTACCATCATGCTTTCTACCTCTGCAGCGATGTGGCTTCTGGCTGTATTGTGCAGTGAGATTCCAAAAGCGCTGGCTCAAGATGCAGAGGGCTGGTACAAGACTCATCCAAGTATGGCCCGGATCAAGCATGTGAACCAGGATACTCATCAGATCGTTGACGAGTATGGAAGAACTAGGTTCTTTCACGGAACAAACGTTGTTATGAAAGAGGAACCATGGTACAGGCCGTTTGAGTGGACTCCGGGTGTCTCGTCATTCGGCGAGCGAGATGTTCAAAATATGCATGATTTGGGCCTGAACATTGTCCGTCTTGGTCATAGCTGGGCTGGCGCGGAGCCAGTTCGCGGCGAGTACAACCAGACCTTCTTGGATATCATGAAGAAGCAGACGAAACTGGCAGAAGACCATGGTATTTATGTGCTGGTGGACGTGCACCAAGATGTACTGGCTAAACAACTTTGTGGTCATGGCGTACCTGATGTGAGTAAGCAACTGTTCCTTTACCTCGTGCGGTAGATAACAAGAAGCTAGTGGTTCGTTAAGAAGGACTGGATCACGGGTTTTAGAAGGTTTCCATTTCCACAGAAGCTCAAGCCATTCACCACTGATACTGATGGCTTTCCTTCACCTCAATCCCAATGCAATACCATCGATTGGTCACTGAGCTACTTATCCGTGGCAGTCGGAAATGCGTTCGGGAGACTTTACAATAACTTCGACGGTCTGGGAGACGCTTTCGCCGCTTACTGGAAGAAACTGGCGTCAGAGTATGTCGACACCACTAATATCGTGGGGTACAATCTTCTTAACGAACCCTGGGTTGGCGACACATACGCCGATCCTACACTTCTCGTACCAGGAGTTGCTGATCGCAAGAATATGGAAGGACTTTGGAACAGAGCAACGAAACAGATCCGTACCGTTGACAATGATACACTTATCTGGTTCGAGGGCGCTACCTTTGACGTTCTTTCTGGCTTCAATAACGTGCCTCTCGGCGACGGGTCCAAGACAGTACATTCATTCCACTACTATAACCCACCGCAGCTGGGTCCGCTAAAGGATACACTCTACAATCGACAAAAAGATAATGTTCGTCTCAAGACCGCTGGTGTCCTCACAGAGCTGACGTTCTGGATGGGCGATGATAAGCAGATGGCTGGCCTTACGGAAGCCATGGCAGCAACTGATGCAAACATGGTATCTTGGATTGGGTGGGCATACGAGAATCTGTATAACGGAACATCGGGCAAGCCATATCCAGAGCTGGAGAAGCACTACGGTCGTGCGTATCCGGCTGCGATCGCGGGGACGCCTACTTCGTTTGGGTTTGACGAGACCTCGGGTATCTTCAAGTTGAACTTCACCAGCGAGCCTAACATCGATGCACCGACTGAGATCATTCTTCCTACTTCTACGTTTCCGAATGGGTACGAGCTTCGAGTCCTACCTAGTGGCAGTCTGTTGCAATACAAGCCCGACGATCGCACACTGGCCTTGTTCACGTCCAAGGATCTCAAAGAGGAAACAGTGATATCTGTTGAGATTTCCCGCAAACTTGATTTCTAAGTTCTTACCTTATCTATGCCTAGCATAATGTATTCGCCTTTTATATAAATGGTTCATTAATATTGCTAACGCTATCTCATGATACCGTAAAGTAGAGAAGCAACTGAAGATATTATCAGTAGCCTAAGGACATACGAGCACGGTAATACAACCAACTTTTCTTGGCCCCGTATTGTGTGAGTAGATCCATAATAGCCTTACCTTTGTTCCTTGCGGCTATCATCAAGCAGGCCTCCCCATATTCATCTTCTGCCTGAGCATAGGCTCCTATCTGGAGAAGTAGCGCCACTACCGCTTCATTGTCACATCTCACAGAATGCACGAGCTCTGTCTCTCCTCCAACATCTATAGCCTCGATAGCGGCCCCTTCTTCAAGCAAGACTTCCCCCATGGCTTCATGGCCTCCTTTGGCTGCCTCTATCAGAGCTGTAGGCTCTCCACGGGATGTGCTGTTAAGTTGAGCCTTATCCTCAACCAGAAGTCTCACCGTCTCGATATCGCCCTGTCCTGCAGCCATGATGAGTGGAGCAAATCCTTCGTTGTCGCTGGCGTTGATGTCGGCACCAGCATCAAGTAGTTCTTTGGCCATATCCGTATGACCGCCGTTAGCAGCTAAGATCAGCGGTGTCTCGCCAATATTGTTGGGCTGATTGACTGGGTGAAACGTGTAAGAAGGCTGTGTCGAGAGATGAGGCGTTTGCAGGAAATGTCCACTGGTTTACCTTTTCATGGGAGAACTTGACTATTTTCATATAAACAAAGGCAATTCTCTTATTTTTGTTACTCACAAATGATCTCAAACAAGCACAATGTCGGATATCTTGACTCGTAAGAAGACCAACCCCAGAAGCAGGTCCCACGCCCAGCTCTTCATCATTGTCCACCCCTCCAACATATGGAGCTTCGCAACTCTCAACCACGCCAACCGTCTCTGGCTAACAAGGCAGTTCGCCAAACCGACATCTCCAAGATCAACACAGGTTTCAGTCTTCCTGACGAAGACGTAAAGTACTTCGAGATCACTAGCATCCCGAACTCTTGGTTGCGAGATGTTCAAGTTCGGGTTGACCTCGTCGCTGCATTAGGAATGAAAGGGGACTTGGAATGCAATCACCAGTATGTGCGAGATGCTCTGGAGAGTTTGTTAGTTGGCGGTATTCTCGACAAGACACAGGTTAATGACGTGCTATTAGAACTTGATATAAGCTCTCAACTTCGGTTAGAGCCTTCTTGAGAGGTTAGGACGACAGCCAGACGTTCGGAATAAGCTTGGTAGAGGACATGAGAATAGAATAATGTCAATTATTCTGTGTTCCTCACAACAATTTTTTCTTCAAGGCCCGTAACCTCTGATCGAACTTCACTAGAGGCATCTTAGGTAGGTCTAAGGATCGAAGTCTTGAGGAACGAACTTGTCTGGTGGATATTTAGAGCTATTCTTTAAGAATTCTGGCTTCAGTGCTGCTACAAGAAAGTGGCTTTCAGGCCATAGATAGATGGCTGTTGGCCAGAAGCATAGACTCTAGCCTGCAAACCCAAAAACTGAAGACATGATGTCGATTTCCAGAATATTAACTTCCACCCAAAACTCTTTCCGATGGCTAATAAATGTGTTCTGAAAACCCTTCCCTGTCTGTCCTTAAATTAAGTTCTGTGTGTTGCACACAAACTCTAAGCAAAATGCTCCAACCACAAAATAAACATGCAGAATTCTGTCTAGACATTGATCCCTCGATACTTGGCCAATAGGACATCACAAAAAAGCACCCTATAGCGCTTGATGTTCATGGCATAGACCAGCGTGTTCATAGGAGACAGTGGAAGTTCGTATGTTCAGAATCATAGACAGTGGCACATTCATCTTCCCATTGGCAGTGCCGCCTGTTCACTGGGAACATCAAATATCTTTGTCTGACATGAGACAGCTTTAAGAGCAGCCTTACCGTCCACTTTGAAACCAGCATCGTCTTATATCTCTCCATCCAACAGTCAACCTGTTTCCTTCTCACAACTTTCACCGATCATATCAACGAACCTCCTCACACAAACCAACAAGATGTCGGCCCGCACTCAGCTCCCTTACAACAAGGAGACAAACCCTTCAAAAGCCCAGCTATACATCGTTCTCAACCCGCCTCTGAACTTCAACCTCAAGATGGACAAGATAGACTTTAAGATCCCCAGCCGCTGGATGATCGCCGTCTTTAACCCTGTTCTTATCAAGTGGCTCACCGCCGATGGTCGTCAGAATGAAGCCCGCTACGCTTTGATCAAGGGTGACGCCCCGCCTGAGAACTCCAAGCTCTTTGAGGTTGCCAAGATTCCAGTCTCTAAGCTTGGCGATGTTGAGGCGCGCATTCGTTCCGTGCTTCCTGATGAGAACCCACTTGGCGAGATGCAGTTCAATCGCGAGTATGTCCGTGAAGTCCTAAACAACCTTGTTGACGGCGGTATCATTGGGGAGCACCAGGCTCGAGATACCCTTCTCACAGTTGAGGCTTATTGTCTTCAGTTGAACAAAAACTAAGTCGATGAAGGATTGGCGTTCTGTGGAAGCTAATATTGCTGGTCGCTGTCGGTCATTGTCTGGATCCTTGTAGATCATCTTGGGCATGATGCCGTTTAGCTCTTGTATAGAGATACCTTGGCCACCTTGTTTTGGTGTAACCTATGTCAATAAAGCCAATAAAAACCTCGTAAGGTATTCTTTCAATTTTTCCGTATGTGATATGCCCTTTACTTATTGCATCTTGATACAGCCACCACTCGCACTAATAACAGAACCAGTAATCCATCGTCCATCATTGCCACAAAGCATCCCTACAACATCAGCCACGTCCTCGGGCTGTCCAAACTTGGGTATACTCTGCAAGGGAAAGAATTCATCCTGAAAGGTTTTGACCACCTCCGGTCCACAGTCCATAACAGCGTCAGTCTCCGTCAAACCCGCTGTGACAGCATTCGCAGTTGTCCCTGACATGAAGGCGTATCGATCGTCCTTTCCACCAAAGGCTTGTGACCAAGTTCGACACAGAGACTCACCAGCCGATTTACCAGCGGCGTACATGAGTTGGTCAGCCCATGGGAGGCGCGAGCGCACTGATGATATGTAGATGATGCGACTGTTGGGCTGGAAGAGCTTTCGGCGGACGAGTTCTTCGACGATTTGAACTGGGGCTTGGACATTACCTAGAAGGCTTCGTTGGATCTCCTCCGTGGTCATCTGGCCGATAACTCCAGGCATCGGGTCAGCGGCAGAGTTCACAAGAATATCGACGCGACCATTAAAAGACTTCTCAAGTGCATCGGCAATTGTTTTGGCGCAGTCGGGGGAGAATACATCGGCGATAATTCCTTTGATCTGTTGACCTGGCGGACGCTCTCTAGACGTGTCTTTGTAAACACGTTGGGTGATCTCATCGTCCAAGCCTGTTGATAGAGCATCGACGCCCTTGTCACTAACGCAGGTGCCGAGGATGGAGCATCCTCGTGAAGCCAAGTTGAATGCGATGGCGCGGCCGATGCCGCGGGATGCACCGCTGATTACTGCGACTTTGCTGATGAGATCAAGTTCTCTGTGAGGCGAGGTTCTTTCTGCCATTTTGATGATGTCTTGGTTGATGGAGGTCGCTTGATATGTTGCTAAAATGAGGTTGGGAACTGTTGGTTGTAGATACAATCACGGGCAGGGTCCCTTCCTGACTCAAAGCTTTTGAAGATCAATGCGTCTTTTATTAAGCATCCATGATCGATATGACTCACTTCATTTGGTGGCGCGATGCGGGGTTTGGTGTTTCCTCCTGAACATGACTGTCCTGTCAATTCATTGGCTCAACCTAACCTGGAGATCGCCATTGTTACGCAGATCGTCAGGGCGCTAACAGAATGTGTCGTCTTGGTTCCAGGTAGAGACAAAAGTTTTTCCAACCATGAAAGACAATGTCGATCATGACTTCATTACCTTATCATCAGCGACATGTTGTTCCTCGAGACTTGGATGAACGTTGGTGGAGGTGACTACTCGTTCCAAAGTGGAGTGGTTAGCAGACAGCCGCCTTGGTAAATCGCAAACGCGCCAGCTCCATGCAGCCTTATTAAACGGTGTCTGCGGTTACAACGCTCGGCTTCAACGAGGACTAGTGAAGTGTTAGTTGGTCTGGAGGGCTTATTGGGATGTATGTGGAAGAAGATATTCATAAGTCAGCATCAAACGGACGATAGTGAGATACGATATCAAATATAACAAAAGGTAGATGATGAGATCGTGTTCCTTCAGGAACACAGAAACAGATCTTGTGACTTCTTTGGCAAGGTAAGAAATGCCTAAAGTCAAGACGAATGTTACATTGCCGGCTACCCACGTTCCCAGATCCGAGAACGGAGGATGACATTCCGAGATGATATTTAACCGGTGAATCCCTCGACGGCCCTGCAAGCGAGATCCGAAACACCAGTACTTTATACTTCAATAAGCTTACAATTTCACATTGTAGCAGAGTTTGAGACTAAAAGGATATAACAGAGCATCGCCTAGAAGAGCCGCAGTACAGGCTATCAGCTAAACGACAATGCTGTCTGAAGATGAAAGGTAACTCCCGCGCATCCCCGGATATTGCTACCAAGAGGAATACCACGTTTTCCCATTACATTTATCTCTGGACCGTGGTGGCTTGTCATATCCCCGTTTTGCCAGCATCATTTCCTCTTTTGGGCTGTCGGAACTTGACAGCGTTGTCAGTTGACGCATCGAGACCACTCAATCTATAATGGAGCTATAATGGAGGACCATCATATCATTCCCATTGGGCGACGACCAAACTGCCATCAGGAACGTGATCAGCCATAAGTCCGTGCCGTTCGACCCGCATCATTCTTTTATATCTCGCTCCTGGACCTGCATCGCCTCAGACTTCTCCTTCGGCCAGTCTCATCGAGCTGTGACAACATCATCTCAAGAGAAAATTATGAAGTTCGCTACTTCCCTTGCCGCGGTTGCGGCCTTGGTGCAAAGCACCTCTGCTCATTATATCTTCCAGCAGCTTAGTGTTGGGTCGACCAAGTATCCCGTCTTTCAGTACATTCGACAGAACTCAAACTACAACTCTCCTGTCACTGGTATGTCTTGACTTCCTACCTAGTAAGCGTGTTCATGTAGTAGTACACTAACAAATACGTATTAGACCTCGATTCTAACGACCTTCGATGCAATGTCGGTACCTCGGGAACCAATACCCAGACTGTCGGAGTGAAGGCTGGCGACTCGATTACCTTCACTCTTGACACCGCTGTCTACCACCAAGGACCGATTTCGGTGTACATGTCCAAGGCACCTAGCTCTGCTTCATCTTACGATGGAAGCGGTGGCTGGTTCAAGATCAAGGACTGGGGTATGGTGTCCCCAACAGAAGGATGAACAAAACGACGGCTAACAACGCATGAATAGGTCCTACCTTCAGTGGTAGTTCTTCGAGCTGGCCTATGTACCGTAAGTTCGTATCCGTGGGAACTATCCTTTCGTAATCTAACCTTATTACGCTTTCAGTCAGCTACACTTTCAACCTTCCCACTTGCATTGCCAATGGCGAATATCTTCTTCGCATCCAGAGTCTAGGTATTCATAACCCTTGGCCAGCAGGTATCCCTCAGGTAAGTCACCAGCACCTGATTCCCTGCAGAGGCTAACATGAATCTCCAGTTCTACATCAGCTGCGCCCAGATTAGTGTTACTGGTGGAGGTAGCACTGTTCCCAGCAACCAGGTCAAGATTCCTGGTGCTTTCAAAGAAACCGATCCTGGATACACCGCCAACGTAAGACAGTATCCTACCAAGATGATAGTGAAGTATATTAACGCTTGGCCTCCCAGATCTACTCCAACTTCAACAGCTATACTATTCCTGGACCTGCAGTGGTATGTAAAGCGAAAGAACCTCCCAGACGATGTCATGATATCTGACTGTAGCGAAGTTCTCTTGCAACGGTGCCCCTGGCGGTGATAATGGCGGCGGCAGCCCCACTACGACTCTACAGACCTCTACCCGAGCGTCATCTACACAGGTTCCTCCCGTGTCGACTCAGCCATCTGGCCAGGTAAGTCAAATTTTCATGAGTGTCACCTGCTACTAGAAATGATTGAGATGTGCTGACTTGATATAGTGCGCTCTTCTCTGGGCCCAGTGCGGTGGAAACACTTGGACCGGTCCAAAGTGCTGCGCCACTGGAACCTGCAAGGCGATCAACGACTTCTACTCTCAATGCACCACTTAAGATCTTGTGTCAATTCAGCATTATAACAAAACCTATTGGACAAATACCGTGAATCGGCGACACCAGAGAAACCATTTCATGTAAATACCTTCCATAGCTATCTGGAGAACGGAATAATCACTAAATCGTTGAGAAACCTTTTTCTAATGAGGTCTAACAGTTCGTGACTCCCCAGGCAAAGACAGGTTGGCCAAACTTGTGATCCCAATTCTCCTTGGAATGTCCAATCTCCTGTTCAGCGGCACACGGCGCAGCGGCGTACAACCTCAGAACACAGTTGGACTTCTTGGTGTTACCCCAGACCATCTAATCGAAAAAGTAATTAGCCAACGACACTTGACAAGCTTAGTAGGAAATTTGACTTACATGGTCACCCTTGGTACAAGTCGGGATGCTCGTGCATCCTTTGTTCTTTGAACCAGAATAGGATCCTTCGAAGCCAGAGCCTCTCGGACAGTCGAACTGCATGGTCCACGCATTGGTAGACGCGACAAGTGCTAAGACACTAAGTGTGAACTTCATTTTCGTAAAGTGATGGATGAAACTATCAAGGTTGCAAGGTTAATGATATGCTTAAGCTTATTTTTCTTGATTTTCTACGAAGGTACGGCAATATTTATAGAGCCAAGCGGTGTAATCTGCATGCCGTCTTATCGAACCTTTCGCCCCACCTTGGACTGTAAATAACTTCAGCCATGGTACTATTTCTGTGCCTCCCATTATGCACGATGTTACGCATCTCTCGATGTTGCTGACGGTCTAAAGACCCCTAATCCTAGTAAATCGCTGACCGACTGGTGGAAGAGTCCCTACCCCGCCTTGGATCTAGACTGCGGCTGAAGATGTTGGTCCCCAATCAGATACGCCGCCGCTGCTTACGCGCTTCTCTTCTGATTAGGCTTCGAATTCAGGTTTGCAAATTCAGCCTAGCGATAGCAGGCAATCCGTAAATCTCCACCTTAACGCGACAATCAAAAGAAAACAGTGATTCAGCCAGTTACCAATCGACCGATATCATGGCAGCCAACTTGCCGCAGTACCAGCACTTCATCCCACAGTTCATCCTGAAGAATTTCGGCCATCCTTTCGAGTGTCCCAAGGCCCCCGCCAATGGCTCAAAGTGCAAAAGAACCATCATAAAAAAGGAAAATACCCCGGCGACCCTGTCGTAAACTGCTTGGAACTTTTGCCCGAGGGCTACAAGATTGAGGAGCTTTCTATCCGACGCGTATGCGGCCTTGATGACATGTACACAGATCAGTCACCAAACGCGCAATTTCCTCGCGAGTTGGAGGTCAAATTCAGTAGGCTAGAGGGCGAGACGAGCGCCGTGATTCGCAGGATAACTGGTGCTCACAAACGTGGAGAAGAAAAGGTCAAACTCACCATGACACAGCAAACCGTACTTCGCAAGTTTGTTTATCTACTGAATCAACGAGGTTCAGGCTTCTTCAAGACATACAACTGCAATAGTATCGATGACTATAAAAAGGACGACCGGGACTTGCTGGAAGAGTTTATGGATCGACATGGAATTCAACGGCCGTTAGATGTTTGGCTACAAGCCTTGAGCGCTATCATCGATCTCGATATGCGGGTAACAGCAAATTGGCAAAAACCCTCAAAACAACTGTCTACTATGGCCTATTCTGCCACTTCGTGGAACACGTCACTGGATTCTGGATGTCCTTCTGCACCCCTTCGAGCGAGGATCAGGAGTTCATTCTCTCTGACACAGGAAGTCATGTCTACGAAGGACCAACCGTCGACTTTCAGGACAAGACAACAGGAGAATTCCTTCGCCTAGGACCCCGCTTTCATCTCTTTGCGCCTATTTCTCCACGACTGATGATAATTTTGAGAAGTCAGCATCTTCCAGAGCCACATGAGGATAACAATCCTGAGACAAAGGCCATGCGTCAGCTCCAACGACAGATAGAGATCGACTTGCTCTATGGCCCAGGAACAAACATCCATGTTTGAAGATCTCCCCATTCACAAGTCTATCAACAGCTATTCCATTTTGGTGAATGGAGGATTAATAAAACGACCCGGCTGGGACGGACAACTTCGTCAGACTGATACCTTCTCATTCCCATTCTTCAAAATCTCCACGCGACACGCGCATATGATCAACGGTCTTCTGCTAGACCATGCCTTCCACGGCTTAACAGTCATTTTCAACAAAAAGGCTACGTTTTTGGATCTCCTTGAATGGTTCTTGACGGAACCTTGTGAAGTTGGCAAAAGGCTGGGTGGACAACACCACGCAGACCAGATGAGGTATCTTGCGCGATTGACCGCCTTGATGTATGCCCAAGGGCGAAATATCACACTTTGTATCACAAACAAGCCAGTCAGCAACCATATTGACATCGATAGTTATAAAAAGCAGAACAATGCTGCCGCACGGTGGCTTGAGGGCCTTGAGACGAGCCCTGCCGACAAAGAAGAAGCCAAAGACAACCGAGAACAAGGCCCCGATGCCAAGATCGATGCAAACCAACAGGACACAGTCTATATACAAGATGAGGCGAATGGAGAAAGAGTCAACATCGAGGAGTACCCTATTGAGCTTGATCCAACTGCGAGGTTTGGAGATGGCTCCCGGGAAGATCGACTGGTTGCCATGGTCTACGAACAGCTTGCAGATCAATGGGACTCACCGGACCTGGATCCCAAGATCCTGTCGCGAGCGCGAGTTACGACCCAAGACGTGAGCGAATCACTAGTGATGCTTCATGTCTGGCTTATAAACGGGCAATTGGATGAAAACAAAGAACTGCCAGGCACAGACAGACAGAAAAGATTGCTCCTGCGATATCAGTCACAACAATCCCCTATACTCTTCTGGCTGTTCATGAAGCAATTTAGACATCTGATTTGGAAGACGGAACTCAAAAGAGGAAAAAGCGGCGATGGCTTTGCTGGGGAAGGCCCTGAAGATGAGTTTCTAAATGGTAAGTCTACTACTGTACCCGTAAGAATATTTGTTGAGTGACTGCACATAGATATGACAACGCTCGAGCCTCATGATTTGAACATGAAGATGTGGAAGGCCATGAATCGTGACATCGCCCTATCGCATAAGCTCGGGGAAGAATTGAGCCCAGCTGAACTCACATCCCTCGCTTCCAAATCCCCAATACAGCACCAGTCAGCAAATGTCCGGAGGGCAAACCCAATGGAGCAACTATTAATTACAGGAGGGGTCATAGCTTTTCTCGCTGCGGCTACTTTCGCGATTGTATTTCTGGCTAAGTGGTCAGATCAGCTTTTGCAGGCCTGCTTTGGAGTCAGTTTGTATGATCTTCTGGGATTTACTGTTGGCTCCGTGCTGTATATACTTCGGTGGCTAGTTTGGCTTTCGGGGGTCTTGTTTAAGATTTGTTGGTATCTGATAGTTATTGTGTTCGTAGTTGCTGCCTCGTTAGATCGGATTAGGCAGGAAGGTGCACTCTAGATTAGGTACGCGCTGGTAGCTAATAACACCATTCACTGCTGCCTCCCACGCATACAGGTAGAAATGACGGAGAAACAAAGTGTTGGATTCGCTATGTATGAAACAGACCAATGTGTACTATAAGGGACGTTTCGGATCAGCGTGCACAAATCTCGGAGATGAATTAGGGTCTATAAAAAAAAATAGAAGCAGCAGAGTGAAAGATCGCGTACTTCATTTCGCACCTCTTCAGTTGTCATTTCTTAGGGTTGTGATGTGGCCCAATGAATTTACGCTGGTAGTCGCCTTGATAAATTCTTAAGCAACCAATGCTGACTCAGTGGGAAGTGCACGCCATAACATACCTCCAATAGCATGTGAGCTCCATCCATATCTTGATCCTAAGTTCATATCCTGCTTGATCGTTTGATTGGTCCTCTCGGCTACGGCATCGTTTAGTGCGCTTCCCTTTCAACTCCACCAGCTGAAAAGATGGGAACAACTCGCGCTAAGATGGATCCTCCCGCCCTCCACTTCACGCCGAGGTTCATATCAGCTTTAACATATGAAGCCGCAAGAATCTTACGAGATGAGAGAAAATAACAGAAGAACAGAAAAGAAGGGAATAGTAAACCTGATCAACAGTTGAATAATTGTCCGAAACGGCTCATCTGGTCGTTGCTTCTCAATGCCTCACAACGACATTCAGACTAGTCTGACCAATAGAGTTTCACCTTCTCCATACCCACGTCATAGTCAAGTCTTACTCAGAACCAAGTTCCAACCTCTAGCTCCGGCCTCAGCGGCTCCAATTATCTCTCATTTCTTCCAAACACCTCAATTGCTCCAAAGATCTACCAATTGAGGTAATGAGCAATGCCTTCCTCTGACGAAGCGTCAGCTCACCAAAATGAAGCCGCCAAGGCATCACCGAAGCGAAAACTCCCACCATGGCTAGACCACTTCAACGCCCACGACATGAAGATCTTTCTTCGATGCTGGATCGCAATCTGGGTCATGATGCTCCTCATCTTCATCCACCCCAGCCTCGTCGAAATCGGGCAAGCGACGTTCCTCGGTGCCATTCTTCTCTTTGCAGTTCCCCCAACTAGTATCGTGTTCATCTACCTCCTCGCAGCGTTTTCGCTGCTGCTGGGAATGTGTCTTGCTTGGTGCTGGGGTCTCTTGACGATGAAGGCGGCGCTAGCGACTCGCTCTGATGTCGAGACACAGGTTAAGCTTCAGGCGCTGCAGCAGCAGGTCGGGGAGATTGTGAAGACAACGGGACAGACGCCGGCGTGGGAGGCGCAGATTTTGATACATGAGGGTTTTATGCTAGATGCGAGAGTCACGGCTGTATATTTCAGCATGGGCTGTTTGTTCATCTATGTCTTGGCTCGGCTGCGATGCGCGAATCCGAAGCTTGTCCTCATGCAGATCTTTGGAACGATTGTTACTGACATCTTCATCCTTTTTGGCCCGACACTTCCGTCATTCCAAGGCGACGTCGCAGCTATTCTCGTCAAGCCTGGAGCCATCGGCATCGGTCTGGGCTTAGCATGCTGCCTGCTTCTCTTCCCCCAGTCAACATCGTACATGGTTCTCGGTCAGATTGAGAAGTTAGTCCGCATGTCCAACTCAGCTCTATCAGCGACCAAGAGACGATTTGCCGACGAGGCCATCCCGCTTGCTGAGCTTCAAGGAAGCAGGGCTAGTATGATCGCCGTCTTCAAGGCCGGACAGCCAGCTCTCGCGTTTCTGCCGATTGACTTTTCTCGTGGTCGATGGAACGCAGATGATGTCAAGGGTTTGCACCAGCGAGCGCGAAAAGTCATGTTCTCGAGTCTGTATCTTCTGGATTTCCAAATTGCCCAGGTTCGGGGGAAGCAGAAGGAAGAGGAGCATATTAAAGCTCAGGAAAATGGACGGATCGGGCCTGTGACGGACAAAGAGAAATACGAGATTGGACAACATCATCGACATGAAAATGCCACGATTTTGAGTGCTTTCCAAAGGCCCGAAGGCTCTGAGATACGCTCCAGGACGAGAAATACGCTTCGGGATACGACATCGGACCTCCTTGAGATCGGACCCCAAGCTATCAATCTTGCAGCAGATTATATCCATGCTGTCAATTCCTGCCGATGGATGGGAAAGCCTTCGCCTGTACAGTGGGAGGAGCTGAATCGAAACCTTCACGATACTTTGGCAAGATCACGTCAAGCAAGGGAAGCATGCGTCATCAACACAACAAAGGGCGTTCTGGAAGCTCACGCAGAATTGTTCGACGAAAATGGCCGCCTAAAACCAGTCGAGGGAACTGATCGACCATTCCTACCAAGCATGGTGATTGCTATGGTTATCGAGGAACGAATTTTGAACCTGGCTATTGCAACAGAGAAGCTGCTGGAGTATATACTCCACCTCTCAGAAGTGCGAACGAGTCATCGCATTTGGGTTCCTTCACGGCTACAATATGCTTTGGCCTGGATATTCCATGGACAAATTACATTCCCAGGCTATGACATCTCAACAGAGGAGGATCCTGATCAAATGATGGATGGTGAAAGTTTCGATGAGCAAACGAAGGAAACGAAGCGAAGACTAGATATCAGCAGAGGATACAAAGGCTCTTCTGCGCAGAGAAGTAAGATTGGTCGCATTTTCATCACGACGTACAACTGGCTTGTCAATCCCTCCGGCATGTATGCCCTGAGAATGGTTGCTGTTACTATTGCGACGTCAATACCGGCAGTACTTCCCAGTACTGCTGGCTTCTTCTATCGTGAGAAGGGTATCTGGGCTGTTATTAGTGCTCAGACTGTTTTACTAGTTTACCTGGCTGACTTTACGTTTTCGCTAATCGCGCGTACGATTGGAACTATTGTTGGAGGCGTCATAGGTATGGTGGCTTGGTACATCGGGGCTGGAAGTGGTGTTGGCAATCCATACGGCATGGCAGCTTCAACAGGCGTTATGATCATTCCTATGCTGTGGTGGCGTCTCTATCTTCCTCCATCATTCGCGTTTGCTACAATCATGGGTGGAGCTACCTTCTGCCTCGTTCTCGGCTTCAGCTGGGATCACGACCATATAGTCCAGTACGGTCTTCCGGGTAAAGGCTACGAAGCATTCTGGAAACGTGTCGTCACAGTTCTGATCGGCTTCGTCGCTGCATTCGTCGTGCAGTTATTCCCAAGTCCACCATCTGGGACAACACACGTCTGCAAGATTCTCGCAAACTCGGTGCGTAGTCTATCAGATCACTACGCCCTTCTGATTTCTCACTGGGGTCGGACGGATAGAAATCAAGGGCTGGGTGCTGTCGCGGAACATATCTCGATTGAAGTTGCAGAGATATTACTCTCCGTGAGTCCGTCCATCGCGTTGCTGAAAGGCGAATTGAGCTTCGGGCCCTTGGATCAAAAGGTTCTTGCGCAAACGAAGGAACAGCTGCAGTATATGAACCAAGCACTCGGCGGTCTTCTCAACCTCGCATCAACTTTACCAAAAGAGATGCAAGACCGTCTCATTCGCGTTGCGAACATCCTCGATGAGCGATCCATTGGAGATGTCATGGCTGTACTCGGCATCATCGAACAGGCCCTGCGCACAGGCTCACCTCTACCCGAACGATTACCCGCACCACTAGTCCGACGCGCCATTGATTCATTTTACGCTTCAAAGAGCGAAGTCCTTCTAACAACAACCTTAGTCGCAGACGAAGATCACCGACGATACTGCGTCGCCGTAACGCTTTATCTCAAATTTCTAGCAAGCATCGATGATTTGCTGATTGTTCTCAAGACAGCGCTGGGGGAGAGGCACATCATTTATCAGTGGGACGATGTCAAGGATATCGCGTGACCAATAACACTGTTGTTAGACCGAGCTTCAGGTGCATGAATCAGATTGGACCAAGATTAGCCATTGATCAGTTATCGTATGAAATGGAATGCACGTCGAGATTTCAGCCTCAAGGTCGTTGGCCAATTGTTATCGAGGCGTGCCGAGCTCCAGCTCCTTCAGGTTAAAATCTCACAAGCGAGGTCGGTTGGCACTTGGTGGCGCATCGGGCTCCACTACGTGATGAGACTATTGATGCGTTAGGCATTGGCCCAGCGCAGGTAGAGTAACTAAATTGTATTGCACAATCGTGCTGCGTTTGGTGTCACTCTACCTTAATATCGACAATTGATATCGTACGCCAAGGTCATGTTACGAAGACCTGCACGACGACAGGCAACAAGGAGCCCCATGATAGTATTTTAATTCATAACTTGTTCTTTGCATTCTCTAAACTAATACTCTTCATTCTTTGTCAAGGGAAATATGGCCGCGCTCGATACTCTGCCTGTTGAACTTGTCGCAAATATCGCCAGCTATATGGCACCTCAAGATGTCAAAGCCTTGAGCTGCGCCAGCTGGTTCATGCGGCATGCT
The DNA here is from genome assembly GCF_019915245.1 of Fusarium musae. Taxonomy (NCBI): domain Eukaryota; kingdom Fungi; phylum Ascomycota; class Sordariomycetes; order Hypocreales; family Nectriaceae; genus Fusarium; species Fusarium musae. The sequence goes on from NC_058397.1 coordinate 1,741,460, forward strand.
GTTCTTGTGGTCCTCTTCCGAACTATCACTATTCCCTGCCCACTGGCCTCTACTCAAGCTCTAGAGGAGCTCATCGACAAGTATCAAGACTTCATCTCTGCCATCCACTTGCACATATCCTTTCAGTCCAACAAGAACGACGAGCCCCACAACGGTCCTATGCCCAGCGTATGGGGGGCGGCTCCAACAGATACACTCCAGAAAATCATGCGAGGCGACATCCTCAGCAATGTCCGTTCTTTAGTCCTCGAGTTCAACGGGGCAACATTTGAACGTGGTGGCAGGTGGGGTGAAAACGCATCCTGGGCAATTGCAAATATGCCCGGCAACATCTGTGACAACGAGGAGGAATGGGATGAGACACTGCAGCAAGAACAAGAGATTATTTGGCGAGCGCAGTACAACGAAGTCATGCGAACCATTTCAATGAACCAAAATATCGCGAACCTCAGGATAAAAAACCTCATTGCCAAGAGCGCTTCCGCATGGGAAACACTGGAATGGTCGTCTTTCTCGGGAAGGCTGCATGTACTGGATATTGGTGTCTTTGGCGGCGATGAAGGCGATTGTTTGCACACAAAGCCCGGATTCATAGAGTTTGTCGAGAGCTTTTTGCCGTATTACGTTATGAGGCATGCGCGGAACGTCAGGCATCTTACTCTCGAAGCCAGCGCTGACGGTCTATTTGGAGGAGCATCTGCCAACTATTGCATTCCGTTGCCCTTGAAGGAAGACCACTTCCTCTTCCTCAAGTCACTCACGCTTAAGAATATCATGATCGGACCTGATCTGGTAGAGTTTCTCAAAAGCCGAGTCGATTGCTTTGAGGAGCTTGAGCTCCATGACTGCATGTGCGATGGACCTGAACCGGAATACGGACCTGGGTGGAATCTAGAACCCGTGACGTGGGCTGATCTCTGGAGAGCCATCAGGGAGAGCAATACACGACTTTTCAAGGTGTCTGTCGTGCAAAGCAAAACACCTCCGCTGCTATGGCAGGAGGGCGAGAGTGAGGTGGATGAGGCCAGTGAGGATTCTGTCGCGGTTGCGGGGATTCGAAAGATGCTGGAGGAAGATAGAAGTCTGGTGGTCTGGAGATATGCTAGGGTTGATTACAAGTATGGTTGGATTGTGGAACTGTCGGATGATAATATTAAGTATTTTGCGGAGGGTGAGGATCAACGGGAGTATGTGAAGCTTTTGAAGGTGTTAGAGGAGAGAAATGAGCAGCGAGCGTAAGGGATCAAGCGGTGAAGAGCTAGTCAATCAACAGCATATCCAAGTGAATGGTAAAGACTAGCATGCTGTGGCAAGCAATCACACACTTATTTGCTTAGCAATAATGGCAGACTGTGCTGTGTCTCGCCCATGGCTATATTCTTATTCTTCGCTAAATATTAACCAATTCCAAAAAGCATGCTAGATCGGGCTTGCTGACCTTTACGAGGTCCTTAGGCTCTGCTAAAAGACAGGAATGACAGACGTTCAGCCAAAGACCAATAAATACTGTTCAGTAGAGAGACTCGAATAATTCATTCAGGCAAAAAATAAACCAGCGATTCAGCCGACAAATCAGCAAAAACAGGGTCTGGCCGGGGATTGAACCCGGGACCTCTCGCAAACTAAGCTGTAGGGTTTTCCCTAAGCGAGAATCATACCACTAGACCACCAGACCAGTTAAGTTCAATACAAGTCTTTTTCAGAATTTGCTCTATGATCGCGCTCAGACGTTGCTCAGTCACCTATTGTAGATGGTCGCGATTGACTGAACGCAAAGCTCGGACTACTCCTCTAACAGGGGCTCTAATTTTGTCTTATCTAAACGCACTTCATTTCTCCCGCCTAGATAAGCTTACCACGCCTACTCTTTACCGAGATTTACTTCATGCTGGGAACGGTTTGCGTGGTTCTTTGTTTCTGAGCATACCGCTCAAATGTCAATTAGACCAATTAATTTACTCAAGTCGCTGGACCGTTCCGCAACTTTGTGTCTCCCAAAAAATGGCTCAACAACAGCCATGTCGGTGTAAGTCCATTGGGCCCAGCGTTTAAACACCAAACTCTGTTCCTATCGATAGTGAAACACTCACCATTTCATCCGCTGCCCTACGGGGCTTCATCCCCAGCGTTGATCAAAATTGGATCTTTTCATTGGTCGCCTTCAGTGGATGCCCTGTAAATCTCGTTACGGGGAGCCTAGCTCCACTGGGCTTAAACCACTGAATGATTGGACTTCTGCCTGGCTAGTTTCCCTTCGCTATTCCCATTCTGTTCCCTCTCCTTTCCCAATTTCCCGCTGACATTTTCCCTTCTTCAACATCCCATCGTTCGTTCATTCATTCGCTCATTTTCAGCCACAAAATACCTTCACTTCATACACTCGCTATCAATATTCAACATGTCTTCTGCTCTCGTCACCACTCTCCCCGTCTTCGCCGATGCTGGCTCGTCCCAGACTCTCGTTGCTGAAGTCCTCGGCGCAGATGCGGATCACACAACATACGTTCTGAACTGCCCCTACGTTGACCCCGAGAGCGAAGAGTTCCATACCATGGACGACTGCGGTGTCTACAACAATACGTACATCGTCGGACCGTACATGAGCAAGACTCTTCCTCCTGGTGCTGCTAGCACAGGCGACTTTGATCTCTTTGTCACCATGCCCGGCGACGCAGAAGATGATTGGAAATTCTCCATCCACTGCGAGATGTCGCGTACCATCGCCACGAAGTGCACCACTATCAATATCGGCGGCAACGACGATGGGCACCCTACCGCTACTCTGACCAACACTGATGATCTGGAGGAATACGGGTTTAGGACATTCGACTACGGTGCTGTTTCAATCACTGCTGGTCAGGAACTGCTCAACGCTAAACACGCGAGCGCTACTGCGACTGCTAGCGACGCCACCAAGACCAAGGCTTCGGGAAGCGATGCGAGTGGATCTGAGACTTCTGGTGTAGCTACACCCACGAACACTTCTGGTGCCTCGTCTTCTTTCACGCGTGCGTTTGGTGCTCTGTCTTTGGCTGGTGTCGCTGCTGCCCTCGTCATGTGAGGCTTCGGCTCGGAATAAATCTATCCTAGCACAGTTCTTGTATGATTCTCAGTAATGAGGCTTGGGGAGACGACGGGTCTCGTAATACACAGGATTCACCTTAATGTTTTATACTTTAGTCATGTGACATAAATGAACAAAGTTCTTCCCTCGCGTGGTTTGGGGATATGCGTCGGGTATCCTGTTTAAGTTTGAGTTTGAACTTGTCGGATGAAGGTTTTTCCCAGGCAACTACAGGCATATGAACCACAGCCCGATTCGGACTGCAAGCTGAGCCCTTACATCATAAGCCAACCTAACTTCGAAGTGATACGTGGCTAAGTAGAAAGACATCTCGAGCATTCGCTTCATGAGAAACCCTAAGTGTAATCATACTCCCCAGTGTGAGTCATGTTGAGCAGCTCAGGGGCGTAGACGGGGGATTCGAGGTTAAATTATGTTATGGGGCGTGTAAATATTAGAAGCGAGTGACATCGAGTATAATGGAAAGGTAATGAGTCTCGGAGTGTCTGGTCCCTTCTTTTGGGTTGGTGCTAAGAAATGTAAAATGTCGATGTGATGGAACAGGGCATCGCCATCCTGGAGCCCTATTTCGACTGATCACAGCAAAGATGTCTTGTGTTCCTTCGAGGGTTCAGGGTTGAGGGTCTCTGACACTAGAAAATCTCTCGCAATTGACAAAAGATGGCACAGAAGTCAACGATCGTGAGTAATCATGGGAGAAAGCCAAGACGGCATTCAGGATAGCTGTACAAGTAGAGCGTGATTGTTGCCTCGTGAACCAACGTCTTCATGATATAGCTTCATCATCGATGGTTTGCATGAGACCTTTGCCATCGTCAATATTCTGAGAATGGGAAAGATCTTGATCCAAAAAGATATCAGGTGAGTGACTGCATCCCTCAATATCCTGTGTTTTACAGAGTAACCATCGTCTTCTGAATACAGGAAGAGAGTTCCCTAGACATCCTGACTATGTAATTTGAGCTTGTCGATTGAGGCCTAAGATAAACCTTTGCCAGTTTCTCTCCGCTCCTCTTTCGAAGATTCTGGACACTTGAAACTGTGCTCGCCACCGTGAAAACGAATGAAGGGCCGAGACAGAGGAAATTCATGACCGCAGCGAAGCTTCACAAAAGTTGAAAACTCACATCAAGCGCCTCGGGCGTGGCTGGAACAAATTGCCCGAGTGAACATGAGGCATCTAATCTTATGGAAGAGTCATTATAAACCTTTTCACGGATGCTACTACTAATTCAAACTCAAGATCAACTAGTGCCAATTCTAAATCCTGATGTAGTTCCCTACTCAGGCACGTCGCCCCGAACCAGGCTTCCCACCGCCATGGGCGAGGAGGTCTACATATGCACTGAACGCAGCTAGATGTCCCAATCTAGAATGTTCGTATTACTTATGGGATCTAAACGCTTCCCATGATAGAGGGGATTATCATGCTAGTGGACTTGTCAAATAAGGGGATTGAAGGGGAGATCCGGGCAAGGAAAAATTAGCAAAGAATTACGCACATTCACTGACGAGTCTTGTGAACTTACCTCGCACTGCATTTGCCCCTTCAGCCATCCTCATCAATATGCTTTCTAGAATGCCTCTCTTTAGAATGATCAGTACACTGTGCATCCCTTTACGACGAATCAATGTAGTCCTTCTAAGTGCACATCTCGTAACTCTCGGTGTTACTCCTTTATCAAAGTCAAAGACCAAAAACTCTCTGAATACACAGTACGCCTAAGAACATCCATGCCTGCATTCGTCGAGCAAAGCTACCATTTAACAAGCTTTCATTCTGCAACTTTTTACATCTCACTGCTTCACTTTTGAGTTCTCTTCGCCTCTATAAAATCCCAGGATTTCTTCCCTGTCCTCCCTTTCTCATTTTCTCGCTCAACCACATTCGACAACTCACACTTGACAGGTAATAAACACCAAAAGACCTTCCCCTTCCACCCTAACATTCCCCACTTAGTATTTCTCTAGTTACAATGAGGAAAAACGAGCGAGGTGAAAAGGTTGCCTGTTTCAAGTGCCGTGTGGGGCACCGAACAGGCAAATGCGTTGACAAACCGGGCCACCAGAGTAAGCACAGGCCCTCCCTCAAGCACACACGGGCCATGGCTAACAGCTTTTATAGATGACGTGCAGGTGGTCCCCATGCCAGGCCGTCCAAAAGGGGCTAAGACGAACCAAGTCAGGGCAGCTAAGCAACAGGAAAAGCAGAGTAGACCCTTTTATCCTGACTACGCAGCCGCTGGCCCTGTGCAGGGTAGGTTTGCTGCTGAGTACCAGCAGCTTCCTGTCGCCGGGTACCAGAACCCGGGGAGCTTTATGAACCCCCCTGCTCTTGTCCCTTCCCCTGCCCAGCCTTCTGGTTCCCTTCCTGATCCCCTTAGTGCTGGCTTACCTGCGGCTGTCCGGCATGCCTTGGAGTGTTCAGCCTATCCTGGCATGGGTTTTGGGCCTGCTCCTCCTCTTCCCGCCGTCCCTGCTCCCATTTTTGCCTCCTCTGCCCCAGTTTCCCAGCCTGTCGGGGCCAACCAGTTCGGTGCTATGCCACAGAACGTTTGGGTCAACAACCCGCTCATGTCGTTTCGTCAAGTTGACATGACGGCCCAGGTTCAGCAAGGAGGCAACATGGGGATCCAAACCCTCCCGGGAGATCTCATTGGAGCTGGGAACATTGCCCCTTCTGTTCCCTCTGCCCCCTTTGTCCCATCCCCCAACCTCTTTTCCTTTAATAAAGAGGCTCGGGAGGTTGTTTCTTGGGACGGGTGGTCCTCCCCCGAGCACCCTGTTCAGCCTACTCCAGCGGCCAACAGTGGTGCCCAGTCTTCCGGCTCTCCAGGTTTCTTTGAGTCGTTTAGCTATCCTGACCTCCTGAAATCGGATAGTCACCTTTCTGGGGAGCTTCCGGTACTTGGGACTCTGGCTGATCAGGGGGCATCAGCTTCACCTGGCCAAGACCCTCTCGTTGATTTCGGCCTCCCAGTCGCCGACCCTTTTATGGGTGCAGACCTGTATGACCCTGGAGAATAGTCTGGCTGTCCTGTCGAAACTGCTGGTGACTTCTTCCAGTTCTCCTATAACCTTATCTGAGGCCCAGGAGAACCAGGACTCGAGGTAATATGACTGACAGACATACTTTCTTGGTTGCTTCACCCAGAGGAGCAGTTGAAGGGCAGAGGAATGCTGGATCCAGTCGGCCCACTCGTTCTTTCATGAGTCATGAGGCAGAGATCATGAAAGGATGGGTCATTGGGAAGGGGGCCAAGTGCAGGCCAAGTGAGAAGTCCGAGGATCACACGGAAGACTCAACGGTGCACTTCACATATGCCAGTCCGAAGCATGGCACGGCGACATAGGGGGGTTCGTGTTAACTATTTGCACATATAAGGGAGCTGGCCCAACCAGAAGTCACAAGCGGCTGTTAATGGGGGCTATCAAGGAAGTCGGGAATGAAGCAGAGGAGAAAACCGTCGAGTTCACTTCTGCGTTGACGAAAAGCACACGCTGATAACACTATTTACGCCGAGATGGCCCTTCCATGAGCATATCTTACTATTTATTGAGGAATCTCGATGTTTACCTGGCAGAGTGAAGAAGGAAAAGGTACCATTTTTATTTTTGCATGGCGTCGTGGATGGAAATATACCCTTGGGAGAAGTCGCATCTGAACGAGTTGTTTTGAGAAGGAAAAGTGGATAGAGGAGAGTCATGATAGATCAACTGCATTTTGGAAGTAACACAAGTCATTTGATTGCTATTGGTTGCCACATTTTCACCGCCCAATACTAAAATTGCCTTTGTGACTTTTCAACGCCATCGTTTCCAAAGTTCAACTCGAATGCTCAGTCCCTCATTCGTCCACCTCTGTAGTCACGTTTCTGCCTGAACTCTCAATAACCAGGTATCCATCAATTTGCTCCGACCCACGTAACGCACGCCACAGCCGCGATTGCAGCCAAAGCACCCAGGACCAACATCTGCAGCCCTTCGATCATCCACGAACGCACTGACGCGTCTCCCGTTTGTAGGATGTAGCTCTTACCAGCTCCAAAGGCAAATAACACCAAGAGACAAAGACAAGAGCTCCATTGAAGACCGAGGCCGACTGTGCTGGTGAAGAAGTAGGGAAATAAGGGAATGATGCCGCCGATGGTGTAGCCTAGTGATATCGAGAGGCCAGAAATAATTGGCGATTGAGGCGTTGGTTGTGAGGGCGATATGTCGTCTTTTAACGTGTTTAAGCGTGACACCACGCGTTGGAGATCTGATGGTTCTTGTTGAATGGTGTTGAGGATTGTCGTGACTGTTGAACTCGGGAGATCCAAAGGCTCGAGATGTTGTCGCACCAGCTCCTCCGCTTGCATCTGCATCTTCTCGGATTGTTCGACCATGTAGTCGCTTTCGCTATTCCTTTCACAGCTCTCTCGTGAGTCCTCTAAATCCTTGGACTTTGTTTGGCAAGGTGCACATTCGTCTCGTGCTGCCAGATATCCTCCAATCCCCATACTGATGCTGCCCGCGCATAACTCTGCTAATCCGCCAGTAATGACAGTATCCGTCTTCCCAAGCGAGCTGAGCCCAGCGGTCAAGGCAAACGGCACTGTAAGTCCATCTGAGAAGCCGAGCGTAAAGTCGGACAAAAAGCGCTTGAATGCTGGACTCTGTGATGACTTCATACTGAACGATGCTGCTTATCTTCAAACCTCAAGTTCGCAACCGAAGATGTAAGAAGGAAGAAAGTCTCAAAAGCGCAGAAACACAAGTCCTTCGCACCTCCCACGTGCCTTCCTATTCCATCCCATGATGCATCTCATCGGTGACAAGACAGGATAGCTCACGGCATGATATTGCCGACCGCAGCGCAAAACAGTCCCGCAAGCGAAGTGATCTGCATCGCACATGGTGCAACGCCGCGATCTTACAGGTCGGCCACGCGCTAGCGACCGCTGACCAAAGTGCGCTATTTGATTCGTCTGCCCCTGGGAGATGGTGTCCTAGTGCAAAGGATCCCTGAAGCAGGAAAGGCTAATGGATGGATCGTTCGGCCCGTTGCTTTGGCGATCTGGCATGTGCTTGGCAATTGAACCACGAATAATGAAACGTTGTTTAAAAATGGGTAATGAGGATTAGAGGTTAAGGTTTGGTATAATTGGCTATTTATTATTCTATCTAGACTGATATCATAGAAATGATGCTATTTACATTGTCCCGATTACACCGAGTATCTATACAGCACTCTAGGTAGACTTGGCAGGCTCATAACCCTTAGGAGGGTTAAGTCCATCATTAACCTCAATAGTATCCTTGTAGTAAGTAGGATTCTTGCTCTTCTTCCACTCCTTACGGATAGGCTCAAAGATCTTTCGTCCAGAGAAACTATGCTCAAGATCCAAGTTGGGCGCAACATACTCCTTGTTTCCGCCGTTGGTGTTGAAAGGACCAGCGTACGAGGCGTTCCAGAAGTAGCTGTCCAGCTTGTGAGACTTCCACTTGCGGATCTTGTCGCCCGTCTTTTGCGCAACCAGCTTAAAGACGTTGGCGCCCACGTCCCACCGGCCGAGGGTGTCGAGACCCCAGTTTGCGGAGACGGTGGCGATCTCGGAGTAGTGGTTGTAGAAGCTGTTGTCGCTTGTGCCGACGAGATGCTTGGGGACTGCGTCGCCGAGAAGGATGCCGAGAATGTGGTTCTGACGGGCGTAGGTCTCGTTCTCATCCCAGGTAACAAGAACAAGAGTGTTTTGCATAAAGTGCTTATCCTCGAGAAGGGGCTCGAGGAAAGTACGAGCCCACTGACCAGCAACAGTGACGGAAGTGTCGTGGCCATCAGAAGTCATGTTAGGGGTGATGAACATCCACTGAGGAAGCTTGTTCTCCTTGAGATCCTTGTGGAAAACAGACTTCTCAGTGTCGACGAGCGAGAGGTTCTTGATCTGAGAAAGGCGCTGTTCAGAGGTAGCGATGCTGTCGTGGAGAACAGCGGGGTTGTGCTTGCGAACGTAGTCATTCTTGCCGTTCTGGTGGTTCACCCAGGAGAAGCCCTCGAAGCCAGAGTAGGGCATGTCCTCTTGGTACAGACCCCAGGAGATGCCGCGGTGCTCGAGGAGATCAATGACAGTAGAGACGTTGCGCGGGTTGCGGTTGAAGTCGTCGTTCTGCATGCCAAAGTAATCACCTGCGATGGCGGCCATGTAGTTTGGCTCAGAGGGATGGGTCACTCCGAAGTAGTTCTCGAGAGTGATGCCCTTCTTGCGGAGCCAAGTGAAGTTGGCTACTCCCGTCAGTTCTTGCTTTTTTGATCAATTGAGGAGAGTAAACTTACGGTCACCGAAAGCCTTCTCGTAATTCTCATTCTCAAAGTAAATGATGGCAATGCGATCAAATGCCTTGCCCTTCACATGGGAAGTAGGACTGCTAGTCTTGGCAGTCGCAGCAGCAGCGGCGACTTCAGCGGTGCCGGTGGCAGTGTAGCTGGTCTCCCAGCCAGTCTGGTGCTTGTGCTGCTTATGCTCCTTGGGAGGCTCATAAGAGTGACCAAGGGCCAGACCAGCAACGGCCAAGAGGGTAGCAGTTTGGAAGAGCATAACGATTGACAAACTCGAACTTGAACTTGAACTTGAGCTACAGATCGACGCTCAATTGGCAGCAGCGTTATTGGGTTTCATATAGGAACGCAGATCAAACTGCACGGATATGGTGCCGTGCGTTTCTCCACCGTCGGTCAACGCAACGTCGTTGGTGTAAATCATATTGAACTTTTGTAATATGTCTTCGGAGAATGTAACGCCAATGGACTGCATAGGCAGGGCACGTGTGAGTGTCTTTGGGGGCTCAAAAGGGTCCTGCTCGCGTGCCGACTTTTCCGGTTCCTCGGATTTAACGTCACGCTAAAATCATCCCTGTTGTGGTGGAGTGGAGTATGCATTGAGGGTTCATCTTGGACTTGAGGTTTGTTCTTTTGAACGAACGACACGACAACGTGGGCTTTTTTTGTATTCTTTGCAGTGTGAGGAGATTATGGATGAGATCAAGGCGCCTTGGGTGAAGGAGGATGAGAGAGATGGTGAGGGAACGTGGTTCCTTGGTGATGAGGCTGCTTTGAAGTCAGAGCAAGCGGTCGAGAAGGCTTCATCGAGGACAAAAACATCAAAAGGCAAGGGCTTGACGATATTTGTCGCTTTCGCTGGTCTCATTTCAATTCTCCTCTTGGCTGCAGTCACTCTCAACCTTCAGGCCCGACCCTCAGAGCACAAAGAAACCCATCCAAAACCCCCTCAGCCAAGCAAGCCCGCTCCAACGCCAGAGACAATCAAACACCAAGAATCCATCCCCTCAACGCCTCAACTCCGGGACACAAAAGAATACATCCTCTCATCATCATGGGACTTCAACTCCCCTCCAACAACGAGAGAATATTTCTGGACCATCAACGACGCCGTTCTCAATCCCGATGGCGTCTACAGACCAATGATTCTCATCAACAATCAATATCCCGGCCCTCTCGTTGAATGCAACGAAGGCGATACTATCATCGTCCACGTCGAAAACAAAGCTGTCAATGCGACTGCGATTCATTTCCACGGCATGTTTCAGAACGGCACGAATAATATGGATGGGACAGTTGGCATTACTCAATGCGCCATCGCGCCAAACTCAAACTTTACTTATAAATTTGATGTCAAGGGCCAGCACGGCACGTACTGGTATCATGCGCATCATAGCGCGCAAGCGTCAGATGGATTGCTTGGACCAATGGTTGTTCACTCCAAGAAGGAGAGGGACCTGCAGAAGATGGACTACGCGACTGATAGAGTTGTCATGGTTCAGGATCATTACCATAACTTGACATCGGAGCTTTTGATGGAGTATCTTGCGCCAGATCAGGAGAACAACGAGCCGGTGCCGGATAATGGTCTTATCAATGGGCGGAATGTTCGAGATTGTGCGGATTTTGAGGGTTGGGCTTGCAATAGCACGGATCTTGCGATACCGACGATTGATCTTGAAGCTGGGAAGCGTCATAGACTGCGCATCATCAACGTTGGCGCCTTTGCAGAGTTTCAGATCCAATTCGATGAGCATCCGTTCTACGTCACCGAAGTCGATGGCACAGACGTCCATCCCGAACCAATCCATCGAGTAAACGTCCTTCCAGCACAGCGGTATAGCGTCGTGCTTGAGACAAATGTCACAACAGCTTCCGCGTTCTGGATGAGGGCTAGGATGGTGACGCACTGCTTCAAGAACAAGAATGAACGTCTCCAGTCTGAAACGAGGGCCATCATTAGATATACTAGCAAAGATGGGAAGACAGCTCCTGAAGAGCCAAAGAGTAAGGAATGGCCTGATGCGATTGAGGTCATCTGTCGCGATCTGAACACCACTGCCCTTCGACCCGTTGAAGTAATATCGCCACCTCCAGCAGATGAAGTCATCGTTCTTCGGGCAAACTTTGAGATAGGAGACTGGCGCTTGGCAAGGGGATTCTTTAATGAATCGACTTGGCATGCTAACGCAACGCATCCATCTTTACATCGATTCCTCGAAAGTGGACTACAGAGCACGTCTGCCAAAAACCCCATCGCCATCAACGAACAGGTCTTCGAACGCCAAAGGGAATTTGTGCTAGAAACAACCGGCATTCGAACAATAGACATCTCCATCAACAACTTTGACGACGGCGCTCACCCCTTCCATCTCCACGGTCATAAATTCTTCGTCCTCCTCCAAGGTCGCGATGGATATCCCCCCAGCGCAGCAGATCTTCCCAAATATCTAGGATCACGCGGCCTTTTGGAAAACCCACTGAGGAGAGATACACTTACTGTCGAGGGGTATGCTTGGGCTGTTATTCGTGTTGTGCTGGATAATCCGGGTTTATGGGCGTTTCATTGTCATAATACGTGGCATGCTGAGTCTGGAATGCTAATGCAGATGTTGGTGAGGCCAGAAGTTATGAGGGGTTGGAAGGTTGGCGATGAGGAGAGGGGGCTGTGTGGTAAGGAGGGTGTTATGAAGGGGATGAGGCCGGATGATAGTATTTGGTTTGGACAATTTAGGTGAGAGGATGAGGGTTTAGATTTTGGGGATATGGCGTTTTTGGTCTTGGTATTTTTAATTGGATAAACCTTTTTTCAATAGTCGAGTAGCTTTCGCCAACGGAGCCTAACTGCTAATAACACTACACTCCGAGTAACAAGGTGACAAGATAAGACAATGTGAATATGGAAGGGTTCGGCTATCTCTCTTCTGCCCATATTTATCAGTTCGAAAGACTGGAAGTCAGTTTCTCTGAGATATAAGCTTCTTTTCTTCTTTTCGGCGTGATAGATACTGAATAATGAACTATTCAATGTTAACAGGCAATCATTTGGAGTTCTATCGCTACCTGCGGATAAGAGAGCTCTGAACGTGGCGTTTAAGAAGCTTCATTTCTGGGTCACCCGGTGATACCATGAATGCTATCCAATCATTGCCTTCTTCTAATGCATGTTCGTAGGATGGGAGCTACTTTCTTAAGATCATCAGGCTGAGGGATACTGAATGTGTTGTCTCGAATTGTACCTTAATAACTCATTTGCGGTGGAGTTTGTAGAGTGCGAAACAGACAAGTCCTACTCCACGGTAACAAACACATCTCAAATTATGAGAATCAAAAGAATTATCAACTTCGTTCGACCCCGCGATGGGCATCATGGCTTTGATCGAGAGAGAAGGTTGACAAGTGACGCGGTCTTCACGATCTTGCACTCCAAGCCCATCGCAGAAGCCAAGATTGCAACAATTGCGAACCTGCAATGAATATCGTCTGCAACGGCATCTCTTCAACTAACCTTTTGGAAATGTGTTATTAAAATTAATCCTTCAATGACGGATCCGTGGGCCTTGTCTCCGAAGACCCGACCATCGCTCCAATCTCAAAACAGCCTCGGAGGACCAACCTCCGATCCCCACACAATGCGACGATCCGACCCCAGAAACACGGTTCATGTCTCTTTACATTACCAGGTCGGTAAATACCACATAGGTGCACTTTTAAAATTGATCATGTGCCCGTGATGTTCATAACGCGGAGTCACGTCTTCCGTGGTCAGTTACGGATCGGTCGAGTGACGATTCCCGGATGGAGAAACCTTCCGGATACTTAAGATGATCCTTCGATGGACTGTCCAAGGCTTGGCGGATGAGAGCTCCGTAGAATGTTACGGATCGCGGGCCGGTAGTTGGCTTTTTTCGGGATGATTGACAGTTTGCTCATCTTAGTGACGCCAGTTATGGTTCGACGGATGTCGGGCAACTAATTCCGACGTCGTCGAAAGATATACTCCCGATCTGGCTAAGATCCCATTTCCTACCCCTAGTAGATCACTTATAAAAGATTCACGAATCCCTCAACTCATCAAACTCCTCAGTTGACAAGTGCATCCAGATCAACCAGCATCATGAAGTCCCTCTTCGCTCTCAGCCTCTTCACCGGCCTTTCAGTCGCCCAAAACGCCGCCTGGGCCCAATGCGGTGGAAACAACTGGACTGGCTCAAAGACCTGCGTCTCCGGCTACAAGTGCACCGTCGTCAATGAGTGGTACAGCCAGTGTATCCCCGGCACTGCTGAGGAGCCTACTACTACCCTCAAGACCACTACCGGTGGTGGCAGCACGCCTACTGGTACACCTGGAAATGGAAAGTTTCTCTGGGTTGGTACTAACGAGGCGGGTGCTGAGTTTGGTGAGGGCAGTTTGCCTGGAACTTGGGGAAAGCACTTCACCTTCCCTGATCCCGCTGCCGTTGATGTAAGTCAAACACTGTAATGGCGAGAACAAAGCTGACGTGGTGTAGACCCTCATCTCTCAGGGCTACAACACCTTTCGCGTTCAACTCCGCATGGAACGTACAAACCCCAGCTCCATGACCGGACCCTTTGATACCGCCTACATGCAGAACCTCACCTCGATCGTGGAGCACATCACCGGCAAGGGCGCCAACGTGATTCTCGACCCTCACAACTACGGCCGCTACTTTGACAAGATCATCACTTCGACCTCTGACTTCCAGACCTGGTGGAAGAACTTTGCCACCCAGTTCAAGAGCAACAGCAAGATCATCTTTGACACTAACAATGAGTACAACACCATGGATCAGACTCTTGTTCTGAACTTGAACCAGGCTGCTATCAATGGTATTCGTGATGCTGGCGCTACTCAGACTATCTTTGTTGAGGGTAACCAATGGTCTGGTGCTTGGTCCTGGCCCGATGTCAACGACAACATGAAGGTATGCATTCCCCTCTTTCCCCAAAGACTCTCGTTGCTAATGTTGCCAGGCTCTTACCGACCCTCTTGACAAGATCGTCTACGAAATGCATCAGTACCTCGACTCTGACAGCTCCGGCACTTCACCCAACTGTGTCTCCAACACCATTGGAGTCGAGCGCCTCAAGGCTGCTACCGAGTGGTTGAGGAAGAACAAGAAGATCGGCATGATCGGTGAATTCGCCGGCGGTCCTAACGATACCTGCAAGACTGCTGTCAAGAACATGCTGGACTATCTCAAGGAGAACTCTGATGTTTGGAAGGGTGTTACCTGGTGGGCTGCTGGTCCTTGGTGGGGTGACTACATGTACAGCTTTGAGCCTCCCAGTGGTACTGCTTACACGTACTACAACTCTCTTCTCAAGACTTATATCTAAGAAAAGATGTTAAAATGATGGAGAGCGAGATTGGGAGGCAACAATGGTTTGTGTTTGTCAGCTAGCTTAGGCAGATAACAAGAGCTTTCGGATATCGAAACGGCACCAATACGGATTCCCATTTATGGATGTTCCTGGTAGCTTTTATGAAATTGATGATACATCAAATCTTTAATTTCTCTGATGCTTAACGTACAACAACGCTCTTGTGCAGTTCACTCCTGCCTCTGCGTCTGGTAAACCTGACTGAAATACTATACGCCATATGTGACCCTAATCTCGCAGAAGCAACAAAGCTTTCTGGTGGAAAGGAAGCATTGAAAGCAATGACTGGTCATCCAACAGGCTTGTTTGACTGCCAGGAAGTTATTTATACAAAATATCCAATGAAATAATGTCACGCTGATCGATCTGCTTAGATGGAATTTCAGGTTCTAGTAACATTTAGTAAGCCTCAATCTTATGAAATCACGTCCTTTATCTTAATGCTTCCTGCTAAATAAAGTATACTCTTAAAGTAATTTTCGAGATAACAGAACGTCTAGTAGTCTTTATTAGACACTTTATATAGGCTCTCAGGGCATCCAAAGCGGCATCAGATTCTAGCATCTATTAGAAAACTTGCGTAACTCTTTGAAATTAGAGATATCTACAATGCTTTTATCAGTTTCAATGACTCGACCCATTCGACACCAATACTAAATATATAAGCACTGTTATTAAGAAATGTTATTTCCAAGGGCGATGCTTTTGGCTTGAAATGCTTACCACCAGCATAATGATATTGCGAATCCTGACACACTGTTGCTATCAGCTTTCAAATACTGCAATGGCCTGATGTCTCATGACGAGCATGTCGAAATCTAAACGACTGTTGAATAAATCCAGGCAACAAAAACATCCGCTCAGCTTTGTGGACCCAGCGGCGGGCGCGTGTAGGGTAGCAAACTTAGATGCCGATTGAGTTCCGTGCTCCCAGCAGTCAAGGTCATACCTTTAATGGTTTCGTGGTCTAACGGTTATGACTGCGGATTCTGATTCCGCCAGCGAGGGTTCGACTCCCTCCGAGACCTTTCTTTTGCACTTTCCACACATCATCATCCCAAGATCAATTTTATTTTTATTTCTTGCATTTAATTTTTCTCTGAGGGCTTTTAGTCCTCGTAGCCAGTGATTACTTATGTATTATACAGTCTTGGTATCATGCGCCTCGCTGGAATACATGGTTACTATATGTACAGGTAAACGTAACTCCAATCATCCCCTATGCGAGCTCATGTCTTTGGTGCTGGCCAGTCGACAGCTCAATAGGTCTCTGCTCATGCATCATCTCGGCTGCCGGCGTCGCATTGTTCTTCTCAGCTGAGTAAACAGAGCTGTACGCGGGGTCAGGCGACACAGCCATGGGAGAACTTCCAAGCTTTCCGGGAGAGTCTGGCGAGCCAGTGCCGGCGACCTGATACTTGCGCTTGTTGCGGCGCCAGAAGAAGAATGCTGCGAGGGCGAGTGCGACCACGCCTAGGGTCACACCGACGGATATGCCAGCGACTGCGCCGGTTGAGAGATCGCTGCTGCCATTGCCACTATCATTGCTGTCACTGCTCGTGTCGCTGTTTGAGTCTGCAGTTGCGGTGGCGGCTGTTGAGTCGGAGCCTGTTGTGCCAGCTGTAGCGGTGCTTTCACCTGTTGACTCAGGCGGCTATGTCTTCAATCAGTGACGGTCGCGTACGAGTACAGTTTGTTGACTTACCGCTGTGTATACCGTAGAGTACATCTCATTGTTCACCAGTCCGACACTACTCATCAACCAATGCTGCCGCGGTTGCGCCCCCTCAAGATCAGAGCTCAAGATAACAGGCCCATTAGGTATGCAGTCCAAGTTCCATTTCGTCCCGTTCTCAACGTTCGTCAGCCGGTATGTATCAGAGTCCCATCGTGAAATATCCCATTGCTGCATTTCGCTGTCTTCAATGGGCATCAGGCACGGCCTTGTGCGGAGTTTCGCGTCGATGACCTGCGGTCGGTAGCATACGGATAGTTGTTTCTTAACGGTCGTGTCTGAGCAGCGGAGTTGGTATCGGCCGGGCTTATCTCCTATCTTTTGCTACACGACGTTATTATCTTAACTCGATACGCGAGATTGATCAACATACAAACTGCCAGTACGAATTCCCGTTAGGAGTGCCGACTCTCAAGTCACCTCCTGGCGCGGTAGGTTGAAGCATAGACTTGAAGTCCCCATCGTTATCATCGACAGCCAACTCGGAGAGCTGATACCAGACGTTGGAGTCAAGATCAGTCGCAGGTTCGAGGGTAGGCATCGTAGCGAGTGGAGTCAAAAATATAAGTAAATAAATACACGAGCAAGAAAATTCAAGCTAGAATTAAAGTTGAGAGGAGAAAGAAAGTGAGGATGAGAGGGAACTCGGTCGATGGGTAGGGCTGAGCTGGTAGACTTGCCAATGAGGATGGCATCTTGGCGGCTTACTGTGGGTTTAATCTCGTTAGGGATGGGAGTAGACTAATGATTGGGTAAGGTTTGAAACGGTTGTTGACAGTTCTGTTGATCAATGGAGTTTTTGATGTGCCCAGTGGGCTGTGATGTTTGCATGTCATCCGTCTGCGTCGGACTCGGATTACATCACGTTCAGGTATATTCTTAAAGTGTCTATATAAGAATGCACTATCTACTGCTACCAAACAGTCGTTTTGACTGTTATTCTTCTTGAATGGCCCCCATCAACAGCCCCAAGGTAGGATCAGCGATCATCCACAATGACTGTATCAAAAACCGAGCGGACCAATCAGCGCGACGATCTTCAATGCATGTAAGACGCGATCACTTCCTTTGTTTCCCGACGCGTCTAATAATGGAACACAATAAATAATCACCTTCGATAAAACTTACGATTCTTCCTCCTTACGTGTCTGTCTGCCTTGCCGATCGCTCTAAGCTTAAATGCAAGCCGAGCCTTACTTTGTTTTTCCATGCCTCAGGCTTCAGCTCTCGCCTTGGCAAGTTTCAGCCACTGCCGCAAGATACGGGAATAAGACCGCCAATGTCTCGAACCGTGCCTCATCATGATCGTGGAAATTTTGGCGCTGTTAATTCCGCGCTGCCACCCAAGCTATCGGGTTGGCGAGTCGAGCCGAGGCTCGTGCGAGTGGTGGAGCCCGGATACAGTGGTCTCGATGCGTCTGAAGCCGCCGAAGTCCGAGATCGCTATCATGAAGATACGGGGAAGACTTGATAGAGCAATGATTTCGTGGTGTTTTGACTATAGATGTCGCGATGTTATGTGATATGTGACTGATGGAAATAGAATGTGTTTTCCTATCTGCGGATGTGGTGTGCTGCTTTGGGTGTTTGATCCGATGTCTACTTCGCTGTTGAGCATGAGTGTTCGATAGTTTCTGTTATCGTCAGGGTAGATGAACAGATACACCCCAGACGATAACCATACATTGAGAGAGAAGGGCGGTCATGTTATTCGCTTGTTCTTTGCCATATCTAGTAAGCCTATGGTGCTTTGGCTGTTGTTGAAGGTATGGTCAAGACGGCTGTTGGAGCTTAGAGCGAAAAATACCCTAGAGTTGAGGGACAGAAGTCTCTTTACACACCACATCGCTCAAATTAGCATTATGCAATGAGTTTCGTCATATCGAGATACATGCACGGGTTTGATGTTTGTAAAACTGCCCCGTCAATTGGTGGTTACTCGTCATATTCTTGGGCTGATGCCGCTGCACAAAACACGGATGCCCCCAGCTTCGGTCATGCCCCACTATCGTCAATCTTCAATGAGCTTATTCCCAGATCCTCTTATCATCAAGCCTCGGCATCATTTTTCATGTTCGAGAACATCATCAAGTTGACTCGCTAGAATACGCTCTCCGCATCCCAAAGAGGTGGCGTGCTCCTCGACCCTGCTGGCGTATCGCAACCCCAGCAACTTCACCGCCTCTGCCTCACCTTACAGTTTCACCCTCATTCCGCAGCGTGCAAAATGATCAAAAATGTAACAAAAATCGCCTCAAACTTGAGCCACATGCGCTTCACAACCACCGAGCGCGACATCCTCCTCAAACTCCTCATCTTTTCCTCCCGCACAACAGCCTGGCTTCTCGGCCGAAACCACGCGCCCGTAGCTTCAAGCCAGCGGTGGCAGTTCTTGATGAAACAACTAGCACTAACGGCAAAGATTCTCCGGACCGGCAGATTCATCCAGCAGTTCAATTGCGCCACGGATTCACTAATGCGGAAGAAGCACCAGGACTGTTTTCTAGCATACGTCACCGTCATTCGACAGCTGCTGATAGCGGTATATTTGACGTTTGATAACGCGACTATCGCCAATAGCATCGGCTTTATCCCCTGGAAAGGTGCAAGACGGTTGGAGATCAGGGCGTTTCGGATATGGTTTGCCGTTGGCATCTGCTGGGTCGTCGCGCAGATATACTCCCTGTGCCAATTGAACCTCCCCAATCAAGGCCCAGAAAAGCAATTGATCTTGTGAGTATTTATTTAATCTTCACGTGTAAATTGAGATTTCTGTGCCGCATCTGACATAAGACCAGTAAGAAGCACGCCAGCAAGGTCCAATTATCTGCTGGTGTCTGCGACGTTACTGTGTCTTCAGCAGCTGCGGGCTTGATCAAATGGGACGAAGGAGTCGTGTGCGCGTGCGGCGTGCTAAGCAGTTTAATTGCCATCCACAACCACGTGGTTTTGGGTAGATTAAATTAATCAACCAAGTCAGTATCCGTGTTTGGGTATGTAAAAGACCAACGTAAATAGATTTCTTGGCTTCTGGGCGGCGTCATTCCAGAAAAGGGATCTAGGCGACATTTCTGTTCTTGGCCTTGGACCGTGTGGTGATGGCGCCAAAGTTAATTGCCGACCTCGGAGCGCTATTCAATAGTGCAGGTTGGACAGGTTAGTGCTTGATGGGCTCAGATGAATGGGTTATGGAGTGGAGAGAAAAGATCTTAGGTGAAGAGTGATAAGGCTGATTTGCGAAATGTTACTGGGTGACAAACCTATCACGTACAGAGAATGACTGACTGGCTCAGAGACCCCGTCTTCTTTTTATCCGCCCGTTTTATTTCATCACGGCCTGTCACGGAGCATTCAAATCGCGGTCCCTCACTCGTCAGGGTCTAGACTCTCACCAACCCCTGACCCTATCTCTCCTACTCCCCCCCCCCCCCCCCCTCCTCTGCCACGCGGTGGCATGAATCACCTTCCTTATCTGGCCTCTCATGGAGCTTGAAGCGATAAAAACGCCTCTCGAATGCTGGACTTGAGTGCCACCAATCCCGGCATGTCAAAGTCTTGGCCTGGAGGCACGCCACTTGCGCTCGTCGAATGTCCAATTCTCTCAAAGCAGATTAGTTGTTCAGGGGGCTGGCCACCACAGTTTCATCGGGTCACTGCCCAGAAAGAGGATCCCGTCTCCTCAATGCACCCGAAGTGACCGAAGTTCCCCTTTCGCCTCCCGTGCCTTTTCATTCCTTCGCCCGTGCTTTTTTTCCTGCATCTGCATCGACTTTTTTTTTTTATCTAGTGGCCTTCCCCGTCAAATCGTGTCGATCACTTGCTTTTTACCTCCCTCGTTTTTTCTTTTACCCGCACGTACAGTACTTTTGCGATGACATGCGGCTCACGGACCAGACCATAATCCATTCCCACGTTTTGTCTTTTTACATAATTATAACCTGCATCTGATCTGATCTGATCTGGCTTGACTCCACCACATCAATTAAGGCTTGGCGCCTTTTTTTTCAATCCACGATCTCTCTCTCTCGTTTTCATAACATAATAACCCCTATCAAAATGTCACATGACAAACCCAACAAGACCACCGACATCAAAGTCGAAGTGGCGCTCACCCGCGATGTCGAGATCATCGAGATGAGAAACATGAGCAATGCCTCGCACAAAGATGACAGCACAACGACGTGGGCTATCTCAGCGCCCAAGCAGGAAGACGACAAGGAGCAGAACGACTGGCTCGATGGATTCAGAAGAGCGGACAGGCGAAAGTTGAAGAAGGGCTGGGATAAGGGCGGGTATCATTCTGAGCCGAACCCTAATGTGCCGGGGGATCGATATTTTGATATTCGTGCGGCTAATGCAAAGACTGCTACGTCGGCGCTGGCGAGGGAATTGAAGGGTAGACATTTGCAGATGATTGCGTTTGGTGGTGCTATTGGTACGTGAGAGTTAGTGGTCATCATGAGAGTGTGCTAACATGTGATAGGTACCGGTTTGTTCATCACTTCTGGCAGTGCTCTTCACCAAGGTGGTCCAGGAAGTGTTCTCCTCTCATACATCGTCATCGGCGCACTGCAATACTGCACCATGCAATCGCTCGCCGAGCTCTGTGTCATCTTCCCCATCGCCGGTTCATTCTCTGCCTTCTCGACTCGCTTTCTAGATCCTTCCTGGGGTTTCTCTATGGGATGGAAGTAAGTCTCGCTCACTCATTCATGAGATGAGAGCATTGCTAACGTGCGTAGTTACTGTCTTCAATGGCTCTTCACTCTTCCTCTTGAGATCATTGCTGGCGCGTTCACAATCACTTACTGGAACGAAGATATCTCTAAATCCGTTTTTGTTGCTATTTTCTTAGCTGCCATTTTCATCATCAACTTGTTTGGTGTGAAAGCGTACGGTGAAGCTGAATTCGTCTTCTCCATCATCAAGGTCACTGCGATCGTAGCTTTCATGTAAGCCATCCTCACTACTCACTCAGAATCTAAAAAGCCCAGCGACTAACAAATCCAGCCTCCTTGGAATTGTCATCAACATAGGAGGCGAACCTACCTCAGGCTACATCGGAGGCCGCTACTGGATCGACCCCGGCTTATTCAACAACGGCTTCAAGGGCTTCTGTTCCGTCCTCGTGACATCATGCTTCTCCTTCACCGGCACCGAACTCATCGGCCTCGCAGCAGCTGAAACAGCCAATCCTCGCAAATCCCTCCCCAGCGCCATCAAGCAGGTCTTTTGGCGCATCACCCTCTTCTACATTGTAGCCCTGATGCTCGTCAGCCTTCTTGTTCCTCACGACGACCCGAGGATCTTGGACGCTAGCTCTTCTAACTCTGCTGCCTCACCTTTTGTTATCGCTATCGAAACTGCTGGAACCACTGTGCTGCCCAGTGTTATGAACGCTGTTATTCTCATCGCTGTTATCAGCGTTGGAAATTCGTCGGTTTTTGGTTCTTCGCGAACTCTCGCTGCCCTTGCTGACCAGTCTATGGCACCGGCTATTTTCTCCTATGTTGACAAGCAGGGTCGACCTTTGGCTGCTATCATCTTTTCCTGCTGTATTGGCCTTTTGGCTTTCATCGCTGATCTGAAGGCTCACGATGTTGTATTCAACTGGTTGTTGTCCATCAGCTCTCTTGCGACCCTCTTCACATGGGGCAGCATCTGTCTTACTCACATCCGCTTCCGCAACGCATGGGCACATCACGCACATACCCTCGAGCAACTACCATTCCGCTCACGACCCGGCACATACGGCTCCTGGTTCGCTCTAGCTGGATATGTTCTTGTCCTGTTGAGTCAGGTCTGGATAGCCGTCGATCCTGTTGACCACAAGAATAACGAGACCACAAACGACATTGTGCAGAACATTTTCCTTAACCTCATGGCTGTGCCCATTGTTCTGATCATGTACCTTGGACACAAACTTTGGTACAGAACAAACTTTGTGGCTTTGGATGATATTGATATCCAGACTGGACGACGTTATTATCGTGTTCATCTGATGAGTGATCAGGAGAGGGAGGCGCGTGTTACCTGGCCTTTGTGGAAGAGGGCTTACCGGTATTTCTGTTAATGAAGCGTTGTCTTTTTTGTATTCTACTGGCTTGGATATGAGCTACCAGATCAGCTTTTTTGAGAAGGCATAATTAAGAATTTCATGACAATGACCAACCCTGATTCTGTCCACCTACTCGCCTTGTGTCTCTGATGTTGTAGACGTAGTCATTGCAGTCCATTGCCTAACGAATCACGATCTTTTGAAGCAGGTTGATTTACAATGCGACCCATACTCACGAAACATCGACTAGATATATAATCGCCACTGCGGCTCAAATAACCTTGCCAACTGGCCAAGCCCATCAATCCGCAATGTCTGCCGAACATGAACTTAATCTCGGTCCGAGCAGAAGTTAATTACTTTTTCCAGCGCCTGTAAACTCATGTATGCAATTCTGCGGCGTTTGCAGCAATGAAACAGCTCTGTTTCATTCAAGGATACCTGCTCGAAGTGGGGATAGCACCGAGGTGTTGCAATGGTTACTCAATTATATTTGAGTTTATGGGGCATTGTTGTGTTTATCAGATCATGTAAATACACTTGACCGGGGCTCAAGTATCACCGTTACATTGCGGAGCCGAGATGTCGAAACCGCTTGAGTGTAAGCGAGTCGTCTGAACTTGTGAGGTAACTGATAATTGCGAGGTTGAGTCCACTTGGTGATCAATGTGAAAGAGGATGCATTATATTGCCAAGGAGTCAAAGAAGTGTTGTCTTGTACATTTGCAAGCGTTTCCTTTCGTGTTCGCCCTCAAGGTCTCTCACGCCAAGCCATACCCCAGTCGTCGAAGATAATCCCTTGGGACCACGGCTGCACGGCTCGTGTTCCCGAACTATTAACCTATTTACCCAGATATTAAGCTTTCAAGCATCAGTAGCCACAACTGAACTCTCCTATCTTACCGACCAGGACTTCGCTCCTCTCTTCCAGCACTTCTCCCGCAGTGTGAAAGCAAATCCTTTCCTAAAGGAATCTTGGCTGAAACGCTGTGCAGGCATCACCCAAGCTGCAGGAACAGAAACATGGATCATCACTGGCCGATTGGATGCTCCGCAGATCACATCACGGAGGATTCACCGGTGACCGGCTACAAATCCTAGAATGAAATACAGTTCTGTGCGGGCTCTTTAGTGTGTCCACTCAGTCAAAGGCTAGGTGAGGAAAGAAAACTCGGGACCTTGATCCTAAATGATGAAAAGATTTAGGTAAACTAGCCTCAATTTAGTATATCTTTACTCAGTTTGGGATACCTTTTACTGAGTTTATTTTAACGCCTTATATTCGGGTTCAGCGTTTTCTTGCTCCCTGAGGCAAGGGTCTGGTATTGCTTCGCTTGCGTGACGATGCCGGGCACCCCTGGCCTTTGTCTCGGGAAGTATCTGCAGCTGTGCCTCAGTGGCTGTAACTACCTACTGCAAGCCTCTTCTGTGCCATCGGAGCATTTACTGTTTGGAACGAGGCCATCACATGAAATCCCGCCTCGATCCATGGCTGGCTTGGCGTGATGAAGAGAAGCAGCAAGTGGTAGTGACACTGTCACAGGATGTGAAATGAAATGGAAGCATTCTGTAGGCCAGACAAGTTAGAGCTGCGCTGTAGAGTGCCAGACGTGCATGTGAAGGAAACTTGATGCTGTGACTTGTCTCAAGTGTTGACCCTGGTACTGAGGTGCATACAAATATCTACAGCTATTCCTTCACCACTTAATTATTGTTTGTTTTCTTAATTGATGATTCTAAGTTTTGTTTGCTGTGATATTCACGTATGTCAAGTCCAAAACCTCCCAGTGATGGGAGTCCCTTCTTCCCCATCTCCGAGCGAGCTGCCAACCTCGCTGTTGTGCATCTCGGGATAACATCGCCGCTTCTTGCTATTGCCTTGGCCATGTTTGCAGCGAGGATATGGCTGAGAGTTCGACCGGCATGGAGAGTGAGCTGGGAGGACTACAGTATGACGATCGGAGTGGTAAGTTAATAGTATGTATACTTTCGGGTGACTCATGACTGACGGCTATTTGATCAGTGCGCAGCTATCGTCGACTTCGGATTCCTCATACCGCAGATGTATACATCACCACGACTCATCACTGAAACTCAAGTGACCTGGTCACGAAAATATGCATTTCTTGCTATTCCCATCTGGGGTATTGCCATGATGTTCATCAAAATCAGCATCGCGATGATGATGCATCGAATACAGCCTACTGTTCTATGGTGGCGCATCTTTTGCTTCTTCATAATGGGTATCTTGATAGCGTACGGTGTTGCAAACACATTCTTCATCCTTCTCCAGTGCCGCCCTCTGGAAGCATCATGGGATACATCAGTATTAGAAACGGTACAAGGAGCGAGCTGTCTCCCCCAAACTGGCATTCACATCATGTCCAACATTGGGTCCGGCATCAACATCGCAACAGACATTATGTTATCTTTGGCACCGACGCTCTTCCTCTGGAAGCTCAAGAGACCGCTGAAGGAGAAGATCCTTGTTGGCGCACTCATGGGTCTGGGCATGTTTGCAAGCGTCGCTTCCATCGTCAAAGCAACCCTTGTCAAAGAATTCGGCATGGCGAAGGATGCATGGGCGCTCACAAACTCCATCGCCACCTGGACAGCCCTCGAGCAAATCCTCATCATGATCGCATCCTCCGCCCCCTTCCTAAAACCCCTCGTTCAAAGTGCCCTGCACAGGATGGGCTGGACGCTATCAGGAACATCAGCCGGTCGCTCAGGCTACGGAAACCGGTATCACGACGTTGGACAGAGCGCAAGGCAGTCACGAATGGTGAACAAGTCGGCGGCGAACTCGAGAAGGGATATGTATGGTGGAGACGAGGATCCTTTTGCTGCAGGGGACAGCAACGATGCCATTCCTTTGGAGGGAAAGGTTTATGAAGTGGGTAAGCCAAGGGATGAACGAGATATCACGACAATGCGGATGACGCAGGGATCTTTGACGACAGGATCGTGGACGGAGAGGGGAAGTGAGGACAGGGAGCTTACGCCAAGTCATGCAGTGTAATTTGACTAATAATAACCCTTTCAATTTACCCAGAACCAACATGCATATGTACCTCGAGGCACTTTTGACCCGTAGATGATCATTGGCCGTTACAGCATAGTGGAGCAGCAAAAAGAAGAATCTGACTATCAGGGAATAACTCAAGCGAAGGTAGCCTGTAGATTCTCCGGCGCGGGTCGTGGAAATCCGCCGGCCTTGGGACCAAGTTTATCTCGGGGTGATCCCTGACATTCCGAGGCCCCGGATCCATCGCTCAACAGGGAATCCCACGGAGTCTTTTGCCCGGGCGTTCAACCAACGTGCATGTAGCAGTATCTGCAGTGTCACGCTGCAGGTACTCTTCGGTAACGAGGTCCCGTTTCGTAAACCCTGTAGAATGAGGCAAAAAAGTCAAAACATACAAAGGGGAGGTTCCTGTTCCTTTTTCTTGTCGATCACTCGTCTCAAACACTTCTGAGTGATCAGGTGCATCTTCTGGTACTCTCCCTGCATTTCTGTGTTTACACCATGGTTGCTATTACGTCTTTGTGGACTGCTATCCTCCTTGTAGGCGTGGCTGTTTCTGAGGCCAAGAGCTGCAAGAAGCCTTTTGTCAGAAGGGAATGGTATGTAACTCATGCTGTCTCATTGATTATTTTCTAATTGATGTCAGGCGCTCTCTTAGTACCAAGGAGAGAGATCAGTACATCAAAGCTCAGAAGTGCCTGATGAAGAAACCTCCTCAGTCTTCTACCGTCGATATCCCCGGTGCTCGAAGCCGATGGGATGACTTCTTGGGTACGCACATCATCAACGCCGATGACGTGCATTTCACAGTATGTACCCCATGTCGTTCGATTCCCGTTTCACTCTCTAACCCAAACAGGGCGTGTTCTACCCCTACCACCGTCTTCTCATGTACTCCTACGAACAAGAGCTTCAGACTTGTGGCTGGAAAGGTGGCGTTCCCTACTGGGACTGGACCCTCGACGCTGCAGGCCCCGACAACGACACCTCTGTGTTCGTCAACTCGCCTATTTTTGACAACAAGCATGGTTTCGGTGGTAACGGAGCTTGGATCCCTGGAAACTTCTCTAACCCCGAGCCTGGTCTGCCTGTGAATCCTCCCTGGGACGTTCCTGATCGCTCTGGAGGTGATTGTATCAAGAAGGGTCCGTTTGCAGGGCTCAAGTCCAACTTGGGCCCTGGAAACGGTACGGATTATAACCCTAACTGTATTCGACGAGATTTTGCGCCGTTCAGCTTTAGGGATATGAGTGGTCCTGCTGCTGTTGAGGATGGGATGCAGCAGGGTGATTTTGGACACTTTGATCGTCTAACGCAGAGCACTACTCACTCTGGTGGACATTGGGGTGTTGGTGGGTTGTACGGTACCATGACTGATAAGTGGCAGAGTCGTAAGTTCCGTCTCACTCTTCCAATCTTGATGTACTGACTCTGATAGCTGCTGATCCTTTATTCTGGGTCCATCATGCCAACGTTGATCGCTTCTGGTGGTCATGGCAAATTCGCGATCTCAAGAAACGTGAGAAAGACATCTCTGGTCCTCTTGTCAACTTTGACTACAACAATGAGGCTGCTGGCAACGTTACCCTCAACCATGGCATCTTCATTGGTGAGACCGTCAAGCTCAAGGCCAAGGTCAAAGATGTCATGCATATCAAGAAGGGTATCCTTTGCTACGAGTATGAGGACACTTATTAGATAATTCCACGAGGTATGAGACCCGTGCTGACCTAGACATTCTTGACACTAGCTGTCCGGCAATTTAATATCCATTGACACTAGCTGCCCGTTCAATTGCCTGTGACCACTCCCGCATCCAGGATAGCTCCGAATTATTTCGGAGCTTACAACAAACGTTATGCAATCCCCTCTTTTGGTGAGCCTTTTCGGGCACCTTAGGTAATTATGCCCGCTGACGTGCGTGCTGCACAGTTTGGAATGACCAGTGAATGCGCCTGATTTGATCACGTAATTGCTTGATTCCAAAAGCTGACTGCAGCCGAGATTCTGCCGCGAGAAGGGCGCTATGATCTATGTTTCAGTATAAATGTTTGGGAGTCGTCGTGTCTTCATCACCATCAAATACAGCAGCAATTGATTGACTTTGAATCAGAACTTACTCACGACCGACCCCCTTAGCCACAATGTCCTCAGACTCAGTCGTTTACCACTACCTCGCCATTGGCAAGCTTGGCCGCGGAGAAGTTGTCAAGTGAGTATTATGTCGCATCCAATTTGGGCCGTCAGATGTTCTTGGACTAACCGGCTGACAGGCTGTTCTTGAAGGATGCCGGTATTGGCTTTGAGGAGAAGCGTTATAAATACCCTGATACCTGGCCAGAGACCCGCGAGAAGCTAAAGCAGCAGGGAATCACCCGCACTGGAAGCCTTCCTTCTCTTGAGTACAAGGGCCTTATTCTCACTCAGGTTCGTGAACCCATAGTTGGCATGCGAAACAAGACTAATACCTTTGATAGCACATCCCAACTCTTCGTTTCCTCTCTCGTGACCTGGGCAAGTATGACGGCCAGACGAACGAAGACAAGTACTTGGTAGACGCCGTCTCCGACATCTACGTCGACTGGAGAGTATGAGCTCAATTCCACCATCCATCGTGCAATCTCTAACTGACTTACAGTCCCAATGGGTTGCCAACCTCAAAGGAGCAACCGACGAGTACAAGAACGAATATCTCCCCAAGTACTACGATCTCATTGCCAAGTACTACTCTGACCGCGAGGGTCCTTACCTTCTCGGTGATGAAGTCAGCTACACCGACTTTGCGATCTATCAGTCCATTGACAATGACACACGAACCAAGACCATCCCTGTAGGTTGCCTCGTCCTAAAAGAAATTTGGTCGTAGTTGACTAGGACTAACCGCCCACTAGTCTAAAATTCCCGATGTCCTTCTCAAGTTCAAGGAAGTTTTTGAAGCTAGACCCAACATTGCTGAGTACATCAAGTCCGAGTAAGACAAGGTATGCTGGGGAGCAAGAAGAATCAGGACTTTTACTCTAGGTGATAAAAATATTCAGAAAACTCGAGCCTAAGCTTGGGGGGCCCTTAGCTGAGTTTATTTTAGCTGCCTCTTCTCAAGTGTCAGGTTTTCTTGCTACCTGAGGTCCAGTTCCTCTGACCCAATGCGTATTTTTGGGGACAATTAAACGAAGTTGACTGATAGAAATATAACTCAATTGGTGTCAAAGTTCTCGTTCATCACCTGTGACGATGGTAGCAACATGGTCCCAGCTCATTTCAGCCCTGGAATCAGCCTTTTGGAGCTACCGCTTTATCTACTGCACTAACGCTGACTGCGCCACTCAACCCGAACTCATCTGCCTGCTGACATTCAGCCCTGCAGTAAGACCTCAAGTATTTCATGCAACAAATTCCCGCATCGTGAACAAGCAAAAAGTGAAGACCCCTTCTCTCGCATCAACAAGTACAGGACGAGATGAGCGACAAATCCCCCAAGCTTTGCTCAGCCTGCGCTGCCATCAATTTCGACAAGCTGTTCTTTCCAGACCCGGCCCCGTTCAGTCCAGCCCACAGACAGTCTCCAGATCCTTGTCTGGGTACACTACAGGAAATCTTGGATCGCTCAGAAGAATGCGACGTCTGCAACTTCATCGTCGATGCTCACCGACAACGATACATACGAGCGCCCTACGGCTTCTCGGAGAATCATCCGGATTTCAGAAGCAAAATCATAGGCGAAGAACCTGTAATCCACGAGGAAGTCAAGACACACGGACTTCGACTCACAGTTAACGATGAGCCGATCAAATGTTATCTTGAATCCCGAAACTTCTCCTCAGATAAATCATGGTATACAGAGGGCGGCCCTGCTCATGGAACTGGGGCAGTGAGGCGCGTGCTGATCAAGCTAGAGCCATGTCCCTGGTTGGCTATACTTGCCAACTCAATTACTTTACAAGCTGTTTGGCCGTCAAAAGAAAGCCAAAATGAAAGTAATTACTTTCCACTCGATGGTACAGGTCGAATGATCGGGCCTCTGCTAGACCTCTCACTCCCCAAGCGCTGGATCAAACAATGCGAAGACCAGCATGCACAGCAGTGTCAAAAGCCCAAGTGGCTAAGCGATAGCGATGCCGAATGGCCTGAGAGATGTCGAGCAATCGACGTAGTGGAACATAGGATCGTTGATCTACTTCCAAACATGCGCTACGTTGCTCTAAGCTATGTTTGGGGATCTAGCGAAGAGGCGAGACAATCGCGCTTCGAGAGACGGTTGACTCGAGAGAACCTGTCGCGACTTCAACAACCCAACAGCCTCGGGGAGATCTCTATGCCTCAAACTATCAAAGACGCTATGTATGTTACAGAACAGGTCGGCGAGAGGTATCTCTGGGTTGACGCCTTTTGTATCGTACAAGATGACCCTACAGATCTTGGACATCAGACAGCAAGGATGGATTTGATATACTCCAGGGCTCTCTTTACTGTATTGGCTGCTTGTGGCAAAGATTCAAATTCAGGACTTGCAGGACTCCCTAGTAATCCACGAGACGTCTATCAACGCCAAGTCAAAGTTTCATCGAGCGGGCTACACGTCACGCCGCTCGTTACTCTGACCGAAGAGGATACGCTACAGTACTCGTCGTGGAATACAAGAGGCTGGACGTTCCAAGAGCGTCTTTTGTCTAGACGCTCGCTTATCTTCACCAACAAGCAAGTTTACTGGTGTTGTGATGCCACGACATGGGAGGAAGAGTCACTTCTTGACATCCCCGGGTCAACAGCCTATGCTAGATCCCATTCATTCGGATGTTACGACGAATGGGACGATAACCAAGCCAAATTCTCCACGGAAAGTTTCGACCAGTATATTACACAATTTTCGACGCGAAGGTTCACTTACCCTTCTGATGTCCTCCCCGCCTTTCTTGGCATCATTCGTCGCTTTGAGCATCTGAACAATGAGAAGACACACTGGGGTTTGAACGCTAGCACATTTGATCAAGCTTTGGTATGGAAGTATGGACAGGATCGACGAGATGAGATGTATACTTATGCTCTCGGCGGATCGACGCGCAGCGTACCGTATCCTAGTTGGTCCTGGCTTGGGTGGACAGGGTTCATTGGTAGCTACAGTCTCAGCGTCGGGAAGCATCACGTCGGAGAGGTGAGGTCGCTTCTGGCGTTTTACTCTTTGATGAGTGATGGCAGTGTATCTTTGATCAAGGGCACTTCACTAAGGAGAGTTAACGATTACGGAAAGGAAGGCGATGCCGTGTCTACAACTGCTCAGAAGTCTAGCTACGATTGGATCGAGGATACAAAAGTGGCCGGTCCGATCAAAATGACTGATATCTCAGTAACCTCGCAATTGGAATCACTTGAGCTCGAAACGTCTCATCGAGATCTTACGCCTTACGACACAGGACGGATAGTATTCCGGACAAGCCACGCCAATGTTTCCATCCAGGTCACCAATCGAGACGGCATACACATGGAAACATCCGATGGGCTAGTCAAGCTTGACTTGAGGCTATCATCGCCATTCATGCAGGGATCTTACAGCCTCTTTGAAGAAGTTTTGAAGAAAGAGAGCGATCCGGCCAAGAGCAAGGTGGTGAACTTCTTGGGAAGACGATCCGTTTCAACAAGTCATGAAATTAGCCTCATTGTCATTTCGAGACAGTATGGGTATGATGAAGCTGATGATGAGGAGGTGAAGTTGAACGTCATGGCTGTTGAAGAAAAGGTACCTGGGTCGGGGGTCTGGAGTCGGATTGGTCTTGGTGTTATGAAAGAGGAGGATTGGGTAAAGTTAGATATTGATTGGAGAATGGTGGTTCTTGAATAAGCAGTTTGTCAAATATACCAGTATCTAGCTTGAATGTAGATTTATATCGTTCATGTCTGACCGGACCCACGGTCCGAAGTCCTGTTGAGCATCGTCGCGAATGTTCGAAACGGGCAATATCAGTGCAACCGTACTGCTTCAGTAATGACACGTTAAGGCTGGCCACATGTGCGATGGTGAATATGATGTGTGCGGTGCCGGGGCTTGATTTATTCAGTATTGGAAGCATAGGTCTCAATCTTACTGGCGTATTTTAGAAGTTCAGAACAAGACGTTATAAGTAGAAGTATAGTCTCCAGCAGACAACTGAGAATTGTATCAGTCCTACATTTACCATCATCCCTATCCCCCTCACACTAGAGAACGATCACTATAATCGAGTCAAGTGGACCAACCTTTCCATTATAGAGTCTCTTAAACACTACACCAATTTCATATCTTCACCCACAGCTAACCGCGGTCCACTTCCTTACGACACCTAGTTCTTTAATACAGTAACCACCTAGACCCCACCTTTATCCTAGCATGACAGTTTTTATTTTACTGGAAACATGGTCAGCGAGCCTGGGAGCCATAGGACGATTGATGGTCGAAACAGAGCCAGATGGCCCATCCGGCTTCCATGCAAGTGCGTCATGCGTGTCAATATACCCCAACCTCTCTGCGATGGCCCCTTCCCTTTCCCTAACGACCAATCCGAAAGACCCTCGTGCAGATAATAAATGGCAGTCAAATATCTCCTCACAGAGCTCCCTATGGAGTGTAGAGCTAGTATCTACAGGGGCTGAAAGGATTAACGGCCAATACCATGTGCCGTGATGGTAATGGTAGTCTGAGTTACTTAGTGTAACTACAAAGTAGACAGGCTTTGGATACGCCCAATTGCGATGCCAGGAGGGCCTCTGAAAGCCATTCTCGGGGAGATACCTAAAAGTTACTTGAATCATACGACTTTCGATGCGAAGGACTTGCGTATATGGAAGCTTTCCAGCGGCCTTATGAGCATCAATCTCCGTGATAACCGAGTCAGAGATCCTGTTGTACGTTCCATCTGTCCTTTGAAGCCAGATCTTTATGTCCGATGTATTGTAAGCGGCCCAGGTATCAAAACTGCGCAACGACCCAACCCATCCTGACCAAGACCAACTGGGGAAGCCTTCTCGCCGCTGTGACGTGGTCTCTGGAATCCAGCCAAGACCATCAGCAAAACAGGAGTCAAGATAACATGGGCCTCTTTTGTGCGTTTCGGACTGGCTGGTTGCAGTCAGACTTGGCGCCCAAGACGTTAATGCATTAGCATTCTTTGTTATAGGGATTCCCCAAAAGTGATGTATAGGTGTAGGCATTGATGAAAACGCCCTGAAAATGCCCCGTGCGACATTGAGCGCGTCAGTCTGGTAGGTCAATTGTCGTTGCGAGATGGCCATGAGATGTTTCTCTAGGCCTCCACTCAACGAGGAATTAAAGCCGCCATCGTATATACCAGTGAATCTCATATAGGCCTCGTAGCTGGGATCATGAAGATCAAAGGATACAGTCTCTTGTGTGCATATGTCGTTGCATTCAAAGTAAACCTCGGTTTCGGTGAAGGAGATGCGACGCCTGGAGAAGAGCCCTTCCTGGTATGTCCAAGCCCTGGTCCACCATCGAGATCTCTTGATCCTGGCCACTAGTAGGCTCTCCGGATCAGAGGATACCCACGCGCGCCCATGTAACTTTATCAGAGGCTGCGGGCCTCGCGGCGTAGAGCCAACTCCGGGCAGACCGAAATGAGCATCCTTACCACATGCCGCAATTAATGTAACGGTGGCAAGGTTGTAAACCATATCCATAATACCAACTTGTTCGTCTAGCTCGGCTTTATCCTTCTGATTGATGCAGTATTGGTCCACCCAGAGATATTGAAGGTCAAGTTTGATCGTCGCCTGAATAGCATCGCTAATGGTCTTGGGCACCTGATGTGGCAGAAAGCCATCCTTTGGGGCCATATTTGACTCATTGTCTTGTGGCTGTCCCCATACATAGCTAAGAGCGGCAAACTCGCATCCTTCAGGGGCTTTTATGATTGCACCAGTCTGGCACTCGATCACTTTCAAACATGAGAGTTCATGTGGATATCCTGGCAAAATCTGACAAGCTTCTGTGTGGTGGAACTTGCAGTAAGTCAACCAGTTCTTCAGTATTCGGAAGTCAATCCTGTCTGACTCTAGACGGAGAATGGTGAATTTCACCCCCTCGGTGTCTTGAGAGTTGTTTGGGAGAGGGGATATTGCAAACTGAAACGAATCGGAGTCAAAGGTGCTCAAACGAAGCACATGGCTTCTATCAAAGGCATTTGTTGCAAGGGACCACGAAGGTATGTTAAGATACGTGCTCGCTGGGTTCCTGACCAAAAGTTCGAACTTAACCTCACTTTGTTGGTTGGCAGGTGTGGCATTGTCGCTAAATAAAATAGTAGTAAAGAATCGGCAGAGTGGGCAAGGCGATAATCTTTTGCTTGTAAGTCGTAATTTGGTATACTCTTGCGCATTCCGTATAGCGTAAAGGTCAATAGAAGAGCATTGTGTACAGAGGTCGGCGGCTACGTCAGGAAGTGCTTCCCTAATGGTGGGAATAGAGACCTGCCATATAGGAGAACAACAAGTATCTCCAGATGCCATCTTCAGATGTAAAGCGGAGGTAGCTTTTTTTTTTCTTATAAAGAGAATGAAAAGTAAGAAGGAAAAGTCCTTTTATCAGGCTATTAGCCTTAGAGCACCTTAAATCCATAGATCAGCCAGTTATAGAACACCACGTTGACAACGGAGTAAGATGAAAAAACATGATATTACATAATCCTGTCCCCTACTTCACTAAATAAGTTATTTATACTTTTTTTATTAAGTTATTTAAATTCTTATTAATTTAATTTATCTTAAATAAATATAAATAAATAATAAGGAGAAGGAAAAAGAGAAATAATTATTATTTAAACGTATATAAGCTAGTAAAGAGTTCTTAAAGGATATTACTGATATAAAGATAGTATTTTAGGACTTAGATAGGCTATATATTTATATAGAATAGCTAACTATATTCTTAAAGTTATCTTAAGATAATATACAGGCAAGTCAATCCGACTATTCTAGAGCCAGAATCAGCTATTGAAAGGTCAGAATGTCCCTATAGCAATACGCCAGTTATAGCCAATCGGGGCCCCAGATAATGTGGAAAAAATAAGATGCTTTTTTTTCAGTAGACATCATACACTACTGCCTCTCTGAGGAAATTCAATATGCTTTTGACTGTGTTGGCTATATATGTCTCTAAGTTCTGTCTGTCGGAATAAGCTCCTAGCGACGAGTCTCAACTGCAAATCGTTGAGACAATTATAAGCCGTAAGTATCAATCAACGTCATATAATACGCCAAGAGGGAAAAAATAACCTTGATATCAAGTCTCAAAGCCACACAGCTGCTGCCTTAAACCTTGTAGTCCAATTGAACAAGTGGTTTCAATCTATAAGCATAAAAGCTCACTTCCCTCGACCTGAGTGGACCAAATGCCCTCTCTATTGTCACCTCACGCATTGTAATCTCTTATGCAATCCCAAAATTTAAGACAGGCCAAGAACCCCAAAAACCATCACAAGATAGACCACTGCGCGATCGACATCAACAACAGCTAATCCGGCTACAGCTGTAGTTGATCTTGATCGCGTAGCGGCGTATCTTGTGATAGGATATGGGGTTCTTGGTCTGTTTTGAACTGGCCTTTTGGGGTTAAGGAAGAAATTATAATGCGTGAGGTGTTCATGACCAACCGGACCCACGGAGGCCCGGGTCCGCAAGCCCGGTGAGCATCGCCACGAGTGTCCGGAACGGGCAACGCCAGTTCGACTCATCACGCCAACAACCCAGATAGGGCTTTATATATAAACTCACTTCCCACGCTTCATCATGTTTTCCATCTCGGCTGTCGTTTCAAACCCGTTCGAAATAATACTCAGTCCCAGAACACAACTTGCCGGACCAGTTAATCGACCATGGCAGACACAAGTGTTGTTGACAGCGATCAGCAGCAGTCACTCAGAATCGCACAGACTCCTTCATTCTGCAGACTATGTAGCATCGAACTACGAGGACTAGAAACATGGAAAGACCATGTCAAAAGCGACGGACAGTGAGTATCTCTCCCTCAATCAAAACGCAAACAAAATCTAATCGTCACTTGAAGTGTCCAGAAGCTACAAGAGAAAGTCCATGGCGTTACAGTGTCATCAACAACTTCTCCTTCGAAATTATCTCCGCCTCGAAGCCAAAGGAGAGATTAATTTTAGGATGATGACCTGGAGTCAGAAAGCGATGTTGAAGACGATTTGGAGGAAGACCAAGAACTTGTCGCGACGGAGTTCGTGCCCGGTCACTGCCTCTTCTGCACCAAAGACTCCTCAACTTTAGAAGACGATAGCATGAAACACATGTCCTCCGCACATTGCTTCAGAATTCCCTTCCAAGAATTCTTAGCCGTCGACCTCGAAACGCTGGTCTCCTATCTTCACTTCGTCATCAACACATACAGAGAATGTATCTGCTGCGGCACCCGTCGGAGTACAGTCGAGGGCATACAGCATCACATGTTAGCCAAAGGCCACTGTTGCTTCAACATCTCACCAGAGACAGAAGAATTCTACGAGATACCGCCATACGAAGATGCTCTAGGGGATAGAAAGCAAGATGCAGGTAATCCGGTCAGACTGCCTTCTGGGAGAGTCATCTCGCATCCCAAACACGAAGAACCTTGCGTTCCTCGTCGAGGGGCAGCAGATCAGAAACGCCTTGACCCCTCAGCGCCTGTAGAGCCAGGTATGGAGATTGCGCACCGACGAACGGTCAATGGAAGTAGAGAGGTTGTGCAGGCTAGTGAAGCCGTCCTTGCCGCACAGCTCTCGAGGCTCAAGGTTACCAGTGATAGAGCCGTGCAGAGGAAGGAGAAACGACGTAGGGGAAGATTAGAGCGGGCGAATAATTTCTTTGCGCTGAAGAGATTTAGGTTAGATGCTGCGGATAGTCGAATGGGTCGGCAATTTTAAAATATGGTCATCGAGGTCAGACACGCGATGCAAGCATCAGCCGTGAGGCTTTCCAGTTCAAAGTGAAAATCTTGAAAAGACACTTCGGGCAGCAAATCAACTACCTAAACGCTAATCAAAACATTTCATTATGAATGGACCGTACCAGAGACATCTCGTATCATTATGGTCGCAACAATGCCTTCCGACTTCCCTCTCTTCATTTCTCCGGTATACATATGCAAAAGTCTTTTTGCTCTTTTCCCCGCATAATTCTCATCGGGTAATGTGTATTATCAGGGCCTCATGTCCATCCTACTTCCCAGCACATCATTCTATAGCGCCACCTGGCAAGGCACTACGTGAGGCTGCTACGCTGCATATTGTAAGCCAAGACTCCTCACCTAAACATGCCGCCGATATTGGGCATCCTGCAAAGAAATGCCTCGAGGAACATTGGGTCTTGAATCCAGCTGAAAGATCTAACCGCTATATCCGCTAAACCTACTTTTGTTCAATCTTCGGCTCCAAATTGTGCTTTATTCCCGAAACAAAATGCCTGGGTGGCTTCCATAGAAGAGGTGCATCACAAGGCATAGTGCAAGGCGTCCCATCCTTGTCTCACCTTTTTCTGACGAAAAACCGAGGCTCAACTATAATAACTATTCTCTCGACACAATATCCAGGCAAGTCAATCCTACATTCTAGTACTAAAATTGGTTTCTTATTCTTATCTGTTATCAAAATGTCGCCTTCTTCAAGTCAGGATACAGTTTCCAATACAGGAGACGAACTCAGAATCGAGATCGGCGTGGATCCAGACTCAAGCGCCTATGCCCCGGACATGGACAGTCTGGAAACCAATGAATTTCCACGACTACGTGACTCCCCTGATGACTGTGACTTCTTGGCGCTAAGTCGCTTTACTCACGACGGAGACAGTAAGATTCATGCATAGGTGATCATTGTAGAAGCTATGACTAATGGGGAATAGAAGTTCGAGATGAAATATTCACTTTTGGCCAGCTTGAAGAGATAGAATATTTTCTGGACGATCCCGAGGGTGGCGATATATATCTTCTGTTCGGCTTCCAAGGGCAAGCTTTGGACAAAGACTTTACTGACTATTCCTAGTAGAGCGATTCCTGAGACTACTCTTCTCAACCACTGTGGTAGCGAGATGCGTGAAATCTACCAAAAATTGGGGTTTGCTCCATTAATCCCATATTGTCCGGCCAATGACGTCCTCAGAGGGTTAGGCCGACGGCTCTATGGTTCTCGTTCACAGTATGGTATGGGACTCCTGGGTGAGAAGATGATCAGATCTGACTTTTATTTTAAAAGATATCTGGTTCACGCTTCCCTTAATGAATCCGGTTCTTTCAGATGATGTTCCAGGCCAAGACCTTCATGTATTCCAATGCGACTCTACTAGAGGGTACATCCATTTACGTGATAGCCTGGGCATGTTCTACCTCAGCTTCGATATCGAAACCAGACAAACAAGGATTTTGTATTCGAATTCGATTCCCGCAAGCCAAAAACTGGAGGCTGTGTCGGCAAACGCAGAAGACCTGGGTGTACGGAATGAACCTTTTATGTTCCTCACATGCGCACTGAGTGCAATCCTTGAAGAACAAGGAAGTTTTGCATGCTCATTCTTCACTTACATCGAAGAAATGGTAAATGTATTCCCCTTTTCTACAGAATTCTTTCTCATTGTGACGTGGTAGGAGGACTATACCAATTCCCTGGAGTTTGAGATTGCGGAGGACGAAGAGAAGCAGGTCAAAGAGACCGCCATCAAGCTGAGAAAGTCATTACCGGACTTGGAGAGAATCCTGGAGTTGGTAGAATGTGCGATTCAAATCATCGAGGACACCATCAGTGAGCACAAAGACTGCAAAGAGCTGCTGTCCATTCCCGAAGAGCGTTTTCTCTATGTCGAGAAGAATCTTCAGACTCTGCGCTCCAAAGCGATTTCCTTCAAGACATATCAAGAAACACGTATCAGGAGGATCAATGTCTGCTTATCAACGGTAGGACCTCTATACCCTCAGGAGGTGTTCTTTGCCGGAATACCATGCTAACCACTCGCTCTAGCTCTCATCCCTTCTGAGCCTTAGGGCTGACAGCGCCATCAAAGCGAGCACAGAAGCAATGACGAGATTGACAGAAGCCAATCGAGAGGACAGCGGTAGAATGAATGAGATTTCCATAGCTACGAAGCTCGACAGCGAGGCTATGATCACCATTGCGAAACTCACCATGTTCTATCTACCGTCAACATTTGTAGCGGTAAGCGACCATACCCCGACGCTCGACGTCAAAAAACGCTAACAGTAGACAAGACACTTTTCAGCATGGGCATCTTCAATTTCGATTTTGACGATGGCAAGAATGGGCGTCTTGTCATGTCCAGCCAATGGTGGATGTACATCATTTTTGCGATCCCTCTCACTCTGGGGACGTTTTACTGGTTCAGAGCGGTTACAAGATCGCACAAGCAGGCAAGCCAGAAAGCAGAACGAGAAGCCAAGCAGCCTGAATGAGGGCGCGATTCCATGTGCTCTGAAGTACTCCGTAGTCTGAGGATTGATCTATGGGGTTGTTTTTACGTACGTCAAACTTTCTGTGCACCAGTCAATGCAAGCCATTCATTCAAGCCGGTGGGTAACTGAGTGGCTCCTCTTCACTTTAACGCCTAGCGTTGTCGTGGGGAGCAAGAAAAGCATGTGGCTCCAGGGCAAGATGACAAAAATACCTCGCCAGACAGTCACTCTAGTCATGCTTACTGTACCTACTTATTTTTGTTGACTAGAATACCAGGCCCAAGCTTTCTGACCTCCCCTGGTGCTATCGATCGTGAACTGAGGTTCCACCCATCAGGTCCCCGCCAGTGAAAAAAAAAAAAAAAAAAAAGTTTCAAGAAAAATTTGTCGCGACTGAACGAGCAATTGAGTGAAGTATTGTAGAAGAATAGAATGAAGATATTCCCAAATGGCTGGCATTCATTGAGTTGAGTGATGGTGACGACATTGATTGCCTTAGGCACCTCATTCCTCAAAACGGCACAGCTTGTGTAGCTATTGCCCAATGTAGAGAGCTCTGAGCTGCCTATGACGACACTAAAGCAACCACCACCAAATATTCCTTTGACCCCTCTATTTACCTTCTCCCAACAACAACCACTTCACTCAATCAATCCATCAAACCCTAATCAATCCATCAAAGACTCAATCAATCAATCAGTCCAACTCACCGCAATCATGTCCCGCATCCCAACCTCCACCTCGGTCCTCGAGTCCGCCGTCATCGAAGCCCCCTTCAGCGACGTCTGGCACCTGATCAAGCTCCAGGACTTCTCCAAGTTCTACTCGGCCCTCTCCTCCAGCGAGTGGGTGAAGGGCGCGTCCCCCGACACCGACATCGTCAAGTGGACCTTCAAGGACGGCACCGTCCTCGAGGTCAAGCAGGAGGAGCACTCGTCCATCGACCACTACATCACCTACAGCGTCATCTCGTCGCAGCCCGCCCTCAGCTACACCTCGGTCGTCAGCACCGTCCGCGCCTACCCCGTCACCTCGGGCAAGTACGAGGGCGCTACTTTCGTCACCTGGAGCGGAAACTTCTCGAGCGATGCTGATGCTGGTGTCATTGAGGATGCCAAGTTCAAGCGCCGTGAGGCTCTGGCTGACCTCGCTAAGGCTGTTGCCAAGAAGTAAATGATGGGAATATGGGAAGCAGGGATTAAAAAGAAACGAAGGGTATCATAAGAATATCTATGGATGGGCGGAGCAGGGTTATCACATGTCGATGTAACTATTAGCCCGTCGTCACAATCACATCAATTGTCAAGCTGTGCATCATATGGAATCACAAACCGAGACCTCAACTTGACCCTAAACTTAGGCCTAAGCAAGTTGATGATGATGATATTCCAAGTCTTTATAAAAATCTTCATTGTTGGTGTCAGTCTTGTAGATGCTTTGACTCTTCAACTGGTATCGGATAATGTTGGGCCGTTGATTGATCAAACTGCGTCGCATCAGATACAGGGTACTCAGTAGTGGTGCACCAGCGTTGTACGCAAGGTTGCGACAACCAACCACGGAAATCTGCATCGCACAACATAAATTCATCGCAAAACATGTGTCCCGATTCACGTTTCGCAACATCTCACCAGGACTGGACCCTGAACATTGCACACAAAAGATTTGCGCTGGATTTTCAGGGTCTGGGGACAGACCCATTCTTGGCGGAGAGCTTCAGGGTAGGACTGATCGGGTACCTGAAATTTTCAACACCATGAATCAGATCATCTTCAATTCTAGAACGATTCGAAACACAAATTCGCGTTAGCTCACGGAATCAACGGGATTCAGCTGCATATATCAACTCCGAGTCTCTCGATAAATGGCTCATTTTCAATTCAGCGACGTTGCGCAACAGGGACACTCCCCCAAGACCTTTTGCACATGGGATCTCAAACACGAGATAAGAATCTCACACGTCGCAGTGCAACCGGCTTCTTCGGATGCAATGTCGTCCACTCAAGCGATGCAGGGTCCTTTCTACAAGTGAGTCTCTTCCATAGCGTGATTGGACCAAAGAAAATAGAGAGGAATGAATCAAGTACCCCTTGAATGAAAATTTGAAGCTTGAAAGTTAATTGAACTCTAAATTCCAACGTCCGAGACCCCGATTCTCGACACTTTGTATTCACTGATGCCGATCAACAGTTTTCTGTGAAACCTTCGCGTATTTGGCGTATTCATCTTTGCTCGTATCTTATCTACGCGTATTAGTTCGTCCGCGCGTTCGTTCAGCCCGTCTCTCGTCAGCACAGAATTTTTCCAGTGGTGCCACACGAGTCGGTCAGATTTTAATCACTCCAACGGCGTTTCATTGACCTCCGTCTTCCGTTGGTGGGTTTCGGCACGGTAATCTCGTCGGGTCCGATCCTTCGACAGGTCCCACATTCAATTCCGTCAAGCGCATAAAAAGGGGATGGTCAAAACTCCACCACAATTTCACATTCTCCGCAAGGCGAGCATGGGTGCAAGCCTTGTTTGGAGGTGAGCACGTGAGCATATCACACCGTCTTGTGGGATATCGTGAAGTGGGGGCATGCGTGTACGTTGTTGATTGACATTATTCTAGATTAACATTAATTAAATGGTTCATTGCGATGGGTTGCTATGCGATATCGTTATGTGATGATTGAGTAAAACATGCTGTGTGTCATTTATTTCCCTCCCCGGTTGCCGGTTGTAGGGAACGGCTTCTCCAGCTTCACGCACCAGAGGAACAGATCCTCCAAGGGCAAAAGACCAAGCAACATGCGGTTCGACAGCCAAGCAACCAGAACAACTCCTGTAGCAGCAAGGGCATCAAGCCAGTAGTGATTCGCCGTAGCAACAATGATAGTCAACACAAACGCCGGGTACACGACGCTCAGCACCACGAAGAAGACCTGCCACGCCTTGCTCATGCGCTTCTCACGGGGGGCGAGGCGGCGGCGGAAGAGGCCAGAGTGGTACAGGAGGACAGTGCCGATGCAGAAGGAGTATCCAAAGTGAAGAGAGGGGAAGGCGGCGAGCTGGTTGAAGAACTTGTTGGTGGCGTAGATGGACTCGGCGTCTTCGCGGCGGACGGTGTCGAAGAAGCCGTATTCTTCGGGAAGGAGACGAGGCGGCATGCATGGGTATGTTGTGAAGACGACGAAGCTGAAGAGGTTTGTGAGCGTCATCATGCGACGAGCCTCTGCGAACTGCGCGTGCGTCGGTGCGGCGTAGTAATACCATGCGAGGAAGCTTAAGCTTGTTAGCAATGTTTTCGTCGTGAGGCGTAGTAGAAGTGACGACGAACCTGACGGTGACGGGGATGTGAATAAGGGAGTAAGCGCGGTTCAAGATGGTCAGCATCGTCTGGTGATCATTCCTGAAGAAGCTCTGGACATCGATCTCGCGCAGAGGAAACAACCAGCTAAACGGACCCTCATGCTCAAACCACAAGACCGCCTTTCCATGGTTCTCCGCAGTCTGCCAGACGCCATCCGTGGCGGCGATAAGCTCACTCGCCGACTTGACGCCGACGTAGAAGAGCAGATTGACAGCCCAGTAGAACATCTCGACGAGGAACGGGAACTTTTGTATGAAGCGCGAGTGATAGTACTTGGCGTACCGGCTCGAGTTGGGCGTGTGAACAACAGTACCGCAGCACGTTCGTTTCTTGGGCGGGTGCGTGTCAGTCGGCGACGCTGCGTCGGCGAGGTTGAGACGCTCCGTCTCGTCGTGGACGTCGTCCTCGTCCCATGGCTCCAGCTTCGATTGGCCGAGGAGACCTGCGTCGGCGCTCTTTGACGAAGGGATGATGGAGAAGTTTCGGAGGCGGTTGAAGTAACATGAAGCGATCATGACACCGACGATGAACTGCACGTGCCGCCAAAAAAGAGACCACAAGGTTAGACTTCTGTCCGGCGTGAGAGTTTACACAGAGAAAATACGTACGATTGGCTCCACGACGGCGTGGTAGGCAAACTGCGGCTCACCCAAATCTTGTTCATTCTGTGGAGTTTGCTCTTGAGCCATGATGTCCTCTACTGCGGCATGCGCCGACCTGACCTGAACCAGCAAAAATAAAAGAAAGACGAAGAGTGTAATAAATAGAGTAAAAGAAGCTTAAAGGTTGTCACGACGAATAGGTTGGGGCGGGTGAGTCGATACGTTAGAAGGGGAAAAAAAAAGGTTTACGTTAAAAAGATAAATAAAGAACGAACTTCGGAAGACGCGGAGAATAATGAACAGGGGGAGGACCGGTCAAAACAAGGGAAGCAAGGATTTGATTTGGGATCAGGATTTCTTTCTGATCAAAAGCTATCGAACGCACGCACTGGGCTACAGAATTAAAGAGCGTTAGGGCGGTTAGTTAGGGGGGTTAGATAAGCTTGGCGGGTTGGAGCGCTGTGTTATTACGTGTCTTGGCTATGGTTATGGGAGGCAGCCCCTGAAGCGCCAGTACCAATTGGCAATTGGCCACTTGGGCGATTCAGCTTTGGGTGACGTAGATGATCCATTTCCGCAGAGGCTAAATTTTAGATTGCCAGGGGGGACGGGGGACAGAAAGTTAGAGTATGAGGCCACTATAGATTCAGTGAAAAATGCACCCGCTGAAATTGTCAGATGAGAGACGGGGCGGGGTGATGGTCAGCCAATCCCGTCGTCCGCGGACCCCAAAGAAACAAAAGCGAGAACGAAAAATCCGAGGGGGATTAGGGGGCCTGCTCCACTGATAATGAAAGGGTCACCCCCCCCTTTGGTGCCACTGCAAC
This sequence comes from Fusarium musae, assembly GCF_019915245.1. Lineage (NCBI taxonomy): Eukaryota > Fungi > Ascomycota > Sordariomycetes > Hypocreales > Nectriaceae > Fusarium > Fusarium musae. The sequence continues at coordinate 1,785,307 of NC_058397.1, forward strand.
TGTACTGCCACCGTCCCTGCGGCGCAATCCACCATCTTTTCGCGAGCGTCAGATTTAATCTCAGCCCCAAAAAACAATTCAATTCAATCCATCCTTTCCACTCCTTCAAAAGCGCACCCAACGCCAAGCCGCTTCGCCGGTCCTTTCGCTCCCTTTCCTTTTCAATACCTCTTTTAATAATCTTCTCCCCTAAACATGTCATCCTCACCGATCCTCGGCCCTGAACGAAAAAGCTCCTACGATGAAGAGCGTCTCGAATGGGCGAAGCCCTCGGTGCCGAAGAAGTACCTCCGCCTGCCAAGACTGCGCCGCTCGACCGTGATTCTCTTCCTCATCGACTTTTTGATCATCGCTGTGCTCGTGCATGCTTTTTACCCGCTCATCACGCTGCTGCGAAGGAATGAGGAGCTGTTCGGTGCGAGATTAACGCTGCCCCTGAATGATACGTCGTTTGGCGAGGATGTGCCCGCGCAGAGGACGATACCGAGGATTTTTCACCAGACCAGCGCGAACGAGACCATCCCTGAGGCTTGGAAGGACTTGGTAAAGAGTTGTCGGGAGACTTACTCGGAGTTTGAGTACAAGGTTTGTTTTTGGTCCCGGTGGTTTGATTGAAGGGACGGGAGCTAATTGTCGCAGCACTGGACCGACGCAAAGGCTCGTGATTTTATCTCGGAAGAGTACCCTTGGTTCCTCGACACTTGGGATACATTCCCCTTCAACATTCAGCGCGCTGATGCTATTCGATACTTTGTTCTTCACCACTACGGCGGTATCTATCTCGACATGGACACGCTCTGCAACGCGACCATCCCGCTGCACCAGATCGAAGCCGACGGCAGCAAGCACCACGCCGTCTTCAAGAGCACAACGCCCACCGGCGTCTCCAACGACATGATGATAACATCCGCGCACCACCCGGCCTTCACAAAAGCCCTCTCGCGAATCCAGCTCTACAACGACATAACCCGTCCCTGGGCGCACATCCTCCCGCACGTCGCGGTGATGGTATCAGCGGGCCCGCTGTTCCTGACCATGGCGCTGAAGAATTACCTGCTCGAGCAGCCGTCGCTGCCTGAGACTACGGTGCAGGTGATCAATGCGACGGAGCTCGAACCTTATTTGACTGATTACGAGGGCGCGTCGTGGCATCACGGCGATACGAAGGCGATAATGTGGTTGGGTGAGCACGAGTGGGTTTGGTACCTGCTCGGTCTCGTTGGGGTTGTTGGAGGGTTGTATCTGATCAATATGCTTATGATGAAGTGCTGGGTGCGGTTCTTCGAGAAGGCTTCCATTGATGAGGCCAAGGATGCTATTAAACTCACGTAGACGGGGTTATGCTTAATTATATACGACTTTTAATACTTCTAATGGCAGCGATGTTTCCTTCATAGTCTGTGATACTTCCAATATCGCGCAGTCCCTCGGACAATGCTCAATATCGACAGTGAAGCCCATTCTGACCGCCCCATAGAGAGACGCTAGCCTCGTGGCTTATCTCAACACGTCAGTGCGTCGACGAGTCCCTCAGATTTAAATCTGACGGTCCCCAAAGTCAATGCAACACTGCATGAGTTCATCAGCCGACATACGCGCGTCCAAGTTAATCTTGGTCCAGACCGTTCCGTGCCGCGGAGGAACTTGTGAGATGACGTCGGCGTAGTCCCCGGAGGAGGATGACCCCGCAAAGTAGTTTGCATTGGTTGAAGCTAGGCTGTATTGGAGGTTGTGACAGATTTCTTGCATGCAATTGGTGTTTTGAGGGAGCTTTGTATGCAGTGCTCTCGATTGGTGCGGTCACAAGGAGTGATGGTTGTCTAGACTGACTGCATTGATGTTGAGTCGGTCTCGATTGCTTGCGGCGTGACGAACGCCAAGATGACCAATTCTTGGTGTTGAGATGCAACGCGATGCCAACCTCACTTGTTTCGAGATGGACTGACACAGAGTACAATTCGAGGCCTAACAAAATGACTTTTATTACCCGCCATGCTTTCTAACCAACAATTCCGACATCCAATCGCTGCGATGCCTTTCCAGCCTTTTACAATACATATCCTACACTTCCTCATCTACTGAGACCCAGTCTCCGACGCCTCACCCTCCAATTCCTTCTTCTCCTTCTCTTTCTTCTCAATAGTCGTTTGCTTCTCCCACATGGCATGGTATCGTCCTCCCTGCGCTAAAAGCTCATTGTGCGTTCCGCGCTCGACGATCTTGCCCTTGTGAAGAACGATGATCTGGTCTGATGTTGTGATGGTGGACAGACGGTGACTGCAGATTGTTAGCCATTGTTTGGAGAGGGGTTTAGAGGAGACTTACGCAATTGTGATGGTTGTGCGGCCTTCGGTGACGCGCTCGAGAGCATCTTGGATCTGACGCTCTGTGTGTGAGTCGAGAGAGGCGGTTGCTTCGTCGAGGAGAAGGATGCGAGCGTCTTTAAGGATGGCACGGGCGATGGCGATCTACAAATGTCAGTTCACGTCCGCAGTGCTAATCATCAACGGTGACTTACTCTTTGGCGTTCACCGCCCGACAACTTCAATCCCCGCTCTCCAACCTTGGTCTCATACCCATCCGGAAAGTTGAGAATACGCTCATGAATATTCGCCGCCTCACACGCCTTGTAAACATCTTCCTCCGTCGCATCTGGTCTCGCGTACAAAAGATTGTACATGATCGTCGCATTGAATAGAACCGTGTCCTGAGGAACGACGCCGATGTTGCTGCGAAGACTCTCGAGCTTGACATCTCGAAGGTCGTGACCGTCAATGGTGATGGAGCCATCCGTGACGTCGTAGAAGCGGAAGAGAAGCTTGAGGGAAGTGGACTTTCCACTGCCTGATTCTCCGACGATAGCGGTCTTTGTGCCTGGGGCAACGGTGAAGTTGATGCCGTCGAGAACGGGATCGCCTTTCTTGACGTGATATGCGAACTTGACATCGTTGAAGGAGACTTCGCCTTTGGGCGAGGGCAATGGGATGGCATCGGGCTTCTCAACCACGCCAGGTGTTTCTTTGAACTATTACCATTAGCATACCCCATTTTGATAGAAGAGAGATACTCACGATATCAAGTAGACGCTCAGCTTCAATGAGGTTATTCTGAAGCATGGTATAGTACGTCCCAAAGAAGTTCAAAGGACCCTGAAGCTGAACAAAGTAGTTGATCAGACTCACAAACTCACCAACAGTCTGCTCCCCAATAGAAATCTTGTACGCCGACACCGAAACAAGAAGCGCCGTTCCCAGAGTGAAAATCGAACTCTGCGTAAGATTCAGCCCGTTCAAGGACCACTGCACCAATCTCTCTGCGCGCTGGAAAACAGTAACATGCTCTCTGAACCGCGCCGTCTCACGCGCAACGGCACAATTATGCTGAACCGTCTCATACGCCACGATAGCATCCGTCTTGACAGCTTCCATCTCGCGAGTCTTAATGGTCATGTCCCTTCGCTGTTTTCCTCGGTACTTGGCGACGTAGATTGTGAGGAAGATGTATGACCACATGATGAAGAACACAATGATGGTGTAGAAAGCATCGTATTTCACAAAGAAAATCACACCAGCGACGAAAATGTCAAACACCATGGGAAAAACCTGAAAGCAGAAACTTTCAAGGAAGGTGTTGATGGAAGCGCCGCGGCTCAGGGCGCTGGTGACTTCGCCGACTTTCTTGTTGAGGTGAAACTCGAGTGATAAGCCGAGGACGTGTTCAAATGCAGCGGAGGAAAGACGGCGGAAGAGGGACTGAGATACGGGCAGCCAGAGGAGGGATCGCGCGGCGCCGAGAACGCCTTGGTTGCCTTGAAGAGCACGGTATACGACGTAGAGGATGATTTCTTTGTAGGGAAGTTTGCCTTCACCGAGGCTGTCGACGAGGGTGCCGAGCTGGAGAGGTCCTAGGACGTTGACGGTGCGTTGGCAGATGAGGAGGATGATGCAGATTAGTACGATGGCTTGATAGACGGGAGAACCCTTTGGCCTGTAAAAGTTAGTGAGTGAGCAGAGTTTGAAAGGCAGGGACTTACCAGAGGTAGGGAAACAGGACTCGAAATCCAGCAAAGTAATCTAGCCATCCTGTCCCAGAAACCTGCGTCCTTCTCGGCTCAGCAGCCGTGGGCTGAATGCTCCCATATCCCTCTGCTGTCCCGTTTCCGTTCTCAAGAAGTCCCCGTCTCTCCTCCGGCAAAGACTTTGGTTCTAGCGCTTTAGTCTTGTACTCTCTCAAACCCAGTGCCCCAATCATCAATGCGAGAACAAGAACCCTCGCAGCTCCAAGAATGTTAAGAGTGTCGACAAAACCAGGTGACACCCGAAGTTTCGGCTCCACAGCTGAGAGAGCAGCTGCGATGACAATCTCTGCAAGGGCACCGACGCACCATGCTGAAAGGTGAGCAGAGTTCGGATTCCACGGCCCTTCAGGGTCTGGAAGAAGACCAGCGACGTAGTATAGTAGCACTCCCACAAAAGATGCCTAGCATTGGTTAGTTATCCATGATGCAAGAGGGAAATGGAAACGTACGAGATATGCACTAAACGCAAACTCAACACTGCCCTTCCCACCATCCTGATCCGCAAAAACCTCCCTCGTAGCATACACCACACTCGCAATCAACAATCCCGAGAGGATAACCTGCAGAACCCAAATACACCGCGCGTAAAACTTGCGAATCTTGTCAATGTGCTGTTTTACATCGTTGTCCAACGCGACTTTACGCGTCGTGGCGCCATGGCGGCTTATGTAGAACTGAGCGGACTGAACGCCGAGGAGCGTGACGAAAAGGACGATGGGATAGGCGTAGAAGCCGATCTTCAATCCGAGCTCTGCCTTTGCCATGGCTGGGGGTAATTTGGGGATGGGTGTGAGACTGGGGGAGTGAGTTGAGGATGATGTCAAGGGATCGGGGTTTTGAAGTTCCGAGGAAGGGGATTAGTCAGCGGACTTATCAGCGATGGCGAGATTGTTGCTTTGTTTCACTGCATGATTCTTGGTGTGAGATTTGTCGTTTAGGTGACGATTTATTTCGATTTGGTGTTTATTCTTGCTTGTGCTAGGTGTTATCGTAATTCCATCGTAGCTGTGCCATAATTGCCGACAGTCGGCCTGGAGTCTCCCTTACGATATCCGTTGAAAATCAGCGAACGCCTCCCGCTATGCATACCGTTTCTGGACTCCTGAATCAGCCAGTGACGGTTTGAGATTCTGGAAATGTGTTGCGTTTATGCAGTTACGGTAGTCGCCTCAAATCTTGAGCCGTTCGAATGCTGCAAGTAAGGCAACCGATCGAGGCGGGGTGTTGGAAACCAGGCTATGCTGTTGGTTGGTTCCAGATTGTGACAATTGTGCAGCTCGACGTGTCAATCGTTGACTGACCCGTAGGCTTACTGTCTACCAAAAAGAGAAATCCGAGCACACCCAAACTGGTCGAAGTGCGCCGATAATGCCATTTAAAAGCAGGCTGTGATGAGGTCTCAATTCACAAGCCCAATTGTATAGGCTGTAGCAAGGCATAGTGGTATTAGATAGACTGGAAAATAAATAACCTCAATCATCTCCTGCTCTTCAACGTTGGACAGACTCACATCTTTAGCCTTTTGGAATATTTGACTGCCTAGCATGGAAGCCCTTGGTGCTTTTGCCAGTGTTATCACCATCGTAGGATTATTAAGACCAACAGCCAATTTCGTCAAATCTCTCAGAGGAATCACCTCCGACGACGGCCATGTCGCCAAAGAAATTGAAAGAATGGCGAGCGGAATACAGGCATCGGCTAACAGTATAGACGTTTCTTTGAAAGCGCTTAAAGGCCATGCGTCAAAGCTTGAGAAAATGCAGCGAGCTCCGTCAGAAGTCCTACAGTACATTATCGACAACAAGTCCCTGGACCTCATCGTTTCTAGTACAGAATCCATTAGAAAACAAATGAACCATACAACACGCGACCTTAACGATACGAATAATCGATCCAAAATCTTGAGAAAGATCAACTGGCTCTTGCTGGATAAAATGGAAGTTGAATCATTATTTCCCGAAATGCAGCTCGTCGCATCTAGTCTTAACCTCGTTTGCCCAATCATCGGACTGGAGATAAATCGATACTTACTCAATAAATCCTCTGGCGAGGTGGCGGAGTGCCTGAAGCAGGAGATGTAAGTATAAGACCCGTCTCTTGAGACCGACAAAGCGCCTAACGCCCATAAGAAAATCATTGAAGGGCCAGTTAAAACTAGTCGAGAAACAGTATCAGAGTGTAATGAAGGAGCCGTGGTCAAGTATAAACGGAGACTCAGACTTTGACGCTGCGACGAAATCACTTTTCTACTTATCAAAGAGTGTACGGCGAACTGGTTCGACACCCCGATCTGACAGAGCACCTGGTAATCGAAGGTCACTTGTCCTAGAAGAAACATTTCTGAGTCCAGCACCCCCGCAGACCCCACAGCCGTCCCCGGGACCAAGGCGTCCTAAGCCTCATAGTGTTCCAGTGCCTCGCGAAGTCACATCAGAGGTAACACGGGATACATCCAGCAGCCCCGAGTCTTCTAGACCTCATTCAACCGTTCCATCATCATCGCCACAGATCCCAGACACGCCTGCGACACCGCAAAGCCCTGATGTGCCCAAGTCGCCGAGAATAGACACCTCGGCATGTACGGTTGGTTCACGCGAGGGAGTTGTCCGGGCCATTAAAGGGCATATAATCAACAACGGGAAAGCTATTCCAGTGAAAAGCGCCATGATTGATTACCTAGGCTCCTTCAATTACATCTCAGTCAAAACGGCGACTCAGCTTGGCCTTGATATTCAGGAGCTTGACCCTGGTGAACATAGTCATGCACATGACGGAGCACACGAGAGGATACTGCCTGGGAAGGTGATTGGAAAGGTTACAGGTGTAGGATGGAGAAAAGCAGGATGGAGAAAGCCTATCCCTGTTGAGTTTCTGGTCAAGGATTCTTACCGCGGTAGGATGTATGAACATGTCGCTTTTGGGATGATATTTGCCTCCGATTTCGACGCGGCTGGGGGAGGCAGTTGAGAAATAGAGGAGAGGAGTACCAGCTGGCAACTCCTGGTACATGTAACTTGTTCAATACAGTGACCAAACTAAACAGGAATGCCAATATCCCGAAGAGATCCATGAGTGCGGCCGTTCAGACAAACAGAAACAACACACCGAAGCAAATGGCATCAATTTGTGAGAACAGTGTCAGTCACTTGCTGCCACTTGGTATGACAAACAGGAGATATCACCACTCATTCATTTGCTCAGGCTGTGGCGCTTGTTGTTGTGTAACCCTACCAGCTGCCAACAGCCGTAGTCACTCCAGGGACTATAAGACTTGACGTCAGCAAGGTGTTAAAATCCCCAAGGTAATCTAAAGCTCACTAAATCTGAACTAAGTTATGCTAAATTTACTGAACCTTTATGGCCGCTTAGGAGAGTGATCCTGAGCCCTAGCCTTTGGTTATCTCCCCGCCTCAATCACAACTCTCAACTCTCATCTCACAACAACTTCTTCATTCTTCGCAACGCAGCTTAGCCATCATGGGTGCCGCCCAAAACGCACAGAGCGAAGCGCTCGCCAAGTAAGTATTACTTTCTTCCACTATGATCCAGCGACTGACCGCTCTCCAGCCTTCTCAAAACTGGCAAATACTCTGATCTCACGATTTCATGCGGCAAAGATCAATACCGCGTTCACAAGGCAATCATTTGCCCAAGATCAAACTTTTTCGAGGCCGCTTTCTCCGGCGAATTCAAAGTTTGTGCCTTCATGATTGGCTCATGCTGAGACCAAGACTGACTTTCGCAGGAAGCACAAACAGGCGAAATCGACTTGCCCGATGACGATCCGGTTGCTGTGCGAATGATGATTGAGTATCTCTATCATGATACGTACATACCGCCTCCCCGTGACGGCGCTGCCGGTACGCCATCCTCTGCTGCCGACAATAGTGAGGAGAAAGACAAGAGGAAGAGGGAACTCTGCGACGCAACTGTTGCCGAGAACAAGAGGCTCAAGGGGCTCCCTTCCCGGCCGGAGGCTCCAATTGCTCCCATCTCTCAACCTGTACCCTCTGTCTTCGGTGCCGCCTCTACTCCTCCTCCTCCGCCACCGGCCGCTTCTCGAGAATCCAGAAGAGCATCCAGCCAGGGCCGACAAGGACGCGGCATCTTCGCAGGCCTCAACTTGCCCTCAGGCCATAATCCACCTCAAGCTTCGCCCAATCAATCACTGTCCACGCCCCATCCAAATCCTTTCGCATCACCTGCGCCAGCGTCAACACCGCTTCCCCCTTCGCGACCGTCCGCTCCTCAGCGACCCGCTCCTCCAGCAAACCTGCATCTGCATGCCAAAGTCTACGCCCTCGGTGAAAAGTACAGCATCGAGCCTCTCAAAGCTTTGGCTCTCAGCAAGTTCGAATCTGACATTCGGACTATTGGTCAAAAAGACGACTTCTTGGCGGCAATAAGAGAAGCATACACCTCAACCATTGAAACGGACCGTCCTCTTCGTGATGCCGTGGTCACGTTCTTGAGAAAACAGAAGCATCTGTTGAAAAGGGACTACATGAAGGCAGTACTCAAGGAGACAGCTCTGGGGTTTGATCTGCTGATGGAATTGGCGTCGGAGTGAAGGCGAATGCCAAATGTACTGGTCTAAAGATTCTCAAAGATGTACTAAGTTTACCTAAGTAATGTCACAACTTAGGTTGGATGGAGGTCAACCCCGCAGTCAACATCGGATGCATGTTTTTATCCTGAACCAAAAATATTAAAATGTTCACTTCATCAGAAACGCCCAACATACTGGCAAACCCTAGTGCAATTCTTTAATTTGTGTTTTCATAAAACAAGTCGAGATTGTGCAATCCACGCAGCTCACCATTCATAGTCCAAACTCACTCCCAATTTTGTTGAAAGCAGAATGTTGCGTATGATGTCTTGTGCAAACATGGCAACCAAGCCAAACAACAACAAAGTGTCGAGATTTGGGCAGGCAGTGACAAAAGCTGCTTGTTGTTACCGCCATTGCCTGGACATGAACAAACATTTCTGCTATAAAAGGAACTCCTCATCTCTCTCGATCTTCCTCTTCCACCATCGCCAGTAGATGCTTCTGCGAGTCTCCCCATTTGTCACCAAGACCTCTGCGACAGCACCGCGCGTCAAGGTCCGGAGAACTCGCAAGAAGAATAAGGCTTTTGACCCACCATGGCCCTTCGCACTGTTGAGGTCTTTGACCACGCTGGCGATCAGAGAAGCGCCCTTGGAAAGTGAGTATCTCCTTTCACACCTGGTCAAAAGCTTCGATGCTGGTATGTAGCCTAGTCTCCTCAAAATCGGTGACTATTCCAACTTCGTCATCATCTGTGGCGAGACGCGCCACAAAGTCCACAAGGCCATCATCTGTCTTCGATCTGACTTCTTCAAAGCAGCGTGCGGCAGTGGATTCAAGGTAACCTTGCACTGCACCTACTTGGGAACGCTTACTTACTTCGTACAGGAGGCTCAGGCTGGTGAGATCGAACTGCGAGAGGATGACCCCTTCGCCGTGAGCTTGATGATCGAACATCTCTATCACCAAACGTAAATCCCCGACGACGCGAAACTAGTTCCGATATATCAGCGGCCCTCCATGGTTCCTTTCCCACCCGGAACAGTGCCGTTGAAAGTAACTCGTCATTCTGTCAGCGGCGACTCCTCTGCCAATCAGCCTAGTTTGCATCCACTACTCCTCCACAAGAACGAGCCTCACACGTCGTCCCCTACGTCAATCTCTATGTTCATTATAAAGTGTACGCACTGGGCGAGAAATACGGCATTGCTGGCCTCAAAGCTCTAGATGTCCAAAATTTCGAAACTGAAGGCGAAAATGATTTCAAGAGCAGCAGTGTTGATTAATTTGGGTATCTGATACAAATGATGAAGGGGGCGTATAACTGCACTGCCGAAGGCGATTGTCCTCTTCGCGACGTTGTTGTCAGAATCCTGAAATCAAAGCCAGCAATTTTTGAAAGGAAGGATGTGAAGGAGTTCCTGAAGGAAGAGGGCTTGGCCTACGATATGGTAATGAGCTATGGGCAGGATATTCTGAGGAGAAGGGGGGAGGAATGGGAAAACTGTTCCGAAATTATGTAAATTCCTAGGGCAGTCAAGACCCCCAAACTCTCAGACTTACAGCCTGTGGTGAATCTTTAAACCTTGCCTGAGACCTCATTCTCTGTGACATGTACAGCAGAACATCCAACGCAAAGTCAGTAGCCCTCATGACCTCCCGCACAACTATATGATCCAACAGCAAGATGTCCTGCTCAATCATCTTGACAACCACATCCCTCAAACCCCTATCTTCACTGACCGTCGAAGTGTAGACCTCCTCCACCGCCTCCGCGAATTCGTCGACCCCAACATTGCCACTCTGTATTTCGCTCTCAAACGCGCCCTTCGCTGCGTTCTTAAGACCCTGCATCCCGTACTTTTCCCCCAATGCATACACTTTCGCTTGCAGGCAGAGCTGCGAAGAAATGGGAGACTCTTCGGCCTTCCAGCCTCCCCATTCATGCTCTTTGAGCCGTTTTATTCTTTTTCGCTCGATAAATTCTGCCCCAAAGAGCTTCATTCGATACCGCGCCTCACCGTCGTATTCCGTATCGGACAGCTCTGCCTCCACATCATCTTCATAGTCCGGCATCTGGGTTCTTGTGGGGTTGTAGTCGATATTGTAAAGATAACCAATCATCTTTCGCACGGCAGCGGGATCATCGTCTGGGAGGCAGATTTCTCCATCAGATTCCTGAGATATGCTGTAAGCTTCCCGATTCGCAACCTGGAAATAGTGATTGGATTCATGTTACCTTGTATGTGCCAGTGCAGGCGACTTTGAAGAATCGAGACCCGGTGCTAAGGATGAGTTTATGCACACGATACCGATTGTTGCCGCATATGATCGTGAGGTCGGAAAGCTCTCCGGTCTCAAGCACGCTGTTCCATAAATCAGCAAAAGAAAAAAGTACACAAGAATCTCAAATAGTACCCCGGAAGACTGTTGAGACACTCGTTGCTCCTCTCGCTTGTGTTGAAAAGTGGTGGTGGGCCGCTACCCAGTTTGTAGTCCATAGGGTCCCCCATGGTGGATGACTTGAGGTGCATACATAGAAATTTCGTCCGTGAGCAGGCCTTTAAATATATATTTTGCATCATACTTTTGTTTACTGAATCATAAATGATAGAGTTTGGTCAAGAAACTACGATTTGTGGTGTTGTACGCCTGAGACTGAAGTCTAACCGGTCGAAGGTTTCGTTCACATGAAGATGGGCTAAGCTAATTGGTGATGAAAGTCTCCATTGAAAGAACTAGTCTACAGGCGTAAACTATACCAAGTTTACATAAAATCTCCATCAATGGCCTAGACTCTTCATCTTTTTGGTACAAATCTGTGGGGGAAGGGTGACAGTAAGAATGACTTGTTCAGGTTCAGTGAGTCTGGTTACTCTGTCGTTCCAAATTAACGTGAGACCATAGAGACCACCGTCAAGCCTGGCAGTGCTGTCGTATTTCCTTGGGGATAACTGAATATTGAGCTCCTGATCATCTGATGTTTCCAGGACAAGAAGCGACTAAGGATGGTCGGATTCAACTGGCGAGGACGGTCCGATGTCTGCCATGAAAGCCTAGACTTCTCTAACCTGCACGTTGAGTTGAAGTGATCTTCATCAGAAGATCGTGGCCCAACTCAGTGTTCTTGGCGAGAGCTTCGAAATCTGCGTTGTTCAGCAGCGCAACATTCTCCTCCACAGTCTTGACAACAATGTCTCGCATGCCGCGATCCTGGTCAATAGTGGAGGTGTAAACCTCCTCCGCTGCGATGCGAAAGTCGTTGGTGTTGGCATAGGCTTTGGCGAGTGCCTCAAACTTGCTGAACGCGATGGCCTTCAATCCCGGGATGCCATACTTCTCTCCGATGGCATAGACCTTTGCGAACAAAGGTAGGTTCTTTGGTGGACCAATACGGACTCCGAGCTTAGGAACAAGACCCCTCACTCTTCGTTTGCCCACGAATCTACTGTGGTGATGTCGTTGCCAGCGTCGCATCGTCTGGTCGTCGTACTCAGTGTCCGAGAGGTCTTCCTCGATGTAATTCCCATCCTCGGGGATAAACTCATAACCAACGAGGTCAAGGTTATAAAGGTAGTAGATCATTTCGCGGACTACGGTCGGGTCGTCGTCCGGGAGATTGATCATGCTCTCCAAACCCTCCTGTATTCATTGTCAGTATTACGGACAGGCCAAAGAGAGATGTTGACTAACTTTGAAGTTTCCATTACAAGCGGCCGTGAAAAAGGTAGATCGGGGGCAAATGATAGCCTTGTGGACTTTATGAATGTCCCATCCGCAAGCGATTTTCAGATCGGAATACATCTCGGTTTCATAGAGCCTGACATGAGGACTAGCCTTTTGTTTCAAATCATAAGCAGAAACTCACTTGAAAAGGGACTTGCCCAGCAGCTCAAAATGCTGAGTCTTATCGCCTGACGCCATGTTGGACCAAGGATTCGTGAATTTGGGTGTAAGAGAAAGGTGTTGGTAGGTCGGTGTGATGTTGGTTGTAGAAAGGTGAAGAGTTTGTCAGGAAGAGTTTGCGAAGATAGAAGGATGGCGACCAGCTTTCCATGTGGCAGTGGCAAGTACATAATAAGACCAGCTTGGATACCATGGCATTGACGGCCACTGGATTATGCGAATGCGGACACTGGCAGCCTCTCGTAACTGACTGACCTTGAACTTGACACTGGAAATGGACACGAACATGTGAACGAACATCAATGGAACTGAGAATATCAGATTTTCTTTTGATGATACGTTTAGCCCTTTATTCATAGCGCGCCAGCGTTGGCAATGACTACAGATTATTCTTCCTGGTTTGCCTATCCTCACGCTGGAGTCTCCTTATCTCGCTCTCGAGCTCGTTGTTTATGATGACGGATCTTACACTTCTACTCTTCGACTGCTTTTTGTAGCAGGGTAAATTTGTCAGAAATAGCCTCGTATTCTTGCATCTCTATGGACCGTACCTAAGTCCCCAGGACCGCGTTGGCGTGGTGTTGAGCTGGAATCAGAGACTTGCTAACACGAATGTAATGACCTGGTATTTCTTGAGGGGTTGATATACATGTACGTTGTAACTTAAAGCAAGACTGGATTGGGACAGAGAGTGTAATCTCAGTTCCTAAACCTTTCATTGTTGCGGTCGCTTAGGTAGGGCTGATATATCTTGTTCCTGTGAGTATATTGCATGTTCACCAGAACGGTTGCGTACCAACTCGCCGACGTTCATATTCAGCACATCCCAGCAACTAAAACAGCTCTACTATATACTAAACAACATATGAACACGTTCATATGTTCCAACTCAATGCAATTTAATGGCATTCATCTGTCTTCAATAAGCTTTAACGGTACTCATTCTTATTGCATAATACTGTGTAAGCTTTGGACCACCTTAGCATACGCGAAATCTCTCGCCTCAGGCCTGAATGTCTTTGGGTTCGTAGTCTTATCGCATCCATGAGCCCCTTCGACCCTGACGATCTCGACATCACGACCAGCCCGCTCCAACTTCTTTCCAAAAATTTCGATCTCGGGCGTGAAAATATCTCCAGAACATGCAACAAGCATAACATACTTTGGAAAGGAGGTTCCCTCGGCGTACATGGGCGATACTTTGGGCGACTTGCGGTCCTCAATACGCGGTACGTACGCGTCAGCGAGAAGATGCTGGAAAGACACGGGAAGAGGTCGGATGGGTTTCGGAATTGTTTTCTCCTCGGGCGGAATGGATAAGTCAACGCCTGGGTAGAAAGCGTATACAGCCCTGATGTTCATCTTGAACTCACGCCTTAGTTCAGATGATGAAACGAGCGCTAGATTACCTCCAGAGCTGAAACCCGACAAGGCAACTCTGTCAAGATCAAACATTTGCGCCTGGCTCTCAACCCATCTAAGAGTATCTTCAGCGTCTTCAACAGCTCCAGGAAGAGGGTGCTCGGGTGCTTTTCGGTAATCGGCGTCAAGAACAAGCAGATTGTTCTCTGCGGCTATTTTCTCGCAGAATTGGTGGTCCATGCCCAGATTCGGGAGAGTATAAGCACCGCCGTGCCAATTGATCACAAGACCATACTTTTTAGCGTCGGTGTAATTGTTTGGGTAGTAAATCCAAGCATTGATGAAGCGGTTGAGGTCGCGGGAGGCAATGCGGATGAGTTTGCGGTTGCATGTTGTTGAGGGCTTGAAGTGAGGACGTGTGAAGATGTAGTTTACGAGACGGATGAAAGCAACGATTGCTTTGAGGCGGATGTACTGCCAGAATGTATGGTCTGCCATTGTTGCTGCAGCGCCTGGAAGAATGGTTATGCGATACGATTTGGGTGATTCATGAGGATCTGCATCCCCTTTATGACATTGGCTGAGATCGCCATTTTATGATAAGCCCGAGTTGCTGATGATGTAACGGGATTGGGGTTAGCGATTGGCTGGTCGACAACTCCACTGATGCTAACCGGCCGTGAGTCATCTGGCGAGCAATCCCCAGCGCCAATACCCCAATACGACCAGTTCACAACTGCAAACGTATGCATGGTGTCTTTAAACTAAATAATTAGGACATTCTAGTCTCTACAAT